>NW_027507787.1:178301349-178986349 GCF_037356315.1 Lithobates pipiens
CTTTTTACATGGCCTCTCTGTTAGAGTGAAGGATGAATTAGCAGGAAGATCCCATCCTGCTGATCTGAGGAACCTATGCAGTTGGGCCAGACAAAGTTGTCTCCCGAAGAACGCGCTAGGCACAGAACTCTGGGCCTATGCCTCTATTGTGGGGCCAAAGGTCATTTCCGTGACATTTGTTCTCTTCATCTGGAAAAACGCTCAGGGCTAATACATCTGGAAGGTGGAGTATTAGACCCTGAAATATCACCTTCACCTTCTCGTCTTCTCCTTTCTGTGTTGCTTTATATAGGTGCTTCCTCTCGTTCGGTCTCAGCACATCTGGATTCCGGAGCCGCTGCCAATTTCATGGATTGGGAAACTGCATCCTCCTTACAACGCCATTGGTGGTCTTGGCAATTGATGGCACTGTTCTCCCAGGGGGCCCTATCTGCTTCCAGACCCTTCCTGTTGTCAGTAGGGACACTCCACCAGGAGTGGATATCCTTCCTTGTCTTACCTAAGGCTTCATCTCCTATCATATTAGGTCTTCCTTGGTTACGGCTCCATTCTCCACACGTTGACTGGTCTGCTGGACAGATACTGGCTTGGGGTTCCTCCTGTTCCTCTTCTTGCCTACTCAAGGGTACCCCAAAAGAGAAACTTCCTGTGGCCACCATCCCAGTATCTTCTGCTCTTCACGCTGTATATAGCGATCTCTGGGATGTGTCCTGCATTAGTCAGACTGGTGCACTCGGGTGCCAGCGCGGTCAGTTCCGCGGGTGCCAGTGCGGCAGGTTCCACGGGTGACTGCGCTGAATGCTGGTGAGTGGACGGGTGGGGGGGCTTAGGCCGCGTACACACGCGGGGACTGTTCGCCCAACTTTGTCCGTCAAACAGTTTCGGCAAACAGTCCGCTCAAAATTAGCATGGACGGACATGGCCACACACGACGGACGAACAGTTTGCTGAAACCGTGCGCGATGACGTGAACGGCACGTACGACGGGACGAAAAATACGACGTCCTATACACTGCATTATAACTTTCGGCGTGAAAATCCTTTCTGAGCATGCGCGCAACTTTGTTTGACGAACAAGCCTACACACGAGCGGACTGTTCGCTGAAACAAGGTTTCAGCGGACAGTTTTTCGGAAATTCCGAAAAACCTTGTCCGTCAAACTGTCCGCTGAAACTGTCCGCTGAAAGCCCACACACGAGCGGACTGTCCGCCCAAACACTGTTCAGCGGACAAAGTTGGGCGAACAGTCCGCCCGTGTGTACGCGGCCTTAGGAGGGCTGCTGGCCAATCAGGAAGCCAGCGGGCAGGGGAGCAGGGAGATGACATCATCTCTCACTGCCCTGCATCCCTCCAGTTCTGCCCTCACTGTGTGGGAAGCTGTGTGCAGCAGAGAGATTACATCATCTCTCTGCTGCTTATCTTCACTCTGAGACACAAAAGACCAGACCTTAGCAGAAAAGTGACACAGTAGGTGGCAATCCGAAATGTGTGGCAGGCTACGTGGCAAGTGGCAATCCGCAATGTGTGGTAGACTACATGGCAAGTGGCAATACGCAATGTGTGGCAGGCTACGTGACAAGTGGCAATCCGCAATGTGTGGCAGGTGACGTGGCAAGTGACAATCCGCAATGTGTGGCAGGCGACATGGCAAGTAACAATCCACAATGTGTGGCAGGCTACGTGGCAAGTGACAATCAGCAATGTGTGGCAGGTGACGTGGCAAGTGGCAATCCGCAATGTGTGGCAGTGACATGGCAAGTGACAATCCGCAATGTGTGGCAGGCTACGTGGCAAGTGGCAATCCGCAATGTGTGGCAGGTGACGTGGCAAGTGACAATCCGCAATGTGTGGCAGGTGACGTGGCAAGTAACAATCCGCATTTGGTGACAAGTGACATGGCAAGTGACAATCCGCATTTGGTGGCAGGCGACATGGCAAATGACACCCTCAGGGCTCCCACTGATTCTGCATTACGGTGAGTTGAACCATTTAATTTTATATCACAATGTAATAATAGAAATTATGCGCTTCAATCATCCTGACACCATAACAACCATGGTGCCGTAATGATTGAAGCGCCAATACCAGCCATTTCCCATATAAATTGCCCCCAAAAAAACATATTTTATAGCAGTGCCCCTCCTGAGACTAGACTCTGGATCCGCCCCTAAGTACAACCTGACTTACAGCAAGTTAATAGTACATTTCTTTAATTAAAGATGTCCTCCCTATATTACTCCCATACTAACCTTTGCCAGAACTCTTCGTTCCACACTCTCAGACACACATGTGCAGTTCGTTTCGTATGAGTTTTTGATTCATACGAATTTTCAAAAATTTGTACATTCGGAAGCATCCGAAATACAAATTTCTATGCTTCCGAACTGTATAAGAAATACGAAATTTCGTTGATGGATTTTGGATCCAAAACAGAAACGTGACAGAAACGTGACTGGTGTTTTGTTGACCAATCAGAGGTTTTATTCTGCTGATGAGTAGGGATGGGTGAACGGTTCTGTTCGATCCAAACTTTTTGCTGCAGAACACCAAACAATATGCGGTGTTCGTGGCAAATTCGAAAGTCGCCGAAACACCGTTAAAGTCTATGGGACATTAACATGAAAAATTAAAAGTGCTACTTTTAAAGGCTTATATGAAAGTTATTGTCATAAAAAGTTAATGCAAAAAAAGTTTTAAAAACGTCTGTTTTTTCGGGAGCAGTGATTTTAATAATGCTTAAAGTGAAACAAAAAAAGTGAAAGTATGCCTGTAAAGTAGCACATGTTTCCCATGTTTACAACAGTCCGAGAGCAAAATTACATTTCTAAAGGAAAAGAAAGTAATTTAAAACTACTTGCGGCTATAAATGAATTGTCGGGTCTCGGCAATACACATAAAAGTCATTGAAAAAAAGCAGCCTGGGATTCCCCCACAGTGCATGAATATTAAGGAACCCCGAACCAAAATTAGAAAAAAAAATGCGCGGGGGTCCCCCTAAATTCCATACCAGGTCCTTCAGGTCTAGTATGGATATTAAAGGCGAACTCCACGCCAAAATAAAAAAAAATAATAAAAATGGTGTGGAGGTCCCCACTGTGTGATACTTCTGTTCTTCTGACAGTTCTTATATAACGCTGATGCATGGGGACTTTCCTATGGCTTTCCCTGTGATGTCAGAGGGGGCGGGATCACCCGCGTTACGTAACCGGGTGACCCTGCCCCCCTCTGACACTACGGGGAAGTCCCCGTGAAGTCTGTGCGTCAGTTATATAAGAACTTCAGAAGAACAGAAGCGTCAAACAGCTGTAACCTCCCATGGATGCGCATCGAATGGACCGCATAAGGACGAGAAGACCAAAGGAAGAAACAGAGAATTGGAGGAAGAAGCAGAGGAAAAAGCAGGGGAAGAACAAGATGGAGGAAGAAAACCGAATGAACACCAGAAAAAGATGGAAGAAGAAGCGGGGAAAGAAGAAGACATTGTATAAAACCGTCTCTTGTCTTTTTTAACATTTTTCACACTTTTTTTGTGAAATGGTAGGGGTACATTTGTGCCCCATTACCATTTCACACAGGGGGGCCAGGATCTGGGGGTCCCCTTGTTAAAGGGGGCTTCCAGATTCCCATAAGTCCCCTGCCTGCAGACCCCCACAATCACCGGGCAAGGGTTTTGAGGATGAGGCCCTTTTATGGTTCAGGAGGGGGGGCATTCTCTTTTCCTGCAGCCTGCCAGGTTGCATGCTCGAATAAGGGTCTGGTATGGATATTTAGGAGGACACACTAGCCATTTTTTAAATTTTTTTTGACTTTAATGGAATGCGAAAGATATTTTTTGCTTTTTAAATTCATCATAACGAACGTTCGTAATTGTTACGAAAAGTTAAGGAACTTAACGAAAATTCGTATTTCATACCAATTTAAATTGAATTTCAGACACGAATTATGAAATACAAAATGGCTAATATGAAACGGAAGGGAACGAAACAAAACAAATTTATGGACAGCGCACATGTCTAGCTCTGCAGGGAGCAATGTAGAATAATACATCACTCTGCCTTTATCTCCTGGTTCAGTATCTTAAATACAATATAGTGTCAAGATATGACCAAGTGATATTTACAACATTACGTTGTAACCAATAAAGAAAATGTCCACCCATTGCTTTTCATCATTAACCACTTCCCGCCCGCTAGCCATCAAATGACGGCTGGGTGAAGCGGCTCTTTTTCTGGGTGGACGTCATATGATGGCCCTCCAGAATGACTGCTCTTGCGTGCTCGCCGGGGATGCATTGCGGCGATTGGTGGTATGGTGTGTCAATCTGACACACCGCTACACCAATTTCGGTAAAGAGCCTCTGACGGAGGTTCTTTACCATGTGATCAGCCATGTCCAATCAAGGCTGATCACGATGTAAACAGGAAGAGCCATTGATCGGCTTTTGCTCACTGACAGATGCGAGTAGAGGAGAGCCGATCGGCTGCTCTCCTGACAGGGAGTTTATCAGCGCAGCCCCCCCCCTCGGATGCCCACCCAGGACCACCAGGGATTTCCACCACACTGGACCATGAGGTATGCCACCCTAGAACACCAGGGAAATGTCAATCAGTGCCCAGGCAGCTGACAATCAGTGCTATCCTCAATGCCTGCCAGTGCCAGTGCCATCAGTGATGCCTATCAATGCCATCTATCAGTGCTGCATATCAGTGCTATCCCCAATGCCTGCCAGTGCCAGTGCCATCAGTGATGCCTATCAATGGCATGTATCAGTGCCGCATATCAGTGCCACTTAATAGTGCCCATCAGTTCCCAGCAGTGCAGCCTATCAGTGTCCATCAGTACCCAGCAGTGCTGCCTATCAGTGCCACCCATAAGTACCCATCAGTGCAGCCTTTCAGTGCCCATCAGTGTCACCTATCAGTGCCCACCAGTGCCCCCCATGAGTGTCCATCAGTGCCACCTACTTACTTATTTACAAAATTTTATAACAGAAAAAAAAAAGAAAAATGTTTTTCTTTTAAGTTTTTTTTTTTATTATTTGTTTAGCAAAAATTAAAAAATGCAGAGGTGATAAAACACCACCAAAAGAAAGCTCTATTTGTGGGAATAAAATGATAAAAATTATGTTTGAGTACAGTGTAGCTTGACCACGCAATTGTCATTTAAACAGCGACAGCTCAGAAAGCTGAAAATTGGCTTGGGCAGAAAAGGGGGTGTAAGTGCCTGGTATTGAAGTAGTTAAAGACAAACCCACTTTCATAGAATTGTTAATATACATATGTTTGTCCCCCTTAATAACACCTGTTAGTGATTAATGCACATATTCTAAAAGGATATGTGTGTGTGTATTATTGTAAAATCTTAAAGTTCCCATTATGCGCCAGACATATTTATCAGTATTTATGATTATATTTATTTATTTAGATATTTATTTGGGCATATAGCCAAGCTCGCTACAAGTATTTTCCTTGTCAAAAGTTTTTATTAATGTATGTTCAGTGACATGAATAATAACAGTATATAGTATGGAATATTAACCTCCCTGGCGGTATGGTTATTTCAGATTTTAGGTGCTGAAAGCGGTACAATTATTTTGCATGGAAAGTTTTATATTGTAGTCCTGTAATTCTTAGGAACAACTCACTTAAATCTGTCCAAACCAGAGTCTAGTAGACATCCCGGGTATGATAAAGTTTGAAAAATTTAATCATAAATTATAATATAATAAATAACTATAAATAATTATACCAAATAATAATATAAAAAATAATAATAATAATAATAATAATAATAATAATAAAAATGATTCAATAATGTAATCAAATCAAAAACACTGAAATTTGTTCAGTTGCAGAATTGTCACTGTCATTACTTTTCAGTATTTGATGACAGATCTCCCCACAAATCACTATCACTCAATTCTGCGAGTGATTCTAATTTATTATCACTGTTTTCTAGCTGGTCTAAAACCACTTTTGATGTAAAGGGACAGTTTTGGTTGCTATGGACAATCTCCAGTTTCCAGGCAGAAAGAACAGTTTTTATAATATAAAACTACATGCAGGACACTGGGCAGACCACTAGGGACAAAGGGGATGTGAAATAATTACATACAGCAATGTAATCTGTAAGATTACATTATACTGTATGTAATGTGTGTGTTTTACTTTTTGAATTTGGCGCCATTCTCCGTCCCCGTGCATCGCAACTCTTGCAGGGAATGGAGCGCGGCTCCATGATAGATCGAGTGGAGGGCGAGCTGCCCGCACAGTGGGGGGACATCGCTGGATCCAGGGGATAAGGTAAGTAAACTCATTCTGGATCCAGCGATGCGATCCCGAGTCTGGCTCGGGGTTACCGCTAATGGTACTGAATTTTCACCCCGAGCCAGACTTGTGAATACCGCCAGGGGGGTTAATAACATAAGAAAGCTGATTAATATATAAACTGTGAATGTAAAGATATGTATGTAATAATTATACAAACATTTGATTATTCAAATAAGTCTGGGGGTTTATTATGGGTTTAAATACCCCCCAAAAAAATGCATACTGTAATATTGAGTAAAACCCTATATATATACATATATATATATATATTATAGTTATAGTATAATATATATATTATAGTTATAGTATAATATATATATTATAGTTTAATGGGAAATAATATTTATGTTTGATAGAATATTGAGTTTTAAAAGAAAGATAAAGTATGAAAAATGAAGAAAGAAAGAGGAGAAAAAAGTTGGTGGGTTGGGATGCACTATCCCAACCCACCAACTTTTTTCTCCTCTTTCTTTCTTCATTTTTCATACTTTATCTTTCTTTTAAAACTCATGCTTATTTGGTAGGGCCTGCACAGACAGGAAATGAAAGGAACTGTCCCCATTGGGAAACATTTTGCAAAAAAAAAAAACCTGACAGGAATGTAAATCATATCTATCCTATTTAGAGCAAGAAAAAACAATTGGCCTAAACCCTTAACCCTTCAGCTGTCAGAGCCGTTTTTGGATTTTTTGCATGTATGCTAACCTCTTCAATCCTGGGCACTTTTATCCCCTTCCCGCCCAGAATAATTTTCAGCTTTCAGCGCTGTCACAATTCGAATGACATTTGCACGATCATGCAACACTGAAAAGATATACTGATCCAACAGGGTCTGCGCTTTAACTGCCACCAGTTAAAGAGCAGACACTGTTGGATCGGTATGTCTTTTCAAATTCATTTCCCATAATGCTCTCATTTCTCAGTCTTTGAATTTTGATTCTTAATTTGTGTTGTGTTTCATTTTAGAGTGTTAAATATATTATAAAAATTACTTATGGAATGCCCCTAAAGAAAGGACTCTCTACAGCTCCTGAAACATATCAGGCTCAGTACCAGCAGAATATTTTCATATGATCCGATTCTGCTATCGTTTTTATTATAATACAATTTCTAAATTATTATAATATAATTGTTTATCAGTTGCCTTAAAAGTCCCTTGTGCTAATTGGGGGCTACCTTTCCCTTATGGTTCCAACATACTATGCAGAACTGCTAAGGAAATGCAGGACTGTTGGTCCTGCACTGTACATGATGATGTTGGGGGGCTGCAACCAGCCAGATAAAGTGGCTTCCGGGAACTGGTTACACAGAGAGAAGAAGCCTGCAGAGGAAAGGAATAAAGTATTTACATTTTTTCTTTTCTCCCCTACCAAATAAGCATGTAACCCAAGCAATCTGAGAGTGGGACCTACTGTATGGGTAAATTTAATATCATTCCCAAGAGGGGGTTTTACCTTAATGTACCAGTGTATATCCACATGTAAAATCCTATAAAAGTCCCACCATTCCCCCTTAGCCATTATATAAAAAAAGGCTTCAGATGCAGGGCATTCGCTTTGTACATACCTGGTCCTCCTCTGACAGGCAGTGTTTATATTCAATTTCCCCCTACCTCCTGAGTTTTCGAATGCAGTTGTGACTTCAAGATCTATAGATATAATTTGGATAGTCAAGTTGTGCAGAAAATTCAGGCATAGCTTCGATGCACTGCAAAAAAATACAGTAACCTGGCAGAACCTGGCAAAACGGCAAAGGTGTCTGCAGCTATGAGTTAAATGTGATAAGACCTGATAAAGATTGTTCTATGCAGTTTAAATCTACCACTGGCCAACTGCCATGAATATAACTTGCCACGTAGATGAAAAAGGTTGCGAACCAGTCCTTCAGAGGACAGCACTAAACTCTAATAATCTGAGTTTTTGAAAAATAAGCTTCTTTTATTATACAGGGCATTAAAATGGCAGAGCGGTACTCCAGTTTTAAAACAAGAATGTAATTATCAGTTTTAGAGGAGAAAAGTGTGTGTTTTCATGATAAATTCTCTTTAATGCCATTGAATACAATTTATTAGCACAAAGTTCACACACTAGTTTTATGGGTCCTGAGGAAGAGAGGATTTGTCTTAGGGAGTGTTAATTTTTTATGGACTTTTTTATAGAGGTAATTATAAGTACAGTGATTTTAAATTCTCCAAAATCCTTGAGCGCACATGAAGGAGAAATATGTGAGTTTTAAGTCTCTGTGCACCATGTGCATATATGGATTAGTCAGGTTAATGTATTAAGAGACACTATAGTTATGGTTTCTTACCAGATTTGGCAGCCTTCTGTAGTTCATACCCCATCTGCTGATCTGGCAAGCTTTAGTAATCAGGAGTTCTGTGTATTATAACATTTGACATGGCTGAACTATAGAGCACCGTCTGTCAAGCAAAGAAATAACATACGTATGTGAACAATAGCCCTTCTATTTAAAATGCACATTTTGAATATGTAAAACTGGCTTTAAAATAAATAACATTTACAAGCTTATGTAAAGCTAAACTCATCAGATGGTTAAATATAACACACAACTTTTACTTTTACTACAATGATTACCTTTTATCAGGAACTGCCAAGCACGATAACTTATTTTGCCAGTTTTTCGGTTGAATGATGGCTAGTGTCATTCAACCCACTTCCTGTGAGTTAAGGCTGTCATAGACACACCCCTGAGGAATGCCTCATCAAGCACCCTGGGCTCACACTACTCCTGGACTGAGTGGAACTCAGATATCATTGTGTGAGAACTGTACAGATGTGGTGTAACGGGACTGGCTTAAAGACTGCAGGGAAAAGGTATGTATGTATACTTTTTTTGGGTGACTTTAGGGGGGAGGGGGAGGGAAGGCTAGAGTTTATGTTTAAAACCCATATTCATTTTTAGTTGTGGATGCAATGAGAAGGAAATAACATTCATGTTAGATTTTGGCTTCAGTCTGTGACCCCACTTTAAAAAGTTTATCCACTCTTCACTTCCTGTCCCATTAACCCCCTACAAAAAATGGGGGAGAGCAATAATCATCTGAAAGAAAAGCTCAGAGTAAAATAAACAGATTCAGACATTTTAAACAACAATTGGAACAAGTGCAATGACAACTCACTCTTCTCCTGATGGACAAGGCTGAGAAGCAAATCCAATGCTCTAAGAATAAATTCTATCTTAAAGGTAACAAACCAGACTCCATGTTAGCTAAACCTCTATGGACCTTTGAGACCTTGTTTAATACCCTTCACCTTAATGTTAGCAATCGGGGACACATTGACAATCTAGTAATATAGTTGTGATCACTGTCTTACTACAGCCACCTTTAGCCAGGCAAGAATGGACAGGTTTTTGTCTAATATACGCCTTCCCCAAAATCAATAATCTCCCAGGGCCAGATGACTTCACAGTGACCCTTCTACAATAAATTCAGTGATATCCTAACACCTCGTCTTTCCCATCATTTCAGTTTCTTGTTGGAGGACAGTAAGTTGCATGGGGACACCCTGACTGTGGGTATTCTTACCAAAGCTAAACTCCATTCACTCATCCTGGGTTAACTTTAGCCTATCTCGTTATAGAATTTTAATTTGGATGTAAAACTGTTGGCTAAAATATTGGTGACCAGGCTGAAAGACAAGATTTTTGGGATTAATAGACAAGGTTTTAAGCCTAAACATCAAGCTACCGACAACTATAGACACGCAATCCACTTGATTTAGCTTTTTAAACTGAAGGCTCAAATGGTCTTCCTCATTTCCCTGGATATCCAGAGAGCTTTTGACAGCCAAGTTCTGAAAACCTGGGGTGTTGGCCACCATTTTTTTCCTTGATTATACCACTATATTATAACCCTAAAGCTTTTATCCAGTATGTTGGGTTTTAGTAGCCCCTATTCCTCATTAAAAGGGGCAGGAGACCACTTTATCTATTGCTGTTTTCTCTGGTGCTGGAACCACTAACTCTGTTTGTTAGAACTAACTCAAATGTATTGGAGTATAGGTGTGTGGATACCAGCATAAAGTATGCTATTCATGGATAACATTTTGAATGTCCCTCCAGAATCCCTTGATTTCTCCTCTGAACCTGATGGGTATCCACAAGGAGTTCTCTGCCATCAATATCAATGACTGTAAATCCAAGGCTCTGAATATTACCCTTTCCCTGGATTAATTACGTTTTCTCAAGGCAAACTTTCCTTATCAATGGACCTATGATCAGTGGCGACTGATGCTCCATATTTTTTTTTGGGGGGGGAGCAAAATTTTTTGAAAAAAAATCATCAATTGCAGCCACTGTGCCATCAAACACTGACACTGTTCCCTCAAATGCTGCCATTGTGCCCATCAAACGCTGCCACTGTGCTATCAAATGCTGCCACTGTGCCCATCAAACGCTGCCACTGTGCCCAAACGCTGCCACTGTGCCATCAGATGCTGGCACTGTGCCCATTAAACGCTGCCACTGTGCCCATTATATGCTGCCAGTATGCCCATCAAATGTTGCCAGTGTGCCCATAAAATGCTGCCTAGTGGTATTAAAAATGACAATCCTTCCAAAACTCTTATATCCCTTCAGGACCATTCCAATAAATATTCCTCACCATATACTTCAATCTCTTCAATGGCCTTGTATTAGGTTTATATGGCACAACTCAAGACTGAAGGCAATAGTCTGGTTTCATCCACGATTCAGGGGGGACCTACTTATATCCATATTCAACAGTATTTTCAGGCAGCACAAATCACTCCCTTGACAGGTTAACATGTAACCACCAACACACCTCTGTGGGTAAGCATTAGAGCATCTTTGATTGTTCCTATAAAAATGTATACAGTTATAGGAGATAGCTTTCCCAAGAACCCGTATGAGACCTTGCCTGATTTAAAACTTCCTTTGTGCACTTCTAATCAATTTAAATTGGTATCTTTTATATTCACGGCAGCTAAACAAACTTTGGCTAGGGCATGGACGTCATGAGTCCTGATTGTAGCTCAAGTCATACAAAATATGTTGTGATATTTAACTAGTGAGAAATTGGCTAGCACCTTATGTGGTAATACCAAAAATTTAGGAAGATTTTAAACCCCTAGATTTTAAATTACCTAGGGGGGTTATTAACAATCTGACATCTTTAATCGACTTTACTGTATCATTGAGGGGACTCATCTTGTGGATGGAATCAATTCCAGCTCAACTCCAACCCATTTTGTTTTTCTGTTCTCTTTTTCCTCTTTCTGTTCACCTAGTTTTTTATATTCATTTAGCAAGCCTGTGACTTTGCAGCCATCATCCTGAAATGAGGGTTCTTCTAAGTCTTTTCTGGAAAAGGGAGAAGTCTCTCACATATGCAGTCTCTCATATAGACCTTAGGCCATAAAAACGTAGTCCTTCACTTGTCGCACTCCACTGATATTTGGTTTATACCTTTCCTACCTATTATCGTGGGACTAAGTACCTTACAATTCTCTACATTATGAACAGGGTGTTCTGAAGCTATGGGAGTTATTTACTAAAGGAAAATCCACTTTGCCCTGCAAGTGCACTTGGAATTGAAGTTGCTGTAGATCCGAGGGGGACAAACAAGAAAATAAAAAACAGCATTTTAGCTTGCACATGATTGGATGATAAAATCAGCAGAACTTCCACTCATTTCAGATCTGTCCCTTAGATTTAGAGCAACTGCACTTCCAAGTGCACTTGCAGTGCAAAGTGGATTTGCCTTTCGTAAATAACCCCCTACATGTGTTTTCTAATTACTCTCGGGACTCTGTCATACATGTACTGCACACTGTAATTCATTGTACATTTCTGTGGCATAAAACAAAATACTGGCTTGATGTTATTGCCTTGTCTATTGCATTTATTCAAACCAAAAGAAATTTGAGCGTTTTAAACCTTACCATTCTACTAAAGTGTTCATGGTATTTCTGTGTGTCCCTATATGAGAGATTATGTCATCACTCCCTGACCAACAAGTAGAGGAAATCATCCTAATAGGGAAAATGTTGGCAATAGAATGATCTATCTCTTCCCCATTATATTGAAAATAGGAGAACTTTTTTTAGTTGGAGATAGGATTTAAATGGAGATTTTTCATTTCATTGTGGATTCCTACAGTCTATTTGAACAAGGTGCAAATTCATTTTTTTTGGTTTCTCATATTATCACCTACTCTAACAAACCCCCAGTTGTGTTTTCTACATGGTGAATGGCAGACAGTGTGATTCAAGCAAAACATGATTGTGGCGGCTGAAAGACCTGGACTGCTGTTAACTAGCAGACACATATCACCTTTATTGATCTTGGTACTTTGGCAGTCTGTGGCACATTTCTAAAAGTTCACTCATCTCTACCATTGAAAGAATAAAGCGAAATACAATTTCAGGAATCAGTTTCACATTTTGTTTCCTGACTATGGCTTGTGAAACATCCCCAGAGACCAAAAAATCAAAAAAAATAAAAAAATAACTTGGATTGACTGCTGGAATTGTGCTATCTCTTCTTCATATTTTATGTTTTGTTCCCCTGGAAAATACACTCTGTGGGAACCAGTCATGATGGGGGAATCAGAATATTTTGTCTTAAATTATTTTGACTGAACAGACATATGGAAGGTTTATATACTTCCCATTTTCTTTACTTATGTTTGTTTCTGACTTTCATATAGATTTAGAATGGAAGGTCACCTTAACCACTTCCCGACCAGCGCACGACGATGTACGTCGACAGAATTGCACGGGCAGGCATATTGGCGTACATGTACGTCCAATATTCGTTGCCGCCGTGCCATCGGGAGCGCGCCGCCGCCGGCGCGCTCCTGCGCTGGTCGGGACCCCCGTGAGTCCGGTCGCGGGACCCGCGGACTCGATCGCCGCGGGCATCCCCGCGATCGTCTCACAGAGCGGCCGAATGGAGGAAATGCTGTATAAACAACATTTTTCCATTCTGCCTAGCAACTAGTGACGCTGATCTCTGCTCCATGTGATTGGAGCAGAGATCAGTGTACACTAAATGAAAGCCCAACCCCCCACAGTTAGTAACACACCCCTAGGAACACTTAACCCCTACACTGCCACCCACTGGTTAACCCTTTCACTGCCAGTGTCATTTACACAGGAATCACTGCATTTATATAGCAGTGATTACTGTATAAATGACAATGGTCCCAAAAATGTGTCAAAAATGTCCGATGGGAACCCCACAATGTCGCAGTCACAATAAAAATCGCAGATCGCCGCCATTACTAGTAAAAAAAAAAATAATAAAAAATTATTAATAAAAATGCTATAAAACTATCCCTATTTTGTAAACTAACATATACATGTATAACTTTTGCGCAAACCAATCAATAATCGCTTATTGCGATTTTTTTTACCAAAAATATGTAGAAGAATACGTATCGGCCTAAACTGAGGGAAAAAAATGTTTTTTTATATATTTTTGGGGGATATTTATTATTACAAAAAGTAAAAAATAATGCGTTTTTTTCAAAATTATCGCTCTATTTTTGTTTATAGCGCAAAAAATAAAAACCGCAGGGGTGATCAAATACCACCAAAAGAAAGCTCTATTTGTGGGAAAAAAAGGACGTTAATTTTGTTTGGGAGCCACGTCGCACGACCGCGCAATTGTCAGTTAAAGCGACGCAGTGCCGAATTGCAAAAAGTGGTCTGGTCTTTGACCAGCAAATTGGTCCGGTCTGAAAGTGGTTAAAGTGTTACTAAACCCACAACATTAAATTTAGTCTTTATATGCAGTAAAGCATGCTTGTTTTACTCTCTGTGAAGCGTAAGGGGTTAATCCTCTGCATTGTGTATAAAAGCTGTGTTCTTTCTCTCTGGTCATCCTCTTCTTTAACTGACTCCCATCCATCTCCTGGTAAAACAGAGCATTAGGAGTCAGTCTGCACATGCTCAGTTTGGTGTGTATTGATAAAAACTTTTTTTTTTTTCTTGGGACAGTGCAAGTGATCAGCACGGAGACAATCAGCACTGTCCAGACAGAGGGTCAGGGGAGAATGAAAACTCCTCCTACAAGCTTTAAGCAGATACTGATACAAGTGAAAAAAAATAAAGAAGGTATTTAGCAGTTTATATTTACTAAAACTTTTGCATTTCCATGTCCTGTGTACTGTGGGAAACCAGATATAGTGAATGCAGGGTCCTGGGTTTAGTAACACTTTAAGTCTGGCATTGCTATCTTGTCAAATGCCTGACCTCACATGCTGCCTTTCAGCTTTCTAAGTTAATGCTGAATTCCAGATATGATATTTTTATTGCCTTGTTACATTGGTCCAGCATAGACCAGTGCATGTATACCTATTCCATTCCATGGATGATCCCTGTGGAAGGGGATAATCATTGTAGTAGGCATTGCTACTAGGGTGATCATCACTGACTTTCTGATCCTGTGCCAAGAGGCTTCCTTGCTGAATAGTATCCACAGGGGGTTGCTTACGCTGCATTGGCTCCAGCTAATGCATGTGTAGAGATGCGGCAATGACTTTACGATATTCACATTGTCCAATCAGAAAATTTCTTGTTTTCATAGTGGATGCTACTATTCCACAGGGATTGGTCAGGTATGTAACTATGCCAAAAAAACAAAACAATAAAAATAGCAGTGTAATAACAGTTTTGTAGTGTTAACTTGCATCCATTCTTTTATAATAGTATGTACACTCAGAAGTTGAAAGATAGTATGTAAGGCCAAGCATGTCACATTCCATGCCTGCCAGACCTCAAGTGACATCTTAGTTACATAGTTACATAGTAGGTGAGGTTGAAAAAAGACACAAGTCCATCAAGTCCAACCTATGTGTGTGATTATAGGTTAGTATTACATTTTATATCCCTGTATGTTGCGGTCATTCAGGTGTTTATCTAATAGTTTCTTGAAATTATCAATGCCCCTCGCTGAGACCACCGCCTATGGAAGGGAATTCCACATCCTTGCCGCTCTTACAGTAAAGAACTCTCTATGTAGTTTAAGGTTAAACATCTCTTCTTCTAATTTTAATGAGTGGCCACGAGTCTTGTTAAACTCCCTTTTGCGAAAATTTTTTATCCCTATTGTGGGGTCACCAGTATGGTATTTGTATATTGAAATAATATCCCCTCTCAAGCGTCTCTTCTCCAGAGAGAATAAGTTCAGTGCTCGCAACCTTTCCTCATAACTAATATCCTCCAGACTCTTTATTAGCTTTGTTGCCCTTCTTTGTACTCGCTCCATTTCCAGTACATCCTTCCCGAGGACTGGTGCCCAGAACTGGACAGCATACTCTAGGTGCGGACGGACCAGAGTCTTGTAGAGCGGGAGAATTATCGCTTTATCTCTGGAGTTGATCCCCTTTTTAATGCATGCCAATATTCTGTTTGCTTTGTTAGCAGCAGCTTGGCATTGCATGCCATTACTAAGCCTATTATCTACTAGGACCCCCAGGTCCTTTTCCATCCTAGATTCCTTCAGAGGTCCCCCGTCCCCCCCAGTGTATAGATTGCATTCATATTTTTTCTATCCACCCAAATGCATTATTTTAGATTTTTCTACATTGAACCTCATTTGCCATGTAGTTGCCCACCCCATTAATTTGTTTAGATCTTTTTGCAAGGTTTCCACATCCTGCAGATAAGTTATTGCCCTGCTTAGCTTGGTATCGTCCGCATCTTTAAAGTGGTTGTAAAACCACTTTTTGAACTTTTACCTATAGGTAAGCCTAGAATAAGGCTTACCTATAGGTAGTGGAAATATCTCCTAAACGTGCGCCGTTTAGGAGATATTTCACTTATAGTCCACCGAAAATTTCAACGCTGCATGCACGGGGAAGAAACTAAACTAAGTGCCATTTCTTCCCCGGCCTGTGTCTTTAATTGCGGCTCCCGTGCGCATGTGCGGGAGTGACGTCACGCGGCTCCGGCGAATCACAGAGCCAGAGTCTGCGGCCCGGAAGGAAGAGGGTCCAGAAGATGGACACTGCCTACACAGAGGACATCACTAGATTCTTTTGCAGGTAAGTGGCACATAATTATGCTTTTCATTTGCAGGCTTTGCAGAGAGCAAAAGAGGAAGTAAAACCTATCAGGGTTTACTTCCTCTTTAACTCTCAAGCTTAAAGGAGTTGTAAAGTCAGAAGGTTTTGTATGGTAATACATTCTATGTATTAGAATAAAAAGCCTTCTGCTCCTCAGGCCCCCTAATACTTACCTGAGCCCCATCTCTATCCAGTGATGTACACGAGTCCCTTGACCATCCAGGACTCTCCCTCCTGATTGGCTGAGACAACACAGCAGCACCATTGGCTACTGCTGCTGTCATTTAAACTCAGTTAACCAGGGCGTGGCCTGGCTGGACTAGAAGATGGACACTTAGAGCCTAAGCTCCTGCTACCTCACGACCTGTTATCTGCCTAACGGAGGTCTTTTACCTACCCCACCTCGCTCCTTAATGGGGACTGCTTCGTGGACGCCCTCGGCTTCCAGATCCCACTCCCCGCGTAGGAATTCGAGCGGTTCTAACACCACCATCCCGGCTCTATTCCGGACGAATAGAGGGAACATGGCTACCGCTAACAACAGCCACCCAAGGCCTGAAGCGCCTTCGCTGAATGACATACCGTCAACTTTAGCTCCTCAGGTGTCTGTCAGTGTAGAGAGCTTGGATCGAACCACACCGCACTCTCAACCTCAGCTCAGCATCCACGATCTTAAAACCATCGCAGCTGACATAAAGGATACCCTGTCGGCCGCCATTTCAGAGCTCAGATTAGACATCCGTTCCCTATCTGACAGGATGGTCGAGGTGGAGGACACTGTTCACAAACAAGAGGCACAGCTGCGGAAGACGACTCATCATGTGGACACACATACCCTCCAACTCAGGGCAATCCATATCCACCTGGAAGACCTCGACAACAGGGGCAGAAGACATAACTTAAGAGTCAGGGGTCTTCCTGAAGCGATCGAAGGTGATAGTTTACCTCAGGCTGTGACGTCCATCTTTAATAACCTACTCAACAGGCCACCTCAGACGCCCATCGAAATGGCTAGGATCCATCGCGCTCTTAAACCTAAAGGAAGGGACACTGATCCCCCACGAGATATCGTGTGCTGTTTAAATGATTTTAAACTTAAGGAAGAAATCCTTAAACAAGCGAGAGTCATACCACAAATCACTCATGCTGGTGCGGCTATACAGATTTATCAAGATCTCTCCAGTATTACGTTGCAACTCCGCAGAGATCTCAGACCGTTACTGGATACTCCTCGTTCTCATGGCATAACCTACAAATGGAAATTCCCATTCTGCTTGGCGGCCTCGGCTCAGGGCCGCACCGCGCTTCTCAGAGTTCCTGAGGATTTGCCTCAATTCTGTCGCTCACTAAACATCCCTTTAGTTGATGTGCCTAATTGGCTTGCAGATTTCCGTCGCTCAGCGGTGCACAAGGATCTGCCACCCGTCGAACCTATGGAGGCACAAGACCATAATCTGAGAAGGCCCAGATCTCCATCCACCGCAGACAGCCGCGGTACACCTAGGAGCTACGGCCGCACTCGCAGCCCGTTTCATTCACCCAGCTCAAGGAGGGCTAGGAGAGATCGCTGAATCTAATACTAGTCTCTTGATTTATTCTTTCCTTCACAGTTGATGAATGAGACTTGGTTTTTCCTTTTTTGCGTTGCAATTCAGACACGCTAAAATATCTCATGCTTTGTTATGTGGAGTCACTGTACGTTATGTTACTTTGGTCACCTTAGCTTCCGTGGGACATCGGTTGGTTCGTTTCTGTTTTTATTTAAACTCCACTCGCTTCTCTAAAACATTGCTTTTACCACAATCTCTAACATGTCAAGTTCCTTCCCTGCCTATGCCTCTGCTCTCAGATTACACATCTAGTTCAATTCATGGTCCTGACTGTAAACTACAGCTACCACAATGCCCTGCGGTGATCTCCGCTGACCTATTGTATCCAGCTTCCTGATTGCGCCCCGGAACGGCAATGATTCAAGTTTGCTGCAACCGCTCCCGAGGACTCGAGGAAGCGATATATTTTATGCATTCTTGCCATTTATTTACACTTCCCTGCCTGACCTCACCTCTACCGGACTTCCCACCTTTCTGAAGGTTTACGAGGGAAACATGATTTTGCGTCCATAATACTCTATCACCCTCGAACTGCCACTTACTCTACCTTGCTCCCACAATATGCTATATTTCCGAACTACACATCCAGCAGAAAAGGGAGAAGAAGGAGAAAAATCGGAAAGGGACACAAGCTTAAAACAGGAAAGTACTAGACGCACCCACTATTACTCTGAACTGTTTTTCTTTTTATTGCTTCAGCAAGTATTTAATGGTTGAACTGCCTTATCTCTTCCTACTGGATAGGGCATTGAGGGGGAGCTACCTCTCTCACCACACTTTTATTTGCTTCTGTTTCCTTCTCTCACATAAGCACCGGTAATATGGAAGGTTTACTATAGTTTGTTTTTATGTTCACTGATTTTGTACTTTTCATATTTAGCTGTATACCTATGTCTTTATGCTAATATCATATTACCTTTTGCTTTTATAATGCTCTTTTAACTTCTCCATTATTTTTGAGGATCCCCTATAAACTAACTAACTAATACTTCGGGTAAACTTCCTCCATCATTAATTATCTTCAAGGTTGGGAGATAGCTGATTCTCCCTATTGCTCACACCTAATCCCTGGTTTGGCTTCAGCCAACCCCCATGCAGTTGTGACACTTGGCAACTTCATTTATTATTGAGTGGACTTGTCATTGCCACGCTGTACATATACAGATCTTCTCACACTGGAGATAGTGGGGATTACTTTCCCCACTGCCTCATCGGTTTAGAGTTATACTCTCTCCCACATATCCCAGTATTCACTTTTCGCTACTGCCTCTCAACCCCAAATACACAAAAGTCCCAATCTTTTAATTTGCATCATATATACGAACGACAATTGGAACTATGTCCACGTCTACATCCTGTACAGATCCACCGACTACCCATCTCAAAATATGCTCCATTAATATGCACGGTCTCAATATACCCGAGAAAATAACAAAATTGCTTTCTTCGCTTAAACATTCTAGGACGCATATCGCTCTTATACAGGAAACACACTTTAGAACTGATGTGGTCCCCAAACTATATAACAAACACTTTCCCACGGTCTACCATGCTCCCAATACTGAGGCAAAATCAAAAGGAGTCTCCATTTTGATCTCCCGCAATTGCCCATTACAAATCACGGAGTCTCAAATAGACACTCACGGTAGGTTTCTTTTTCTGAAAGGCACGTTTGCTAATAGACATATTACTATTGCTAATATTTATGCACCTAACTCCCATCAAGTTACTTTCTTTCGCAACACTCTTCAACAACTGACTGTGTTTCAAAGTGGTTTTCTTGTGTTAGGTGGCGACTTCAACGTAGCTTTAAATCCTTCTTTGGACACTTCCAATGGTTTCTCCAATTTAACATACAGGGCCCTCAGCGCAATTAAATCCCAATTTCATGATCTCCTACTACATGATTCATGGCGTACGTTGTACCCAAACACAAAAGATTTTACTTTTTACTCCCCACCTCATACCAAATATTCACGACTTGACTATCTATTTATTTCTCAATCCGAACTACCTTACCTGTCCAAAGCCAATATCGACCCAATGATTTTATCTGATCACAACCCAATCTCTATGACACTATCTCTCCCCGCATCCACACCTATTTGGCGCCTTGACAACTCGCTTCTCACCGACCTAGATAATGTTCAAAAACTATCCAAATGTCTGACCAACTATTTCTCTGAAAACTCCCCTGCTGACTCACAACCAGATCTGCTGTGGGCGGCTATCTCCCTAGCAGCTCGACGTCAAAAAATTAAAAAGGCACACATTGATGACCTGACCAGACGTATAAAGGACTTGGAAAAAAAACATAAGGCCTCACAAGCCGCGGAAACACTGACGGAATTAACGTTAGCCAGAGAGGCTCTTCTAGAAGAAATCCATAAAAAAATGAAACGTAAATTCGCATTATCCCAAAAAGTTTTTTACGAATCTGGAAATAAATCTGGCAGATTGTTGGCCAGAACCCTACAAACTCAGAAAGCTCGTTTTAACATCCGCTCAATAAAAGATGCATCCGGTAAGGTATTCTCTAAGACGGATGAAATAGCGAACCAATTCGTAAATTACTTTTCTAACCTTTATAACCTCCCTAACGCGCAATCGATTGCTACACCGACTGTTCGCGCGACTGCTATTAATGACTTTCTACAAAAATACTCACCGGACCCTATTAACCCTGCTGATTACCCTAGCTTAAATTCCCCACTGACTGTAGAAGAAACAATAAACGCCTTAAAATCAATGAAACCTGGGAAAAGTCCGGGTCCAGACGGTTTTACGGTTGGCTGTTATAAATCGTTCACAGACATTTTAATTCCACGCATGGTTAATGCCTTTAACACGATTACTCCTTCTCACATGACTCATAAAGAACTTCTGGAAGCCCACATCACCCTAATACCCAAGCCTGACAAAGATCATATGTTAGTTACTAATTATCGTCCAATTTCGCTCCTCAATGTTGACGTAAAGCTGTATGCCAAAGCCCTTGCAAATCGGATCGCCCCCTTACTGCCTTCTTTGATTAATCTAGATCAGGTAGGATTTGTCCCTGGTAGGGAGGCCAGGGACAATACTATCAAGGCACTTCACATCCATCACTGGCTCTCTCATAATAACTCTACACCTGTTTTTTTCTTATCCCTTGATGCGGAGAAGGCGTTCGATAGAGTGGCCTGGGACTATATGGAGGCGGCTCTACGTGCGGTGGGTTTGCCTTCACATCTACTGCAGATGATCATGCTTCTGTATTCAACTCCCACAGCTAAAATCAGGGTTAATGGCCACCTATCGAACGCCTTCTCCATTTCCGATGGAACACGTCAGGGATGCCCACTCTCACCTTTGATCTTCCTTCTTACTATGGAACCGCTTCTCCGTAAATTAAGAGATAATTCAGATATTAAGGGTATTACCATAAAAAACAAGAGTTACAAAGTTGCAGCTTATGCTGATGATATCTTACTCTTTCTATCTGAGCCAATTATCACTATTCCCAACCTCCTAGCGGATTTTTCATTATTTCAAAACTTAGCCAACTTGAAAATAAATTTTTCCAAGTCCTCTGCCTTAAATATATCCTTATCAAACTCACTGGTGTCACAATGTAAACAGAATTTCCCATTTGAATGGAAACGTTCGGCCATTAAATATCTTGGCATTCTTTTTTTTTTTTGTTTACAAACGATTTTTATTTGGTACATAGAGAAAGTACAGAGAGTAAGCATAGATATAATATAATAAATGCAATGTATATCAAGACAAACATAGAAAATCACCATAGATACAAAATTTTGTACAAGATACAGTGCGTATATATTGCAATAGTTTGTGTTTTCATTTGGTAAGGTGATGGGCTAGAACCATAATAGTGCAGTAAACCGTAGACAATCATGTATAGGAGACCCAATTTCAGGGAGTATTAAAAAAGGAGGTAGAGTGGTTAAACCAGGGATCCCATTTCTTACTATATAAATGTGTGGAATTCTGTGTGATATGGAATATCTTTTCCATCAGATTAATATTATTAATTCTGATTTTAAGGTGATCCAAGGGGACTGAATGCGATTTCCAATGAAAAGCAATTAGCCATTGAATTGCGACACATATTGTATGAATCAATCTCATATTGTAAGTGGAAAGAGAGGGGATAGGGGCATATAGGAGGCAATTCTGTAGGGTTAGTTTTATGTTTTTATTTGAGATCACTGAGGCAAAGTTTTCTAACTGTTTCCATATGTATGTAATTTTGGAACAATCCCAGAAGATATGTGAGAATGAGCCCGGGGAATTACAGCCTCTGAAGCATGTACGAGGTGTTGTGGGGTATATTGAATGTAATTTTACTGGGGTATAGTACCATCTGGTAAATAATTTTAGTGCGGTCTCTTTGACTGTGATTGATCTCGTGCATTTGTGTAGATTGCTAATACAAATGTCCCAGTCATGGGAAGAGAGCAAGAGATTTGTTTCCTGTTCCCATTTGATCATGTATGGGAGTTTGGTCATTTCAGTGTGATTGAGAAGGTTATGATATATTTCTGAGATGAGTCCGGGATTCCTTGGTGTTTTAAGGCAGATATTTTCAAAAAACGAGGGGGGAGGGGGATTTGTTGTTTGGAAATATGTATTGAAGAAGTGTCTAATCTGCAGATATCCACAAAATTCTGTATTTGGGATCTGATGTTTTGATTTAAGAGATGCAAATGAGGAGAAATTGTTATTTTCTATAAAGTTCTTAAGGGAGGTCAAATTATGGTTGATCCACCATGACAAGTCCACCATATCATTGTCGTTCTGTGGGGATCTTGGATCTCCTACAAAGGAAGCGTGAGGTGGAGATCTAGAAATAAGATTGAATTTTTTATTGTGTAAAGTCCATAATCGATAAGAGTGTGCGACTATTTGGTTGAGAGCATCAATAGTGTTTATTGGGATTTTGTTGCCCCAGAGAATACCAGAGATAGATAGTGGTTTGATAGACTCTCGTTCAAATCTGACCCATGGTATCTTAGAGTTGTAAATACGCCATTGGGCCATTTGCGCCCATCTTGCAGACAGATAATATAACCAAAAGTCCGGAAGGCCTAATCCTCTGTTTCTCTGTGGTTTATATAATATCAGTCTGGGTAGGCGTGGGTGGGAGTCCAACCATACATATTTATTAATAATTGTCTGGAGTCTTGAAATCATTATTTTATTTAGTCTGATTGGTAGTGCTCTAAATAGATATAAAATTTTTGGTAGAATGGTCATTTTAACTGCCGTGATTCTGCCTAAGAATGAAATTTTAAATGATTTCCACATTTTGAGGGTAGCTCTTATTTTATTAATTAAAGGTATATAATTTTTGGAATATAAATCATTGATGTTGGGGGTGAGGAAGATGCCCAGGTAGGAGAGTGATTCTAGTGACCAGGAAAAATTGAACGTGGAGCGTAGGGTATATAATTGAGATGGCGGTATATTAATCGGCATACCTACAGACTTGGAAACGTTTACCGTTAGCCCTGATAGAGACGCAAAGGTGTTAAGTGTTTGAAGCAGGTTCGGTAGAGAAATATTTGGTTGTGTAAGAAAGAGGATCATGTCATCTGCATACATACTTAATTTATATGTGTTGTCATTTGTAATATAGCCTTTAATGTCAGGGTTTAGTAGAATAGCTGTTGCTAGGGGTTCTATCGCTAAAGCGAAAAGTAATGGGGAAAGGGGACAGCCTTGCCGAGTGCCTCTCCCAACATTAAAAAAATCTGAATTACAACCTGGTAGTCTAATTCTGGTGGATGGGTTATGGTATAGTGCATGGAATGCATGTGTAAATTCCCCTTTAAAACCGTATTTATCTAAAATTATATCTAGAAAGTTCCATGATACGCTGTCGAAAGCTTTGTTAATGTCCAGACTAAGTAGGAGAACTGATTTGGAGTTAATATTGGCATCTTGAATAACATTTGTAACTAATCTTATATTGTCCGTGATTTGTCTGCCTGGGATGAAGCCTGATTGATAGGGAGAAATTAAGGAGGGGATTATTGAGGCCAATCTATTTGACAAGATTCGACTGAATATTTTAAGATCATTGTTTATTACTGAGATTGGTCTGTAGTTCTGTGGTAATGTATGGTCTTTATTTGGTTTCGGAATAAGTGACATATTTGCATGTAACATCTCTTCTGGGAAGTGGTTCCCTTTTAGAACATTATTATATAGCTTTATTAAATATGGTATTAATACTTGGTGGAATTGTTTGTAATAGAAGGAGGAGAATCCATCCGGACCAGGGGCGGAATTTTTTTTGAGGGATTTAATTGTTGTAAGTAATTCCTCTTCTGTGCATGGGGCATTTAAAGTATCTAATTGTGTTTGTGTAAGTTTGGGAAAGGGAAAGTTGTCTAACCAAGAGAGTGATGTGGGAGGGATAGGTGAGGATGGGGTTGACAGCAAGTTAGAGTAAAAATTCCTAAAAATGGAGAGTACTTCTTGTGGGTGAGTGATTATTTGATTGGAATTATTTTTGAGTTTATAAACATGTGTAGGATTGATGGATTGGTTAAGCTTACGTGCGAACATTGTGGAGTAATTGTTGCTAGATAAGAAAAATTTAGCCTTCGACCATCTAAGTGCCTTTTCGGCTTTAAACGTTAATAAGGAATCCAGTTCATTACGTTTTTGGGATATCATATTAAAGATGTCAGGGTCATGAGTGTTTGTATGGACTTTGTATAATTATATCTTGGCATTCTTATACCCCCCGATCTTAAAGACCTATATACTATAAATTTCCAACCCCTATTTAATACAATTCAAGCTGATCTACTCAAATGGATTAAAGGCCCTTATTCATGGTTCGGCAGGATTGCCATCTTAAAAATGAATGTTCTCCCCAGGCTCCTCTATTTACTTCAAGCTATCCCTATCAGCCTACCTCCGACATTTTTCTTAACGTATAAACGCATGTGCAGAAATTTCATTTGGTTATCCAAATCACCTAGAATCAAATGGGAACGTCTGACTTTACCTGGGAGGTTTGGGTGTACCAGATATCCAAAAGTATCATTTAGCTTGTCATTTAACTAGACTTGTAGATTGGCACGTAAATGAATCAAACTCGAACGGACCCTCGCGCAATCTCCATTGACACATTTACCCTGGATACGTTCTTCCCATTACCAGAATTCCGTTAAATTAAATCCATTTCTGTCATCTACGTTACAAAATTTCAAAGCGTCATGCCTTTTCTTGAAGCTGGACCCAATTAATGGCCCCATGACACCGCTGAATAATAACCCTGATTTCCCACCGGGCCTTCCACTACACAACAATTGTATAAGTCCGAATATTTCCATACCCCGAGCCCACCACTTCTTTCACAAGGGGAAACTGTTGTCCTATTAAGACATGGTTTCATCCTTACCTGATTACCGCATCCCGTTCTTTAAATTCTTGCAATTACGACACTTCTTTCAAAGTCCCACTTCCAAATCCAACTGGTATAGGGAGTTTACTCCTCTGGAATCTATCTGCAACGCCTCTGAACCCCAAAAACATGTCATATCTATCACCTATACACTCCTTTTCTCTACTTATGACATCCGCCAAGATAAACTGACCCAGCGATGTCAAACTGACCTGGAAGTCACTTTATCCACGGATGATTGGCGCCGTATATTTCACATTCTACACAAGGGCTCTTTGAATGTTTCCACTCAGGAGAATAGATATAAGATATTCTCAGGCTGGTACAGAACTCCTGATAAAATTCATAAATTTTCGAAAGCAGTCTCCCCTTCCTGCTGGCGTTGCAACAACGCATTAGGGACCCTACTACACATTTGGTGGGAATGCCCCCTTTTACACCAGTTCTGGCGAGATATCCACCGACACATCTCCAAAATTACAACGTATATCCCAGACTTTACTGCTGCCCAGTTCCTACTACATTACTCCCCCAGCCCAGAACATAAATATGCTAAATCCTTAACTATGCATTTAATTAATGCTGCTAATCAGTGTATTCCAGTACATTGGAGGAACACCTCATTGCCCTCAATATCTGAATGGATTTCTAGAGTAGACCGTATTGCTGAAATGGAATGCTTAATTGCGCAGACTAAAGATGATCCCTCCAAACATGGACGAATTTGGGCGTGCTGGAATCTTTTCAAAACTTCCTTACACCCCCCTGACTCCCACACTTCCTTACCACACTAATACAAGTTCCAAGCATACCTATAGACGTTAGAGGTTTAATATGATCCCATCCCTATATATACTTCTCGTCCCCCTACTATCCTCTGACATGATATACTCTTCCTTTCTGACCTATGATTTTACTTGAATCCTTTATCTGGTAAAGCGAAGGAGCTATTTGAGTGTGTCTTTAGCAACTATGTCTCGTTCAACACTTGGGATCATTATTCTCGACACGGGGTCAGTTAAGAAATCTTAAGACCCCTTCCTATTTCCCTGTTAGGATATTAAGTTCTCCCTCCGGTCACAGTTTGCTCCCCATTGGGGTGGCCGGAGATTGGTGCAGGTTGCTATACCCTTTTTTAGACATCTGTTACGTTAAAAGTTATAGCTTCTTAAGCTCATTACGTTTCCTAATCGAGACTACCTAACCTTACATGTTTAAGGTACTTTGTTCATTACTATGACCTTACTGGTAACTCTGCTCACTCTAATATCTGTTGTTCTCTGCAAAAGGATATCACCAGTGTCGACATTTTTTGCTTCCTTTTTCTTTGGTGTTTATCAGTAACTCCTCTGTTTAATATGTACCATAAGAATTGTACCTACTGCTTATGCTGTATGATGCTGAAATTTTTTTTATAAAATATTATTGAAAAAAAACAAAACAAACTCAGTTAACCAATCAGGAGAGAGAGAGGGGGAGGCCAGGCCACAGCGTTGTGTCTGAATGGATACACCGAGCTGCAGCTCAGCTTGGGTGCCCCCCATAGCAAGCTGCTTGCTGTGGGAAATAATAATTCATAAAAAATTAATTAAACCGCTCTCCCTGTGAATAAATGCAAAAAACAAGTGCAAGAAATTTTAAAGTGCTATAAAATTTGTAAAAAAAATTGATTAATAATTGTGAAATTATCTTAAATAAATTTATAATGTCCCATAATATGCACCAAAGTGCACAGAAATTAATAATCAAGTGAAAAAACCTATAATGAAAAAGTTAATTCAGTCTTCAATGATCTATGATATATTCCTGGTCTTGGTTAGAAAACTCCGCCACCTTTAACACCTGCCACACATCCTACTCACCGAAATCTCATGACACCCATTACAGGTAGTCATATAGGCTCAAACAACAATCCCGGCCAGAAATCTTAATGACCTCGCCCCTGGTTGCCACAAACGGGATTCGATCGATTTTTGATTGCTGGATATTTCAATTGGTATGCTACAAACAAAATCCCCTGTCACCCATTACAGGTGGTCATATAGACTCAAACAGCAATTTCGACCCGAAATCCTAGCGACCTCACTGCTAATTGCCACAAACGGGATTTGATCTGTTTCAATCACTGGATATACCAATGGGTATGCTCCAAGCTGGTGTATACCATACCCTCGGCAGGAATCCAATTGTTTTAGTGGGAAATAAAAAATGGAACTTGCAAAGGTAAGTACATTTGTAATTTATTCCAAAAAAAGTTGTTAAAAACAAGTTAAAAAAGGCTTAGGCAAAGCAGAGAATAATTCCTTAGCAGCTGGCACAAGCACGTGTCTTGAGGAACACCGCGAGCGTCCTAAGGCTGCATTACAATCAACGGAGGTAATGTGTCATGTTCAATCCACCCAACATGTTTCATCAGTCTCATGACCCCTGATGACGTCAGAGCCTCCTGATGAAATATGTTGGGTGCATTGAGCTTCAGACAGGGACCCGAGAAGAGGAGGATCCACTGTGTGCAAATCCACTTCACAGAGCAGGTAAGTATAACATGTTTGTTATTTTAATAGGAAAAAAAAGGAGACTTTACAATCACTTTAAGAATCAGATTTAGACAAAGTAAATGAAGGTTAATAAAGTGCCCCTATATATCTTTCACAAGTAAGCCTGCATAATTATTATTTACGCTGGATTTCAGGTAAACAGTAAAACAGATTCATAATTCTATTCTGCCACCTTTGATTCATCTGGTATTATTATCTAGATGTCTCTGCCAGAGAGCCTAGGCACATTGACGGCCTCATGTTTCTCCATTGCACTTAAGCAATAGAGCTTGGTCACCAACCTTTCTCTACTGACAATGAAGAGCCAAAACACTGCTAAAAACACTAATTGAATTTTAATGAGCCAGGTGGCACTTGCAGGGCCAACCACAACTTGAAACTCAGCCTATTCAGCCTATTTAGCCGGAATCACCCAAAATTCAAGCCCCCTATAGAGACCTTCAGGCTGACAACACCCATTGTGCAATACCGCAGAGCTTGACTGGTTCAGAGTGCCATCCCTTCCTCGCTTAGTGTCTTTCAATCCAGGCACCTGCATGCTTGTTTTTTTTAGCCCTGATGAAATGGTAGTGCTAAGCTCCTGATGATGTGTTGGCTGTTGCAAAAGTAAATCTTTTAAAGAAATATACAAGCTAGTGTGGCACTCCCATTCTTTCAACAACTCTAATGCCACGTACACATGATCAAATTTTCCGACAACAATTGTTGGATGTGAGCTTGTTGGCGGAAAGTCCAATTGTGTGTATGCTCCATCGATCATTTTTTGTCAGATTCCTGCCAATAATGTTGGCTAGCAGGATCTCATATATTATATGGTGTCAGACTTTCAGATCGTATGTACACTAGTCCATCGGAAAAAAGTCCATGCATGCTCGGAATCAAGTACGAGCCAGAAGCACTCATTCTTGTAAAACTAGTGCTCGTAATGGAGACATCACATATGTCTTGTACGGCACTACGTTCGTAATTGTTGGCCAACATTTGCGTGACCGTGTGTATGCAAAACAAGTTGGAGCCAACATGCTTCGAATAAAAAATACACGGTTTTGTTGTCGGAAAGTCCAATCGTGCATACAGGGCATAAGAATTATTGACAGTGAATAAAAAGACAGAATCAGACCCAACCATATAAAAAATGCATTTCATGTTTTTTTTGTAAAATCTATTTTTTATTCACGTTTTTAAAGAGTGAGAGAACAAAGATGTACATTGTGAGACGATAACGAATGCACATGTCTACTGTGAGATGCAAACTCTGCAACAACATTATGTGAGGTGTACATCAAGACCCCTCAGAGCTAGCATTAGCGAACATTTTCATGGTGCTTCTTACATTAGTGACAAAAATTTGTCTAATGTCTCAAAATATTTCAAATACGTTCACTTTGGCAACATGACATCGGAATTGCTTTCCTTGGTCTGGAAAGCATCAGATTGTGCCCATGAGGAGGACATGCAAACTGCTCAAGTGGGAGGTGTGGTGGATGTTTCACCTCCAAACTAGATTGCCTCTGGGTATGAATCATTGTTATGATGTGGATCTTTTTCTTAAATAGATTTTGTAGTAAACATGTGCATATTTATATAGTTTTGATCTATTTAGATGTAACTGTATTTTTCCTGTTTTTTCAAGGTTAATATTAGTGATATTACCATCACGTTTTCTTTCTTTCCTTAGCACCACATCTGCTTCAATGCTGCTAGTGACTAATTGATTGATTAATTGATGACCCAATTAGTGGAGAGGCAGTGACTCGTTAGGTAAATATATATATATATATATATATATATATATATATATATATATATATATACTGTTTTTCATGTCTATGTGTTCTGTGTTTAAGGCCTATCGCTGAAACGCATTAGCCACTGCTTCAAATATTTTGAGATTGACAGAGATTTATGGACTCAAACAATACCACCTCTTTTAACCATGAAAGACTGGTGCAAAATCCTTGTCCAATACATGGGTGACTCCAATACACATTGATTCTTACAAAATACATTGCAACATTGTAATATATATATATATATATATATATATATATATATATATATATATATATATATATATATATATATACACAATATACAATACACAATATATAAATACATATATACATACACACATACAGTGGTGTGAAAAAGTGTTTGCCCCCTTCCTCATTTCCTGTTCCTTTGCATGTTTGTCACACTTAAGTGTTTCGGAACATCAAACCAATTTAAACAATAGTCAAGGACAACACAAGTAAACACAAAATGCAATTTGTAAATGAAGGTGTTTATTATTAAAGGTGAAAAAAATCCAAACCATCATGGCCCTGTGTGAAAAAGTGATTGCCCCCTAAACCTAATAACTGGTTGGGCCACCCTTAGCAGCAACAACTGCAACCAAGCGTTTGCGATAACGTGCAATGAGGCTTTTACAGCGTCCTTTAGGAATTTTGGCCCACTCATCTTTGCAGAATTGTCCTAATTCAGTTACATTAGAGGGTTTTCGAGCATGAACGGCCTTTTTAAGGTCATACCACAACATCTCAATAGGATTCAGGTCAGGACTTTGGCTAGGCCACTCCAAAAGCTTAATTTTGTTTTTCTTCAGCCATTCGGTGGTGGACTTGCTGTTGTGTTTAGGATCATTGTCCTGCTGCAGAACCCAAGTTCGTTTCAGCTTGAGTACACGAACAGATGGTCGGACATTCTCCTTCAGGTACTCTTGGTAGACAGCAGAATTCATAGTTCCTTTTATGACGGCAAGTCTTCCAGGTCCTGAAGCAGCAAAACAGCCCCAGACCATCACACTACCACCACCATATTTTACTGTTGGTATAATGTTCTTTTTATGAAATGCAGTTTTCCTTCTACGCCAGATATACTTGGACACACACCTTCCAAAGAGTTCCACTTTTGTCTCATCGGTCCACAGAATGTTGTCCCAAAAGTCTTGGGGATCATCAAGATGTGTTGTGGAGAAATTGAGACGAGCTTTGATGTTCTTTTTGCTCAGCAGTGGTTTTCTCCTTGGAACTCTGCCATGCAGGCCATTTTTGCCCAGTCTTTTCCTGATGGTGGAGGCATGAACGCTGACCTTAACTGAGGCAAGTGAGGCCTGCAGTTCCTTGGACGTTGTTGTGGGGTCTTTTGTGACCTCTTGGATGAGTCGTCGCTGCGCTCTTGGGGTAATTTTGGGCGGCCGGCCACTCCTGGGAAGGTTCACCACTGTTCCATGTCTTCGCCATTTGTGGATAATGGCTCTCACTGTGGATCGCTGGATTCCCAAAGCTTTGGAAATGGCTTTATAACCCTTTCCAGACTGATAGATCTCAATTACTTTCTTTCTCAATTGTTCCTGAATTTCTTTGGGTCTCGGCATGATGTGTAGCTTTTAAGGATCTTCTGGTGGACCTTACTGTGTCAAGCAGCTCCTATTTAAGTGATGCCTTGATTGTGAACAGGTGTGGCAATAATCAGGCCTGGGTGTGGCTAGAGAAATTGAACTCAGGTGTGGACAACCACAGTTATAGTATGTTTTAACAAGGGGGGCAATCACTTTTTCACACAGGGCCATGATGGTTTGGATTTTTTTTCACCTTTAATAATAAACACCTTCATTTACAAATTGCATTTTGTGTTTACTTGTGTTGTCCTTGACTATTGTTTAAATTGGTTTGATGTTCCGAAACACTTAAGTGTGACAAACATGCAAAGGAACAGGAAATGAGGAAGGGGGCAAACACTTTTTCACACCACTGTATACTCTTGGTTCTATTTCCCCTTGTGATTGGTGTCCTTCTGGTGTAATATAAATCAAGAGTCTCTGCCATTGTCTGGGGAAAGGCTGAGTCAACAATGGGTTCTTACTGACAAGATGATCTCACCCTTTGAAACAAGGGGGCTATTTACCCTGGCTTTTCTTTGATCAAAGGCCTTGATATCTGCATCTCAAAACACTAATTTGACCATTGTCAGTTGGTTTAGTGTAAAGTGGCACCATTGTAAAGGTTACTCTGTTTCAACATAAGGTTTGTATATTGACCTCAACCCTCCACTGGAGAGGATAATCCAAGTAACCTTTTCTCTGGTGGGGGCGGGGTCTTGAAATGACGACTCCTTGGCTGACTGTTTCATGAATTATAAAAAAAATGTATGTATCCCGGCCATAACAACCCCAAACTCGTTCATCCATGTCTTTATGGACCTTGCTTTGTGCACTGTTGTGCAGTCATGTTGGAACAGGAAGGGCCCAACCCCAAATTGTTCCCACAAAGTTGGGAGCATGAAATTGTCCAAAATGTCTTGGTATGCTGATACCTTATGAGTTTACTTTAATGGAACTAAGGGGCCAAGCCCATCCCCTGAAGAACAACCGCACACCATAATCCCTCCTCCACCAAATGATTTAGACCAGTGTAGAAAGCAAAGTCTATAAAGACATGGATGAGCGAGTTTGGGGTGGAGGAAATTGACTGGCCTGCACAGAGTTCTGACCTCAACCCGATAGAATACCTTTGGGATGAATTAGAGCAGCCAGGCGTTCTCGTCCAACATCAATGCCTGACATCATAAATGCGCTTCTGATATCTATCTATCTATCTTTTCATCTTGCTTTTACCTCTAGTCATTGTGATATTAAAGTGGAACTTCACTCTCTCAATCAACATTGATTAAGTTTTAATCCTTATGCTGCTAGTATTAATAAATAGATAGAGAAGGATATTATATTTACTTGTAAACTTTTTTTTTTTTTGCATTTCTTCAGTTACTTACTGGTTTTCATGCCTAGGCAAATTAAGTCATACATCCCAGGAGTCTTCAGAAGGGCAAGTGGGGAGGAGGAGTTTTCTCAGCTATGCACACCCTGCTGCCTGCGTGCCTGAGCTAAGGGCAAATATTTTCCAGGAAGTAAATGCTACATGAATCATCTGCCCTTACTCAAGATGGCCACAGTCAGACATGCTAGAGGGTGTTTTTCAAAGTGATTTCTCAGCAAAATAAAGCACGGAGACATGGATGGATGAATGGAATATTATGCTCCCAAGATTACAGTGAAAAGGGGTTAGGTTAGTTAGCGATACATCAGCCTTTTCAGTCTGTTTTCCAGACATTTAAAATGTGCAATGAGAGGTCTCTATCTGCATTATGAAAGCCAATATAGTAAGCAATGCTGGAGTACCAACATGTCTATATTGTTATAACACACCTCCCTAGGGGTCCTTTGCTAGAGCAGGTCCTCAATACAGATACAAGCTTAGGTTATATCTAATGTTTTCAGCAATCTCACATTTTAAAACAGCAAACTAAATATTAATTACAGTTCTTTTTAGTGGTTCTGAATTCTATGTAGAGTTTTATATTCTAATACTGGCATCCTAGCAGGGCTTTCCAAAGGTCTTTAGATGGGTTTTCAGCCTCTTGCCCACTCGTTCTATAATGTACAACTTCTTTTTCCATAAAACACTGCTCCATATATCAAAGTTATTCTGCAGACTGTACTATAAGAAGATCAAATTAATAAATAATTCCCCTCCACATTTTCATCTGTGCATAATTAGATTGCAGAATGACTTTGATGAGTGCAGTTTTAAAGTCCAAAGCCTACAGAAGCACAAGCTTTGGATCAGGTGTTCCCAATACAGAAGTTACGAGTTTGTAAAGTCAGATGGCTTGCTATATTTTAGTACTGCAAAACGAAATAATATAAAAATCTGGATGGGTAGGTTGGGTCCTGTACATGAATTCCATTCAAAGGAAAAAATCAGCATAAAATCTGATAGTGTGTATGGGGCTTTACATATACCTACTGAAGTGACTAGCCTCAGGTAATACACAGAGATTAAACAAATCCTTCTACATATGTTGTATCTGTTCATCTGCAAACCATCTAAAGCTGTTCAAAGTGCACCATTTACACAGCATTTATGAGCTCCAGAAATCGGAGATGGGGATCAGAAGTCACATACCACACTACATAGAACATAGAGCTGAGTGTAATCTGCGACCTTAGTGAAGAGAAAGGACACACATCCCCACACAGCTGAGGCTGTCAATCACCTGTTATGTGATATAGGGGGATTGTCTGTATCCAAACTTGACTGGTAACAGCAAAGCCTGTCAGAAGTGACTCATGCAGATAGCAGAGGAATGACAGAACAGACATAAATCATACTAAGTGCTTTGGATTGAGGCAAGTACACACTATAGAAGAATATGCCTTGATCATTTTTAATATCAGGGGTTTACAACCACTTTAAGCCAACATTATTATTATTATAGGTTTAACAGCAGGTTTAGCAGGTTTAACAGCACAGTTAGGCACAGTAATATAATGCTATATCTGAAATATTATTTCACCTCCTCTTGGCCGGCACTATAAATAAACGGAAGCTCTCTTGTTTCAGGAGGGTGTACACCTATGTCTTCCCACTTCTGGTGTCCATGCATGCCCCCAGAGGTGTGCAGCTGCATGATCTGTGAGCGATATGTCCCTTGAACAAAGATTGGGGTATGGGGGCCACTGTGATTGGTCACAGTAATCACATTATACAGTGCCAATCACAGTGATCACAGATGTAAACACAGGCTGCTTGTGGCAGCCATCACCTCTCCTTCCCTTCACACAGACATGAGAGTTATCTGTGGCAGATCATTGAGGTATCTAACAGCTGCAGTGACTTACTGCGGAGAACACTTGTCACACACCAGTGCATGCATCTGTCAGTGCGCTGATTTAGATACAGAAGTACAATCATCTGCAGTGCCCTGATTCAGCCACACCAGTGCAGCCATTTGCAGTGCCCTGATTCAGCCACACCAGCGCAACCATCTACAGTGTCCTGATTCAGCCACACCAGTGCTATTATCTGCAGTGCCCTGATTCAGCCACATCAGTGCAACCAGCTGCAGTACCCTGATTGCTGTCACACCCGGCCAGCCATCTACAATTCATAAATGCTCCATGATTTTTGGGCCTCTTTATGTGGCTAGGCTGTGTGTTAGATATATTCTATAAATTAACATCTTTGTGTAAAAAAATACATTTTCATTTTCTCTCCACATTTTCTAAAAACTTGTGGCAAAACAGACATTTTCAAAAGACTCATTATGGCTATTTCAAAAGACTCATTAAGGAACATTTGTTGGGGTGTTTGCTTTCCAAAATGTGGTAATTTTGTGATAACCAAGGGCCTCTCGGCCAGTATGGTAGGACTGTTATTACCATTGTGGTTTCTATCATAACTCTCGCCAGGAATTTCGGGATAAGAGGCCAGGGAGGGAAGGCATAAGCCAGACCACATTTCTAGGGGGCTGAAAGAGCATCTATCACCTCCACCTGAGGGTGAGGGAGCCTTGAGATGAACCTTGGTATTAATTGCTGTTGTGAATATGTCCAGCTCGGGGAGACCCCACTGGTCTACAAACCAATTAAAAATCTTTGGGTGCAGAGACCATTCATTGGCATCAACGAACCTGCAATATAGATGGTCGGCGCTTGAGTTTAGATGACCAGGAAGATAGACCGTCCTTAGATCTCTTAGATTCCTTTCCGCCCATAGAATAATGAGTTTCACCTCTCTTAGTATGGAGTTGCTGTGTGTCCCCCCTTGTCAGTGTATGTAAGATACCACAGGCTTCCCCATAATATCAAATTTTAGGGCTAGTAATGCAAGGATTTCCAGGATGTTTGATACCAGGTCTGTTGTGCGGAAGGACCATCTTCCCTGCATTGAAATCTGGTTGCAGTGTATCCTCCAGCCTGCTGCACTGGCGTTGGTGGTAATTATAACCCAGTTGATATGCCCTATGACACAATTTCATAAGCGTGTGTTTCTTCATCCACCAATGTAGACTCCTGAGCATTAGACTTGTTAGGTGTATGGGTTGGGATAGACTCCTGAGCATTAGACTTGTTAGGTGCATGGGTTGAGATAGATGCTGTCTATTCCAGGCATGCTTCTTCAATGCTTCATGCTTCTTCAATTCTGTCTAAAGCCTTTCCCCTGTCTGAAATGCCTGTAGTCCTTGTTCTTGAAATGTTGAAATCTGGGTGCAAATGCCCTGGTGCGCCTGGGTCATCTGTCTTGGGGTAACAGGCCTGATTTTCCGACTGTGACGTGAGATATGGCTTTATCCAATTTCTCTCCATACAAGGCTTTGCCGTCAAATGGTATTTTATACCAGTTTTGTTTTGAGGCAACATACGCTGACCATGGCTTCAGCAATAAGACCGTTTGACCATCACTGTGTGGAGCATTGACCTTGCAGAGCACTGGACTGAGTCAATAGCGGCTTCCCCAATAAAGTCTGCCGAGAGCTTTAGCTCATCTAAGGCCTTGATGATGTCCTCCTTTGGGATATCTTGGCAGACGGATGTTTCTATGCTATCCGTCCAAACACGGAGGCATTGGACACTGAAGTCAGGGCTATTGCAGTTTTACAAGCTTTGCCCACCATCTGGTAAGCCTTTTTGAGGTCGAGATCCATTCTACTGTCTATGGGTAATGTGACGTTCTCTGCCAACCTCAGTATGGCTGCATCCACAATTGGTGGACCATCCATCCATTGCAGAGTCCATCTCTGAGAGTGGGTATAGCTTTCTCAGACGATTAAGGGAGAATCTTTTCTCTGTCTTTTTCCACTCCTCCTCAATCAGATCTATGATCTTGTCCATGAGCGGGAAGAAAGAAATCTGACGTTTTAGAAAAGGGAAGTATGTTTTTAACTTCTTGGCCTCTGTGTCAGTTTCTTCTGAGCCAATCACTTGTTTTACTGCCTGCACATAATGCTGGACCATGGAGAAAGCAAAACCTGAGGCATCTAGGTCATCAGAGGAGTCCTCCGAAATGATGTTTTCCTCCAGATGTTTAAAGGATGAAGCAGCCGTCGGGTGGGAGGTTTCACCTGTGGATGGACCAGGAAGGGATGCATCAGCCATTTCTTCTTGAGGAGGAGAGGCTGGCCGCTGTGATGGCATTGTTGCTACCAACTCTGCGAGAGAATCTTTCACTGTTTTCTTAAGTAGGTCCGCCACCTGCAGTCCTTCAGACTCTCTGCTGCATAGTCTCTGAGACAATTTCACAGACCAGTTTGTCTGGTAGTGGCCCTACATCTTGAGGATCTAGGTCTCAGAGAACTAGAATGTCAGTGTTTTCTGATCGATGATTTTCTGCCACTTCTATGATGTCCGGACCTGGAAGACCTTTCTCTGTTGGGACTAGAATCATGTCGCCTTTAGGTCCTCTTGGATGTCTTCTGGCATACAGGGCTGAAATGCATAAGAGTACCAGCCTCAGTGCACTCTTTTTTTTTCCATGTGTAAACTTCCCTGGACATAGTCCCTTATCTTAAATGTAGAGTAGGATCTTGTTTGGGTGGTGAATGGCTCATTTTAGGTGGCTAGCATAAGAAGCAGCTAAGAAAAGAATAGGAAATGGTTAATGGGCTGTGTCCTGACTTGACTAAGGGGATATTTTCCTATATTGTGGTTTTCTTTTTCCCCTTTGCCCCTTCCCTTTTAAATTTTTAAAACATTTCTAAAGCCCCATACACACTATCAGTTTTTCTGCTGAGTTTTTCCTTCAGATTTACCAAAACCATATGATATGAGGTCAAACCTTAGGAGTTTCAATGTGTATGCAATCAGGCAGGCCCTTGCACTACATGGTTTTGGTAATCCTGAAGGAAAAACTCAGCAGAAAAACTGATAGTGTGTATGGGGCTTAAGGTTTTTTTTAAAGAAAGTTTCTTGGAGCTCTCAGTAGGACAACCTCTTTGGGCAGTGTCAAGCATCCCACTGAGGCTGCCGGGGAGATAAGTAAGGAGGGGCAGAGGAAACGCCTCTGTCCTGAGCCTAGTGCATGAGGGCAAAAAGACACGCATCCTGTCCTTCTCCAAAATGGCAGCCGCGGCCTCTGAGGCCATCGCACATGCCCCAGGACCAGGAATTCCCAGGCTCCAGTCCATGTGCAGTACATGGCAGAAGACGCCGGGGACAAATGAAAAGGCCGGCATGAAGAGCGCGCAGCTCCTAAGGAGACTGTGTGGGGGACAGGAACATATAGGGAAATGGAAGAGAAACAGAACATAGAAAGAAACCTGGAAAGGAAAAAAAGGAAAGAAAACAAAAAGTAGCTGCTACCTCTGAGCTAATGCATAAAAACACTAGTGCAGGAGAAGCTCTTAGTTAAGAGACAAACTGCTTGTCCCAAAAGATCCTACAGAAGGGACTCCCAACCTTATAAGCATGTTTAGCTACCCAAGAGAAGGGACTGCATCCGGGAGAGGTTGAACCCGGATGGAAGCTGCCGAATGCAGAAGGTAAGGGCGTTCAACCAAAATTCACTGCCATGAGGTATGAGGAAAGAAAGGAGAATTCTGGGGCTGCGCTAACCATTTCTTTTATGACATTAACTAGTCCTGAGGGAGGAACCAAGGTGGAGCTTGTCACAGGTATGTTGCCATGGAGGCACCAGGAAAACCTATTTCCCTTGTTTCACTTCATAACTTCCTACTTCCTGTTCCCACCCCCCAGGTCCTAACACAGCTATGTAAATACAACACATACCTATTCTACATCTTTCCCCTTTTAAAGAAAGGATTTGCATATATACATGAAGTATAATATAGAACCCACAAGGAGTGCAGCATAGTAAGGAACAATAACAAACTACAATATAAAATTAAATATGCTGAGTAAAAGTCAGTGTGTGATAAAGTTTTGGAACTTTGGATTGAGTTTACACACTCTTCCCTGTTGCCATCATAATTTTGTTGTGATTGTGTGTTACATCCATTGGTGGAAGTGTCATTTGGAACAGCAGCAGACTGCTGTGCTTGGGGTCCTGAAGTGATCATTGGCACGTGGGCGGTGACAGTACAGTATGATTTAGGTACCCATAGAAGGTAAGGGCGGTTCCTTACATAGGTCCTACCATCAGAATGGTCAACATAGCTGTCTAGTTGGCATGCCTTTCCATGAACCGTGGCCAGTTTGTCAAACCCATGGGTTGTCTCCATCTTTACCACCTACCCAGGCTCCAGAGGAGAAAGGTGTCTGTCATGGCTTGTCTTTCCTTTTTGCCTGAGTGTAAATAAAGCAGCTTGAACACTCTCAACTCTTGACAGGAGCTGGGATGGGACCATGGGAATCAGAGTCTTGGTTTGCTGTGACTGTAAACGTTATGCCGGAAAAGGCATGCCACCCCGAGGTGTGTTGCGGAGCTTGAGTAGGGCTGCATAAACATCAGAACCATCACATGCACATTTCTCTAGGAGTTGCTTGGATGACACTACGTTCTGCAAGACCATTGAATCTAGAGAAATTGAGACTGCTAGTGACATGCTGAAAATCCCATTGGTGAGCAAAGTTCTTGAATTCTCTATGGTGGTAGAGGGCAGAATGCCTCCGTCACTGGGGGAGGGGATGATCATGATTTTGTATAAATGGAAGGGGGAGAGATCAGATTTGAAAAACTTGTCCGATCTCTCTCTTGAACATGGACTACAAAATCCTCGCCAAGGTTTTAGCCAACAGGCTAAAGTCTGTCATCGGACAGATCATCCACCCGGATTAGACTTGTGGCATTCCTGGTCGCAGGATTACAGACAGCCTTGCGCTTGTCCAGGACACAGTCCAGTACATTCATGACTGCCGTGTGCACGCTCCCCTGGTCAGTCTTGACCTGGAGAAGGCCTTTGACTGTGTCTCCCACAAGTTTATAAGCAGAGCTCTGCGCAGGTTTGGTCTTGGGGAAATGTTTTGTTCGTATGTGAATGTAATGTATAATGACATTTGTAGTTTGGTGTTGGTAAATGGCTGGAAAACTGACCCCTTTCCAATTCATTCTGGGGTCAGACAAGGCTGCCCTCTCTCACCTCTGCTTTTTGTTTGTTGTATAGAGCTCTTCACCCAGAACATCAGATGGAACCCAGAGAACAGGGGGATCACCACACCAGGACCAGACAGATGGGAGGTCAAGTGCTCACTCTACATGGATGATGTGACGATGTTTTGTGCTGACCGGCGCTCCATCAACACACTCATCCAGACCTGTGAGGACTTCGGCCGAGCTTACTGAGGGAAGTCAGAGGTCATGTTCTTCGGAAAGTGGTTCCTGCCTTCTTCTGCACCCATCCCCTTCAGCATCAAAGTGGACTTCATCAAAATCCTTGGGGTCTGGTTTGGAGCTGAGGGTGCAGCCCTGAAGTCCTGGGAGGAAAGACAAAGTTGCGACAAAAGTTTGGACTTTGGAGCCTCAGAGAACTCCCCATCAAAGGTAAAACACTGGTACTCCACACTGATTCTCCCTGTGTTGCAGTACCTCGCTCATGCCTGGCACCCCCGGGTCAACACCTGCAAAGCCATCACCAGGGCGGTATTTCATTTCATCTGGAGCCCCAAAATGGACAGAGTGAAGCAGGCGATTCTGTTCAAGGAATCTCTCAAGGGCGGTAAGGACGTTCTTTGCTTGTAACTGCATTCGCAGGACTTTGGTTGACAGAACTGTGGGCTCTGGTGGTAACTCCATATCCCGTTTCTTCCTCCTGCCTCTTTGGAGGTCCATTGAATGGGATAAATGGGACAGTTCCATCCCCTACAACTGGGACACTCCTTGGTATTGCTTGGACAATTTCAAGTTTATTAAGGAGCTGGGGCTGCATGGAGTGAAGCCCGACTTTTGGAAGCCAAAAACTATCCACAAGTTGATTAGAGCATCTGACATTGTTGAGACTGTTCCAGGCCTCCCTTCAGCCACTTGCAAAGTGGTCTGGAAGAATGTTTCTTCAAAGAGACTCACCAACAGGCCAATGATCTGGCATGGATGGCAATCCAAGGGCGGTTGCCACTCAGGACATTCATGCATGCCAGAAACCTCTGCAGATACAGCCACTGCCCTTTTTGCATCATCCAGTAGGAAACTGCTTGGCATGTTCTCCGGGAGTGCCCCTTTGCACAGGGCCTGTTGAGGGCCTTGGAACCAGAACTGAAAGACTTTGTACTACAGACTGGAAACACACACTTTGGTGTGCTTAACGGACTCTTCTATGGAATTCATTCACAGGAGGACATTGACAGTGCTTGGTGGGTGCTGTGTTGCTTTAAGGATGGTGTATGGTGCACCAGAAAGCACCTCATCCACCAGCAGCAGAGGATGTCCATCGATGACTGTCGCAGACTGGTCCACAGTCTGCTCAGAGACTATAACTTGATGGACTTTAAGGAGGAAGAGGAGATCTGAAGATCCCCCCCATGTGTCATTTGGCAGTTCAATAAAGCTTTGGGCCTGTGAACTCTTTTTTTCCTCTTCTACCCCCCCCCCCCCCCATCACACCCATGGCCATTGAAATGCAAATGACAGCATATGACTTGATACCTTGTGACATGTTTTCGAAGTAATGCTTTCAGGTTAATGCGGCGTCATGCATGATGTGGTGTTCCGGCGTACTATTACTCTGCGCAGCACATCAGGCATCATACCGCAGGATGAATGTAATTTATTTGTATGCTTGGAACTGTATTGTTATGTAGGGTATTTATGCGCTGCATCACAGTAAAGAGTGGAATGTACCCTGTTGAAGTATTTGTTTTTTGTATATTTTCTTGTAAAATAAAGTATACATTTTCAACCAAACCAGTGTCAATTTTCAATATATTTGCTGCATGCTATTGAGAGGGTGGTGAATATTTCTCCTTAATTTGCAATTAGGTCCACACTTTCACAATGAAAACAATTTTGGTGATCATCACTTTCTACTTCATTAATTTTCCTCTTCCACCGGCCTTGATTAGGTGTGATACATACATACTTACATTAGTCCAAGCCGAACCAATGTAACAAAAAAAAAAATCTGTAATTCAGCTTTAAATATATTAAATATGCATACAGTATAATATTCTTAGGAAGATTGTTGTTGTAATGAACGGTGAGGTGACAGGGTCACTTTAAGCTAAATGCGCTTTCTCTGGTCTACCACTAAAAATACAACCAGTGGTACTGCAGACTAACACAAAGAAGGGAGTCTTTTGTATACAAAAAGAAAGAGAAGTAGGCATTGACTGATTTAGTCCCCACACTGTGAGCACAGGTCTCTTCAAGATTTATTTACACCGCTGTAAATCTCTTAATAGGCAATGTGGTTTCCGTTGATCTGTACACTAATTGTAATCCCATCTTTAGCATTCTAGAACACTCAATTATCTTTATTATCTAGCAAACAGACTGATAAATGTTGGAGCATCACAAGGTAACCTTTTTAAAATAAACAACTAATTAAATGAGGGTATTCTCGTTAAAACGATTTCAACGTAAAAAAAAATAATAATTAGTCAGACTGTAAATATCGTATTACATCAATAATGGACACTTAAGAAAACAAACTTGCTCGGGCTTTTGTACTAATTGGCGCTAGTTTGTAATGTAATATATCATCGCTTAGAGAAAGTAGGGCTATAGTTCATGCTAAAATATGGAGAAGGTGTTACATGCCTTAGTTTCCTTATTTATCACTCATTATAAATACAGAAAGAAATGAATTTGTGTCAGAAACCATGAATCAGACCAAGACAGAAGTGCAGTTAAAAATCATAGTTGTTTAATAATAATAATAATAGTAAAAGGTAAACAGAGCAACGTAGTCAAATCATAGCCAGAGTTCGGTAACCGGAAAGGATGGTCAGACAAGCCAGGAGGTCAGGGTACTTCAGGACAGGCCAGGAAATCAGGAAACCAGAGAATCAGCGTAGTGGAAAAGCAAGCTGGATCAGTAACCAGAAGGGACGTCTGCCAAGCAAGTCTTCAACAGGTACACAGGAGAGAGTCTCTGGATGTGTTGACCAAGGCGAAGGCAGAGAGGGACTGAACTGAACAGCTTAAGTAACCAGCAGGACTGATGAACAGGATATCATCATTAGGTGAGTGACGGGGGAAAAGATTGGAGCTGGCAATTAGGGAAGGGCTAAGCCCAGCCCTGACATTTTGTAACAGTGCGACGATAATAAAAAATATGTCAATACTAAAATAAATAAGGTATATCATGGTTCATGTTTTGCGCTCCTGCTCCTTCCTCCTGCTAATAGGAACACCAATACCTACACTTACCCCTTGAGCACATCTGCATCCTATACCTCCATCTTCCAGGACACTTATGGAAGGGGATAAAGCTTACAGTATATAGGTTGGTAAAATGCCACTTGAGGTAGGCAACAATTCATGTATTTCAAGGGAATTCAAGGAAAATGTCCTCCAAAGAAAGTCTGGATTTTAGAGAGGAACTTTGCCCAACCTGAATAAAATCAGATTGCATCTATCTGATACTTGTCCCTATGCAAAAACATACTTACTGGTCCATAGAGTGCAGCATTGTCTTCCTTGCAGCCGTAGTTCACCTGGAACAAATCTCCATCTTGAAAGTCCTCTTCCTGAAGTTTATCTTGTGCATGCACAGACAAGCCACAAGTCTCTACCAGATCTTTAGGACTCTCTGTGCATGCACCGCCATGTAAGTTTCCAAAGTTTTAAAAGACCTAACAGAGCCCTGTCATTTGGAAAATTGCAGCTATGCCAACATACCACACGTCTCTGCTAGGACTTAAATCTGTGCTGTGCCTGCTTCTGCTTGCAATTGAAATTGTGTTATATTATAAACAACTAAATATCAAGTCCCAATAATATTACAGCAGCGCTTTTTTTCATTCATATTTGTCCATCACTTCTTGTGATCAATATGATGAAGAAAATAGTGGAAAGATAGAGAGGCCTGAACATAGAATTGGATATCAATTGTTTTATTAGTGATACATAGTACTGATTAATAAATGATAGTCCTTTTTCGTTGGGTTCTTTATTTATGTTTCTACGCTCAGTAGTGCAAATCTCCAGGGGTTACTGGTTGGTATCCACTTCTCCGGTGAATTTCGACATGCTCTTTCTTATGCATAGTTGATGGTGTGCATAGAGTATTTTCATTTATTTTATCTAAAAAAATAAGATTGAAATTTTAACACATTTTTACTTTAAACGCATTTTTAATATGCGTTGAGTTGCTGAGAACGTAATGGGTATTATATCTAAGAAAATGTTTTTAATAAGTTTCCCCCCCCCATTTTTATTCAACACCAGGGGTCTGCGTTTCAGTAGCAGTATACTTGTAGTTGGACAATATTTTTTTTAACTTTTTAAATAGGTGCAATATTTTATGCATTTATTTATGTATCAAAGTGTCACTAATTGGATTTATCGGTTTAGCTTTTAAATAGTATTTATTAATATTTCTTAAACGTATGAATTCGTAAGGCCATACACGGGGAGAAAATCGTTGGACAGATCGTTAGACACTAAATGTGAGGGGTACTAAATTAATAGATACATTTTAATATCGCACAGTATGAGATGAATAAACGGTATTGCAAGGTAATCGGGGGTATATGTAGGATACCCCGATTACACTGACATAGTGCACGATCGTCCTCCAGTTTTGGCCATTTAGTAGGTGGGGACTAGTTGTGTATTAAGCACCAATTATTCATGATTTTTTTTTACAGATCAACACTTATGTTTAATTTATGATTATGTATTATGTATATAGTAAGTTTGTCAGTTTACCGAAGTAGAGGTGAATGGAGTAATAGTTCTAGAGCTATTCTTTCTGACAGTGGAGATTGGCTGTCCGCACTGTTTGTCAAATATGTTGTGGGCCCGGTTGGCTGGGATGGCCGTGGGACGCACATAAAAGCTGACTTTTGGTTGGTTGGTCACACCCTCAGACGAAGTCGGATATGACGAAACGCATCAGTGTCGTGACCTACCGGAAGCGACGCCTGCGCCTCATGAGTGTGTTCCAGTTACCCAGACGTGTGGAGAGATTTCCGCTGCTTCTATATGGGCAGTGGACTCTCAGTTTTCTGGTGGACGTTTCTACTGAACAGGCACAGTGCACTTTTTACATGCTTCATATATTTTATTGTTTGGTATGCATGATTTTATCAAGAGGTTGAGGGCAACATTGAATAAAACTATTTAAAACGGGATTACGCTATGTGGATATTGTTATTATTATTTTCTATGCATTCCTGGAGCCCTATGTGAGTCAACCCTGACACCTAGTGGATGGTTGGAGACGAACAGTGGAGGGTGGAGTGTCTAATCTTAAATTATCAAGGTGTTATTACTTTTTTGGTCTGGTGAATGTACTCCCATAAGGGGCTTGTTTGCCACACGTGGTGAATTGTGGGTGGAAGCTGTACAGTTCACAATAAGAGACTCTATCTATCTACTATTTTCTTCATCATATTGATAACAAAAAGTGATGGACATATATGAATGAAAAAAAGCGCTGCTGCAAGATTATTGGGACTTGATATTTAGTTGTTTATAATATTGCCAACTTTAGATTTTGAACTTTAATGCTAAGTGGCTGCTGTTATTTTAAGGTGAAATCCAAGAAGAGTGGAGGGGTGTGAACAAGGGGCGGTTATTTGTTACCTCCTGCATTATTACCATTGAAATTGTGTTATACTTTGTCCCATTGCCCCTGGGTTGGCATAGACATGTAGCAGGTGAACAGTTTACACCATCCTTGCCTAGATGAGGAATCAGGATTTGGGGGGCTGCATAGAAGACGAAAGGGTCTTTACTAAGGATAAAATATGTGGTAGAGGAAAGGAGGATGAAGGAGAGGAGAGAAATTGTATTCTATGGATAAAGGTTAAATTATAGTAAGTATGAATAATGATAAATCATCAGCTATATCATGGCTAGTTATAAAAAAATTGAGAAAAAATATAAGAATACAAGCTCCTATTCCTAGTTCCTATTCACCAATCATTTTTCATCTTTTATTCTCTGTGAGAATGAGGGACTACTTTTCCCTAATTTCTTAAATGTTTTCCCAATTGTGCAGTGAGTAGGCATCTTCCAGTGTTTGCTCAGCACACTTTTATCCTTCACCTCCACTGCAACTCCAAAAAGTCCTATGCATATTATAACTTTTCATATGATAGAGAGTATTTGCATGCCCCAATCACATTCCACTGTGCAAAGCAGGCACCTCTCAACTTTTTGTGGGAAGAGCAACATTATATTGTAGGACATTGCATTCAGTGAAAGCCTAGAAACTACTTGTAAAAATTTGGAAGCAATTTGAAGTTAACAGCTGCAGTCATGAGAAAACAGATTGTTTTTACTAGCAATGCATAAGATTAGTTTACCATGGCATCCCACCATATAGGTCTGTCCTTAAAACCTAGGCCTTTTCATCCATGAAGATTGTTGTATCAAGTCATATTTCATATAAAATAATTATGTGGGGTCATTAAAGTAAATCTTTTTATTGTTAGATAGAGCTGTGCTTTGAAGGGTTAGAACCCTTACTGGGCTTTTATTGTTGTCTGTATGGTCCTTGTTGGGAAAATTTACTATTTGTCCTGGTTAACACCGCTGCTGGCTGAAAATTAAGAAAAACCTATGTTTGAGTTGACAGCAAAAAAAGAAAAGAGGGGGGAATTTTTCGATGAGGATACTTGTTCAGGTGACAGCAGTCTAGGAGGAAATTTCTCCCACTTTATAGAGATTGCCTCCTACTTACCCATTGTGTTTACAGGGCAAGAAGTAAACGGAAATCTTCCCAATGAGATTGGAAAAAAAATCCCTACTCCATATAAAATATATATATTTTTTTTAAATGTAGATATTAAGAGCTGAGTAGTAAAGAGCAGCATCCTTGAAAGTACAATTGAAACTGACTCTTAACATTAAACATATTGATAACTACCAAAGATAATAGTAGTTCCAGTAAAGGAAATATAAATAAAAACTTCTACTGTTGGTAACCCTGCAGAATGTATGACATTCTACAGCTCTGCTAATGATAGGCTACTGTTGGCCCATTTTTCCTGAGGAAGTAACTAGCTAGTTTTTATACATAACACCTAACAAGAGTGTAAAATCTACCATTGGGTATTAATAAAAATATTTTTTTTCTCCCTTTGACATCCATAATGTCTGTTGTCTGGAAAACTATTTTTGTGGGTGCCTTTATTACACCACTCTCTTTACAGAATCCTCATTCAATAGAGGAGTCATTTTTAATTGCAATAAAGATAACCACTGAAAACATTTTATCAAAATGATGATATATCATACCCCCAATATCATTTTTAAAAACCAACAGCCACTTTTGAGAAACAACTTTTCTTATTTTGGTATCTTTATGCCTTCAACTGTCAGGAAGCATGTCAATCAAACTCTGATTCGTATTCTAGTGTGTGGCCATTTCCTTTTTCACATTCAGTCTCCTTTAACTACTTGCTTACTGGGCACTTAAACCCCCCTCAGTCCCAGACCAATTTTCAGCTTTCAGCGCTGATGCACTTTGAATGACAGTTGCGCGGGCATACAACACTGCACCCAAATGAAATTTTTTTCATTTTTTTCCCACAAATAGAGCTTTCTTTTGGTGGTATTTAATTACAGCTTGGAGTTTTATTTTTTGCTAAAAAAAAAAAAATAATGCAAAAAAAAAAATCATGTTTAATAGTTTGTTATAAAATTTTGCAAACAGGTAATTTTTCTCCTTCATTGAAGTGCGCTGATGAGGCGGCACTGATAGGCTGCACTGGTGGGCACTGATAGGCTGCATTGGTGGGCACTGATAGGCTGCATTGGTGGGCACTGATAGGCTGCACTGGTGGGCACTGATAGGCATAGTTAAGGCGGCACTAATAGGCAAAGATAAGGCGGCACCGATGGGCACAAATAAGGCGGCACTGATGGGCAAAGATGGGCACAGATAAGATGGCACGGATGGGTGGCACAGATGGGTGGCACGGATGGGTGGCACTAAGGGGCACTGATAGGTACCACTGATAGATGGGACTGATGGGCACTGATAGGTGGCACTGATAGGTGGCTCTGATAGGTGGCACTGCTGGGCACTGATGGGCGGCACTGCTGGGCACTGATGGGCACTGGTAGATGACACTGATGGGCACAGATATGTGGCACTGGGGGGCAGCACCTTTGTTGAGGCAGATTGTGGGCACTGCTGGGTGGCACTGTGGGCACTTCTGGGTGGCACTGCTGGGTGGCACTGTGGGCACTGCTGGGTGGCACTATGGGCACTGCTGGGTGGCACTGACGGGGGGCACTTATTTTTGTATCATCTTTATTGATGAGGGGGCAGGTGGGCACTGGCAGGGGGCAGGTGGACACTGGCAGGGCTGGCCGTGATCGGGACTGATGTCCCGATCACGGCCGCCGGTGATCGGCTTTTTTTTTTCTCCTTGCGCTGTCAGCGCGAGGAGGAATAATAGCCAATAACCGGCTCCGTTATATCACATGATCAGCTGTCATTGGCTGACAGCTGATCACGTGATAAGGGGTCGGGATCGACCCCTTGCTCTGATCGGTGATCAGGCGAGTCTCATAGACTCGCCGATCACAGAGCGTGCCGCGCACGCCCCTCAGGGGGCGCGTAGGCCGCTAGTGCACGGGACTACGTCATTAGACGTAGTCCCGGGAAAGGAGATCCGCGCTGTAGCCGTCATTCGGCTATAGCGCGGGTCCCAAGTGGTTAAGCATTTCTTAACTTATGATGCAATGTAACCTTCTGTCAGCCAGTATAATCTAGTGATCTAGTGAAAAGGACTTGAGTTGATCATGTCATGGCTATTTGTAGTGGTTTGAAATTCCATTAAGCTTCTGGAGAAAGGGACCACAAACTGCTTCAGAAGCTATACAGTATCTACACTATTTCTTCCACTTGCCTGAGCCCTCTTAGCTTAATTGTCCATCCAACCTTTCTACTTATTTTTCCTGGCAGAATCTTTAAAAGGTAACTCCACCTTCATGGGGAAAAAAATAGCAAATAAAGCAAAAATAATATAGCGTGTGCAATTGAGATACAAGTCATATTGTAATTGAATGTTATTAAAAATTACCTTTACTTTTCAATCTGCAGCTGCTGTAATTTTCTATAAATGCAATGCAATATGGCTACATGGAGTTTACCAAAGCCCTGAAAGTTTGTAACAGTGCGACGATAATAAAAAATATGACAATACTAAAATAAATAAGGTATATCATGGCTCATGTTTTGCGCTCCTTCCTCCTGCTAATAAGAACACCAATACCTACACTTACCCTTTGAGCACATCTGCATCCTATACCTCCATCTTCCAGGACACTTATAGAAGGGGATAAAGCTTACAGTATATATGTTGGTTAAATGCCTCTTGAGGTAGGCAACAAGTCATGGTCCATAGAGTGCAGCATTGTCTTCCAATAAAAGATAACTACACTTTAATGGGTAAAAAATAGCAAATAAAGCAAAAATAATATAGCATGTACAATTTAGATACACGTCATATTGTAATTGAATGTTATTAAAAATTACCTTTCCTTTTCAATCTGCAGCTGCTGTCATTTTCTATAAATACAATGCAATATGGCTACATGGAGTTGTTCTGTACACAGAGTATGTACTGACCACTCCCCAGAAACATCATTCCTGCTTGTGTGATTGGCTCACCAATTTTCCCAGAAGTCTGCTTAAGATACAAGTCAGATTTCAGGCATCCCCTGCAAACTAAAATATAATTTTTGGTGAGCTATTTTCAATAGGAACACGTCTAAAGGATGTAGGCCCAGCAGCTTTCCTCATTAGTGCCCTTCAGGTGCACAGCTGACAGATAATTATGAAACCACTCCCATTAGACCCACTTAGAACATGGGCACAGAAAAATACACATGGATTGCGTCAGAATAACATAAGGTAAGAATCTGCAACAAAGTTTGTTATAATCCTTACACTGTACATAGATCACACAGGGGGATGGTTTTTTTTTCTCAATTAAAGTGGAGTTACGCTTTAAAGAAAGTGTCAGACTTTTTATTTTCAGAAGTTTGCTTATGTCTATTAGGGGCACCATTGCCTAATTTTTGTAAGTGTGAGGTCCTGTTTTCCCATTGCAGCAAATTTGGCAAAATTGTAAATTGGTTGCAGTGATTTCCTCATTTTAGACTAATAATTGAATTCCTTTCTGTTGACTAATAGCATGCTTAGCAGTCAATCAGAATTCCTTTTCTTTTAAATGTATCCTTTACATTTGGTTCCCGTGGACTATTATTATTATTATAATACAGCGGCAACAGTTTGCAAATTGATTAACAAAATGAAGGTAGGCATTACAGTTTGGCATAAGAGGAATCAGAGGGAGGGTCAATTGATAAACAAGATAATAGCTATGGGGGATGAGCTGAAGGAGAAAGTAACACAGTGCATTAGTTAGAAGCAGGATAGGCTTCTTTAAAGAGAAGACATCGACTAAAGATGGATAGATTAGGGGACAGTTGGACAGATTGGGGAAGGGAGTTCCACAGGATGGGAGAAGCTCTGGAGAAATCCTGGAGGTGAGCATGGGAGGAGGTGATGAGAGAGATCAAGAGGTCTTGGGAGGACCTAAGAGTGCGTCTTGGTTGATATTTTGGGACTAGATTAGTGATGTAGCTGGGGGAAGAGTTAAGAATGGCTTTGTAAAATAATTGTTAGTACTTTGAATTTTATTCGTTGGGAGAGTGAAAGCCAGTGGAGGGATTGTCCGAGAGGGGCAGAGGATACTGAATGGTCGGTAAGGTGGATGAGTCTTGCAGCCACATTCATTATGGACTGAAGGGGGATAGTGTATGGAATTGCCTGAAAGAACAGTTCAGAGTCTAGGGTTACACCTAGCACCCTGGCATGTGAGGACAGACTGATACAGCATGTGGGGGAGGGAATATAATGTACTTGGTTTTAGATAGATTCAGTTTGAGGAAGTGGTGTGACATCCAGGCTGATATGTCTGTTAGTAGTTCAGTGATGTGTGAGGAGACTGATGAGGTGAGCTGAGGGGTAGAGAGATAGATTTGGGTGACATTGGCATATAAATGGTAGTGGGAGGCTATCAGCTGACATTGGCATATAAATGGTAGTGGGAGGCTATCAGCTGATCCAGGGAGGATGTGTACATCGAGAATAGTAGAGGTCCAAGGACAGAACCTTGGGGGACCTCACCGGTAAGAGGAGTTGAAGAGGAGGAAGTGGAGTTGTAAGTGACACTGAAGGTATGGTAAGATAGGTAAGATTCGAACCAACGGAGAGTGCAGCTATGGACACCAAGCAAATTAAGATTTTTGAGAAGGAGGGGGTGATCAACTGTATCAAAGGCAGCGGAGAAGTCCAAGAGTAAGAGTACGGAATAATGACAAGATTATTAAATTATTTGGGTACATGTACTACACGATTAGGGAATTGCCCTCAAGAAGTTAAAATACATTTTTAAGGAGTGCATGCCACTTCCTGTAAACTATTGCTGTTGGTAATTGCCCATTGATAGCAGGTCAGGAAGTGAATGATAGCATTAGTCTCTTAGCTTTAGTCTATTATCTGTAAAGTAATGAGCTCCACATTTTTACTTTATTTAATAAGAGATGAGCTAGCAGGTATTAATAACCTCTGTGTGATCTACTGCTGAAAAGTACTTGCTATGTGTTTTGATACATGTAGTTATATCTTATGGCCAATAAAACTGTAGTGTACAATAGGGCATGCGATGTACCAAGCTGTGTGGGCAGAAATATCATCTTGTTAACACAATGTTAGAGCAGACCTACAGTTAAAGGGTAAGTTCACCATTACAGAAAAAATCTGTAAGGTGAACTTACACAAGACCCCCTCCTCACTCCCCCCAGTCCCGCTGACCTGCAGCGTGGCGATCTCCCATTCTGAGTCCTGCTATAGCCGCCTCACGGCTCCGGGGCTTAGAAATCCCCGGAGCTTAATCTCCTAAACGTACCCCATCAGGAAAGATTTTTAGCAGCATTCTAATTGGTCAATGTTGTCACATGGGCGGTTGCCGACCAATTAGAACAGCGTAGCCTGTCCTCTCAGTGGGGAAGAAGACACGTGAATGCAGAGGGGGTTTCTAAGACCCAGAACCATGAGGCGGCTACAACAGGGCTCAGAATGAGAGATCACCGTGCAACCGGTCAGCGGAGGGGGTCTTGTGTGGTTCACCTAACAGATTTTTCTTTAAAGGTGAACTTACACTTTAAAAACAAATCAAGTTAAGCTTATTATGACTAACACCATCAAGGATAAAGGGTTACCTGTTACTGTAAATGTCAATACTATTTTTGCTGTCTGTCTCTTTTTACATAACCTATGCCGAGGTATGGGTCATGTGTTTTTACTGTTGTAGAGCAATGTTGGAGGGAATGCCATCATTAATTTGGGTATAGTTGGCCAATGTTAATATAGCAAAAATAAACAGCAGGACAGCATTATATATCAAAAAGGGATTGAGAATGTTGAACATCACATTCCAAAACCATAGACATTAAATTGGAATGCGTCTGGCCTATTTTATGCCCATTTGGTCAAAGAAAACAAAAACAAATGAGGTTAGGTATTGATGTTGGAAGATAAGACTTGGCTCACAATTAGGGATGAGCCCGATGTTCGCCTGTTCGCTGAACAGCAAACATTATGCGGTGTTCGAGGCAAATTCGAAAGCCGACGAACACTGTTAAAGTCTATGGGACATTAACATGAAAAACCAAAAGTGCTAATTTTAAAGGCTTATTTGCAATTTATTGCCATAAAAAGTGTTTGGGGACCTGGGCCCTGCCCCAGGGGACATGTATCAATGCAAAAAAAGTTTTAAAAACTGCCGTTTTTTCAGGAGCAGTGATTTTAATAATGCTTAAAATGAAACAATAAAAATGAACTATTCCTTTAAATATTGTGCCTGGGGGGGGGGGGGGGGGGTGTCAGAAAGCATGAACCGGGCCAAAACAGTAAACAGTAAAATCACACTTGTTTATTAATAAAAATAAAAAGGTAAATAGAGTAAGCGTAGTCAAAGTATAGCCAGAAATCGGTAACTGGAATGGGTAGTCAGCCAAGCCCGAGTTCAGTAGCCAGATAGGGTAATCAGCCAAGCCAGAGTTCAGTAACCAGATCGGGTAATCAGCCAGACCAGAAGTCAGGGATCCAAGTAGAGGAACAGCAAGCAGGATAAGGAGCTGTATTTTATCTCTATTGCCAGGACCCAACAATTCTTTACAGCTGCAAGCAGTTTTAAATTACTTTTTTTCCTTTAAAAAATTTCATTTTGCTGTGGTATTGTTCTAAACACAGTAAAACTGTGCCAGTTTACAGGCATTCTATAGACACCCCCAGGCATGATATGTAAAGGAATATTTCATTTTTATTGTTTCACTTTTAGAATTATTAAAATCACTGCTCCCGAAAAAACTGACGTTTTTAAAACTTTTTTTGCATTAATACATGTCCCCTGGGGTAGGACCTGGGTCCTCAAACACTTTTTTATGGCAATAACTTGCATATAAGCCTTTACAATTAGTACTTTTGATTTTTCATGTTTGTGTCCCATAGACTTTAACGGTGTTCATCCAAATGTTTTGCCTGTCCGCAAGTTCTGTTGCGAACCGAGCCGGGGGGGGGGGGGTGTTTGCCTCATCCTTACTCACAATTATCTTCCCAATTCATCCTGCAGGTGTTCAGAAAGATTGAGGTCAGTTTACTTAGCTTTTTTTCATTGACTGTCCACATAGGTGTGCACAGTCTATTGCATTAGGGTGTGCACCCCAAAATATGATTTGATTCACTAAATAGAAAACTATGAACACAAATCAGGTATCTGCTTTTGAATTGATCTATATGTTGCCAATTGTCCAAAGTTGCTTGTTTAGTGAATAAACCCCAAAGAGGGCAGAGTTCAAGAGTGTGTTTCATACAGAGGACAGAGTTCAGGAGTGCACTATGTACAGAGGATAGAGTTCAGGAGTGCGCTGCATACAGAGGACATAGTTCAGGAGTGCACTGAATACAGAGGACAGATTTTAGGAGTGTGCTGTGTACAGAGGACAGAATTCAGAAGTATGCTGTGTACAGATTACATAACTCAAGAGTGCGCTGCATACAGAGGACATTGTTCAGGATTGCGCTTCATACAGAGGACAAAGTTCAAGAGTGCACCTCATATAGAGGACAGAGTTCAGGAGTGTGCTACATACAGAAGACAGAGTTCATAAGTACACTGCGTACAGAGGACATAGTTCAGGAGTGCGCTGTGTACGAAGGACAGAGTTCAAGAGTGCGCTGCATACAGAGGATAAAGTTCAGGAGTGCACTGCATACAGGGGACAGATTTTAGGAGTGTGCTGTGTACAGAGGACAGAATTCAGAAGTATGCTGTGTACAGATGATATAACTCAAGAGTGCGCTGCATACAGAGGACATTGTTCAGGATTGCGCTTCATACAGAGGACAACGTTCAAGAGTGCACCTCATATAGAGGACAGAGTTCAGGAGTGTGCTACATACAGAGGACAGAGTTCAGAAGTACACTGCGTACAGAGGACATAGTTCAGGAGTGCGCTGTGTACAGAGGACATAGTTCAGGAGTGCGCTGTGTACAGAGGACATAGTTCAGGAGTGCTCTGCATACAGAGGAAATAGTTCAGGAGTGTGCTGTGTACAGAAGACAAAGTTCAGGAGTGCGCTGCGCACAGAGGACAGAGTTCAGGAGTACGCTGCACACAGTGGACAAAGTTCAGGAGTGTGCTGTGCACAGAGGACAGATGCTGCATACAGAGGGCAAATTTCAGGGCTGCACTGCATATAGAGGGCAGAGTTCATGAGTGTATATCTTACAAGCAAAAATGACTCTCCCCTCCCACCTTAGTACAGAGCTCTCCCTCACAAATTTTCTCCAACAGAACTCTCCTTCCAGCCATAGAAAGAAGCGGCTACAACTTACAACTACTTACTTACATGCAGAATGCAGGCTGCTGCTGCCAGACTAGAGCAGCTTGACACATCCACCGCCCCCTCCTTTGCTCCCAAAGAGATGTACAGGATAGGGCAGGCTTTGTGCAAGCCACCTGGAGCACTGCACTGTTGTAAACACAGCTTAGTGCTCCCAGCTTGTAGGGCCCACCTGAGGTAGTACATTACGGGTCACACAGCTCCTAGACAAAAAGTCTGAGGGCAAAAGGGATTTAGCTGCAGAATATGCAGCTCTGCTCGCAAAATAGGATGGATTACTACATGTGTGAAGCGCACTGTGCCCTGCACATACTTGCACCCTTTATGATATGCCACTGGTGCATGGGTTGATTAGGGTGTGCCCAGGCACACCCAGCACACACCATGCACGTGCCTATGTCTCTCCATTATTCATCAAGGGAAAAGAGCATATTGAAATATCCGAATATATATATATATATATATATATATATATATATATACACATATATGTATATATATATATATATATATATATATATATATATACACAAGTGAAAACCCAAGAAGCTTTTAAGTAAAGAATTGTGGCAGGAGTGACGGGGGAGTTTATGGCTGCCAGAAGTTTATATCAGATCTTCCTGCTAGACTGCATATACAGCTTTTAGTTCAAAAATAAAGAAAAGGGAATTTGGAGCTTGTTAGTTCAAATATTTGTCCATTTAACATGCTCTGTTTGGAACTTTGCACCGACACACACAGTCATATAGCAATCTGATTTGGTAATTGGAATTATTTTTGTAAAATGCCATTCATGTCCATGTATGAGAACCTTCAATGTAATGGACTCAGAATAACATATCCATTGCCGTTGCATTCATTGTTTCCTCTAATCCAGCGACTAGTTAAATACACCTGTATTGGCAGGAAGCCAATTGTTCCAATTACCACTGTCTAAATTATTAGAGCAAGTGAATACAAATGTGAACCTGTGCATAGAAAAATTACAACACTGCAGAGGATGAAAATTAATATGCAAAATATGAGTGCAATACACACAGAGATAATCTTCCAGCTTCTAAATGCCGAGCCGAGGCACCTGTTCTCTCATTTCGTTATCTTTGTTTTGTAATATATTATATTAAGAACAACAAATTGATTTAACCGGAATCATTAAAATCAATTGACACATTCTGAGCAATTTAAACAGTAAAATAAGTAATAACTTGAACCAAAAAGAAGAAAATATACCTATAAAAATCTTTCTATATGAAAAAGAAAGATGTAGACACGACTTTTTATTTCACTAACATATGCAGTTTTAATATATTGTGATGGAAAATGCCTCCACGCTTTCTATTCTTCCTTTTTGCCTCTCTTATTTCTTCTCTCTTTTTTTCCCTCTCCATCTCTTTCTCTTCCTTTAACTTGTCCTTTTTCCTTTTCCTTCACTTAAAGTGGTTGCAAGTCCTTACATATACCCAATGAACTGACCGGCCTTAAATGATACACATAGATGAAGATCTACTACATACAGTAAGTTGTACATGCTTATCTATAGCCCTCTCTTCTCTACATCTTTTCAAAGTAAAGAATTGATGTACCTTTTGTGAGCTTTCAGAAAGCAGTGGGAAGAGCTGTGAGGGCTGATTGGCGGAAAGGGACAACCCCCCCCCCCCCCCCTCCTCCTTACATAGTACACAAGTACAGGGTAAGGCTGTCAATTACAGGCTGTGTTGTGGAGATCCTTCCCCTGTGACCTTTTTTCTCTCTGTGCTCTGAACTGAGACAAGCACACGCTATAAAGGGATGTGATTTGTTCATATTTTATGCCCAAAGTTTACAAACACTTCAGAATTTTGTCCCACCAACCACTTGTGTTGAAGCCCAACTTCAGCCAAAATCATACAACGTTTTTTGTGGTCTTCAATCCTCTTCCTCAGGAACAGATGCATTTCTACAAAACATATGCAACAATAACAGTAAAATCTGGTATAGTAAGTTGGACAATGCAGTATGTATAAAAAACATAAGTAAGTGGGAAACCTACTCTAATGTTTCTTATATTTAGTGCATCAGTCAGCATTTGGTCCTGTCAAATGGAGGCAGCAGAAGATAGTCTGTATCGGGAGCTGAGGAAGTACTGTCCATGGGCATGAACAAATGGACTTGCAAAGTTTTGGGACTCTCCATATTCCCCTAGATGGCTGATCTACATCTTGCTTCTGATGTTTAGGGTTTATGCATTTCATTGTGAAACAAAGTACTATTTACATATATGTACTTTTCTGTTGCCTATATGCGTTTTTTCGGCGTAGGGGTTACCCTTAAAACCCATACCAGGCATAAGGGCTCGCAAGGTGTCAAACTCGCTGATGGAGGCGGCGACATTGACTTCCTTCTCTAGTCCCGTCATACCTGAAGTCACGTTCAAAATGAACGGACTTTAGTTCGTGTGTGGGCAAGTCCGTTCATTTGAAAAGTCCGGTGGACTAGCACACAGACGAGCAGATTGTCTGCTCGAAAGCGAAGTCCAGCGGACAATTTTGAGTCAAGTCTTCTTTCAAAGTCCGCCGGACTTTTGGGAAGAAAAAGTCCACTGGAGCGCAGACACGGTCAAATTGTCCAGCGGACTCTGGTCCACCGGATAGTCCGATCGTGTGTACGGGGCATTACTCTGAGCACACACGAAACAAGCAGCCATGAGGGCCCCATTGTTCCAAGCAACCTCTGCTGCCAGAGTACGGAATTCAATGGCGTAATTGGCTACAGTTCTCGTACTCTGTTTAATGGACATGAGGCACTTGGCAGCAGAAGCGGAGTGTACGGGAACATCAAATACCATTTTAAAAGAAGCCACAAACTCTAGGTAACTCAAGACAACAGGTTTTTTTGCATCTCCCATAGAGGGTTTGCCCAGGTCAAGGCTGTCTCAGAAAGCAAAGATATCACAAAAACGACTTTGCTTCTGTCCGTGGGAAACGCCTGGGGCAACATTTCAAAGTATATCTTTTAATGAATCAGAATGAGACAGAAGTACAATTATATCACACTTGTTTAATAATAATAATAATAAAAAGGTAAACAGAGTAAACATAGTCAAAACATAGCCAGTTCAGGAACCGGAACGGATACTCAGAGAATTCAAAACATCAGGAAGACAGAGATGAGCGTAGTAGAACAGCAAGCAGGATCTGGAGCCAGAAGGAATGTCAGCCAAGCAAGTCTTTAAGAGGAACAAAGGAGAGATGTGATCAAGGCGAAGGCAGAAATCATCTGGGCTGGACGGCTTATGTAGGCAGGACTGATGAGCAGGATATCATCAACAGGTGAGTCACTGTGGAGAGGAAGGAGCTGGCAATTAGCCAACAGCTGAGAGGCCAGCTTTGAGAAGGAAGGGCTGGGCATGACAGCAACAAGTCTGTTGGCTTTATTGAAAGAGGTCTCAGTGTGTAATAGGGGAGCAGACACAATTTTTGCTGTGCTGAATAGAGGGACTGCAGAGCATCTTATAGTCCAGAGTGTACTTGTTACTGCAGAGGATATCCCCCAGGAGATGGAAGGGCCAAGTAAGATTGAGCACATAGCAGAGGTCATGCCCACAACCCATAAAGAAGTTATTGGTGTGGTATACCAAACTAATGTTATCCATAGAGAAGACCATAGATTGACATGGCGCCTGAGAGTTGTGTGGTGAATCTTGCACCTAGCTGCTCTCTAGGAGAGCACCAGGTTGTTGTATTGGATACCTCCAGCGGGGAGGAAGTCCCTTTAGGAAATCACCACATCTGGGGCATCAGTAAATGAGTCTCTCCACTTTCCAAGGAACATAAAGGACCCCAGGAAGGTCTTATGTGTAGAATCACTCTGCCTTTTTATGACAGACATGCTGAGAGAAATATTATGGTAGAAAGCAAAGCCAAGTCACTCCAGGTGAGAGCAATCCCACACTTCAACCTCATGGTGCAGCTCCAGTCCACAATCTGGATAGGAACCACTGGAACAGGAAAAGGTTTGACCGCATTTACAGGTTTGAAGCAAAAGTGAAGACTTTATTGAAGATAAAAATCTATATCATAGACATCATGACATTAATGCAGACCGGGCAGAGATTAACGTGTTTCACAAATTGGAATTCGCTTAGTCATAGTCTTATTATGACTGAGTGAATACAAAAATAAGGGTCAAGGTGACTTGGTTGCTGCTAATCTTAAAAAATGTGGGAAGATGAATAATGGTAAGACAGACACAGAAGAGGGATTAGGTGCAGTTGAATTAGGCCCCTGACAGGTTCAGGAGGGTAATTCTGGGAAAGATTTCCAGAGGTCCAGGAACCTGCCAAGTTGTAAGAGTAAAAGGTCTGAGGACACTGGCCCAAAGCCTAACAAGGTGTCAATAAAAGAGTTTAATTCCAAAATAAAAAAGCCCACGCATATTACTGAAGTGTTTAAAAGTGTCACCCCTTCAAAATTAAATCAAGCAAGAAGGAATGGTCCAGAGGAAATTGAGGGAGCACTTGGTAACTTTAAAGGTACCCGACACCTAATGGTCAGTGGTCAGCCTACAGTAAAAATGGTACCAAGAATTGAAAATTCCCTGATGGCAAAAGGACTTGTGTGGTCCCAAGGAAAATAGGCAGATGGCGCTTTTGGAAGTGCACCCGTAAAAAGTCACAGGGGGTGTCTTTATAGTACCCAAGTCAGTGTAGCAGGGGGACACAGGGAAAGTCACCTGATAAGACTAGGTTTGGCCCTTCTGGGTGGAGCCTGGAGATTTCAAAGTGATCCGCGTGTGATGAAATCTCCAATCCTGAATCCAGACATTCAGATAGGCCAGTGTACTGATTGGTCTGGTGTGTGCTGGGGTTTTAGTAATAGCCTGACCATGGTTCTGAGCTCCACTCGGGCAGACAGGAGGTCTGGCCTAGGAGTCAGGAGGGCTCCACATGGGAGCCAGTGCAGCAAGAGGCTGCTAGCTGTGTGCACCAAGCTGGTCAGTTAACAGCCTGTAGGAGACAGACAATGGCTTGGCATGTAAGGCCAGAGCAGCAGTGCTGCAAGTGAGAGCCAAAAGATGAAACAGTGAGTGTCGTGTCTTTCAAGCTTTACATTTTATGCTAGTTCTTACACTTTACTTAGGTCTAGATCGGAATGTCACTGGGAGTGGAAATCACAGCCATGGCAACCTGTCAATGGACAGATGGCACTTGGAGCATGCCGTGAAAATCAGGAGAGTTGCGCATGCACCAGTGGCATCACCACACAGAGCGTGATGGATTACAAGAAAACAAAGCAAGTAAGGAGACATCTACAAGCAGCGATCATTAGGGATTTTATGCAGACTGAAATGTGATAAAGTTGTGAGGAAAAGTTTACTACCACTTTAAAGTGTTTCTCTTCTTTTCCTTTCTCTTCCCTTGACCTTGTAGGGGACATTAGTCATTATCTACCGTATAAAAAGACATTGGTCATGTTTCAGTGATCTGTAAGAAGCCACATTAGCTTTAGAACAATACAATGATTGTATAAAATTCAATCTACTATGTGAATTGGAAACCAATATTCCTATCTCTAAATGAGGAACTAAGCAGAAAAATATTGCTAAAGTGTCTCCAACAATCTATTGGTTTCCTGGTCTGTACTGTGAACAGTTTTTGGTTTGCTTTTTTTTTATTTTTTTTTACTTTATTTCTTTATTAGTCACAGAAATAAGTACATGAATAATAATACTTCAGTATGGGGTATCTTTTAGGCTCGGTTCACACAGGGGTGACTTGTCCAGGCGACTTCGCCGCCTGACAAGTTGTACCCCGTTCTGTACAATGGAACCGTTCTAATAGGGGTGACTCAAGTCGCTCCGACTTAGAAAAAAGGTTCCTGTACTACTTTGGGGGAACTTCAGGCGACTTGTATTGACTTCTATACAGAAGTTGTTTTGAAAGTCGCCGCTGATCGTATGCAGGTCGCGGAGCTGCAAGTCGTGCTGCCCCTGTGTGAACCGAGCCTTAGGTGTCAAACTTACGGCCCTCCAGCTGCTGCAGAACTACAAGTCCTATGGCATCGCACGGCTGACAGTTACAAGCATTACTCCCACAGGCAGAGGCATGTTGGGACTTGTAGTTTCACAACAACTGGAGGGCCGCCAGTTTGACACCTCTGTTTTAAAAGAAAAAAAAAGATGTCACATGACATCATGATTCTTTTTTTTTTTTTATATAGAATTTTGTTTTTCTACCATGATATAAGTCATTCTGTTGCAGTTAGTGGATACAACTTGAACTTTTTGATGTACAGTCAAATTGCTCTGGTTGGAGATCTCGCAGCAGGTATAAATAAATATACAATTATTTCTATTTTGTTGCAGAGTGACAGAAAAAGCAATTTTGAGATTAGGAAGCTACTGAAATCTCAAGTTCAAATATTATAGTTCAAAATTAAAGTAAAAAAACATTTGGCATTTTACAACAGGAAAATATGAAATTTTCAGTCAGATTTTTTTTTTTTTAATTGAAGAAAGTCTTTTTAAACCTGAACAATGCTTATAGTTAGATTGATTTCCTATATTACTTCAAACCGGAACATCTTCTCTAATTTTTTTTTATTTCCTATTTTACCTGTGAATTTATCCAGTTACTTTTTGATAATAGATTGTTAAGAGGTCTTTTGCCCTACAGGATTAAAATAGTTCTGAAGGCTGAATGTTGTTCACTTTATTACATTCTCTGCATTATGGTAAAATACTTATACTTACCTGAGCCCACTCTTGATGCAGCGATGTGCATAAGAGCACCAGCTATCTTTGCTCTCTCACTCCTCCTGGACTTAGAGACATTGGCTCCCGCTGCTGTCAATCACAGGCTGTGAGGAAGGAGTGGGAGTGGGTCTGAGTAATGCTCTGTGTAGACACACAATAGACACACAAAGCTGGCTCAAGAGCGAGCCCACAAAAGTGCCCACAAAGCGAGAGGCTTGCTATGTGGGGGGGAGCCAGTAGTGCTGGCGGGAGACCTGAGAAAAGGAGGATCGGTGCTGCTCTGTGCAAAACCACTGCACAGAGTGGGTAAGTATGACATGCTTGTTATTTGAAAAAACAAAACAAAAAGTAAAACAGTTTTTAAAATCACTTTAAGCTTTTTGTGTTTTCACTTTCATTGATCAATCACCATAGCTGATGTTGCATCATGTTGGTGGTAGGTAAATTCTTTGTCGCTGAATGTTTATTAGTATTAACACTTCGCAAACAGTGGTGTTATCTGTCACAAACAAGCAGTAAACCATGACATATGAAGGACATAACCCACAGTCTCTTACCAACCTGTTATACATATTCTAAACTCCTTCAAATCCCCCACAAATGAGGTGACAAGGTTTTTGGAGTAAATGGCCTTACAGCCTTTTTATTAACAATTACCGTAAATAAAATAAATAACTTTTAAATAACCATTAACCAACTTTTCTATATCCTTTTTGGGGTCTTCAAGGGCAACGACACACAACTTGGTCACTGCAACCAACTTCTTTTAAACTTTAGGCCTCAAGTCGCAAGTCATTGACTCTGAGACAGTACTCAACCTTCACAGTGACCTACCTTTTACCCCTTCCTGGTTAACCTCTCGTTAACCGGAAGGTACCTGAGAACCCCATACCACAGATGGGTCCCAACCATGTTATATATATATAACAGCCATCTTCTCCTCCTCCAAAGACCCAACACTACTGGGCTGTCCTGACAGCCCCCTTTTTTATCTACCAAACCTCGGAAGGATGGTTGGGAATCTCTCTCTCCGACACTCACAACTTACGTCACTTCCCCCCTCTCCTGCTCTTCCTACGCACACGTGCCTTCCTGCTCCGGCCACCCCTCTTTCCTTAAAGGGGACAACTTTTTCATCTTCTTGCATGACTGTGAATGTCCACATTGTTATGCCGTCCCTCTGTCCATCCTTTTCTCTCCTTTCTCCGGGACTCCTTGTATCAGAATTCAAACCTAAAGGTCAACACCAGGAACATGAGCAGTCTGTGTGTGGACACTACAGATAAAACTTCCAAAATTGAACACACTGTTAAAGATCGCGCTATGCTAATACACAAGCAGGTATCAGAAATAGTAAAGCTCCATCACTTTAGGAAACTCAAATGAAACTAATATTATGTGGCATAGTTCATTTGCAGCACCTGGACAATTTTTTATATAAGTTATGATTTTGCGGGGAGCTCCTTTTTTTGGTCAAAAATGTCATTTTTGACCAAGCGCATCAGAGCGGGGCCACACACATGATGTCATCAAGTTTGGAGTTGGCTTTTGAATGATATTTAATGGCACTGTGTTTTAACTTTGTTGTAAATACAATTATATTCTTTATTTAATTTTATAACCTGGTGTACACTTTGTAGAACCTGGGTCTCCTTTCTTTTGAGCAACAATTGCCTGGAGGTTTGGAATCCAAGGAGATTTATCCATCAGCCTTAGGTGTCCCCTCCATCTTCATTGGAAGGTTGATCAGACTACGGTGGGTGTGCTTGTATGAGAGCTGCTATCAAGAGATGTGTCTTACCAAGTACCAAGGAGTCCTCTAATATGCTTGATATGACCTTCTTATTAGGTTAGAACAGTGATGGCGAACCTTGGCACCCCAGATGTTATGGAACTACATTTCCCATGATGCTCCACTATGCTGCAGTGTAGTGGAGCAGCATGGGAAATGTAGTTCCAAAACATCTGGGGTGCCAAGGTTCGCCATCACTGGGTTAGAACATTGTGGATTTCTTGTAAGCCTCCACTGAACAATTTCCAGTGATGGTTTATCTTATAGGTGGTGGATACACTGATTCTTGATGTTTCACGGTTGAAAAACATTATAAGGACTTTTTAATACAGAAGGACTCTTCTTACAAGTTTTATTCAGTTTTTCTAAGTTATATGTATATACCTGAATTTTGTTTAATGCAGCACAGTTTGATTTAATTAAGAATTTGGAAACCTCTGCTTTCTTGGTCTCCTATGAGACGGTCCAGTTAAGTCATCAATGCTCAGAGGGAGCACGGTAGAAGAATCTTTTGCATTTTATTTCTGAAGCTTTATTTTAGTGTTTCTTTGTTCGGGCGCTACAAGCCAGGTCGACATTGCATCTTCATGAAAGGTCTGACTAAAAGAGAAGTAAGTGATTTATTTATTTTTTTGCAGATTCATACTTACCTAGGTGGATGCAGCATGAGTCCAATGTTGCATCTGTCCCTTGACATTCTTTGCACTGAGAACCGAGCGATCAGACATTGCCAATCGCTTGGTTTTCACATCTCCGTGAGCAGAGAGCTGCAGACTGTCAGTCACAGCTCTCTGTTCTTCTCCCTCCACACTCACTGCAGCACTGAGCTGTGGAGGGGGCAGAGTGGCCATATCAGGATCTCAGCGGCTTGCTGAGAGACTGAGCTGGTTGTCAGTCCAGGCCCCCGGTAGGTCCCGACCCTGTGGTCATGATGACGTGGTGCCTTGACTGACAGCAGTGACGCCAGCAGAGAGCGGATTTCAGTCCGCTCTCTGCTGAAAACGGGTCACAGGAGTGCAAAACGAACTGTACTCCTGTAATCCATAGGCGAAGTACAGCTGAACGAGCTTTGGCTGGACTTCTCCTTTAGTCTGTAGCTTTAATTTTTCTGTTATTCCACACAATGTGCCAACCTTGTACATTACTACTGTTAGTCATCGGAATCTGCATGAAACTATTTTGACATTCTGAATTATAATGATGCTACATTTGTATCCTCACCATCTGCTTCTGGGCCACATGTAACACATATATATATTTTTTGGTGGATGTGTGCCAGTTATCTGCCATTTTGTTAACAGGAAATAGGAAAAATTATTAATAGGAAGAAAAAAAATCTGATTGCTTTTATTTATTTAACACATCACTTATCATTATGAAAGACAAATCTACATTTCATTTTAGAAGTTTTGAAAGGTGCTAAAACTTAAAGTAACACTAAACGATATCCTTATTCTCCAAAAATAATCCATGTACATCTACTACCTAATGGTCCTGTAATCTATTTTCACTAAATCATTTCTTATTGTGTTTTACCTTTTATTTTTTATATTGTAGAAGAGACATGCAATATCTCTTCTGCAGTAAAGTACACTTACCTGCCTGTTTGCAATTCTCAGCAAAATATTCAATGTAGACTTTGCTTGTTTCGTTTCAAATTGAAATTTGGTTTAGTTTTTCTGAAATCCGAAATGTCCTCGAATTTCTGAGTTACAATAGTACCGAATTTAAAAGAATCCAAAATAACAGAAAGAAAATCTGAAAATTTTTAATTCAAATCATTTTCGAATGGTTTTTTAAATTCAAATAGTTTTCAAATTTGAATTTGAAATGCTTTCGAATTAGATACGTTTTCAAATTCGAATTAGAAACATTTTCAAATTCAAATAGTTTTCAAATTTTCAAAGAGAATAAAATAGAACAGAAAATAAAGGAATGGTATTGAAAAAAAAAATAATAGGCTAGAAAAGAATATAACATAAAATAAAAGAGAAAAATATAATAAAAGAGTAAAACAGAACAAAATAGAATAGAAAATACTAGACTATAATAGCAACAAATAGAATAGAATAGAATAACTTAGAACGAATATAACCATCTTCTTAAATGAAATACAATACATTTGAATTTGAATACATAAGAAATAGACAAGGGTAGAATAGAAAAAAAGCAATAGAATAGACTATAATAGAATAGAAAAGAATAGAATAAAAAAAAATGAATAGAATAGAACTAATATAACCATTTCCAAAAAATCAAATAGAATCAATTCGAATTTGAATAGAATAGAAAATAATAGATTAGAATAGAATAGAAAACAACAGAATAGTATAGAAAAAAAAAACTGAATAGAATAGAAAGACTATAACGGTCTTCTGAAATTCAAATTTCACATAGAATAAATTTGAATTTGAACAGAAAACAATAGAACAGAAAAGAATAGAATAGAAAAAATACAAAAACAATATCATTAAAAAAAAAACAATAAAATAGAATAGAATAAAAAAAAAGTCCTGCACTAAAAAATGTGTGTGTGTGTTTAATACACATGTATACACACGTTATACTATGTCTGTAGTAACCCACATAAAAAATAATATAATGGCACCACTAACTCAAATAGGTGTAACTCTGTACTTAATTAGATTGCAGCATGTGGACTTCTAATTGATTAGTATCTCTGCTTATACTTATATCCACACTCTACTAATGCCTATAGAAAATCACATGCATATAGTGCTAATGAGTGCCACAACTAATTATTATTAAAGTGACTCACTCTGCAACAAAATAAAATATATACATTAATACTCAAATATCAACATCTGTCATAAAATAAATCCAATATATATGTGCTCAAAATATTCACAAACGTGGTCCCATGCACTAAGAAGTGCTATGTGCAAAGTGCTATTTTGCTTGATTTACAAACTGACATGCATTATATATACAGTCCATTCACAGTTCAAAACATCCAAAGAAACTGGTGATGGCAAAACGTGTCCTTGTGTCCTCTCTGGTGCTCCCCGCTTCACACTGCCTCCTGCACCGTCCTGTCTTAGAGCTGACAATTTGTGTATGGTAGCTCGCAAAATCACCAGATTAGAATAAAATAGAATACATTTGAATATTGATAGAATATAACGATTTCCCAAAATACAAATAGAATCAATTTGAATTTGAATAGAATAGAGAAGAATAGATTAGACTAGTGTAGCACTGACCCCCGAAGGAGCTGCTGGTTTGAATTGGGCCTGCACTCTATCAAGAAACACCACTAACTTGACTCATTCCCTTTGGCACAGCTGTGGTGCAATGTAAAACAGTACAATATAAAACAATGTAAAGTATCTGTATAATACCCTCAAGATCCTCTGGCTCCACCTTGTGTGGAAAAACAGCACGCCACACAACTGGGCACTTAACCAGAAATATTTTTACTGCAAGTATATTAAAGCAGGTGGTTACAGAGATTGCACTGCCATCCCAACGTAGGATGTCAGTACAATATAAATCAACAGACAAATACAATATAAAAAGATATATATATATATATATATATATATATATTTCTATGTATCTAAACCTGGGAGCTCCCGCTACTTTAAAGTTATACGTGAGGCCTCACTTAAAGTACTCTCTCGGGTATCTTCTTTCTTCGCTAGCTAGAGATGACTCCTCTTATATTTGTAATCCAAAAGGTAGGTAAGGGTTAGCTTAAGGTACTCCAGGTATAACTCCAAGAACTTATACACAACGCTTGGGCACTACTAGTGAAGTAGGCCTCAAGCCTGCTCAATGTCAGTTGCTCTGTTACATCTCCGTGGAACAACAGGTTCTAGCGAGGCCTGTAAGTGAGTCTAACTGTGTGCAGCAAATGAACAAACGGTGGGCCGTAACCCGCTCATCAACTGGATCGGAGTTCTGGGTGATGACTTTAATCTGGCAACTGTAGCTTGCTTCTGTATCAGCTGTGCAGGTGCTCTGTGTCACTCCGCTGACTGGATCTGGTCCTCTGATACTCTGATAAGCGTCTCTGGGCCTCATCAATCTGATCACCAGCTCTCAGGCTCCGTCAAATCACCTTGCACCAAGCAGGTTTGCAATCCACGCAGCTGTCTCCCGGAAACCTCCTTGCAGATGGCCACTGCTGTCCCTTATATCCCCTACCCAGCATGCACTGCATAAGAGAGTGTTCATGAGTAGGTCACACACAGACTCCTGGGTAACGAGGTCAACCTTCAGAATCCAAAACAAACAGACACTTCCTGTACAAGTCTTTAGGTTGTTCTGAGGTAAAATAAAACAGGTGCATTACCCATATTTGGCCACTAGATGGCTCTAGTGAAAAACCACAGTTATTGTCCATATACCTCACATTAAAGCATGTAAAATCACATCAATAAACCATGATGTCAGCGCTACACTAGGAAGATGGTTATGCTCATTCTATTCTGTTGTTTTTTTTTCTATACTATTGTGTTATTTTCTATTCTATTCTACTCTATTCTTTTCTATTCTATTCAAATTCAAAATGATTCTATTTGAATTTTTGGAAAAGGATTATATAATTTCTATTCTATTCTATTTTATTGTTTTTTTTTAATTATATTCTTTTCTATTGTATTCAAATTTCAGAAGATAATTATACTCTTTCTATTTTATTCTATTCTTTTTTTATTCCATTCTATTCTGTTCTTTTATTTTTTATCCTATTTGTTCTGTTTTACTCTATTATAGTATTCTTTTCTATTCTATTATTTTTCTATTCTATTTATTTTCTTTTCTGTTTTAGTCTCTTTGGAAATTGGAAAACTATTCAAATTCAAACGTTTTTTGAACTCGAAAACTATTCAAAATTGATTTTAAAACTTTTTGAATGGATCCAAATTTGAAATGAATAAACAAAATGAATTTTGAAAACAAATGAACTTCATTTAACTAAACTAATTTATGTAAGTAAAGAATAAAAACAAAACTAAACAATTTTTTTCATTCAGCACAAGTCTGATTCATTGAACTGCACATGCATAGCTCAGTTTACATTCTGGCATACTGCCAGAGCTGGAAATCACTTAAGTAGACACCGCTATTCCAGTGACCTCCACTTGGTTCAGGGTTCTACGCTGATGTTGGCTGTTTGGCACAGGTGCCATTCAGAGAAGGCTTTGCATCGTCCGAATGAATGCAAAGCGTTTCCTGAGTGTGACATCATCTCCCCACCTCTTCAGCTTGCCCAATAAGAGAATGATATGGATTCATTCAGAAAATGCAAAGTATTCTCAGAATGGCACCCATGCTGAGCAGCTGGAACTAGCTTGAGAAAGGAGCGTGCTCCGAAATCGCTTTAAGCTCTTCCTTCTCTTCACCATCCAGCTGGCCGGAACAGCCTAGCAAGCAGTGGTAACAATTCCAACGCTGGCTCATGTAGCTCCTGCACCTATGGATGTCCTTGGGTATATGTTTTCCTGTGAAATGCCTGTTCCTCACTACCATCATGTAAGTTTTATTCTTAATACAAATAAATTGCAATACAGTCTACACTAAGGGGTGCCCGTTTTTTCTCTTCTCTTCCTGATAAGACAGCCAGTGCAGTATGAAAACTCCCCATACAAGCTTTAACCGGGCACTGATAGAAGTCACAAGACTGCTATATACTGATGATGAGAAAATGTATTTAGAGATTTATATTTACTAAAATTATCGCATTTCCATGTTCTGTGTACTGTGGGAGACCACATATAGTAAATGCAGGGTCATAGGTTTAGTAACACTTTAAGGCGAGCCTATACTGTTATGCCCCATACACACAATTGGACTTTTCGACAACAAAACCGTGGAATTTTGTTTGTAGGTTGTTGGCTCAAACTTGTCTTGCATAAACACGGTCACACAAATGTAGGCCAACATTTATGAACGTGGGAATGTGGTGACATACAACATGTACAACGAGCCGAGAAAAAAGAAGTTAAATAGCCAGTGCGGCTCCTGATTCCAAGCATGTGTGAACTTTTGTGCTTCGGACTTGTGTAGACACGATCGGAAATTCCGTCAACAAAGTTTTGTTGGGGGAAAATTTGAGAACCTGCTAGCCAACATTTGTTGGCAGAAAGTCTGCCAACAAATGTTCGATGGAGCATACACACGGTCCGACTTTCAGCCAACAAGCTCACATCCAACATTTGTTGTTGGAAAATCAGATTGTGTGTACGGGGCATAAGAGATAAATGCACACCTTGTACACTTGCACTGCAACTGTTCTCCAGTTAACTGTGACAATGTGCTTCCTTTCTGTAATCTGTAATTGGGAGGGCATGCTGAGTTTTGTCCACATCCACCTTTCCAGCCTTTTCCACTACCATTCCCCAGTAGTGGAGAGGGCCCCTCTGTGAACACTGCATGGGCTCCACACATGCATGTAACTTAAATCTTGAACTTCTGTACCTCTTCACAGGATGGGAACCTCTACAGCCCATGTGCACTCCCATCAGTCTGGGAGACAGACCACTGGAGGAAGAAATGCTGACAACATCGCCCTTGCTGCTAGAGGCTTTTCCACCTATAACTGGTACATCCTATCTACAGGCTGCTGTAAAACTTTCATTACCCTAGGTAACCATTTGTGTCTTCTCACTACTTCACTCCACACCATTGTCTTTGTGACGGATCTCGGATGCCCTGTCTGGGCACCTCTACCAGAACTGTGTCTCCTGTTCTCCAAATGCACCCTCAGCTGGCAGACTCGCCATAACCAGCCCTTAACCCCCAATCATGAGGCAGACCACACAGATGTTGAGGGTTAAACATGCAGAGCATAAACTGTTTATTAAGTACGAAACATACACTTTTAATAAGGGACACTCCCCTTAGCTTTGTCATACAGGGGGTAGAGGATAAGGAAGAAGCAATGGGAACTCAACACTTGTTCATTCAAACAGAAACTACAGTTTAAACACAAAGGGATTATGATAAGCAGTCAGTCCCTTCTAACTGGGATGTGTCTCTGCACCTTTTGTCTACATTGTTGCTTCAGATCCGAGGAGGACATGCAAGGAAAATAAAAAACAGCATTTTAGCTTGCACATGATTGGATGATAAAATCAACAGAGCTTCCACTCATTTCAGATCTGCCCCTTATATTTAGGGCGACTGCACTTCCAAATGCACTTTCAGTGCACTTGCAGTGCAAAGTGGATTTGCCTTTCGTAAATAACTCCCTATGTGTGCCAGTTTCTTGCATTACATCCCTTTCAGCAACTTCAGACCAGGAAGGGGCAGTATTTCAAACTCTTTACATAGAAAAATGCAAAGGCAATTACAGAGTCCAACATTCAAAAGCATAATTCTTACCTAATTCCCTAACTCTAACTACAGGCTGTGTGCTGCCCCAGCATACCTGCAAAGGTCCCATAGCGGCATTCTTCCATAACTGGTGTCTTTGGGGCGAACCCCAGGTTCTGATGACTTTACATCAAAACAGTGATGAGCAACATCCTTCTGCTGCTCGCAGGTATGGCTCTCCATCTCACTCCTAGACCTGCTGCAGTCCATGGAAATCTTTACAGAACAGACCACTCTACGCCCCTCCCCCTGCTCTGGGCCACTGTCCCTCTTTTATAATACTGGATTGGTGGGCCAGACCCTGGGAAAAACCTGCATAAATACCAAAGAACCAGGAAATGCATTAACTCTTACCCTCCCAGCCAGGACAGTGCCTGACTGGCTTTTTTAACCTGCCTACAAATGCAACTGCGTATAAATATACCATTGTTGGAATTCTTAATTTGTTCATTTGTACATATAAAATGATCCCCCCAGTTCCTATCTTCCCCCTCTGATGCTGATCCAGCTGATCTTGTGCACACCTCTTGCCATGATGTCATGCTAGAATGTTTTAGGATGCTGTAAAGGTGCAATGATGGGCACTATTTGCAGCCAATGGGCAGCACCTGCACCACCAGGAAGCAACATTGCTACTGTACACTGGACCCTCTAACACTTTAAATGCTTCTCCTTTTGAGCCATTGGCCCTAGTGTTTATGTATTCAGCTCAGTCTGCCGACATGTAGTACATCTACGGAGTCCATTTATCACTAAAGCTGGTTTCATGTCATCTCACTTTATTTATTTATGTTGTAATATATATTTTTTTATACCAGTTACCTGTATAAAGACAGCCCAACATTTTTCTAAAATTGAAGAAAAACAATAACGACAATCGTGAATGTTGTAAATAACAGCAAGGAAGAGATGCTTAGTGCCTAGTCTCAGCTGCCTCCATCATAAATTACACAGTTTAAAAGGAAAGTGAAAATAGGTTTTGAGCCTGCCGAGAAAAAAGGGTCACTTCAAGTTTAATTGAAATGAGGACTGAAATTGGGTTTGATGTCTTGAGCATCATAAGAGTGACAAACTGTTTGAGTACAGACAGGAAAATAGCCATACTCACTTTGTTGTTAGGCTGCAAATAATTTCACATTTAAGGCAATGATTCTGAAATGCATGTAATGAGGTTGTGTACTATCTGAGAAATGTTTTCACAGTCTTCATTAAATAATACTTAGGGAAAAGACACAGCCATTGATTGCATGGCATGCATGGCAATACTCAATAAATAGCATTGGTAAACCAGGGCACTCCAGCTGTTCAAATACTAGTAGGCGGTGGTTTGAATTGCATGAAATGAAAAGCAAAATTGGTGGTAGGTTGAATTTGTGACCACTGTCTTTGGCTAAATCACATGGAAGAAAAATAGTAAATTTACAAAACTGTTGTCGAACAGACTTTTGAAGAAAGCTGTGTTTTGCATATTCAGGACAAAAAGGCTTGTTTTAAAATTCCCCCATCCCCAGCAGGGTGTACTTACCTTCCCACTGCTCTCTCACTGTTCAGCTCAGCACAGAGAGCCAAAGAAAATACTAGGTGACCGAGTAGTATATTGCTCACTCCATGTGACTGTGCTGGGCCAGTCAGTACTTTCACACGGAGAGTTCTTATCCCTTTGTAAAATACAACTCCAGTGACCCTTGGCTTACATAGAACTTTCCTTTCTCTTGAGTAGTAAGTGATGGAGCAAAAGGACAATGAAGGGCTACTTGAAAGGGAACCTGTTGAGTTGCCATGTACAGAATTACTTAAAGAGAAGTCCCCCCATGAAAAAATTTAAAGTCAGCAGCTACAAATACTGTAGCTGCTGACTTTTAATATTAGGATGCTTACCTGTCCAGGGTTCCCGTGATGTCAGCACCCTAGCTGATTTTCGGGTCAGCTCTCAGGTGCTGCCGCTGCCATTCATGTTGAGGGAAATGGCAGTAAATCCTATTGGCTTTACAGCCGGTCCCCTACCGCACATGCGTTGTGCTTTCTAACTAGCCCAGTAGCGGAGGAAGAAAGAGGGAGCCGAACTTCTGAGGGATAGCACCACAGCGCAGTCTCCCAGACGTGGGGAAGGGTACCTGTCAAAAACAGGTTAAACTTTTGGGTGGAAGTCCGCTTTAAGGGCTACTATACATGGGCATTTGAAATTAGTTAAGGTCAGTTTGTGATAAGTTTGTGCTTTGCTTTCATTCTTCCAGATAGGCTAAGTAAGAATGCATGGAAAAAGTATAAACAAGTATGATAAATGCATCTCAAATGCAGGTGCATCTAGCCTATTCTCAAAAACTTGTACACTGACCCTAACAGGGATATCCAACAAAAGTGGAGTTGTCTAGTGGCTCACACCTCCTACAGTGCCTTGATGAACAACAGTAGGACTCTGTTCCACCGCCTCTGACCCCCAATTACATTGACGATGCTTATGTTAGCATTCTGTTTCAAATGCCTCTTCATGCACTGACATACCTATACCTCTTTAGACCCAGTTTGCCTGGACAGTATGACTTGGCACCATAATATGTCAGTGCAATACAAACGTAGAAAATATTAGTAATCGTAGGAGACAAGTTTCATCTAAATATAATGACCACTGCTTATCTGTGAAATCCTTTTGCATTCATGCCCATGCCTATAAGTTTATTTTATTTTCAGGGACAAATGCCCAGGTTGCAGGTGTAGGAATCTGCTGCCCTCTACTGTTAGCTGCTAGTATCACAGTGTTATGTATAATTATGTATTAACATGCCCTGTATCAGGGAGCAGCTTTCTCTCAGGGAGCAGCCAACGGTCTAGGAGATACTTGCAAATCCCCGTAGGGCAATTTATTCTGCGCATGCGCCAGAGTTAGAAAGGGCACACTATGCTGTTTCAAGTTCGGGCCATGCCATGACAGGCGGGACCCCACAACGGAAGGACTGGGGCTACTCTGTGCAAAGCAAACTGCACAGTGGCGGTAAGTATAACATGTTTGTTATAGTAGGTGCTGCCGATATTGTGTTTCCAGTATGAAGGGATCACACTGGAAATCACCGCTGCGAGCTTTGCTTCTCGTGCTCGCTGCCCCCACGAGATGCTGCGTATCCATAGGAATGTATTGGGGCGGCGAGCTGGAGGAGTGACATAGCTCGGTGCTGGCTCCCGCAACGGGGCTTGAGGGTGTCAATCTCGCCACTAACAGTGGCGAGATTGACACAATATCAGTGGAACCCACTATTTAAAAAAAAAGAAACGTTTTTACAACCCCTTTAAAGCGTATGTTAACCCCCCCCCCCCCCAAAAAAAATGGATCCTGCTTCTTTAAAGCATGTTATATGACACAGTGCTGGTCCTGCGTCATTTGGCCACCTGTAACACCTAAAAAACCTGGCTGATCCTGCCAGTTTCTTCCTTTGCCTATGTAAATTGACCACGGTAATCATGGTTGCTGAGCCCTGACACTGTGGTCAGTTTGCATGCCTACATCATCTGCTGTCTCTCTTCTCTGCTCCTGTGTCCTCCTCCCCCTCTCCTCCCTGCGTGTCAGCTTCTGTGTTAGGGTCCGCCCCGCCCATCCCCCCCGCTCCCCCTGCTGCTGCTGTAATAACATCATGTACTTTATATAATCCACTCTGCCTTAACACGATATGTCCCCCTGTGTGTGTGTGTTGTATTGAAAAAAAGCCATATATACCTTATTTGTGAGTGCTGTGGCCATGTGACGTTCCGCATCTCTTCGGCTCTCTCCTCCTTCCCCCCTCCAGACTGACGTCAGTGGGGGAATCTTGGCCCCTACCGCTGCATCTCTCAGACAGGTAAAGAAGGGATACAGCACATTACGTGACCGCTGATCAGCACTCATAGATAAAGTATATACAGCTTTTTTTTAAAAACAACACACACACAGGGGGACATATCATTATAAGGCAGAGCGGATTATATAAAGTACATGAAGTGGGTTAACAAATGCTTTAAACAATGATTTCATGACATTCTAAGTCACTGACCTAGACATATTATGTAAATCAGAAGTTGCGACTTCACTGACTGCATGATTGTCAGGTACTTAGGAAATATGAAGTCAAAGACATCTGTGTGAATAGAAGGTCAGCAATAACAATCTCAATAAAGGCCTACTTTAACCATTGCTTGTTTACAGCTATGACCTAAGTGATTTCTACTTCCATTCTGATCAGAGTTAATATCAAATACATAGCAGTAAACTCAGTAAACAACTGGTACATTAAAATGATTGCCTATAGATGTATAACTCCCCCAGTAAAGTGAGTCACAGCTTAGGATGAGAAGAACGGTTGCAAACTAAAAGTAATTTCCTTTTTCTTCAGTTCCAAGGGATTTAGTTGGCAAGTGTAACTCTTTTAATAAAATGCATTATATATGGAGCTGATTTCAAAGTCCCATATTTGGTGGGATTGTCACTCTTAGCCCTTGTACACACGGTCGACCATTACGACAACAAAATCCGTCAGATTTTGTCCGACGGATTTTGTCCGAAACTGGTGTTGCATACAGACGGTCGGACAAAGTTGTCGGAAAATCCGATTGTACGTAACGTGATGACGTTATTTCGCTATGACGGGACTACGTTCAGGCTAGTAGCCAATAGCTTTGGTCTAGGAATTTGATCTGAGCATGCGTGGCACTTTGTCCGATTGGAATTCTCTACACACAATCGGACAAAGTCCGATCGGATCATGTTGTCGGAAAGTTTTATAGCCCAGCTCTAAAACGTTGTCCGTCGGATATTCCGACGGAAACAGTCCGATGGAGCCCAAACACAGTCGGATTATGCGACAACACGGTCCGATTGGACATTTTCCGTCGGAATGTCTGACCGTGTGTACAAGGGCATAGGCAATTATTGCCCCATGTCTCTCTTTTTTTTCTAATATATATAGCTCTATAAATATCTGCTGTGTGACTACCAACATTTTTATAAAACACTAAACCTTTTATCCAATCTCTAAAATATTGCATTTTCTATTTTAAAAAAGCCAATATAAAAGAAAAGAAGCAATGAAAAAAATCAAGCAGTCATTTTTGGTATGTTCCTTCTCCATAATCAGTGTAACTAGGGATGTTGTGGGGGTTTGTCCTTCCTTCATACTTTCTGCTAAAATTAGTCCCATCTTTCTTATTTTAAAATTTGGCAGGTATGCTGATTTTCAGTCATTCTTCCCCTTTCACTTATATGGTGCCCTACCCATGACTGTTTAATGTTAATTGACTGTTACTTAATATTTCCAACATTTTGGGGGTTATTTACAAAAGGCAAATCCACTTTGCACTTCAAGTGCACTTGGAAGTGCAGTCACTCTAAATCTAAGCTCAGCTGTAATGAGTGGAAGCTCTGCTGATTTTATCACCCAATCATGTGCAAGCTAAAATGCTGTTTTTTTTTTTCTCCTTGCATGTCCTCCTCGGATCTACAGCGACTTTACTTCCAAGTGTACTTTCAGTGCACTTAAACTTGCAGTACAAAGTGGATTTTCCTTTAGTAAATAACTCCCTTTGAATATATTCAAAGCCATCTGGTATAAACAGAAAAGAATATGAGGATTATATGAAAATGCTGAGAAAACCGAAGAATTCCTGGTGGACTATTGAGCATTTTAATAATGACTTTCTCATATAGTGTAAGTGTTAGTGTTCCTTCCTAGTGTTCCCTTGGGTCCTCTTGGGATTCCACCCACGCACCAGGACCTCCAGATGGACACAGTAAGGGATGAAAGGATTTCTCTATCAGCCTACAAACCCAGTTCAGTAATACTACACTGATTTTAATAATTTGTTTAATTATTGCCACATTTGATTTGCTTTGGCAGTTTTTTCCAAGCAGTACAGATTGCTTCATATTATTCTGTCCAAATATTGAACATCATTAATGAAATTACTTTTTTTAAAAGCTATTTTTCATACTAGATGAGGTTACCCACCTCTTGTTGTGTTTGACATTAGTGCATTGCATTACAAAAAAGGGTCAAGTCCGGTATTTGAGAAATCAGGGTGTGCTGGCAGTTCATTCATTTCCATGGGTTTTCTTAACATAATGCAAATTTAGGTGTAACATATTGTACATTAAAATACCACAAAAAATGTATTTGCAATCAGCCTCCAATGAGACAGAAACTGGAAGCTTCCGTACATAGTATGGAGCCTCTTCTTTTTTTTCTAAACACAGCACATTTCATTCTATGCAGTAAGGTAAAAACCTTTTGCATGCAGCTTCCCCTGCAGCCCTCCTAAATACTTACCTGAGCCTGATCTCGATCCAGCAATATTGCTGCTGTCAATATCAACCAGTGATGAGGGAGTTAAGGGTTGGGCCGATCCCTGCTCTATGTGTCTTATGGACACACAGAGTGGGGCTCAAGAGCAGGCACACATGAGTGCCCCTTTAGCAATCCGCTTGCTAAAGGGGCACTTGGCGGAGGACCCAAGAAGAGGAGGATTGGGGCTGACCTGTGCAAAACCATTTTGCAGAGCAGGTAAGTATTGCGTGTTTGTCATTTAATTTTTTTTTTAAACGGGGAGCCTTAATTGTCAATTTAAGCCCTTGTACACATGGTCGGAGATTCCGACGGAATGTGTCCTATCGGACCGTTTTGTCGGATATTCTGACTGTGTGTGGTCTCCATTGGACTGTTTCCGTCGGAATATCCGACGGACTAACTTTTCAAACTTGGCAGTAAAATTTTCAGACAAAATGCTCCGATCGGACATACTCCGATCATGTGTAGCCTACTCCGACAGACAAAGTGCCACCCATGCTCAGATCAAATTCCTAGACCAAAGCTATTGGCTACTAGCCTGAACGTAGTCCCGTCATAACAAAATAATGTCATCACGTTATGTACAATCGGATTTTCCGACAACTTTGTCCGACCGTGTGTATGCAACAGTTTTGGACAAAATCCGTCAGACAAAATTCATCGTACAAAATCCAACGGATTTGGTTGTCAGAATGTCCGACCGTGTGTACAAGGGCTAACAGTTATTGATTTATTTTTATTTTTTTCACATGTACAGAATCTAACAAAACTGAGTACACATCTCACATTTTTGACAATATTTTACTATATCTTTTCATGTGACAACACTGAAGAAATTACACTTTGCTACAATGTAAAGTAGTGAGTGTACAGCTTGTATAACAGTGCAAATTTGCTGGCCCCTCAAAATAACTCAACACACAGCTATTCATGTCTAAACCGCTGGCAACAAAAGTGAGTACACTCATAAGTGAAAATGTCCAAACTGGGCCCAATTAGCCGTTTTCCCTCCCCTATGTCATGTGACTCATTAGTGTTACAAGGTCTCAGGTGTGAATGGGGAGCAGGTGTGTTACTCACTGGATATTCAACATGGCACCTCATGGCAAAGAACTTTCTGAGGATCTGAAAAACAGAATTGTTGCTCTACATAAAGATGGCCTAGGCTATATGAAGATTGCCAGGTCCCTGAAACTGAGCTGAAGCATGGTGGCAAAGACTATACAGCAGTTTAACAGGACGGGTTCCACTCAGAACAGACCTCACCATAGTCGACCAAAGAAGTTGAGTGCATGTGCTCAGCATCATATACAGAGGTTGTCTTTGGGAAATAAATGTGTAGGTGCTGCCAGCATTGCGTTTTAAATATTGTTTATTTCGTTTTCCACATTTACAAAAAGAACAGTACAAAATATTCCTTATACATACTTTTAAAAATCACTTTGACTAACATTCATGTTATTTCAGTGTTTTCAACATTTACATAAAAACAAACAGTCAAAAAAAAAAAAAGTACACATTGGGTGCCCAACCGGATCGATCTTAAATATCCCAAAAGGGGAGAAGAAGAAGAGGAGAGAGAGAGGGAGGGAAAAGAAAAAAAAAAAAAAAAAAAAAAAAAAAAAAGGTTTTAAGCCCGCCCCCTCCCCCTCTCTTCATGTGTTTAGAATTATCCTTTTGTGATTTTATCTTACCCATATTTATTACCCCTCCCACGTGACGCTTTTTCTTACTTCCAATTTGTGATTTGTGTAAGGTGGGGATTCCTCTCCTTCCATCCCCACTCCCTTCTACAAAAAAAAAAAAAAAAAAAAAAAAAAACCCCCCGACAAACCCCCTAAAGGGCCCCAGAACAAGGGGTCCCCCATCTCCTCCCCCCCACGCAAAAAAAAAAAAAAAAAAAAAAAAAAAAAAAAAAAAAAAAAAAGGGGGAGAACCAAGGGGGGGAAAGGATCCTTTCCCCTTCTCCTCCCTTCTTCCCTCCTCTCCTCCTCCCTCCCCTATAAAAAATAAATAAAAAAATTTTATAGGGGGCTATGAAGTATATGCATCTTATCTCCCTCCCCTAGATGCCCTCTCCATCCCCCATAATTCCAAGATATATTGAGGATTTTCTAAATTCCATCCAGTTCCTCCAAGTCACCTGGAATCTAATTTCGGCTCCCCGTTGAAGGTGTATTAGTTCTTCCATAATCCTCAATCTATCTATTTCCCTAAACCATTCTCTTATCCCGGGTGTTTCCTTTACTTTCCAGTATCTCGGGATCAGTACTTTCGCTGCGTTTAGCAAAAATGGAGTTAATGCTCTTCTATATTTTTCCCTAGGGCCCTCGGCCGCGTGAAACAAACATTTCCAGGGATCCAGTTCTATTTCCTTCCCGTCGATCTCTTTAATTAAACCCACCACCTTTTCCCAGTATAACTGGATTGCACTGCATTGCCACCATATATGGGCATGGGTTCCCTCCCTCCCACACTCTCTCCAACAAAGGGGTGATAAGTCTTTGTTAATCTTATGCATTTTCGATGGAACATAATACCATCTAACCAATAATTTATAGTTCATTTCTTGGATCTTCGTATCTATTGAAGTGGAGTGGGTATAGTCTATAACTTTCCCTTTCAGTTTTTCTGGGATTGATTGATTCAATTCCCCTTCCCACCTCCCAAAAGCCGGCATTGCTACAGCATTGCTACGGTGGTTGAAGGGGTGGAGAGTTAGCCTGTCAGTGCTCAGACCATACACTGCACACTGCATCAAATTGGTCTGCATGGCTGTCATCCCAGAAGGGAGCTTCTTCTAAAGATGATGCACAAGAAAGCCTGTAAACAGTTTGCTGAAGTCAAGCAGACTAAGGACATCCATTACTGGTACCATGTTCTGTGGTCTAATGAGACTAAGATAAACTTATTTGGTTCAGATGGTCTAAAGCATGTGTGGCAGCAACCAGGTGAGGAGTACAAAGACAAGTGTGTCTTGCTTACAGTCAAGCATGGTGGTGGGACTGTCATGGTCTGGGGCTGCATGAGTACTGCCGTGAAACATGAATGCCAACATGTACTGTGACATACTGAAGCAGAGCTTGATCCTCTCCCTTCAGAGACTGGGCCGCAGGGAAGTATTCCAACATGATAAGGACCCCAAACACACCTCCAAGATGACCAATGCTTTGCTAAAGAAGCTGAACGTAAAGGTGATGGACTGGCCAAGCATATCTCCACTCCAGACCTAAACCCTATTGAGCATCTGTGGGGCATCCTCAAATGGAAGGTGGAGGAGCGCAAGGTCTCTAACATCCACCAGCTCTGTGATGTCGTCATGGAGAAGTGGAAGAGGACTCCAGTGGTAACATATGAAGCTCTGGTGAACTCCATGCACAAGAGGGTTAATGCAGTGGTGGAAAATAATGGTGGCCACACGAAATATTGACACTTTGGGCCCAATTTGGACATTTTCACTTACGGGTATACTCATTTTTGTTGCCAGCGTTTTAGACATTAATGGCTGTGTGATAGGTTATTTTGCGGGGACTGCAAATTTACACTGTTATACAAGCTGTACACTGACTAGTTTACACCATAGTAAAGTGTGATTTCTTCAGTGTTGTCACATGAAAAGATATAATAAACTATTTACAAAAATGTGAGGGGTGTGCTCAATTTGTTAGATACTGTATATGTAGCAGTGAAATTAATAAAAGTCATAATACTTGTAGCTACTTTCCCCTACACTCACCTCAAACGTAACTGTTCTACAGCTTGTAGGGATTAAGCCTAATGGTAGCATTTTTCTAAAACCTTAGTCTAGCCTCAGCAGGACATGTCAAGGCTTTCTTTGTCCACTTTAACCACTTGAGATCCGCGCTATAGCCAAATGACGGCTACAGCGCGGATCTCCTTTTCCGGGACTACGTCTATTGACGTAGTCCCGTGCACGAGCGGCCTGCGTGCCCCCTGAGGGGCGCGCGCTGCGCGCTCTGTGATCGGCGAGTCCATGAGTCCATGAGACTCGCCTGATCACCGATCCGTGCAAGGGGTCGATCCTGACCCCTTATCACGTGATTAGCTGTCAGCCAATGACAGCTGATCATGTGATATAACGGAGCCAGTAATCGGCTATTATTATTATAGAAAAAAAAAGCCGATCACTGGCGGCCGTGATCGGGACATCAGTCCCGATCACGGCCAGCCCTGCTAGTGCCCACCTGCCCCCTGCCAGTGCCCACCTGCCCCCAGCAGTGCCACATGTATTAAAAGTAAGTGCCCCCCGTCAGTGCCACCCAGCAGTGCCCATAGTGCCACCCAGCAGTGCGCATAGTGCCACCCAGCAGTGCCCACAATGCCACCCAGCAGTGCCCACAATCTGCCTCAAAGGTGCTGCACCCCAGTGCCACATATCCGTGCCCATCAGTGTCATCTACCAGTGCCCAGCAGTGCCGCCCATCAGTGCCCAGCAGTGCCACCTATCAGAGCCACCTATCAGTGCCACCTATCAGTGCCCATCAGTCCCATCTATCAGTGGTACCTATCAGTGCCCATCCGTGCCACCCATCCGTGCCACCCATCCGTGCCATCTTATCTGTGCCCATCTTTGCCCATCAGTGCCGCCTTATCTGTGCCCATCGGTGCTGCCTTATCTGTGCCTATTAGTGCCGCCTTAACTATGCCTATCAGTGCCCACCAGTGCAGCCTATCAGTGCCCACCAATGCAGCCTATCAGTGACCACCAATGCAGCCCATCAGTGCCCACCAGTGCAGCCTATCAGTGCCGCCTACTCAGCGCACTTCAATGAAGGAGAAAAATTACCCGTTTGCAAAATTTTATAACAAACTATTAAACATGATTTTTTTGCATCTTTTTTTGTTTGTTTAGCAAAAAATAAAACTCCGAGCTGTAACTAAATACCACCAAAAGAAAGCTCTATTTGTGGGAAAAAAATGATAAAAATTTCATTTGGGTACAGTGTTGTATGCCCGCGCAATTGTCATTCAAAGTGCATCAGCGCCGAAAGCTGAAAATTGGTCTGGGACTGAGGGGGGTTTAGGTGCCCAGTAAGCAAGTGGTTAAAAAAAAATAAAGATCCCTTCCAGTAGGTTTCTCATAGAGGGGTTTTACCTTGTACAGCAAACAAAGCAAAAAACACAGCCTCTAAGCTACGAAGCAGCTCACCTTGGGCTACACTATCTCTCAGTCTAGAATGTAGACTCTCAATCCAGAACACAATGGGGTTACCACACTGCTTCTGCAGCAACTATAAATCCAGGGGTTGGCCTGGTTATTGCAGTCAAACAAACATCCCACAATGGTCTCCTCAGGAGGGTGGAACTCAGAACACTAGTCAATGACCATATCATAAGGGATGTGTGCAGCTCTGCAATCAGTGGGTGCTGGTTGTCCACAAAAGCTTAGATCCAGGATATGAAACTCTGTCCTTCCCAAGTGTTTAAGAAGTCTCTGCGCTCCAGGACCCAAGCTGGGTTTTCTAAATCTCGGCGGGAACTAAAAATCCAAATTCCTCTTTATGGCACAAGCACCCTCCCTAAAGCTCCTTGACTTGTCTGGGTAAGAAGCCCAAGATGACACCAACCCCTTTTCACACCATGACACGGCACAGCATTGCCACAGACTTTAAAGTAAAGCTCCAAGCTAACAGTTGAATAAATAGAGTTGTGCCACATACACACAATCGGACTTTCTGGCAGACTTGGTCCGGTGGACCAGAGTTTATCGGAAAATTTGATCGTGTGTGGGCCCCATCTGGCTTTTTCTTCCCAAAAGTCAGACAGACCTAGAAATAGAACATGTTTTAAATCTTGGTCCGGCGCACCTTGTTCCTATCAGGAAGCCCGTTCGTCTGTATGCTGGTCCGATGGACTAAATACGATGCAAGGGCAGCTACAGCATCTGCCCGCGAGAATGTTTCCAGCGTGATCATCAAAACGGTGTGGGGTCCCCCACAAAATCCATACCAGACCCTTATCCGAGTACGCAGCCCGGCCAATCAGGAAAGGGGGTGGGGACGAGCGACAACCAAGGGCCAGGGTTGTCCATCGAAAAGTCTGGTCGTGTGTATGTATCATTACTCTTTGAACAACCCATGGATCTGTAATTCCAAGCAGCCAATCTTGAAATGTACACATTTTTGACATTGCTCAGCCAGACAGGTGCATATGCGGTTCCTAATAAAATAAATAAATAAATAAAATGTTTTGTTCAACTTCCTATATCTCCTCTTTGCTTCCAGTTTCCAGACTGGACAGTATATTACTAGTAGGGATGAGCCGAACACCCCCCGGTTCGGTTCGCACCAGAACTTTCGAACGGACCGAAAATTTGTGCGAACTTTAGAACCCCATTGAAGTCTATGGGACTCAAATGTTCAAAATAAAAAGTGCTAATTTTAATGGCTAATATGCAAGATATTGTCCTAAAAAGGGTTTGGGGACCTGGCTCCTACCCCAAGGGACATGGGTCAATGCCATTTTTTTTTTTTTTTAAACTGCAGTTTTTTCGGGAGCACTGGTTTTAATGACAATTAAAGTGAAAAAAAAGTGAAATATTCCTTTAAATATCGTGCCTGGGGGGTGTCTATAGTATGCCTGTGAAGTGACACATGTGTCCCATCTTTAGAACAGTCCCTGCACAAAATGACATTTAACGGAAAAAAAGTCATTTAAAACTGCTTGCGGTTTTAATGTAATATCTGGTTCCGGCAATATGGATGAAAATCATTGAGAAAACTGGCATGGGTAGCCCCCCTGCCCATTACCAGCCCCTTTTGGTCTTGTACGGATATTAAGGGGAATCCCATACCCATATTAAAATAAGGAAAGGCGTGGGGCCCCCAGGCCCTATATACTCAGAACAGCAGTATACAGGTGGTGCAAACAAGACAGGGACTGTGTAAGTTTGTTGTGTTAAGTAGAATCTGTTTGTAATTTTGAACTGGTACATTTTTAAAGTGTAGCTCCAGTCAAAAAATCTATTTTTAAGATTTATGGAAAACATAGGGAAGGGGTAATACCCCCGTATAATTTTTTTTGCCATCCGTCTTTTTTCATCTCACTTCCTGTTGTCTCCTTCTGTTCGCAAGTAGGAGACGTTTGTAAGTTGGATGTTTGAAAGTAGGGGCCTACCCTATATGCTCTGCAGAAATGGGGGCCTAAGGTGTTGGTGTTGCCACAACACTGTAAGCCCTCAAAGTGACTCTTGGTGGGCGCTGGAGCACCCTGCTGTGAACGATTTTATCAAGAATTGTAATTACATGCCAGTGGTAGAAAAATTGGGCCTTTGGTGGTTGTGGTGGTGGTGCTGGTGCCACAACACTATAAGTCTTCACAGTTACTCTCGGTGGGCACAGGAACGGGCCCTGCTATGAAATATTATATCAAGAATTGTAATTACACGCCCCTGTTAAACAGGGGCTGAAAAATTGGGCCTTAGGCACTGGTGCTGGTGCCACAACACTGCAACCTCTCCTATATACTGTATTTGGAGTGCAGGAATGAGCCCTGCTGCAAAACATTGCATCAAAAATTGTAATTACACGCTCCTGTTAAACAGGGGCTGAAAAATTGGGCCTTATGCGCTGGTGCCACGACACTGCAACCTCTCCCATATACTCTATTTGGAGTGCAGGAATGAGACCTGCTGCAAAGCATTGCATCAAAAATTGTAATTACACGCCCCTGTTAAACAGGGGCTGAAAAATTGGGCTGGTGGCATCACCCAGAACCAAAAATGTTCTTCCAAGATATCAGAAAGATAATTGAGGAGGAAGAGGATAGTCAGTCAACATAACAGGACAGTCACTCAGCACCAGCATAGGCAGTCTTGAAGGGATATGACATTTCCCCAAAAAATTATTCGGCTACATCAGCTTCAGGTACTTGGTAGCTGGTGGTGATCCAAGACTGATTCATCTTTATGAAGGTCAGTCGATCAACTGAGTCGGTGGACAGGCGCACCCTGTTATCGGTAACAAAGCCACCAGCAGCACTGAAGGTGCGTTCCGAAAGAACGCTGGATGCAGGACAGGCCAGTAGCTCAATTGCATACTGTGCAAGCTCTGGCCAGTGATCCATCCTCAAGACCCAGTAAGCCAGAGGATTTTCGGTGGGAAAGGTGTCCAAGTCTGACCTTGCCCCTAGGTATTCCTGCACCATGTAAATCAGACACTGGCGATGGTTGCTGGAACAATCATACCTTGGGGCTGCGGACTAAAAAATTGTCTGAATGCATCGGTCAGATGACCACCTTCTCCACCACTCCTGACCGAAGCCTCAGCAACATGTTGTCCAGGACCAGGAGTTTGTAACCTCCTAGTCTCTGGGAACGCGTTGCACAGACCTTTCTACAAGGCCTCCCGGAGATGTCTCATCCTCTGCTCCCTCTGCGACGGCAAGATAAGGTCCGCAACCTTAACCTTGTACCGTGGATCAAGGAGAGGGGCCAGCCAGTAATGGTCCCTCTCCTTGATCCGAAGAATACGAGGATCCTTCCGCAGGCTTTGCAGGATCAGGGAGGCCATGCAGCGTAGGTTAGCTGAGGCATTCGGTCCGGAGTCCTCTGGGCCACTAAGGACAACATGATCCGCAGCCACCTCCTCCCATCCACATACAAGTCCACGGGTTTCTTGGGACTGTAAATCATCCCTACAAGACTGCTGCTGCTGATGCTGAGTGCCAGGCTCCCCCCCCCCCATGCTGACACAATCCTCCTCCTCCTCCTCTTCCTGTGTGATGGGTGGGACAGCAGGAACACTGTCTGGATAAAGGGGGCCTTGAGAGGCAAGGAAGCCCTCCTCTTCCTGCTTCTGTTCTGCCTCAAGTGCCCTGTCCATTATTCCACGCAGGGTATGCTCCAACAGGTGGAAAAGAGGTACAGTGTTACTGATGCATGCACATAGTCACTGCTCACCATCATTGTGGCCTCCTCAAACTGTGACAGGACAGTGCATGCATCCCTGATCATTCCCCACTGGCGTGGTGAGAAAAAAACTAGCTCCCCTGACCCTGTCCTGGTGCTGTAGTCACACAGGTACTCATTGATGGCCCTCTGCTGCATGTGCAGCCGCTGCGGCATGGCCAACGTTGAGTTCCACCTGGTGGACATGTCACATATAAGGCAGTTCTTGGGCAGGTTCAACTCCTTTTGGAGCTCAGCCAGCCGAGCACTGGCATTAAATGATTGGTGGAAATGCACACAGACTTTCCTGGCCTGCTTCAGGACATCCTGTAAGCCCAGTTACCTGCCCAAGAACCGCTGCACCACCAGGTTAAGGATGTGAGCCACACAGGGCACATGAGTCAGTTGTCCCTGTCGGAGGGCGGAGAGGAGGTTGGTGCCATTGTCGCAAACCACCATTCCTGGCTTAAGATGGCATGGCGTCAACCACCTCTCGGTCTGCCCCTGCAGAGCTGACAAAATATCTGCCCCAGTGTGGCTCCTGTCCCCCAAACAAGCCAGCGCAAGCACGGCGTGACATCTTTTTGCCTGCGTACTTGCGTAGCCCCTTGAACGCCTACGGAGCACCGCTGGTTCCGAGGACAGAGCACTGGAAGAGGCCATGGAGGAAGAAGAAGAGGAGGGGGTGGAGGAGAGAGGTGTGTCACATCCAGTAGTAGCATTTTGGAGGCGTGGTGGCGGAACAACCTCCAACACTACTGCACCTTGTCCTGAATCCTTCCCAGGTGCGAGAAGAGTGACCCAATGGGCCGTGAAAGATAGGTAATGTCCCTGTCCATGCCTGCTGGACCATGAGTCATTGGTAATATGCACCTTACCACTCCTCGCCCTGTCCAGCGAGTCAAGGACATTGCCTTCCACATGCCAGTAGAGAGCCGGAATCGCCTTCCATGAGAAAAGTGGTGTTTGGGGACCTGCCACTGAGGAACCGCACATTGCACAAATTCACGGAAGGGGGCCGAGTCTACCAACTGAAAAGGCAGCAGTTGAAGTGCTAGCAATTTAGCCAAGCTAGCATTCAACCGCTGGGCATGTGGATGGCTGGGAGTGAACATCTTTCGACGGTCCAGCAGCTGGGGCAGCGAAATTTGCCTGCTGCAATCGGGCATGGGTGTATTGCTAGCAGAGTGACTGCAAGCACTTGGCTGTGACACACCTAATTCTACACCTTCATTTCTCTCAGTGCAGGTTTCAGAGAGTACTGAAGGTCTAGTGGGGTTGGAGATCCCAGCTGAGGAGGAGCAAGGAGAGGTCCACTTTGTTCTTTGGTGTGGGTCTTTAAGGTATGCTTGCCAATGAGCTGCATGGCAGTTCAACATATGTAGGTCAAGCACGTGGTGCCCAAGCGGCTAATGTTTTGGCCATGCGAGATACGCTTGAGACATTTGTTGCAAATAGCAGCGGTGCGATCTGATGCACTTGTCTCAAAAAAGGCCCACACCAAAGAACTTTTGGAATAACACGCAGAGGCAGCGCCCTGCACAGGTGGAGCTCTGCGGTATGATTAAATCGGTGCGCTACCCCTGGAGGGCATCCTGCCTCATTGGAGATGTGCCTCCTCCTCTCTCCTATCAGGCACCCACGTGGAGTCAGTGACCTCATCATCCTCTCCCTCTTCATCACTGGAGCAAACCTGGCAGTATGCTGCAACTGGTGGAACATGACTGCCAGATTACTGTCCTTTCTCTAGCTGAGTATCATCATCAGAGCCTTCAAAACACTGGGCATCCTCCTGAAGCATGTACCCAACACTGTGCCAGGGGCGGATCCAGAGTCTAGTCTCGGGAGGGGTACTGCTATAAAATATGTTTTTTTGGGGGCAATTTATATGGGAAATGGCTGGTATTGGCGCTTCAATCATTACGGCACCATGGTTGTTATGGTGTCAGGATGATTAAAGCGTATTATTTCTATTAATACATTGTAATATAAAATTAAATGGTTCAACTCACCATAATGCAGAATCAGTGGGAGCCCTGAGGGTGTCATTTGCCATGTCGCCTGCCACCAAATGCGGATTGTCACTTGCCACGTCACTTGTCACCAAATGCGGATTGTTACTTGCCACGTCACCTGCCACACATTGCGGATTGTCACTTGCCACGTAGCCTGCCACACATTGCGGATTGTCACTTGCCACGTTGCCTGCCACACATTGTGGATTGTCATTTGCCACGTCACCTGCCACACATTGCGGATTGTCACTTGCCACGTCGCCTGCCACCAGATGCGGATTGCCACGTAGCCTGCCACACATTGCAGATTGCCACTTGCCACGTCACCTGCCACACATTGGGGATTGTCACTTGCCACGTCACCTGCCACACATTGCGGATTGTCACTTGCCACGTTGCCTGCCACACATTGCGGATTGCCACTTGCCACGTAGTCTGCCACACATTGCGGATTGCCACTTGCCACGTAGTCTGCCACACATTCCGGATTGCCACTTGCCACGTAGTCTGCCACACATTGCGGATTGCCACTTGCCACGTAGTCTGCCACACATTGCGGATTGCCACTTGCCACGTAGTCTGCCACACATTGCGTATTGTCACCTACTGTGTCACTTTTCTGCTAAGGTGGTCTTTTGTTGAGTCCAGAGTGAAGATAGGCAGCAGCGAGATGATGTAATCTCTCTGCTGCACACAGCTTCCTGCACAGTGAGGGCGGAACTGGAGGGATGCAGGGCAGTGAGAGATGATGTAATCTCACTGCTCCCCTGCCTGCTGGCTTCCTGATTGGCCAGCAGCCCTCCTAAGCCGCCCCCCCTCACCCGTGCACTCAGCGCGGGTACCCGCGGAACCGGGCGCGCTGCCACCCGCGGAACCGGCCGCGGAACCGGCCGCGCTGCCACCCGCGGAACCGGCCGCGCTGCCACCCGCGGAACCGGCCACGCGGGTACCCGTGGAACCGGCCGTGCTGTCATCAGCTGGCGGTATTCTGTGCTCAAACAGTTTGGGGGACTCCTCAGGAGGACATGGTGGGTCTAGGGAAGGAATGACTGATGATGACATTGAGACGAGGGAAGAGGATGCGTTGGCAGCTTCTTTGCTAGTACCCTGAACTTGGGTGAGAGAGGATGAGAAGGATGAAGAGGGCTTGGTCATCCACTCTCCAAGTCTTCGGCATGATGCGGCTCAACACGTCCAGCTGCCAAAAATAAGGACAAGCATGTCCCATGGCCACGTGCTGATGATGATGCATCGCGTCCACGACCAGCACTGTTGTCTCTAGACACAGAGCCTGCTTGCCCACTTTTATTGGCTCGTGGCTGTCTGTCTCTCCTTGTTGGCCTTCCAGACATAGTAATGGCCTGCAGGGAGATGGGAAAACCAGCAATTGGGTAGTGTATATTGTGCTGGAGGAACATAACACCTACTAACTCCTGCAGATGCCTGTATGATAGAACACCAGCAATAAAGGGTAGATACAGGTGTATACTGTGCTGAAGGCACACAACACCCACTAACTACTGCAGATGCCTGTATGAGAGAACACCAGCAATAAAGGGTAGATATAGGTGTATACTGTGCTGTGCTGGAGTCACACAACACCCATTAACTCCTGCAGATGCCTTTATTATAGAACACCAGCAATACAGGGTAGATAAAGGTGTATACTGTGCTGGAGGCACACAACACACACTAACTCCTGCAGATGGCTGTATTAGAGGACACCAGCAATGAAGGGTAGATATGGGTATATATTGTGCTGTGCTGGAGGCACACAACACCCACTAACTCCTGCAGATGGCTGTATTAGAGAACACCAGCAATAAAGGGTAGATACAGGTGTATATTGTGCTGTGCTGGAGGCACATAACACCCACTAACTCCTGCAGATGGCTGTATTAGAGAACATCAGCAATAAAGGGTAGATACAGCTGTATATTGTGCTGTGCTGGAGGCACACAACACCCACTAACTTCTGTAGATGACTGTATTAGAGAACACCAGCAATAAAGGGTAGCTGCAGGTGTATATTGTGCTGGGCTGGAGGCACACAACAACCACTGACTCCTGCAGATGGCTGTATTAGAGAACTACAGCAATAAAGGGTAGATACAGGTGTATATTGTGCTGTGCTGGAGGCACACAACACCGACTAACTCCTGCAGATGGCTGTATTAGAGAACAACAGCAATAAAGGGTAGATACAGGTGTATACTGCGCTGGAGGCACGCAACACCCACTAACTCCTGTAGATGGCTGTATTAGAGAACTCCAGCAATAAAGGGTAGAAACAGGTGTATATTGTGCCATGCTGGAGGCACACAACACCCACTAACTCCTGCAGATGGCTGTATTAGAGAACACAAGCAATAAAGGGTAGATACAGGTGTATTCTGTGCTGTGCTGGAGGCACAAAACACCCACTAACTCCTGCAGATGCCTTTATTACAGAACACCAGCAATAAAGGGTAGATACAGGTGTATACTGTGCTGTTCTGGAGTCACACAACACCTACTAACTCCTGCAGATGCATTTATTATAGAACACCAGCAATAAAGGGTAGATACAGGTATATACTGTGCTGTGCTGGAGGCACAAAACACCCACTAACTCCTGCAGATGCCTTTATTATAGAACACCAGCAATAAAGGGTAGATACAGGTGTATACTGTGCTGTGCTGGAGGCACAAAACACCCACTAACTCCTGCAGATGCCTTCATTATAGAACACCAGCAATAAACGGTAGATACAGAGGTATATTGTGCTGTGCCAGAGGCACACAACACCCACTAACTCCTGCAGATGGCTCTATTAGAGAACAACAGCAATAAAGGGTAGATACAGGTGTATACTGCGCTGGAGGCACACAACACCCACTAACTCCTGCAGGTGGCTGTATTAGAGAACACCAGCAATAAAGCATAGATACAGGTGTACACTGTGCTGTGCTGGAGGCACACAGCACCCACTAACTCTTGCAGATGGCTGTAATAGAGAACACCAGCAATAAAGGGTAGATACAGGTGTATATTGTGCTGTGCTAGAGGCACACAACCCCCACTAACTCCTGCAGATGGCGGTATTAGAGAACACCAGCAATAAAGGGTAGATACAGGTGTATATTGTGCTGTGCTGGAGGCACACAACACCCACTAACTCCTGCAGATGGCTGTATTAGAGAACAACAGCAATAAAGGGTAGCTACAGGTGTATACTGCGCTGGAGGCACACAATACCCACTAACTGCTGCAGATGGCTGTATTAGAGAACTCCAGCAATAAAGGGTAGCTACAGGTGTATACTGCGCTGGAGGCACACAACACCCACTAACTCCTGCAGATGGCTGTATTAGAGAACAACAGCAATAAAGGGTAGCTACAGGTGTATACTGCGCTGGAGGCACACAATGCCCACTAACTGCTGCAGATGGCTGTATTAGAGAACTCCAGCAATAAAGGGTAGCTACAGGTGTATACTGCGCTGGAGGCACACAACACCCACTAACTCCTGCAAATGGCTCTATTAGAGAAAAATAGCAATAAAGGGTACATAGAGGTGTATACTGTGCTGGAGGCACACAACATCCACTAACTCCTACAGACACCGGAACACTACACAAGGCTGCTGCAATGGCGGCCTTATATAGTGTGGGGCGTGTACTAAACACCCTGAGCTATAATTGGCCACAGGCATCTTGCCTTTGGCCAATTAGGGCTCTCCTCGCTGCCAGCGCTGTGATTGGCCAAGCATGCAGGGTCACATTGCATGCTTGGCCAATCATGAGCCAGCAATGCACTGCGATGGCACAGTGCATTGTGGGCCATGAGCGCCACACGAATTTGCCGTGAACAGCCACAGAGTTCTGGCTTCGCCGAACAGGCAAACAGCCGGTGTTCGAGTCGAACATGCGTTTGACTCGAACAACAAGCTCATCCCTAATTACTAGCATCATTACCTCTATCAACATCTCTATAAGGAGCTGATCCAGGAAGCAGTAATGCAAAACCAAGAAGTAGCAGGGATGTTTATATCCCAAGAATGGCTGGCTTGTAATCAATTCTGAAACTGGGACTTCTAGCCAAACTTTTCAGCATCATACAACTTTTCTCGTGAACTGAGGGTACATAATCTTTCTTTATGCTCCCTTATCTGGCTGCATTATCACGTCATAGTAGGGTAAGGAGTGCTACTTTCTTTGTTCTGTGCTGCCTAGGTAATGTACCACACACAGTGTGATATCCTGCTGATTTACCTTTCCGATATACAAAATGCCTTTGGGGTGGAATTCTTTGATCCAGAATCCTAACTGGCCTTCCTGCTGTTGCTGATCCTTTTCAGATGTAAATAAGAAAAAGATGTAAGAAACTCGGCTGATGTATAATATATATTATGTGCCTTGTACATATAAGTTTATATGTAGATGACTAGTCATGAGCATCCAAGGACTTGAAGGACTGTCATTTCCTTGTTTAGCAAAAAGTTTCAGTTTACTGTCTCCAGATTACTGAAATATCAATTCTGAATGCCTGTTATAGGTTGGTATTTGAAATAGTTTACTAAAGTTGGTTCTACTTTATTGTAGACATTACAGTCCACCTAAACACTAAAATAACCAAATCATTCATACAGCATGTATCAAGTTTGCAAAAACACCTTGTGTTCGTGTCTTGTGATATGTGCCACATATATTACCCTCAAATATTTGTGATATGTGCCACATATATTACCCTCAAATATTTGTGATATGTGCCACATATATTACCCTCAAATATTTGTGATATGTGCCACATATATTACCCTCAAATATTTGTGATACTTTATTTTTAAAGTACAGCTAAATGTATACATAATATTGTCCACAGATTTCATATTATACATGCAGCTTATGTATCATTGAATTGGTTGAAACCTTTTCTTCTTCTTCCCTGCACTTCCATATTTAAAGAAAATCAAATACATATTCTCTGCTCCTAAAAAATAATAAAAGTTATTAAAATCGCAACCGAGCGGCTGTACAAATATCACAAAATGAATTAAAAATCAATAATACCACTATAAATAAATACAAAAATAAACCCTATACAATTAATAAATAATGAATGTAGGTAAAAAATTATTATCCCAAAACAATGATGACCAATCTGTAAAACAAATGGTCAAGGCATACATTATTAATAACTATCTGCTAATAGAATGTGCACAAAAACACACAAGATAATGTCCACAAAACAAAAAACGTTTTATTGAAAAAAGCAATCATCTGAAAATGGTGAAAAGTCAATTGCTTTAGAACAAACGTTATTCACAAAGTGCAATTTGTTCCCACAAAATCTGAGTAAACTGGATTCAGCCAAGTAATGGTTCGGATTCACTTCACCAAAGCACCCCGAAAGGTGATAAACTCACCTCCTATTATGACCCCTAAAATTATAAGCAGTTCAAAAAGCACAACCATGATTATTCCATACAGATTCAAGTGATGTACTATTTCTAATAATCAAATAGTCATATACAGGCATACCCCACTTTTAAGTACACAATGGGGTTTATTTACTAAAGCTGGAAAGTGCAAAATCAGGCTCACATCTACATAGAAACCAATGAGCTTCCAGGTTTTATTACCAAAGCTTAACTGAACAATCTGGGGTTAGAAGCTCATTGGTTTCTATGCAGAAGTGAGCCTGATTTTGCACTTTCCAGCATTAGTAAATAAACCCAGTTGTGTACTTAAAAGTGGGGTATGCCTGTATTAACACAATTAATACTTTAGTGAGGGTAGATTGTCTGTTTATTCAATTATATATTATTAGCATAATTGGTACAGTGGATTTGATACTTGAGTAAGGGATATAAAGTGTACATTTCTTGTTTGTATATATTTGTATTCATTAATTTCCTTTTAAGTAAAGCTTTGCAGTTAACAGCTGGAAGATTTCCATTTGTTTATAATATGGGTTATTCTGTATATTTATAGATGGATATGGATAATATATTCTGTATATTTTTATATATGCAATTACTGCTACCACAGGGGAGGGTGAGCAGCAGCTTGTCACTACTATATATATATATATATATATATATATATATATATATATATATATATATATATATATATATTTATTGAGGACAGACTACTATTGTTTTTCTATACCAGAGACAGATTTACCCAATCTGTGCTTATCTTGGAATAACCAAGAAGGGCCAAGAGTTGATACAATTTTTCCACACTTCATCTTGAAGAATGACCTGTTGCATTGGGTGTATGAGGTTCAGAGAGAAAGAGTCAACCAACTTGGGATAAGGTAAAACCAAAGATTGTGTATTGCACAGGTTTTACTGACCAGGGGAGCAAAGTGTGAAAATGCATACTGATCCCTGCTTTATTTCAGATTACTGCTCCAGTCTCCCATTTCAGACACTGTCTGGCACCCTTGCCTGTAATTGAAATACCCTTTAAAAGGATTATTGTGGATCTCTTTTGGTCCTTTAGTCAAGTAAGGGAAACCAGCATATTCTTTGGGTCCTAGATTATGTCACCTAATATCCAAATGCAATGTATTTAAGGAATCCTTCAGCAAGAAGCATTGCTCAATATTTTTTTTCTAATACTTACCTATGTTGGTAACTCAAGGGACATCCCAACAGACCAGAGAACACCCTTTGTATAAAAATCTACACAAGAGTGTAAATTGCTAAAAATGACCCATTTTCACATTGTGTATCATCTACAAACCAATGGTCTGTTAGAAAAGTGCAATAAGACTGAGATTTTCCAACTGGTAGCGTCTACTGATGTCAAACATTGGGAGTGCTTGTTGCCCTATTGTATGTTTTCCATATGGAGGGTACTGCAAGCCTCCATGGGCTAACATTTGAGGCATTGGAAAATAATCCTTGGAACAGAAAGCAACCTATTTCAAGTGTTTAGACAAAATGCAGGACAGAATGGAAAAGGTTATGTCCATTGTTAAAGCCCACTCACAACAGACTAAGGCCGCGTACACACGGGCGGACTGTCTGGCCAACTAAGTCTGTCAGACAATCCGACAGACAGTCCGTCCTACTTTTGAATGAACGGACTTGACCACACACGATGAACAGACAGTCCGCTGAAAGCTTGCGCGATGACGTGTACAGCACGTACGACGGGACTAGAAATACGACGTCCAATACACTGCAATGCAACCTTCGGCCGTGTAAATCCTTTCTGAGCATGCGCCATACTTAGTCCGTCCAACTTGCCTACACACGAGCGGACTGTCCGCTGATACCAAAGTTGGACGGACAATATTACGGAAATTCCGAAAGACTTAGTCCGCCAGACTGTCCGCTGAAAAAGTCCGCTGAAGCCCACACACGAGCGGACTGTCCGCTGAAACACGTTTCAGCGGACCAAGTCCGCCAGACAGTCCGCCCGTGTGTACGCGGCCTAAGTTGGTCCAGTCTTGGGTGTACAAATTCGCTAACAAATGCAGACCATATATGTCTGATGATAACGTGCTTGTATTGATCCTGACAATTAAAAGTGAATTTCTGGACACATTGCAAGTCAGCTGCTACTAGAGGATTGTACTAATTTTTGCAGCAGTGGCAGCCCCTTTCACAGATCTCATAAAGAAACAAATCCACAATTATCACCTGGACCCATGAGGTATAAAATTGTTTTTCAGGGACTGAAATCAGTCCTATCTAGGCTCCTAGTACTAATTATTATCCCCATTTAATCATGAGTTTATGGTGCAAACTGATACATTGGAGATGGGATTAGGAGCAGTTATGTTGCAGATGGTTAATGGGAAGAAACACCCAGTGGTTTTCCTAGCAGAAAGCTGACTCCTGGTGAACATATATTTTCCATTTTGAAGAAAGATTGTTTGTTCCTAAAGTGGGCTTTTGAAAACCTAAAATCTTATTTGTTAGGGCAATTCAAGCTCATTACAGACCTTTCCCTTCTCATATGAATTGCCAATAATAATGAAAGACATGCTAGAATCACCCAGTGGTTTTGGACATTACAGAAGTTTTAAGTTCATGGGGAACATAGACCAAAAAGTCAGCAAGGTAACACTGATGTTCTGTACAGGGTTTACAATCTGGCTGGCAAAGTGCTTGAGCTTACAACGTTGAACAGATGGGGGAGATATGTAAAATGGCGGTATGATTATTTCAGACTTTAGGTGCTGAAAGCAGTACCATTATTTTGCATGGAAATTTGGCGTCTTATATTGTAGTCCTGTAATTCTTAGGAATAACTCTCTTAAATCTGTCCAAACCAGAGTCTAGTAGACATCCCGGGTATGATAAAGTTTTAAAAATTAAATCATAAATTATAATATAATAAATAATTATATACTAAATAATAATATAATAATAATAAAAATTATTCAATAATGTAATCAAATCAAAAACACATTTTTCAGTATTTGATGATGGATCTCCCCACAAATCGCTATCACTCAATTCTGCGAGTGATTATAATTTATTAGCGCTGTTTTCTAGCTGGTCTAAAACCATTTTTGATGTAAAGGGACAGTTTTGGTTGCTATGGACAATCTCCAGTTTCCAGGCATAAAGAACAGTTTTTATAATATAAAACTGCATGCAGGACACTGGAGAAACCACTAGGGACCAAAGGGATGTGAAATAATTACATACAGCAATGTAATCTGTAAGATTACATTATACTGTATGTAATGTGTGTGTTTTACTTTTTGAATTTGGCCCGTTCTCCATCCCCGTGCGTCGCAACGCTCGCAGGGAACGGAGCCCGGTGATGTAATGAATCGAGCGGAGGACGAGCCTGCTCACAGTGCGGGGGGACATCGCTAGATCCAGGGGACAAGGTAAGTAACTCATCCTGGATCCAGCGATGCGAACCCGAGTCTGGCTCAGGGTTACCGCTTTTGGTTCTGAATTTGCACCCCCGAGCCAGACTCAGGAATACCGCCAGGGGGGGTTAAAAAACTGTATGATTGGAGGTATGTGGCTTCATGGTTACATAAATACTCATGGTAAGTTGAAGTTGGCAAGTAAAGATAACTAGATCTTTACCTGTTGTTTAGGAAATCTGCACTAAAGCTGGCTTCACTGGGAATCCTTACAAGCAGGATGGGTGGATTCCCAACTTAGTTGACCATGCTTTGTTTTCTCTCAGGCAGTTCTGCTTATGATTAAAACATAATACTTTTCCAAACTTATTATTATGTTGGAAATGCCAAAACGAATTCAATCTTCAGACATTCAGGTCTATTCATAACACATCACTGAATGGTGATTCAGAGGAGGGACACACCTATCTGAAGCTAACATAGAGCCAAATTTATTGTCAAACAAATAAAGTCAACACATGTGCAGGGAGTACTGAGCTTTCAAAAGTGAAAGCTAACCATGTTCTTTAAACTACTTATTTGTGAAATATAGATAAAGATTTGATTCCAGCAGTGGATAAATCCTAAACTGTAAAATCAATTTATACATTTTTAAACATAACAAAAAGATAAATTTCACCAAAAAGATTCCCGTTAAGAGACGCGTGGGTTATTTACTAAAACTGGGTCATTCAAAAACCTTGTGCAGCTTTGCAAAGAAAACAATCAGCTTCCAGGTTTTATTGCTAGAACTTAATTCAACAAGGTGAAGTTGGAAGCTGATTGGTTGACATGGACATTCACTGTATTGTTCATTAAAACACAAGAGACTCCATTTTGTTCGCACTGTTGAAATGTGTTCTGTAACCTTCACCTAACACACAGACACATATTCTGCTAGAAGCTCTCTCTGTCTCTACTCCCCATTCCCCTCTCAAGGTTTTACTTTTGCAATTGTTCTATTCACTAGCTATTAATAATATATTTCTATTAGTTAGCTTTTAATAACATATTTCTATTTGTTAGTTTTTAATAACATCTCCCACCACCCCTTTCTTATCTATGTATAAAATAACATGTAATAATACATTTTGGCACTGAACGGACATTTTAAACACAGTGATTGCATCCTGGAAATCTGTTTCCTGCAGCTGCAGTATTAACTTCTGTTTTTAGAGTCCCAATCAGAAATAATTCCAGAACAGTTGGCAAGTCATATCAGGAGTTTGGCAAAGTCTCCAGAAGGAACCGCACTTTGATCTGGATCATCGGGAACGCAGACCTCTAAATGCCGGCTGGGTAAGCTGTCCTTAAGCTTGTTTCTGCCTTTCCAATGTATCCTTTCTGTTGGTTCTCAAGGAAACCAGACCATTCTCGAACCTTTCTGGTTGGTTTGTGTGTGTGAATGTGTTTGTGTCCCCCTTCACAGGTTGGACTGTGTGTGGATAGAGAGAATCCTCTGTAGTTCCCTGTGTTGACTCCTTGTGGGCAACCTGGGTCAGAGGCACATGGTAGGATCAGATAAAACCCACAGAGAAGAAAAGAGACAAGGAGGGTCTCCTAATTAATTTTTTGATTGCTGTGAGGATAAATTCGGTGTTAAGTGTCACATGCCACAGACAAAATAAAAATAATAAGCAAACTAACAAATGTTAACTATATGGTTCCACAAACGTAAATCATAGAGTGGTATAGTGCATATAATGCCGCGTACACACGATCAAACAATCGGGTGGAAAAGTCCGGCAAACTCAAGTCCACCGGACAATCCCCCCGTGTGTAGCCTCCGGCAGACTTTTTTGACCCGAAAGTACGGCGGACTTAGAAAGTAGTTTTGCACTCCAATCTTCCCGCCGGCCGTGCGTATGCCAGTCCACCGTACTTTTGAAATGAACGGACTTTTCCCGCCCGGAGAAAAGTCCGCTCATTTCGAGCGGGTCTCCAGGTAGGCGGGGCCCATGAAGGAGACGTCGTTGGCCCCGTCACCTGGTATGGACTTTAGGGGGGAACCCCAACGCCGAAAAAATTGGCGTGGGGGTTCCCCCCAGGTCCACATCAGACCCTTGTCTGAGCACGCTACTCGGCCGGCCAGGAAAGGGGGGGACGAGCGAGCACCCCCCCCCTCCTGAGCCATAGCAGGCCGTGTGTCCTCAACATGGGGGGCGCCTTGGGGAAGGGGGGGCCGCGCGGACTCCTCCGCTATCTTCTGCTAGCTCTTTTGCTAGCGGAGGAGCCCGGCTTTCTTCCTCGCTGCCGGCCTCTTCTTCCGACTTCGGGGGTCTTGTCCCCCTCTTCGGGGGTCTTGTCCCCCTCTTCGGTTCTTCTGCCGGGCCACCGCGCCTTCTTATAGCTCTTTTACAGGCAGTGGCCTGGTCTTCTGTCACCGCTGTCATTGTCGCCGCCGCCTTCTGTTCTTCTGTTCTTCTCTTCTTCTCTTCAGGTGTTGACTCGTCGCTCCCTCCACTCACAATGACGGGGACCGGGCGCGCGGCGACTTATATAGGGACATCACCAGATGGTGTCCCCGCCTATTATGATGTCATAATCCCAGCATCCTCTGGGACTGTGACACCATAATGGGCGGGGACATCACCCGGTGATGTCCCTATATAAGTCGCCGCGCATCGCGTCTAAGCCATTGTGAGCGGAGGATGTGACGAGTCAACATCTGAAGAGAAGAAGAGAAGAACAGAAGAACAGAAGGCGGCGGTGACGACGACAGCGATGACAGAAGACCGGGCCACCGCCTGTAAAAGAGCTTTAAGAAGGCACGGTAGCCCGGCAGAAGAACCGAAGAGGGGGACAAGACCCCCAAAGTCGGAAGAAGAGGCTGGCGGCGAGGAAGAAAGCCGGGCTCCTCCGCTAGCAAAAGAGCTAGCAGAAGATAGCGGAGGAGTCTGGCGAGAAGACCCCCGAAGACGGAAGACCCCCGGAGCTGTGCAATAAACAATTTTTACCCTGTGTTGTGTTTTTTTTTGTATTTTTTTTCACAGGTGAATGGGTAGAGGTACATTGTACCCCATACTCATTCACATAGGGTGGGGGGCCGGTATCCGGGGGCCCCCTTATTAAAGGGGGCTCCAGGATTCCGATAAGCCCCCCGCCCGCAGACCCCGACAACCAACGGCCAGGGTTGTCGGGAAGAGGCCCTTGTCCTCATCAACATGGGGACAAGGTGCTTTGGGGTGGGGGGGGGGCCGCGTAGCCCTCCCTTCCCCAAGGCACCCCCCATGTTGAGGGCACGCGGCCTGGTACGGCTCAGGAGGGGGGCGCTCGCTCGCCCCCCCTTTCCTGGCCAGCCAGGTAGCGTGCTCGGACAAGGGTCTGATGTGGACCTGGGGGGAACCCCCACGCCGATTTTTTCGGCATTGGGGTTCCCCTTTAAGTCCATACCAGGTGGCGGGGCCAGCGACGTCTCCTTCACGGGCCCCGCCTACCTGGAGACGCGCTCGAAATGAGCGGACTTTCCTCCGCGTGTGTGGGCGAGTCCGTTCATTTCAAAAGTACGGCGGATAGTATGGCGGCCTTAGTACTCCGTATTAGTCCACTGAAAAAGTCTAGTGTGTGGGCAAGTAGCCCGTTCGGAAAGTTGGACGGATAGTCTGTCGGTAAGTCCGCCAGACTAAGTCCGTCGGATAGTCCGCTACGTGTGTATGCGGCATAACAGTGACGTTCTAATCAAACACAGATCAGTCCAACATAATCGGTATATAGTCCTTATTAAAGGTATAATTGTGACTTCATAGAAATGTGAAAATAACGTGTTTAGGTGTTCACACTCAGGTGCTCCCCACCCTCAGGCAATGGTCGCTCTCCTTAGGGCATGTGACCTCGCAATTAAGTTTGGTCAAACACGCATATGAATCACCTCAAGGATTCTAAGTTAGCTATATGGATCCAGATGGCTCACAGATGCTGTATCCTCATGTACAAACAGTAGAAAGAGACTACATAGCGTGATACAGTTTAACACAAAAGGAGATGACATGACAGCCAGAGGAAATGCTTTGGCGGACCAAGCGGCAAAGGATGCTGCCCTTATGGCATTTGGAGTCACACCCACTGTAGAGGTCACCCAGGTAGTGGGGACAGATTCCCCTCATCAAGAGCAGTGGGATGTAGAAACTTTAATTCAGTTGCAGAACCGGGCCCCTGATGAAGAAAAGGATAAGTGGATCAAATGTATTGCTAACAGGTGATGTCTACCCAGGAGGTTGAACCCAGTTTTAGCACTACTGGCACAATGCGTCAATCATCTTGCTAAGGGCGAAATGGTGGCACTTACTGACTGCTATTGGATAGCACCTGAATTTAGTACATTTGCAGCCAGGTTTTGTGCTTCATGTCTCACTTGTGCTCTGTACAATGCAGGGAGGCCTGTCCATGTTCCCCAAAAGCATTCTCCTAAGCCAGATTTCCCTTTTCAAAGAATTCAAATAGACTACATTCAGATGCCCAGAATGGGCACTGTACGCTCTAGTGTGTGTTGATATGTTTTCAGGTAGCCCTGAGTGCTGGCTGGTAGCTAAAGCAAATGCAAAAACAACAGCAAAGAAAATTTTGAATGAAATTGTTTGTAGATATGGAGTTCATGAAAACTATTGAGGGTGACAGTGGAACCCATTTTACTGGGGAAGTAATGAAAGAGGTAATAGAGGCCCTTCACATACAGCAAGCTTTCCATACACCTTATCATCCACAAAGTAGTGGTAAAGTTGAGAGACTTAATGGAATTTTGAAAAACAGATGTGCAGAAATTAAAGCAGACACAGGAAAAGGATGAGTGGAAGCTTTGCCATTAGCCCTATATTCTGTACGAACTACCCCTAAACAACCACATGGGCTGTCCCCTATGAGATTTTATTTGGAGGGCCACCCAAAACAGGGCTATATTTTCCCCAACAGTTGCAGGCTTCTCACTCGAGTCTGTTAGAATATGTTCAGATTTTGCAAAAAATATTGAATAAAATGCATGAAGGTCTTTATAAATCTATCCCCGACCCAGATTCTGTTTCAGGTATTCACGGAATCCAACCAGGTGACTGGGTAGGGGTCAAACAACACATCAGAAACCTGCTAGAACCAAAATTTGACTGACCACATTTGGTGCTTTAAGTTGGAAGGAAACCCACCTGGATTTATGTCAGTCACTGCAAGAAAATCCTGAAGTCATGATATACTTTGAAAAAATTATGATGATGTTTCTTTTCATTTTGTTGTTTGTGAGAACCGAGATATGGAAAAATAACACTTTCAACAAAATGTTAAAATTGTATGCAACCCATAGCAACGCTAGTAACTGCTGGGTGTGTTCTCACTCGAATCCCCAAACAATACCTATGATAGCAATGCCTCTCATCCTCACTGATCTAAACAGGACCAGAATATATGTCACATACACAGTCTCTGCAGCTAATGAGCACAGATCAGCAACTTTGATGGTTTCAAAACAGATAGACACTCCACAGATTTGTTTAAACATTACATGCCCATTTAACACTGAATGTACACAGTTGGGCAATTCAGATTGCACCAGAGCAAAAATTGCAGTTTATGGAGGAAACTATGGTCAATATTATTTTATCCCAGTTCGAGAACTAAATAGAACCCTTTGTAGTACAAATTGCTCACAGTTCCCAATATGTGAAAATATTGATTACCTGAGATTCCATGTTATTGCTTCCATTCATACGTAGGGTTATATTATATATGTGGAAATAAAGCTTACGCCTGGCTTCCTACTAATGTTACAGGTACATGCTATATTGGGAAGTTAGCACCTGCTTTGGCTGTTCGCAAAGATAGAGTGCGACCACATCAAAGTCCAGAATACCCTTTAGTGTTCAAAAGAGAGCTGTCCACTGAAGGTGACATGGCATGGTCATGGTTCCCTTCCTGGACAGGATGGGGAATTGAAGCAATGAAAAGAATAAATAATTCTAGAATTGTAGATGAGATTATTAACCTTACTACCACTGACCACTGGTTATTAAGTGAAGAAATGGCTCAGTTTAAAAAAGTATTATTAGAACACAGATTAACGCTAAATTATCTCACTGCAGCTCAAGGTGGGATGTGTAAGGCAGTGTTTCTCAACTGCAGTCCTCAAGGCGCCCAATCGGGTCATGTTTTCAGGATTTCCCTTGGATGAAGCGGCTGTGGTAATTACTAAGGCAAACTGATCAAATCACCTGTGCAAAATAATGGAGAGACCGAAAGCATGACCTGTTGGGGTGCCTTGAGGACTGGAGTTGAGAAACACTGGTGTAAGGTATTTCGCACTGACTGTTGTATATACATTTCTGAAAATGAGGACATTATTAAAGGGCATCTTGCTAAGATAAGATAACTACAGAATAAGGCCAGAGATATTACTAAAGATGGATGGAACCCCTTTAACCACTACAGCCCCGGACCAATAAACACCTTAAGGACCAGAGGTCTTTTTCCAATTTCGCACTGCGCTGCTTTAACTGGTAATTGCGCGGTCATGCAATATTGCACCCAAACGAAATTTGCGTCTTTTACTTCCCACAAATAGAGCTTTCTTTTGATGGTATTTGATTGCCTCTGCGATTTTTATTTTTTGCGATATAAATGGAAAAAGAGCGAAAATTTTGAAAAAAATATATATTTTCTTCTTTTTGTTATAAGAAAAATCGAATAAACTAAATTTTAGTCATACATTGAGGGCAAAATGTATTCAGCCACATGTTTTTAGTAAAAAAAATGTCAATAAGCGTATATTTTTTGGTTTTCGCAAAAGTTATAGCGTCTACAAACTAGAGTACATTTTCTGGAATTTACACAGCTTTTAATTTATGACTGCCTATCTCATTTCTTGAGGTGCTAAAATGGCAGGGCAGTACAAACCCCCCCAAATGACCCCATTTTGGAAAGTAGACACCCCAAGGAAATTGCTGATGGGTATGTTGAGCCCATTGAATATTTATTTTTTTGTCCTAAGGGATTGAATAATGACAAAAATAAATAAAAAATTTTACAAAAAGTTGTCACTAAAGGATATATTGCTCACACATGCCATGGTTATATGTGGAATTGCACCCTAAAATATATTCCGCTACTTCTCCCAAGTATGGGGATACCACATGTGTGGGACTTTTTGGGAGTCTAGTCGCGCACGGCACCCCGAAAACCAATCACCACCTTCAGGATTTCTAAGGGTGCAAATTTTTGATTTGACTCCTCACTACCTATCACAGTTTCGAAGGCCATAAAATGCCAAAATAGCACAAAACCCCCCAAAATGACCCCATTTTGGAAAGTAGACACCCCAAGCTATTTACTGAGAGGCATGTTGAGTCCATGAAATATTTTATATTTTGCCACAAGTTGCGGGAATATTACAAACTTTTTTTTTTGCACAAAGTTGTCACTAAATGATATATTGCTCACACATGCTATGGGCATATGTGAAATGACACCCCAAAATACATTCTGCTGCTTCTCCTGCGTACAGGGATACCACATGTGTGGGACTTTTTGGGAGCCTAGCCGCGTACGGGACGCCGAAATCCAAGCACCGCCTTCAGGATTTCTAAGGGCATACATTTTTTATTTTACTCCTCACTACCTATCACTACCTATCACAGCTTTGAAGGCCATAAAATGGCAAGATGGCACAAAACCCCCCCCAAATGACCCCATTTTGGAAAGTAGACACCCCAAGCTATTTGCTGAGGGCCATGTTGAGACCATTGAATATTTTTTTTTGTCCCAAGGGATTGAATAATGACAAAAAAAAAAAATGCACACATGCTATGGGCATAAGTCAAATTACACCCCAAAATAAATTCTGCTGCTTCTCCCGAGTACGGGGATACCACATGTGGGGGACTTTTTGGGAGCCTAGCCACGTACGGGACCCCAAAAACCAAGCACTGCCTTCCGGATTTAAATATAAAATGCTACCAAAAAAACTGTTAGCGATCGCAGGGATCAGGCCTGACTCTGCGATCGCTGCAGTTATGTGTTTAGTGTTTTGTAAGTGACAGTGATCGATCGATACTGCACTTGGGTGGGCTGGGCAGAGGGGCAAAATGCAGGTGCTAGCAGGTATCTGGGCTGATCCCGCTAACAATGCGTTTTTTTGGAACCCTGAACTGCTGGGGACGCTAGTATAGATCTGATCAGATCAGATATTGATCTGTTCAGATTCTATACCACTACAGGAGGTTTATGCTTTGCGTGTGGGTGTTAGCGGTACTGGCACTAACCTAGCGCTGCCTGGGGCGACGCAGACCCTGACCCTAAAACCTAATTGATATCACCCGCCGGGTGATCAGGGGGTTAAACCTTTATTGGGTAATAAATGGTGGGTGCCCCGATGCTATAAAAAGCAAACTAACCAGAGTCACCCGTAACACTTATACGGTGATCAGTGGTGAAAGGGTTAACTAGGGGCAATCAGGGTGTTCAAATTTTTATTAGGTAGTATATGGGGGTCCCTGGCACTATATAAAAACCTGACGGGGAACCTAAATAACTAACTGGCTAACCAGCGTCACCAGTGACATTTATACTGTGATCGCTGGTGAAAGGGTTAACTAGGGGCAATCAGGGGGTTAAAACCATTATTGGGTAGTGAACCTAAAAAAAATAACTAGCTACCTAACGACACTAGTGACACTAATGCAGCGATCAGAAAAACGATCGCTTAGTGACACTGGCAAAAGGGGGTGAAAGGGTTAACTAGGGGCAATCAGGGGGTTAAAACCATTATTGGGTAGTATATCGGGGTACCTAGCGCTATAAAAACCTGGCGGTGAACCTAAAAAAAAACTAGCTACCTAGCGACACTAGCGACACTAATGCAGCGATCAGAAAAATGATCGCTTAGTGACAGTGGCAAAAGGGGGGTGAAAGGGTTAACTAGGGGCAATCAGGGGGTTAAAACCATTATTGGGTAGTATATCGGGGTACCTAGCGCTATAAATACCTGGCGGTGAACCTAAAAAAATAACTAGCTACCTAGCGACAGTAGCGACACTGATGCAGCGATCAGAAAAATGATCGCTTAGTGACACTGGCAAAAGGGGGTGAAAGGGTTAACTAGGGGCAATCAGGGGGTTAAAATCATTATTGGGTAGTATATCGGGGTACCTAGCGATATAAAAACCTGGCGGTGAACCTAAAAAAATAACTAGCTACCTAGCGACAGTAGCGACACTAATGCAGCGATCAGAAAAATGATCGCTTAGTGACACTGGCAAAAGGGGGTGAAAGGGTTAACTAGGAGCAATCAGGGGGTTAAAACCATTATTGGGTAGTATATCGGGGTACCTAGCGATATAAAAACCTGGCGGTGAACCTAAAAAAATAACTAGCTACCTAGCGACAGTAGCGACACTGATGCAGCGATCAGAAAAATGATCGCTTAGTGACACTGGCAAAAGGGGGTGAAGGGGTTAACTCTAGGGGCAATCAGGGGGTTACATCTTTATTGGGGGTGATAGGGGGCTACCCTGGACCTAACACTAACTACCCTGACAGTTTTAACTGTTACAACTGACACTGAATGCATTGATCAGTAAAGAAATGATCAATGCAATCAGTGACACTGTGACTGGGGGGGGAGGGGGGGGCGGGGGGGGGGATCGGGGGGCGATCGGGGGGGGATCGGGGGGCAATCGGGGGGGGGATCGGGGGGGGGTTTGTGTACCTATGTGTACCTATGTGTCAGTGTAGTGTTTTGGTGCACTTACTTTTAGTCTTCTCCTCGTAGTCCGGTCAAAAAGACCGCCCCGAGGAGAATGACATCACTTCCTCCTTCCTGTGTAAACAATACACAGTGGGAGGAAGTTCGTCATTGGTCAGGAGCGATCCAGAGGGGGTGGCCAGAAACCAACGGCCATCCCCTCATAACGGATCGCTCTTGGAGGGAAACGGACCGCCGTATCCAGCGGGAGGGGGTCCGATCGGACCCCCTCCCGCTGGAAGGCAGGCACGTACATCTAGGTGCTTGTGCCTGCCTGTGCCATTGCGATGACGTATAATGGCAATACGGCGGTCCTTAAGTGGTTAAGGATTTAGGAGGTTTTGGTGACTTTTTATATGGCATAGCAACATGGTTACAGAAACTAGGCGCTTACATTGTGATGTTCCTATTTCTCATATTTGTTATTTACTTCCTCATCAGACTAGGCCTCTGTGTGACTACCCGTTGTACCAACAAATGGTCCACCAGCCCTGATGAACCATTATTGTGAGAAAACTAGGAGAAAGCTGAATAGGATGCCAACTCACTGTACAAATGTAGCAGGAGTTACCAGCATGCTGAATGTAATGCGGAGAAGAATGGTGTCAAATAAACAAAAGGAGGGAAATTACATTCACTGTATTGTTCATTTAAGCACAAGAGACTCCATTTTGTTTGCACTTTTGAAATATGTTCTGTAACCTTCACCTAACACACAGACACATCTTCTTCTAGAAGCTCTCTCTCTGTCTCTACTCCCTCCTCCCCTCTCAAGGTTTTACTATTGCAATTGTTCTATTCGCTAGCTTTTAATAATATATTTCTATTTGTTAGTTTTTAGCAACATCTCACACCACCCCCTTCTTATCTATGTATAAAATAACATGTAATAATACATTTTGGCACTGAACAGACATTTTAAACACAGTGATTGTGTCCCGTGAATCTGTTCCTGCAGCTGCAGTATTAATTTCTGTTTTTTTCTGTTTTTAGATTCCCAATCAGAAATAATTCCAGAACAGTTACCATGCAAAACTGCACCTGATTCTGAGTGCACCAGCTTTAGTAAATCCCCCCCCCCCCCCCATAGACTTAAAGTGGTTCTTAAGCCACTGCAATATAAACTTTTCTTACTCCCTCTGTATGGTAAGAACATGTGTCCCTGTGCTTGTGTAGTATAAAAAAAATCCACTGATCTGTAATGATATAAACTCCACTCTGGTCGCACAGCTGATTGCTCTCCTCTTTTCTGTCTCGACTCACAGCTGCAGTGGGAGGGGCCGAGCTGGAGGAGGGGGAGAGAGGAGAGAGCCGACAATCAGCTGGGCACCGGGAGCCATTTATACAGGTACAGATAGACTTTTTAACTTTTTACATTACACAGGCACATAGCTAAGAGAGGAGCAGGAGCGGGGGGGAGTTGACAGCTATGAGCAGGGAGGGGAGGGGGTAGGGGGAGGACACAGACACAGCGAGAGCTGCAGACAGGAGAGCTACGGCTGACGGAATTACGCAAATAGACCACGGTATCAGGGGCTCAGCAGCCATGATTATCGCAGTCTGCTTGCAGTGGGAAGGTTGTAGCCAGGCAGGATCAGCCAGGTTTTTTAGGGTATACATGGGGCCAAATAACACAGCAAAAGCACAGTGCTGTATAACATGTTTTAAGAGAACAGGATCAGGTTTTTTCTTTTTTTTGGGGTTAACAAACGGTTTAAATATTATTATATAACATGAGTATTTTTGCGGGAAATAAAATGACTGAAAAATGAAAAATAAAATGCAACTGTAGGAAATAAAATGACTTAAAATGAAAATATTTATACTTTAATGAGTACAGTTGTATTGGATGTTGAGTTTAATTTAATAATTTCTTCTTTTCCTTTTATAGCTATTTTAATTTGCATTCTATATTGTGCAGATTGTTTTAAAATGAGTTAGTTGCTGCTTAAACAGCAAAATGTAACTAAATGACTGTCCTCTATTGAAAATATTATCATCAGTGCTACTTTGCATTTCTTAGGAGAACATTACAATACGTTTCCACGGCAATCTTTTCTTGGACGATCGCAGTTTCTTAGTGACAATTCACTGGGTTTCTGCAAAGTCAGCCAATACATTCACCTCGACTATTTTGTCACTCTTCGCGGCAAATGTTTGTCAACAATGAAGTTACTTCATGCAGCCATTGATTAGATGGTGTAAAGAATGACTGTGTCACACGATTTGCCTTTAACACATCTCATTAAATAAACTGAATATTTAAGACACAGCTTAATTTCTGCTCCATTTTGCACAGCCTGCTATTTTATCCAAGATCCCATTATTGAAAAAATGACTGTTCTTGATAAGCAGAGCCTGTCATTGAGTGTGATGTTTTTACTTGTAGCAATTATGTTTTTTTGTTTTTTTTATATATATATATCTGAAAAAGTGGCAATTAACATTCTCCAATTTTTATTTTTATTAATTAAATGTATGTTTTTAATGTTTTAACCACTTCAACCCGGGAAGAATTTACCCTCTTCCTGACCAGAGCACATTTGCGATTCGGCACTGCTTCGCTTTAACTGACAATTGCGCGGTCCTGCGACGTTGCACCCAAACAAAGTTGACATCCTTTTTTTCCCACAAATAGAGCTTTCTTTTGGTGGTATTTGATCGCCTCTGTGGTTTTTATGCTTTGCGCTATAAACAAAAAAAGAGCGTCAATTTTGAAAAAACACAATATTTTGTACTTTTTTCTATAATAAATATCCCCATTTAAAAAAAAAAAAAAGTAAATTTTTTACTGAGTTTAGTCCGATATGTATTCTTCTACACATTTTTGGTAAAAAAATAGCACTAAGCTTATATTGATTAGTTTGCATTATTTACATAATTTTTATTATTAGTAATGGCAGCGATCTGCCATTTTTATCATGACTGCAACATTATAGTGGGCAAATTGGACAATTTTGACACATTTTTGGGACCATTGGCATTAATACAGCGATCAATTCTATAAAACTGGCAGTGAGGGGGTTAACACTAGGGGACAAGCTAGATGTTAACTGTGTTCCCTGGGAGGTGATTCTAACTGAAGGGGGAGGCGACTGACTAGAGGAAGTGACAGGTCGTGGTTCCTAGCTAATAGGAACACACAATCTGTCACTCAGAACAGAACAGAACAGGGAAGTGTGTGTCGACACACACTCGCCCCTGTTCTGTGTCTCCTGCTCACGACCGCTTGTTGGCCGAGGTCATTAAGCATCGCACCCCCCCCCCTGCTGTGCAGCGGGCCTGCTATCCTGATCCCGCGAGTCAAAGTATAGCTACGAGGGCTCGCGCAGGGGAACCAGCCTGCCGCAGTATAACTGCAGTGGCTGGTCGGGAAGCGGTTAATTAACATTTTAATTAAAGTCCTTCCATTCACAAAAATGAATATATAACAGTCAAATAATTAAGTAAAGTAACATGTTTTGTTGATTCTGTCAGTGTCCCAATTAATGTTGCAGCAAAATTAATTACCGGATGTGGTCAGTTTGAATAATTATTTGCAGTGTCAACACACAGAGAAACCATTGATTTACCTTTTTTTTATAATTACCTTATTAATTACTTACTATATACAGTATATATTTTTTATTGGGGATGTGGATACCAAGTGTTTGTTGAGATTACCTGATTATCTGATGAAGACTCTCTGCAGTGACTGTCTCTGCTATAATCAGGCCAGGCATAGAGGTCTTAGGAAAGGATACATTACTATTCCAAGAACTGGAGTCAGAATACCCCTTCGTGCCTAAGAGTAAAACAAATCTAAATGCCTAAGCACAATTTTGCAACTTTGACATGTGTTCGTAGAATCGTACATATCAACACAACTACTTTGTGCATCCAGGTGGATTATACCTTGTTTTTGTGAGGAAAAACTGAGCTTTCATTTATTGGTAAATGATAATTAATATCTCCTGATTTAAATTTTTTATTATCAAAGGAAAACTGTCCGAAAAGAGTAAAAAAAAAATCTTTAGCTGCATATTTTCTACTAACCTTCCACCGAAGAACAACCCAAAATAAATTCTCCTGTTCCTGACAATTGCAGCAATACCACATATGTGTATGTTATTTGTTGTTTGTTTTTATCCACAGTACAGCCCAGAAACAATAGTGTGCATTTTGTTTCGTTTTTATTCTGGCTAAAACACACTGACACTAACTGACACTGACAGTAATAAAAAAAATCCTGTCCCCCAAAAAAACCTCGGACCCTGACCTTGACCTTGATATGAATAAAAATAGCTTAGTGTTGTATGTATCTGGAGACTGACTGCCACATCCCAAAATACAGAAGTGTAACAAAGGAAAGAGCCCCGCCGGGGCTTTAAACCTCTGAAAAAACAACTCCATACCATAATCCCTTTTCCACCGAATGATTCATTCCCAGGCTACTGCAACCAGGAAAGCACCTAATCAAGTACAGTCTGTGTATGTTTAGCTGCAGTTGATAATAAGGGAGACATTGGGGGTCTAAGCAATTGTACACACGGTCGGAAATTCTGAAATTCGATCGGACCATGTTGTCGGATAATCCAACCATGTATAGGCTACATCAGACTTTTTCCGTCGGAATGTCCGACCAACAAAGTTTGAGAGCTGGATATAACATTTTCCAACAATGTGATCCGATCGGACTTTGTCCGATCGTTTGTAGAGAATTCTACACGCATGCTCAGATCAAATTACGAGACCAAAGCTATTGCCTACTAGCCTGAACGTAGTCCCGTCGCAATGAACGAACGTCATCACATTCTGAATGATCAACTTTGTCCGACCGTGTGTATGCAACACCAGTTTCTGATGGATTTTGTTGTCGGACTACCGCGTGTACAACCGTGTGTACAAGGGCTTAGAGTACCTGTCACTTGTCATTTTCTTGTTAGCACCTTTGTGATGACAATAAAAATGAATACATTATAATAAAACAAAAAAATTATAAATAAACATCTAAAAGCAACCCTTCACCCCCATAAAAACCCCAAATGACAATGTGCACCTAAGGTGTGGTGTGCATATGTATGTACACATTAGTTGCGCCACACATGTGAGGTATTCCACAAACATCAGCGTGAGATAAATAAATCTAGGGCCAGAATCTCTGATTAACTTTAAACTGATAAGATGTAAAGGCTTTTAAAGCATTGTCTGTGGAGATCTCTGGGTTCTATAGTTTTTGGGGATTTCACAGGCACACCCAATTTTAAAGCTTGACGTGTTTGGTATCTAAGCACTGAATGCAACACCTTCTCTAATATTTTTCAAAAAAAAAATTGGATACGATATTGTGTTTGTTTGCAATAAAATTCCTTGTTAGCGTATTCTTTCCAAAGAATACTGTATGTGTTTGCACAAATATTGTGCAACATAAAAAACTGCACCTACCTTTATTTCATACTATAGGGCCCCTGCTTTCAGAAAATATATAATTGTTTTGGAATTTAAAGTGGAACTGAACTGCATCTGAGCACCACAAAACAAAATTGTTATTTAATTCATTATTAGTATTCAAAGCAAATTCCCCCATTCATCCATGTCTCCATGCTTTATTTTGCTGAGAAATAATTTTGATAAACACCCTCTGGCATTTCTGGAAGTAACCATCTTGAGTTAGGGCAGATGATTCATGCATCATTTACTTCCTTGGATCCTTCTGCCCTTAGCTCTGAGCTGAGAACCCTCCTGACCTCCTGAAGACTCCTGGGATGTATGACATCATTTGCCTAAGCATGGAAACTGGTAAGTAACTGAAGAAATGCAAAAAAAGTTTAAAAACAAGTAAATATGATATACTTTCCTATATATTTACCAATGCTAGCAGCAATTAGAAATAGTCCATGTTGATTGAGAGAGTTAAGTTCCACTTTAGGGTAATTTCTGGATTTAACATGGATGAGAAGAATTAAATATTACCATACCTTAGTAGACAAGTAGTTAATAAGGTATGTCGTTGGAATAGGGGAAACCTGGGGATTGTATTTGGCTCTTTCTCATGTTATCTATGATCAGAGCTGAGGCTTACAAGACTATAGTAACACAGGAACCAATAGCTTTGGAACCAAGCTTTGGAATAATAAGACATATCTGCTTCCAACGCTCTCTTTACTTAAAGAACTATAAGTCTAATCTTATCGTATTTCTACAAAATTATTTTGTGTTCTACATGTGAAAGTCACCTCTGTGTTACTGTTTATGGCTTTATGTAACATTTCTATCACTTGCACTTAACTGAGATGCTGCAGTGAAGGCAGTAACAAGCATTTAAAGTAACTATCTGATCTACTGGCCATAAAAATCTAATGTCGCCTTTCTTTTTACTATTGCAAAAATCCGTTTGCAGCTGCTCCTAAAACACAATCCCTTTCTATAACTGTCAGAGGTTGAAAATTACCTTCATATTTGGAAAGCAAAAGAGGCCAATATATTCCCTTTCAGTATAATTTATGATAAAATCACCTGACTTCATAAAAATGTAAAAACAGCCATAAAAAGCATTGATTAATAAATCGAAAAAAAGGTTACTGTGCAATACACAGAGGTGTGCTTCCATAAGGCGAAATAAGAATTTGGTTTTGTCATTTGAAAGGTAAAGGGCTGCAATAAACCAAGTTTGTAATTACTATTTTGAATGGTTGTTGATTTTTAATCATAGCTGAAAATTCCTTCATAAATGCACCAACCGCAAGGTTTTTCAGTGTCGTCTAGTGCTTGGTAATGTGTACATTGAATAAAATTTTTGTTACTCCTCTAATGCCCTGTACACACGATAGGATTTTCCGATGGAAAATGTGTGATAGGACCTTGTTGTTGGAAATTCCGACCGTGCGAAGGCTCCATTCCATAGGAATTTCTGTCACACAAAATTTGAGATCTGGTTCTCAAATTTTCTGACAACAAAATCCATTGTCGGAAATTCCGATCGTATGTACACAATTCCGACGCACAAAGTGCCACGCATGCTCGGAATCAAGCAGAAGAGCAGCACTGGCTATTAAACTTCATTTTTCTCAGCTCGTTGTACGTGTTGTACGTCACCGCGTTCTTGACGTTTGGAATTTCCAACCAACTTTGTGTGACCGTGTGTATGCAAGACAAGTTTGAGCCAACGTTGGAAAAAATCCATGGATTTTGTTGTCGGAAAATCCTATCATTTGCACGGGGCATTAGAAGTTGTACACAAATGTAGGGCTTCTGTCTCCCCTTATTTTGAGCTCTGTATATGGCACTTTTGAAGTCATAGCTGTTGAAGCAACACACACCATAAAGTAGTACTTCACTACCAGTATGTGATCATGTATGTAGACTTACCTTGATAGAGTAGAACAGTGTTTCTCAACTCCAGTCCTCAAGGCACCCCAACAGGCCATGTTTTCAGGATTTCCATTATTTTGCATAGGTGATTTGATCAGTTTCACTGCCTTAGTAATTACCACAGCTGTTTCATCTGAGGGAAATCCTGAACACGACCTGTTTGGGTGTCTTGAGGACTGGAGTTGAAAAACACTGGAGTAGAAAACTCCCCCCAAGCGTTGGTGGGTGTGTACACTTTTCCTAGACTTCCTTAGGGCTCCTTCACCTGTACAGCTATACTACCTCCCCTCTAAAAGGCTATCCACTGTGGATGACTTTTCAGAGAGCAGTTGACAAGCAGTGAGGATATGTCACCACCTCACTGCCTGCTTTAACGCTCAAAATGCTAAACTGCTGTACTGCAGCCTCATGCATTGCACACGGTTGCAGTGCAGCCCCATTCATTTGAATGGATCAGGCTTAGTGGCACTACCGCCTACTGAATACAATACGCCATTTAACTTTTACTGAGGTTGACAAGCAAAGCATCACAGACATAGCATGGGTACAACCATGTGCAACTGCCTTGCTGTCTTTAGATGGGTGGTTGGGGGGGCAGTAAAATCATGCCACAACTGTCTGTTCTGCCACCCCCTCCCTGGCTGCCCATGTGAACAAGCCCTTAAAGTGTATCTGTAGCCATTTTTTTAAAATTGTTTTGGATAGAGCTGGGAAAGGTTCAGGGCAATCTTTAATCCAGGGCAAAAGGGACAGCTGCCCCGGGCCCATTTATTGTTGTGGAGCCCAAAGCAGCTGTCCATTGAGCCCACACTACCAGAAAATAATTGATAAGTAGATTCGGGAGGGCCCAAGAAAATGTTTGCCCAGGGTCCGATCAATATTAAAGATGGCTCTGGAAAGGTTGTATGCCTTCTATGTTTTTTTTATTGCACTCTTTGTCTCAGCTGGGCAGACTTGCCTTGTCTGTTTGTCATCATGACTATTGTCACCAAGACAGAAAGCCATGGGGAATACAGTATGTGACGGAACCTATCCCCCACACTCCACTTGAGTGGTTCCGTCAGTATACCGCTTCCTAAGTCCTGGAACATGAGTCCAATGGATCTGTTTATAGGAACCCCCAAGAACTAGACAACACCAGTCTTGGAATACATCAGGAATAGTCTTTTATTTGTGATCTCCCACAAATATATACAGCAGGATGACTAAAACCTAACCTAATTAGCATGAGCTAATTATCTAATCATTGACCCAGACTAGTTGTCTGAGAGATAAGACTTTTCAGGATAAGACTTTATGTCTCCTAGCTCACTGACTGACTATTCAATACACATTGCCATAAACATAAACACAGGGATAATTAGCACAAACAACAATGTGTGGAATACTCTTACAAGCCAGACTAGACTCATTTACACAACAGACAAGCTGGAGTTGATGACATAACAGTTTGTGTCCCAACAGTATGATTCAGTCACTATTGCTAATATGGCAAATACATATCCAAAGTCTGTGTTTCTTGGGGGGGGAGGGGGGGACACGGACCTGAATCCAAGTAACACCACCTCAGGGGTCCCCAGGCATACAGCTCCCAAAGAGCACCATTCCCCCAAATGCCAGGACCCATAATCGGTGGGCAAGAGGCTTGCATTCAGAACCCTCCAAAAGCCTTGGTCTCGACTAGGTCTGTCACACAGTATGTTATGGTTATCCCTGGAATAGAAAGTGAGGGGAACTTTCCTCGTTTGGTGATAGCTGAAAGGATTACCTTTTTGTGGAGACATTGCCTCACCCTGTAATGATGGGCTTATGGGTTATGGCTGCAATTTTTAGTGCCATGGCTTATTGATTCTCCTATGTCCATGTATTCATTCACCTAGTTTCTCCCTATTCACTAAAGGGACAGGCAACCTCTTGTTCCAGGTCATGCAGGGTCCAATTTGTGTCTGGTCATTTGCTCTGTGTTATATCACAAATGTGGGAGTGCAAATGTGATGAAGCCTGCATGCTGGACATTCTGCTTATGGCTCTGCCTGCTTGTGGCTGTGTCAGATATAATTACTGCATAGTTCTTATCTGCACCAGCACTGGACTGTGCTTCCCAAAGATTGTGGGATATATAGTTTTTTCATGAGAAATGTTAGTTCTCAGACTACAGACAGAACTCATTCATCAACCTGTGTCACGTGCCTAGGTTTTTTGGGGGCAGTCTGTAGTGGTAGGATCTTCTGGGTCCTGGTCTCTGGACAGGCTATATACAGCACAGTAACAATGTCACTGCTACTCTTTCAAAAGGTAATATCTGGGTTTGCGAAGGCATTTGATGCACATAAAAGGGTATATTGAAGCTATAGAAAACAAAGGTAGGCTTGGTGTATGGAAGCTTAGAATTCTAGTAGACTCTCATAAATAAACAAAAAATCCAAGATGGATACAAAAGTCTAAAGCACACTTGTGGATGCTTAGTCTCAAAAGTTAAAAGCCAGCTCTGTAGGGATAAACAAAAGAGAAAAAGGGAAGCGCCATCTAAGTGTAAAACTAGGACATTGCATTTATTGCAAGTGGCAGCTCACCTGTCAAATAAATAAATACCAACCAAAAGAATGCATTTTTGCTTGAACGTGGTTAAATAGTAGCTTAGAAGCTTTTTGAAAAATCCCCATGCAAAGTGCATCTTCAATAGTAAATCAACCCACCGTATTTTTTCCCCAAGTAGCGTGTTATAGAATTGTGTGTGCAGTTCTCCTTTATTAAACAACAGCATCATAAGAGATCATGAATGAACAATTGTCAGAGTTTCAGAAATGTATGTCACGGTGTAGAACAGACTTTGGGGGTTATTTACGAAAGGCAAATCCACTTTGCACTACAAGTGCACTTGGAAGTGCAGTCGCTGTAGATCTGAGGGGAAGATCTGAAATTAGTGGAAGATCTGCTGATTTTATCATCCAATTATGTGCAAGCTAAAATGCTTTTTTTTATTTTCCTTGCATGTCCCCCTCAGATCTACAGCAATTGCACTTCCAAGTGCATTTTCAGTGCAATTTCAAGTGCACTTTGCACTTGTAGTTTGCACTTGTAGTGCAAAGTGGACTTGCCTTTCGTAAATAACTCCCTATGCTTAGCTGAACAATTTTCATGACTTTACTGATCTTTAATTTAATGCTATTCCATGTGAAGATACAGAAGACAGGCCGTACCACCAAAATGTAACTCTTCCCATATCTGCTTGTGCTGGGTTGCTTTTCATCTTTATAGCCCAATTTTAGCTACTGCCTTTCTACCACTGTCACCTGGAACATTGCCCGGATCCACAGACATTTGTGGTTGTAAAGGATCTTGGATAAGCTTTGAATATACACTGTAGGTTTCCCTTTCTAATAGGAAGATCTTTCAACGTACTTTTGATTCACAGCAATTTGCAGATATGTTTGAAATGGTGCCAGTGCCTCGCCAACTGCCACAATAAATTACTTATGGGAATTGGGAGCACAAACTGTTGAACTTCATTTTCCCATGCAGCAAATATGAAATTTGTAATTATGTGCATAGAACAACTAGGCCAACTGTATATAGATAGACATGAAAATTGTATGTTTACTTAATTTGTAAATTTGTACAAGGGGGAAGTATTTCAACAACAGCAGTGGAAATACTAAATCATTGTTGAATGGGACACTTTGGGGGTTATTTACAAAAGGCAAATCCACTTTGCACTATAAGTGCAAACTACAAGTGCAAAGTGCACTTGAAATTGCACTTGGAAGTGCAGTGGCTGTAAATCTGAGGTGTAGATCTGAAGTGAGGGGAAGCTCTGCTGATTTTACCATCCAATCATTTGCAAGCAAAAATGCTGTTTTTTATGTCCCCCCCTCGGATCTACAGTGACTGCACTTCCAAGTGCACTTTGCACTTGTAGTTTGCATTTGTAGTGCAAAGTGGATTTGCCTTTAGTATATAACCCCCTTTGTCTAAAACACTGAACATGCAGTGCTATACTTGGGATCCAAAAATGCCAGTATCTGGGTACATATGATAGTTATTTGCTTGGGAGATCCTGCACGTGCCACATCCTAAAGTCTAAGCATGCTTTACGTATCACTAAAGAAATTGGAACAGGTCAATTTATGCGCTAATCATGGACCTGATAATAGTTTGAGTTCCCATTTGTTGCCAGCACCATATGGTCAACAAAGGTATTATAAATTACCAACTTAGGTACATCCTTCCACAAGGTGCAAGAGATGCAAATACCGATACATACACTGAGCAAAATCATAAATAAAGATCTATGACTTTTTCTATGTAGACAAAAGGCCTATTTCTCTCAAATATTGTTCAGAAATCTGTCCAAATCTGTGTTAGTGAGCACTTTTCCTTTGCCAAGATAATCCATCCACCTCACAGGTTTGGCATATTAAGATGCTAATTAGACAGCATGATTATTGCACAGGTAAGCCTTAGGCTGGCCCCAATAAAAGGGCACTCTAAAATATGCAGTTTTATCACACAGCACAATTCCACAGATGTCGCAAGTTTTGAGGGAGCGTGCAATTGGCATTCTGACTACAGGAATGTCCACCAGAGCTATTGCCCTTGAATTGATTGTTAATTTCTCTACCATAAGCCGTCTCCAAAGGCGTTTCAGAGAATTTGGCAGTTCATCTAACCAGCCTCACAACTGCAGACCACGTGTAACCAAACCAGGCCAGGACCTCCACATCCAGCAACAGCCGCCCGGACAGCTGCTGCAACAATCGGTTTGCATAACCAAAGAATTTCTGCACAAACTGTCTCACCATCTCAGGGAAGCTCATCTGCATGCTCATTGTCCTCATTGGGGTCTGGACCCAACTGCAGTTCGTCGTCGTAACTGACTTGAGTGGGCAAATGCACACATTCAATGGTATCTGGCACTTTGTAAATGTGTTCTCTTCACAGATGAAACCCGGATTTCCCTGTACAGGACAGATGGCAGACAGCATGCATGGCATTGTGTAGGTGAGCGGTTTGCTGATGTCAATGTTTCTGGATCGAGTGCCCTATGGTGGCAGCGGGGTTATGGTATGGGCAGGCGTATGTTATGGACAGTGCTGAAGCCTGCTGTCGGCTAACATCATAAAGCCTGTCCAGGTTGAGATAAAATTGCAACCATATGGTCGGTATCCACCCACATGCCTGGACCGCAACAGGACTCGGCAAGCCTCTCCACAGCCCAGAATTCCAGTGAGCACAGAGGGACAGAGCAGACAGCAGTGACTGACAGTCACCAGCTCTCTGCTTTAGGAAGCACTAAGAACTGAGCAATCACTTGAACTGATGCTGCATCCTCCTAGGTAAGCATGAGTCTGAAAAAAAATGTCTCCCCATACTTCTAGTTTAATAATATTTTAAAAGGGATCAACGCCTCACTTTTTGCATAACTTTTTTTTTTACAGGGATCTTAGTATAATAATAATAAGTATTATAGTAATATTTTAAAGTGAACCTAACAATAAAGTAAAGGTACTAAACAGGCTGCAGCACTACATTACAAACAGTTAATAGTATTGTCAAAAATCTTCAGGTTTCTTCTTTAGCACTTCTGCGGTTCTGATCTTCCATTTTTCTACAATCCCATAAAACGTAAGGTCTCCACTCAAACTCCTGTAAATCCATCCGGTGTTTCTTGCAATGTGTGCTGGCTGGGCAGTAGTCTGTCTAACTCCTCACTTACTGTGGATATGCATAGAGAAAAGTCCCAAACATGGCACACCTAACAAAGCTATTAGTAAACAGGCAAAAGCAGCCTCAGCCATCTTCATCCAAAGCCATGTCCCAATGCGCTTCACCCCACCAACGGGGCTTAATCTTTTTAACATTTCCTGATAGTGTTCAAAATTAGCTCTCATCATTCATCTCCTGCAACTTTCTATTGACTGTCACTATCCATAATAGTGGTGAGCCAATAGGAAGCTACAGTAAAGCCGCGTACACACGGGCGGACTGTATGGCCTACTTAGTCTGTCATACAATCCGACGGACAGTCCGTCCTACTTTCGAATGAACGGACTTGACCACACACGGATGCACAAACAGTCCGTCGAAAGCTTCCGCGATGACGTGTACAGCACGTACGACGGGACTAGAAATAGGAAGTCCAATACACAGCAATGCAACCTTTCACCGTGTAAATCCTTTCTGAGCATGCGCCATTCTTAGTCCGTCGAACTAGCCTACTGACGAGCGGATTGTCCGCTGAAACCAAAGTATGACGGACAGTATTTCGAAAAATCCGAAATACTTAGTACGCCAGACTGCACGCTGAAAAAGTCAGCTGAAGCCCACACACGAGCGGACTGTCCGCTGAAATTTGTTTCGACGGACTAAGTAGGCCATACAGTCCGCCCGTGTGTATGCGGCCTTAGAGGAAGACCAGATGGTCACTTTAAGGAAGTGTTCAAATTTGCATATTAACATTTCTTTGGGATTTTTTGGGGGGATTTTTCAATGGGAAGGTATTATTTAAAGGGCAACAGCATGTGTAGTACAAAAGTTAAAGGAAAAAAGTTCTAATGCCCTGTACACGTTGTCGGACTTCCCGACAGAAAATGTGCCTTCAGATCGTGTTGTCGGAAAATCCGATCTTGTGTGGGCTCCATTGGACTTTTTCCGTCTGAATTTCCGACACACAAAGTTTGAGAGCTGGATCAAAAATTTTAAGACAACAAAGTCCGATCATTTAAATTCTGATAGCGTGTAGACAATTCCGACCAACAACATGCCACCCATACTTAGAATAAACTACGAGACGAAAGCTATTGGCTACGGTCCTCTTTATAGTCCCATTGTATGTTTTGTATATCACCTCGTTCTGAAAGATCGGATTTTCCAACAACTTTGTTCGACCATGTGTATGCAAGACAAGTGTGGGCCAAAATCCATCTGAAAAAATCAGACAGATGTTGTCGAATGTCCGACTGTGTGTACAGGGCATAAATGTTGCATCTTAGCAGGGCATTTGTACACTGTTTTGTAGTGCATCTCAGTAGACCTCTGTAGCTTTTTTGGGGTTTAAATAGCACCTATTCATCAGATAGGACAGATTAAAAAGCTTACACTCATACCTGCTTGAGAAGCATGTAGTTCGGATTGTAAGTTATGATTGTAAGCCATGGTACTAAGAGAATCTTTTTAACATCTGCCCATCTCTGTGATTTAATTTATGTTGCTTATGTTTCTTGTTAAAGGGTTATTAAAGGCTTTTCTTTTTTATTTATACCTACTGGTAAGCCTATAATAAGGCTTACCTGTAGGTACAGTAAAGATGTCCTAAACATGCACCATTTAGGAGATATTTACTTTAGCAGCGCAGGTGATGTCACCAGCGGATGCGCACTGTGCTCTCAATGGACAGCGTGCCAATCAAACAAGCGGCAAACAGGTGAGCCTTTCATAATGTGCTAGTGTGCATCCCATACTAGTACCTTATGACATTAATTTGCAGGTATTTTGCGGTTTACTACTTCAAGTCTTTTTTGCCTGCTGCCTTTTTCTTTAAGCCAGTAATGGTGAACCGATCAGCATCCCATTTCTTTAGGATAATTCCAGTAAATAATTTGTTTTATGAATAGTGTTTGTTGTGTGAGGCTGATTTACCATAGTGTCAGTGAATGAGCAGTTTACTCTGATTTTACTGCCAGCCTGTATATAACCATAAAACTGATGCAAGCTGCTGTTAAAAAAAATGTACTGGTGTGCACTTTATTCTGTGTGCCGTCAGTTTAATTGCAGAGCAGGTGTAGCTGGAGAGAGTGGCTTTGTAAAATCCACATTTACAGTCATAGCTTAGCATCACTTAGCATCATTTGCACGTGATTTTATCGAATAAAGTGCACAGCATGGAAATACCATTGGATTAAGCCAGTGCTTAGAAACATATTATATCATGTCTGCAGGCAATAAAAGGCAGACAAGGGATATGAAATAACAGAAAATTGAACTACAAAAGAACTTAAATGAACTGTAAATGTAAAATTACTGTACATGGTAAAATAAGCACCAGTACAGTATACCAATGTGTATGGAAAAGTTTCGGGTCGATTTACTAAAGGAAAAAAGTCTGTTTACTTTGCAAGAGAATTTCCCTTAGTTAGTGGATGCGGTGAAAATTCACTTTGCTAAGAATTCGCAATCACGAGTGGGAAAAAACAAACAAACATATTTTTGCTTGCTCATGATTATTAAAGTCAGCAGAACCTCACCTCCTTAACCACTTAAAGACCAGGCCTCTTTTTCAGACTCGGTGTTTACAAGTTATAAACGCGCTTTTTTGCTAGAAAATTACTTAGAACCCTCAAACATTATACTTTTTTTCTTTCTATCACCCTAGAGAATAAAACGGAGGTCAGTGCAATACTTTTTGTCACTTTTTGTCACACAGTATTTGCGCAGCGCTCTTAAATGAGCACTTTTTTTTAGACAAAATTCACTTTTTTGAATAAAAAAATAAGACAACAGTAAATTGAAAAAGAGAGCAAGGTGCTGGACTTTGCATGAGGCACACAGAAGAAAAGAAAATAATTAAGTAAAAAGCAGCTTATAATTGAATGCCATAAACTTTTTTTAATATAATTCATTGCATTCATGCTGTATATCAATAGTTTTTACATTTCATTAGAACCAAATAATACACATTCATTGATACTCCAACAAGGAGTTTTTACATATTATGCAGATACATGAGACAATTATCTAAAAAAAAAAATTATGGTAATCAATTAAAATCTGCTTTTTACTTAATTATTTTCTTTGCTTCTATGTGCTTCATGCAAAGTCCTGCCCCTTTCTCTCTTTTTTTATATATTGAACCGGGATGGATGAGGGGACTTGAACGACTCCTGTTACCTCATTTAAAGTCCTGAAAACCCTCTTTTCTTTTCTTTGTCCAAATAATTAGGGATGGAGACACACGGTTGCACTAAAAACAATCATTCTCATTCATTTTGGCAGTATATGGCTGCTTCACAGCTGTTTCTGCCCTTTGTCCTTTATTATTTATGTCCCTATTGTTTATATTTAATATGATAGTCCGTACTTGTTTATTTTTCAATATCCTGAACTAACTCCATTATTCCCTTTACATGTGCGCACTGGTGGCCCCGGCCAAGATTTTTCATTGGACCATGCCCTTCCTGCCCTGTTTGGGAGCTGCAACGTGTGCTGCCGGTCTCCCCTCTGCCCTATTCTGATGTGGGGAGGGTGGGGACTCTGTCACTGTGCCTCGACATCACACATCCTTTGCTGGACGTGAGGCATCCACGTGATGTCTGCATTTCTGGCTGAGTGATTTCCGACTGACAGCGAATCGGGTCTGGTTGGCCGGGCACCTCCTACTGAGAGGCCATGTTGGCTTGGCTGCCTGGTCGGTTTTGCCCTCCTTTACTCCCCCTGTGTGCCTCAGTGTGACGTTGGGGGTTTGGCTGCGACGGAATTCCCTATATAGGTTTCCCCCCTTGCTCGGCCCCATACACAGAACTAGTCACATAATTTTTTTCATTATACATGATGCACCATGGCACTTCAGTCCCTATCCACTTCTCCACAGGTATTTACTTACTCCCATTACCTACCTATCCCTGGTTTTTCATCCTTCAGTCTTGTTTTTTCTCCTTGTCACTTCCTTTTTTACCTTGCACAACCCCCCCTTCCCCACACCCTCACCCTCATTTCCTTTTAACATTTATCAATATATATATATATATATATATATATATATATATATATATATGTATGTATATATATATATATATTTTTTTTTTTCTCTTTGTCACTTTTTTACAGAGGTTCCCCTTTTTTGTAGTTACCCCATTTGGCATACATCTGTGTCATGGCTGCGCCACCATTGCGCAGATGTATATGTAAGTGTGTGCGTTTAATAAGCATGTGGGGGGGTGTCTCACATATTGTATATTTGCCCACATGATCCTGTTAGATTACTTAAATATGATTGTTTTTCTTATTCACAGATGCACACCCTTGCTTTCTTTTTTAATATATTGAACCGGGATGGAGGAGGGGACTTGAAAGACCCCTGTTACCTCATTTAAAGTCCCAAAAACCCTCTTTTCTTTTCTTTGTCCAAGACAACAGTAAAGTTAGCCCAATTGTTTTTCATACTGTGAAAGATAATCTTACGTAAAATAAAAATTAATGTTAAAAAATCTCCACAGGTTGCATGTTTTGAGTTGCAGAAGAGGTCTAGGGCTAGAATTATTGCTCTCACTCTACCGATCTCGTCAATACCTCACATGTGTGGTTTGACCACCGTTTTCATTTGTGGGTGCAGCTAATGTATGCGTTTGCTTCTGCGCATGAGCTTGTCGGGACGGGGCACTTTAAAAAATGTTTTTTTTTTCTTATTTGTTTTATTTGATATTATTTATTTTTACACCGTTTTTTTTTTTTTTTTTTTAATTGGGTCACTTTTATTCCTATTACAAGGGATGTAAACATCCCTTGTAATAGAAAAAAGCATGACAGATCCTCTTAAATATGAGATTTGGGGTCAAAAAGTCCTCAGATCTCATATTTGGACTTAAATGCAATAAAAGAAAAAAATTAAGACATTAAGACATATGGGCGGAAGTGACGTTTTGACGTCACTTCCGCCCTGCTATGGTATGGAGATGGGTGGGGGCTATCTAAGCCTCACTCATCTCCATACCCAGCCACGGACAGGTCCCAATTGCCTCCGCCGCTGCCGATGGCTTCAATGCATTCAATGCATGCAATGCCAAGCTGCTGCTAACAAAGCAAACAGAATATTGGCATGCATTAAAAAGGGGATTAATTCCAGAGATAAAACGATAATTCTCCCACTCTACAAGACTCTGGTCCGGCCGCACCTAGAGTATGCTGTCCAATTCTGGGCACCAGTCCTCAGGAAGGATGTACTGGAAATGGAGCAAACAACTATTACATAAGCACCTGAATGACCACAACATACAGGGACATATAATGTAATACTGACATATAATCACACACATAGGTTGGACTTAATGGACTCACCTACTATGTAACTATGTAACTGGCTTGTGTTGATATCCGCGATCATCTATCATTGGACACAGCTGATCCCATGGTAAAGGGCCACTGTGATTGGCCCTTTACCCTGATCTGTGATTAACTGAGTCCTTCACGCGTGCCATCTATTCACGTCCTCCCAGCAAAGTAAGCCCACACTGTAGCCATCATTCGGCTATAGCGTGGGTGGCAACAGGTTAACTAACCAAGATAAAATTCCATTATAAAGTGAATAGTTGTGTGCCTTTATTGAATCAATCCCGTTTCATCCAGGTCGTGACCATATACTTGTACTGTAATGTTTCACATGCATTATGAAGCAACTTGGTCGATAACTGAGCTCTATATGGGTATATGTAGTCTATGTAGTCTTATGCTCTAAGCCAGTGATCTCCAAGCTGTGGCATGTGGGCCATATGTGGCCCTTCACTAGCCTTTATCTGGCTCTTTGGGCACGTTTCCTCCCACTGATACAAGGCACTATTCCTCCAACAGGTACCAATAGTGGGACATAATTCCTGCCACTGACACGATTGATGGGGCATTATACCTTCCATTAATGCCAATGATGGGGCACTATTTCTCCCACTGATACCAACAATGGGGCACAATCCTCCCACTTATACCAATGATGGGGCATTATAACTCCGACTGACAATAATGGTGGGGCACTATTCCTCCCACTGTTACCAATAATGGGGCACTATTCCTTTACCTAATACCCATGATGGGGCACTATTTCGCCAACTGATATCAGTGATGGGGTACTAGTTCTCTTTCTACTGACCACAGGTGCCATGTATTTTATTTACTTGCCCTGGCCACAAGCCTGAGGCATTGTTTATTCCCACTGAATCTGAGACATTTTCTACCCCCCACTGGCCACAATTCAGCCCACCCAAAATCTAAAAGACAGTAAACTGGTCCTTTGTTTAGAAAGTTTGGACACCCCTCCTCTATACTATGCTCCATCTAAAGCTACAGACAATGACTACTGGTAGCGTCATTCAACTGCATTACTGGAAAGGATGATGGTTTTTACACATGGAGTTGCACATTTAGCATGGGTAATTTTGACACCCAAAAATTATAGAATAGTGTAGTTTTTGCCTAGAGTGTGAAAGGAATGTTGAGTTTTTAGTTGCTATCTGGGGCTCCAATAAATAGATCTCTCTTCACTAATGCCGCGTACACACGATCGGACAATCTGCCGTGTGCCCGTGTGTGGGCTCCGGCGGACTTTTTCTTTCCAAAAAAACGTCTGTTTGCTAGTCCGCCGGACTTTTGAAATGAATGGACTTGCCCACACGCGGAGAAAAGTCCGTTCACTTTGAACTTGGCTCCAGGTAGACGGAACTAGCAAAGGAGGTCAATGTCGCCACCTCCATCGGCGAGATTGACACCTCGCTGGCCCCGTCACCTGAGCCCCCTAAAGTCCATAGCAGACCCTTATCCGAGCATGCAGCCCGGCCGGTCAGGAAAGGGGGTGGGGACCAGCGAGCGCCACCCTCCTGAACCTTACCAGGCCGCAAGCCCTCAACATTGGGGGTGCTTTGTGGAAGGGGGGCCTTGCGGCCCTCCCCACCCCAAAGCACTTGTCCCCATGTTGATGAGGAAAAAGGCCTCTTCCCGACAACCCTGGCCATTGGTTGTTGGGGTCTGCGGACGGGGGGATTATCAGAATCCGGGAGCCCCCTTTAATAAGGGGGCCCCCAGATACCAGCCCCCCACCCTATGTGAATGAGTATGGGGTACGATGTACCCCTACACATTCACCTGGGGAAAAAAGTGTAAATAAAAAAACAAGGGCCCCCTTTCCCAAAACCACCACCCCAATGTTGAGGGCACGCGGCCTGGTATGGCTCAGGAGGGGGTGTGCTTGTTTGGCCTCACCCCCTTTCCTGACTGGCCAGGCTCGGATAAGGGTCTGCTATGGACTTTGGGGGGACCCCCACACCGTTTTTTCGGCGTAGGGCTTCCCCTTTAAATCCATACCAGGTGACGGGGCTAGCAAGGTGTCAATCTCGCCGATGGAGACATTGACTTCCTTTGCTAGTTCCGTCTACCTGGAGCCACGTTCAAAATGAACAAACTTTTCTCCGTGTGTGCGCAAGTCCATTCATTTAAATAGTCCGGTCGTGTGTGGGCAGGTCCGCTTATTCGGACCTCAGCTGCAAAGTCTGCCGGTTTGTCTGCCGGATTAAGTCCGCTGGATAGTCCGATTGTGTGTACGCGGCATAACTGTCACCTTAACAGCAATTTCACCAGATAAAATGTAAAGGAAAATCCACATAAGGGAAACAGACAGAAAATAAACTAAAAGAAGTTGAAACTTCTAAAAAGAAAACAAAAAATCAAAAAATCCCAAAAAAATACCTTTTTCCTTATAATTATAATTATTATACAGGATTTCTGTAGCTCCAACAGTTTGTGCAGCGCTTTACAACATGAGGGCAGACAATACACTTACAATACAAATCAATACAGGAGGGATCAGAGGGCCCTACTCATTAGAGCTTACAATCTAGAAGGGAGGGTCAAGCGGAAACAAAAGGTAATAACTGTGGGGGGAGTGAGCAGATGGAGAAAATTAAAAAACTGTTGTTAGGTGTGGGTAGGGTAGGATTCTCTGAAGAGAAGGGTTTTCAGGGATCTTCTAAAAGCTAATAGAGTAGGAGATAAGCGGATTGGGGTAAGGCATTCCATAGGATTGCAGAGGCTTTGGAAAACTCCTGGAGGTGAGCATGGGAGGAGGCAACGAGGGAGCTAGAGAGCAGCAGGTCTTGAGAGGAACGAAGAAAACAAGTAGGTTGGTATTTAGTGACTAGGCTACTGATGTAGCTGGGGGTAAATTGTGGATGGCTTTGTAAGTAGTTGTTAGTATTTTGATTTTAATTCTTTGAGTGAGCGAAAGCCAGTGGAGGGATTGACAGAGAGGGGTAGCAGACACAGAGCGATTGGTAAGGTGGATGAGTCTGGCAGCAGCATTCATGATGGATTGAAGAGGTGATAGACTATGTAGAGGTAAGCCAATGAGAAGGGAGTTGCAGTAGTCAAGGAAAGAGATGACCAGTGAGTGGATTAAGAGCTTTGCTGTGTCATTGGTTAGAAAGGGGCGTATTTTCAAGATGTTTCGGAGGTTGAGGCGGCAAGATTTGGACAGTGATTGGACATGGTGCTTAAAGAAGAGTTCAGAGTCCAGGACTACCCCTAGAACCTTGGCATGTGGGGATCGGCTTATAGTTGTGCCATCGATTTTGACTAGAGAGAGCAGGGGAAGGGGCACATGGGAGGGAGGGGGATTATAAATTCAGTTTTGGATAGATTGAGTTTGAGGAAGTGGTGTGACATCCAGACTGATATATCTGATAGTAAATTAGTGAGGGGTAGAGAAATATATTTGGGTGTTGTCAGCGTATTGGCCAAGCCATGGGAAGCTATCAGCTGACCCAGGGAGGAGTTGTAGATTGAAAATAGGAGAGGTCCAAGAACAGAACCTTGGGGGACCCCAAGAGAGAAAGGAAAAGGAGAGGAGGAAGTAGAGTTGGATAAGTAGGAAGAAAACCAGAGAAGAGTACAGTCACGGAGACCAAAGTCATGGAGTTTTTTGAGGAGGAGGGGGTGATCAACTGTATCAAAGGCAGCAGAGAGGTCCAGGAGTAGGAGTATAGAATAGTGTTAATTGGTTTTGGCCATTAGTAGATCATTTGTTAGTTTTTAGCAGAGCAGTTTCTGTGGAGTGTTGAGGATGAAATCCAGACTGAAGGGGATCAAAAAGGCTATTATCAGCAGTTGCAGACCAGACATTTAAGGAGTTTGGATAAGAAGGGGATCAAGGAGATGGGGTGTATGTTGTTAAGATTGGATGGGTCTAGTGAGGGCTTTTTAAGTATGGTTCTGACAAGTACATGTTTTAGAGAGTTGGGAAAGATGCCAGAAGCGAGGGAGAGATTGAAGATGTGGGTTAGAGAGTGTAGCATAGAGCCAGAGGGTGAACGTAGCATTTGTGAGGGAACAGGATCCAGAGGGCAAGTGGTAAGGTGGACATTAGCAAATAGTTTAGCAACCTTGTCTACAGTGGTGGGGTTGAAAGAGGAAAGTATTGATTTGAGGTATTGAAGTATTGATACCTGTTGGCATGAAGTGTAAAGCGTGGAGGGTATCTGAACAGTAGAGCTCTCCTCGTAAATTGTATCAATCTTCTGTTTGAAGTTGAGTTTCATAGTTAGTAAGGTTGAATAAAGACACCAGTTCAACCTGAGTAGGTATCTACAATTGTCCCTATCCATGTACATTGCACACTCACATTGGTCCCTACCCTCAAGGAGCCCACCATCCAAGGTCCCCATTCATATACTAGGGCCAATTTTGAACAGAAGCCAATTAACCTACCTGCATGTCTTTGGATTGTGGGAGGAAACCCACGCAGGCACAGGGAGAACATGCAAACTCCAGGCAGGTAGTGTTGTGGTTGGGATTTGATCCAGCGACCCTTCTTCCTGCTAGGTGAGAGTGCTAACCACTACACCACTGTGCTGCCCGAGTTGAGGATGGCACTAATGTGGCATTGATGACAGATGACACTTATACGTGGCACTGATGACAGATGGCACTTATACGTGGCACTGATGACACACTGTCTGTGTGAGGAGGGAGAGCGGCGCTGAGAGATGATCTCATATGTTTACATATGAGATCATCTCACATTGGACACGCCGATCGCGCTGTAAACTGCCGCTGTGATTGGCCGTTTACAGCGATCTGTGTTTGCCTGTCTCCGGGGGACACGGCAAACATAAAACTTCCCCGATGCGTGCCTGTGGCGGAGCGCATTGCGGAAGTAAACACAAGGACGTCCAGGGATGGCCTCCCAGACGAAAACGCCCGCTCTAAAGCCGTCATTCGGCTATAGGGCGGACGGGAAGAGGTTAATGTGGAACTTTGCACATAACAGCTTGAAAATATTGTTCTTAAGCAAGGAACATACATTCCACATTAAAAACTATGCTATCAAAATGAGTGTGTGCTATAAACTGCCTCCTTTGCTCCTAGACATGTGCAGGTTAAATTCATACAAATCAAAAAAATTTCCGAAAATTTGTACATTCGGAAGCATCCGAAATACGAATTTTTATGCTTCCGAATTGTATATGTAATACAAAATTTCGTTGAAGAATTTCGGATCCAAATTCCATTACAGTGGAAACTTGACTGGGGTTTTGTTGACCAATCAGAGCTTTTCTTCTGCTGCTGAGTGAGGTTTGGGAAAATTACTTTTTTTAATATGGGAGTGGGAGACTGGTACTGGTAGTCGATGGGAGATTCAGAATCGGACAAAATAAGAATGTTCGTTAATATCCTTTTATTATTGTCATAATAATTACGATTATCCTATATGATGAAGTTAAAAACCCAGGAAGCCAGCACAGCACAGGGATGGTGGGAGCCCCTCATAATGAGCACAGCAGGGGTACAAACACAGGAAGTCAGCACAGCACAGGGATGGTGGGAGCCCCTCATAATGAGCACAGCAGGGGTACAAACACAGGAAGTCAGCACAGCACAGGTATGGTGGGAGCCCCTCATAATCAGCACAGCAGGGGTACAGCCCCAGAAGGAAGTCAGCACAGGGATGGTGGGAGCCCCTCATAATGAGTCGACGACTTCCATATTGAGAAAGGTATTGTTTGCTTTTTAAATTCATCATAGCGAACGTTCATAATTGTTACGAAAAGTTAACGAACCTTACAAAAATTCATATTTCGTACGAATCCAAACTGAATTTCGGACTCAAATGACGAAATACGAATTAACGGCTAATACAAAATGGAACAAAACAAAACAAAATTTACTGATGGTGCAAATGTCTAATTGCTCCTGTTTCTTCTTGCTGGGGGATGCCATTTTGATGAAGCCCAGAGTCTCCAAGCAGAAGTAAATCTTTAAGCTGTCAGCAGATCTGCCTCTACAAATTTGACACAGTTACTAAAAATAGAGAGCAACTGAGCATGTGCAGAGAAGGGTGAGACAGTGTATTACTGGATTTTAAAGTATAGACACTTGCTTTTAATGTTTTTCATAGCTATACCTGCAAGAGGAGCCAGCCTGAAGTGATCTATCAGGACTTAATTTTCTGACTAAAGTTCCACTTTAAGGGTCCAGGTAAGGCTGCGATAGTAACAGGATAGAGGTCAAGGAATTGTTAGAACACACTTCTATTTTCATTTATTTCAGGAAAATTTCTTCATGCAGTATAGGCTGTAAATATAGTGTACTTTTCAATATAGCATAACCTAGCACTGCTTTACTTTTATCTGTTGGCTGCTTTTTAACTCCATCTTTTCATGTTTGTGCTTTTCAGATCTTCCTCTATATCATTTATCCATCTAAATATTCCCTGTGTTCTTTGCCCCTGAGCTCTTGAAAAAAGATTTTCTTTGTTGTTCTACGTTTATTCATTCTTATCACAAGCCCCATCCAGCTTAATCTCTTCACCTTAACCATTTCAATACCGGACACTTCTACCTCTTCCTGCCCAGGCCAATATTCAGCTTTCAGCGTTGTCACACTTTGATTGACAATTGTGCGATCATACAACATTGTACTCATATGAAATTTTTATAATCTTTTACACAAAAATAGAGCTTTCTTTCGGTGGCATTGAATAACGGCTAAGTTTTCTTTGTTTCTGTTATAACATTTTGCAAATAAATAATCTTTCTTGATAAATTTAGGCCAAAATTTATACTGCTACATTTCTTTGGCGATAATAACCCAAATCAGTGTATATTATTTAGTCTGTAGGAAAGTTATAAAGACCACAAACTATGGTATATATATCTGAAAATATACCAATCCTGATGTACTGATGGCTTATCTCATTTCTTGAGGCCTGAAAATGCCAGGAGAGTACAACTATCCCCCAAAATGTCCCCTTTTTGGAAAGGAGGCAGTCCAAGGTATTACATTGGAAGCATGGTGAGTTTTTTGAAGTTGTAATTCTTTGTCACTTTTTTGGGGGAAAATTAAGAAATAAAAAAATGTTTACATACCATCACCAGTGCAGTAGTACAGTGTCATCATATAACTGGTGTAGCGGTGATCAGGGACACTGAATGGTGACAGTATGTAAAAAACAAATCTTTTTTTTTTTTACATACAGCGACCAGAGCATTACAGTGTTACCATAATAACACTGTACTACTCTCAGGAGGTGGTCGGGATTTTTTTTACACACTATGACTGCTTATAACTGTGAATTTAACAGTTATAAGCAACCATTTTTTTCTGAATGAAAACTATTCATTCATTGATTGGCCACAGCTAATGACATGGTACAGATGGCCTGTGATTGGTTCTGTCTTTACCATGTGAACACTGGGACCAATTACAGAGTTCATCACAATAGTACACAATGAATCAAAGCCATTCATTGTGTACAATTGTCATGTGATCTGCTGTGATTGGCCACAGCAATCACATGGTACTGGCAGTGGGCCTGTACAGTGATCTGTCAATGGCTTTGTCCGGTGTGCAGCCCATGGGGTGCAATTCTCAGAGGATGTCATACTACAATAGGCCAAGCAGGCTGGCCAGCCATCATTTTACAATAGGCCGGGAGGGATGGGGTTAAAGATAAGGTTTAAATTTAGCATTCTCTTGTTCTTCTTTTCTACCAAATAAGTATGCTAATGACATTTTTAATTAATGCCTATGTTATTTTTTTTTTTTTAAATCAGCACAAGGGACAGTACTTACATTTAATACAAAATTTCCCTTGTGCTGTTGATTGGTCTCTTAGTTGAAACCTGAAATCCTTTGCACCCGATACTCCTGCAGGGGTTAACACAATTTGCTGGACCTGTCACAGGCCCTAGTGAACTTTGAACTCCCCTTTGTCCCTCCTCCTTGCTATACTATAGTTTCAATCAATGAAAAACGATCTATAAATGGAGGAGGTGGACCTTTCATTCATCCACCTGCCCTCCACCCATAGAACTTTTTATTGATGGAAGCTATAATACAGCTTCTATGAATGGAGGGGGGGGGGGGGGTTGAAAAAGACAGGCCAAGTGAGAAATGTCTGTAACTGGTCCAGCGGCTATAATAATCACTGCAACACCAGTAGATTACAGCTGTGGGCGTATGGGGGGAACCTCAAATTTCAAAGAAGAGACCTATCAGCAGCACAAAGGTCACTTTGCATTAAAATAAGTATTGTCCCTTGTACCGATTTAAAGAATAACTAATATGTGGCTTTAAAATGGTTATAAAGGCAACAGTTTTTTTTTTTACCTTAATGCAGAGAATGCATTAAGGTAAGAAAACCTTTCAAAAGCTGCTTCCCCCCACCGAACACTTACCTGAGTCTATTCTCGATCCAGCACTCTGCCTGTCTGCTGCAGCGCTACTCCCCTCCCTTCAGCTCAGCAATGGTGGAAGTTATCGGTTCCTGCTGCTGTCAGCCAAATCCTGTAGGGAGAGCACAGGGGGTGGGGCTGAGCCGACCCACCCATTGTGTGTCTAAACGCATGCAGTCTGGCCTGGAATTGAGCCCACATTAAAGGTTTGCTAGGGAGGCAATGAGAGTTCACCGCTCCAAGATAAACACCCCCCCCCTAGGATCAGCTGTCTCCACAACAAAGTGTGTCCCAGCTCTATTTGCAACAGAAACTAGGAAACAAAAACGCTGGATAGCTGCACTCCAAATATTCACCTTTTATTGTGTAAAAACAGAATCCAAAAACATCCAGGGATAAGTACAGCTGTGCGTGTTGATCTGTACATGAATGTTCTTGGATTCTGTTTTTATACAATAAAATGTGCATATTTGGAGTATGGCTATCCAGCATTTTTGTTTCCTTGCTAGGGAGGCACTCGGAGAATAGAACAAGCCAAAATCACAACCAGGGCACCCCAGAAGCAGAGGTTTGGGGCTGCACAGAGAAGGAAAGTACAACATGTTTATTACTTTCAGAAAAAAAAGAAGCTTTACAACCACTTTAAAACTATGCTATCTTAATTACATTACATGTCATGCATGCAAATCAGGAGGGCCAACCGTATACCTTTGATGCAAGCATTAGATTGGCTCTTGGGAGGAGTTATGCATATATCAAAAATGCCTTTATGGGTAGATATCAGCCTGGAGTAGTGGGCATTCTTAGGTGAGCTGCATTTGCATACAGATTGCTCTAAGCAACATGTGATGCTGAGCCTCTATCAGTGAATGAACTTAAATGAATATTAGACGTGAACTCTCCATTTTCCAGTTTGGAAGTAAAGACTCTCCATACAATTTTCATTTTCTCGTTTCCTTTTTTTTTAAGGCTCTGTGTTTCTGCATAGTAGGTTCTGAATTTGATTGTAATGTGTTACCTAGCACAAAACAATCATGATACGCTGCAGCTTTTCTAACTGGTACTTTTGGCTGTACTTCATTATCTTCAGTAATGCTCCTCGATAATTGTAGAGTCTTAAATTACATCTCCTTCCAAGCCCTCTTTGTAAAATAAACTCTTACTTTACTTGGTATTATTCATTTTCTGCCTGTTTTCTAACAATCATTCTAGCATTATTTTGACGCTAGTCACCAAATTTTTTTTCATCGAGCAATGTTTATTGAAGATTTTACAAAGCTTTGTAATACTAACATAACCCCTTCAAAACACCCTTCCGTCATACCCAATAAAAAATTGAGGCTACCGTTAAACATGGTTGACACCGTTGGCTCCATGTGTGTATTACATACCAGGATATTCCTCAGATACAAAGGATGCTGAATTATAGAATATTTTGCAGAAACTAACATAAGCTGACAGTATTATAGTATCATTATCATGAGGCAGGGTAAGTGCTGACACATGCTCTAGAAGGTATAGTTATTCCATTAACATTCCAATGATTGTATGTCTGAGTCACAAATACACAGATTCAATGAACCTAAATATTTGTGTTTTTATTTCTTAAATGACTATGAAGTTTGCAGAATGTTTGATCATGTACTGAGAGTTTGTCACACTATGCAGTTTAATAACAGCGGCGGTGGTTCTAGAGTAGGTTTCTTTAGTTTCGCCATTATTTTAAAATTTCTGAAGGCTTCTCTCTAGGCAATGTAAAGTTTACAGGAAATAACAAAAAGCAGGCCACTGAGCAAAAATCACCTTTATTTAAAGCAACATACTTACATTTATAAAATTCAACAATCCGCCAGTGGATAGTAAAACAGCAGGATGAGCACCAGAGCAAATCAGCTGAAGGCACACAGAGGCAATGGATGGCCACCAGGCATGCAACAGCTCTGCCTCTGTGCCTTCCCTTCCCTTTCCCCTCCCCTTCTCCTTCCCATTTCCTGCCCCACTTTATCCATGGACTAATTGTCATGACATAGTACAGATGTGTGCTGGATTTTACCCCGCCCCCTTACGATGTCATAGTCCCCATGTGACATCAACCCATGTGACCAACCCATGTGACATAAAGCCATGTGACACCGCCCCATTGTCCCTATATAAGTGGCCGCACAGTGCGTCCCTGGCATTCCGGCCGGAGAGATCGTCGAGGCAACATCTCCTGGAGGAGAAGAAGAAGAAGAAGAAGAAGAAGAAGAAGAAGAAGAAGAAGAAGAAGAAGAAGAACGGAAGGCGGCGGCAACGGCGGCAACAGAAGACCGGGCCACCGCCTGTAAAAGAGCTATAAGAAGGCGCGGTGGCCCGGCAGAAGAACCGAAGAGGGGGACAAGACCCCTGAAGTCGGGAGAAGAGGCCGGCGGCAAGGAAGAAAGCCGGACTCCTCCGCTAGCAAAAGAGCTACAAGAAGATAGCGGAGGAGTCCGGCGAGAAGACCCCAGAAGATGGAAGACCCCCGGAGCTGTGCAATAAAGTATTTTATCTCGTGTGTTGTGTTTTTTTTTTGTACTTTTATTTTACAGGTGAATGGGTAGGGGTACATTGTACCCCATACTCATTCACATAGGGTGGGGGGCCGGTATCCGGGGGCCCCCTTATTAAAGGGGGCTCCCGGATTCCGATAAGCCCCCTGCCCGCAGACCCCGACAACCAACGGCCAGGGTTGTCGGGAAGAGGCCCTTGTCCTCATCAACATGGGGACAAGGTGCTTTGGGGTGGGGGGGCCGCGCGGCCCCCCTTCCCCAAGGCACCCCCCATGTTGAGGGCACGCGGCCTGGTACGGCTCAGGAGGGGGGGCGCACGCTCGCCCCCCTTTCCTGGCCGGCCGGGTAGCGTGCTCGGACAAGGGTCTGTTGTGGACTTGGGGGGGACCCCCACGCCGATTTTTTTCGGCGTTGGGGTTCCCCTTTAAGTCCATACCAGGCGGCGGGGCCAGCGACGTCTCCTTCGCGGGCCCCGCCTACCTGGAGACGCGCTCGAAATGAGCGGACTTTCCTCCGCGTGTGTGGGCGAGTCCGTTCATTTCAAAAGTAGGGCGGATAGTATGGCGGACTTAGTACGCCGTATTAGTCCGCTCAAAAAGTGGTGTGTGTGGTCAAGTCCGTTCATTCGAAAGTATGACGGACTGTCCGTCGGATTGTCTGACGGACTAAGTTGGCCAGACAGTCCGCCCCGTGTGTACGCGGCTTAAGAGTTGACGCCAAAAAGTTCAATCTTGGGCTCATGGCTCATCAGGCAATAACACATTTTCCCACATGCTTTTTGGCAGACTTGATGTAGGTTTTTGCAAAATGTACCAGGCTTGGGTGTTTTTCTTCTACAGCTCATTTAAAAAATACAGGAGATTTTTGTCACATGTATTACCAGGACTTTCAAGAAATTCCTGAAGCTCCTTTAAGGTTGCTGTAGGACTCTTGGCAGCCTCCCTGACCAGTTTTCTTCTTGTTGTTTTTTTTTGGAAGAATGTCCAACTGGACTTTGTAATGTCACCGTTGTGCCATAGTTTCATCACTCCACTTGTTTATTTCTGTTTTCCCTGAGCCACATGGTATATGCAATGCCTTGGAAAATTGTGTAACTTATCCTGACTGATACCTTCCAGCCATGAAAATCTCTTGATGCTTTGTAAGTTCTTTGCAGACCGTGGATTTTGCTGTAAGAGGCAACTGAGTTGCCAGAAAATCCTACTAAAACAATTTAACTTTATATACTCTTAATTGGAGCTTTTTTCACTAATGGCAGGTGTGTATTGACTACCATTTAACATCAGTTTGAATGTGATTGGTTAATTCTGACCATCCCTAATTATAAGAGGGTGTATACACACATGGAAACATATTATTGTATTTTTATTTTTTATTTATTTATTGCCACTAAACAACAATTTAAGCATACCTCCCAACTTTTTGAGATCGGAATGAGAGACACCTATCAGCAAAAGTATGCAGGCATATGACAGACTCCTTGCCATGCCCCCTTAAAGGAGAATTGTACAAAAAAAACAAGATTTGTTAAACGCACAAATGCTTTTTTTTACCACTACTCTTCCTTTATATTGGCTTTTGAAATTTACAAATGCAGCAATTTCGAAATCAGATGAAAGGTTTAGCGCTGGAAAACCCTTTTTGAGAGATAAAAAGTTCATTTTATATACAACTGTGTAGATCAGATCAAAATGAGGGACAAATGAGGAGGAATGAGAGACAGAGGGACATTGCTTCAAATCAGGGACAGTCCCTCCAAATCAGAAACAGTTGGGAACTATGATTTAAGTTTATTTTCAATTGAAGAGAAGAGATAATAGGTCACATTTAAAGTGTAAGTAAACCCTCCTATTGTTTTTAGCCAAGGAAGCTGCCATCTTTGCCTCTGTTTAATCTACAACTGCCATGATGCTGCACATGTGATCAATTATGACACCAGCCATTGGATGGTTTGACAGTTTTGGTTGAGAGCACAACCAATGGGAGTGTTACATTTCCGGCATGTGCCAGAAATGAGACCATTTAATGGATGGGTTTACTTACGCTTTAAGGTAAAAAAAATTCTGAAGAGATTTATCTGATTATTTTAGATCTGAAAAACCTAGCATTTTTTTTACAGTAGTGTGTAGACTTTATCTTTCCACTGTATTTGGTTTACAAACCAAATTATAGACAGTCATAACAGAAGCAAAGGTGTCAGAATGATTGGTTTGCTGTTTGCTGTTTGGATTGGATTGGTTTGCTGTTTGCTGTTTGGATTGGATTGGATTGGTTTGCTGTTTGTATGATCTCCCATATAAGAATGACTTCATCATACCAGAGGACAGAATGTTGAGCCTATACCTCACCAGTGTGCCTTAATTGTAAATATTGCTAATAGGTCTGTCTATGGAGGTCAAATTCCACATGCAGAGAGACAAAGGAATTTAGAGTATTAGGCCGCGTACACACGGGCGGACTGTTCGCCCAACTTTGTCCGCTGAACAGTGTTTCAGCGGACAGTCTGCTCGTGTGTGGGCTTCAGCGGACAGTTTCAGCGGACAGTCTGACGAACAAAGTTTTTCGGAATTCCCGTAAGACAGTCCGCTGAAACTTGGTTTCAGTGGACAGTCCGCTCGTGTGTAGGCTCGTTCGACAGACTAAGTTTCGCGCATGCCCAGAAAGGATTTACAGGGCGGACAGGGCGGAAGCGCTCGGTCTTGTAAAACTAGTGTTCGTATTGAAGCTAGCATATTCGTCATGCTGCTAATTTTGTGTTTTTTTAATATAGCCCGTTCTTTTCTTCTTCGTAATGCAAGAAAAGTGAAGTAGCTTTGCTGCTTATATTCACACAGAGTTATACCACATGTTTTTATTCATCCTCATCCTATGATTAATCTTCCAATTATCGAAAAAATATATTCAAAATTAAAAAAAAAAAATATATATATATATATATATATATATATATATATATATATATATATATTTTAAGATATATATATATATATATATATAAAATAAAAACCCCCCAAAAAATGTATATATATATATATATATATATATATATATATATATATATATATATATATATATTTATTTATTTATTTCTAAAAAAAAAATATAGAATTTATCTATTACTATATATTTTTGGAACTACTATTGTCATATTTTTTTTTTGTGTGTGTGGGGGGGGGGGGGGGGTTGAAACAAGATGGACTTGCATTTTTTTTGGCCAAGCAGGACTATGCAAGTAGAGATAGATAGATAGATAGATAGATAGATAGATAGATAGATAGATAGATAGATAGATAGATAGATAGATAGATAGATAGATACAGTGGTGTGAAAAAGTGTTTGCCCCCTTCCTCATTTCCTGTTCCTTTGCATGTTTGTCACACTTAAGTGTTTCGGAACATCAAACCAATTTAAACAATAGTCAAGGACAACAGGCTGCTAAGGGTGGCCCAACCAGTTATTAGGTTTAGGGGGCAATCACTTTTTCACACAGGGCCATGATGGTTTGGATTTTTTTTCACCTTTAATAATAAACACCTTCATTTACAAATTGCATTTTGTGTTTACTTGTGTTGTCCTTGACTATTGTTTAAATTGGTTTGATGTTCCGAAACACTTAAGTGTGACAAACATGCAAAGGAACAGGAAATGAGGAAGGGGGCAAACACTTTTTCACACCACTGTAGATAGATACCCAAACCAGCATTTTAGCTTACACATGATTGCATGTTCAAAATCAGCAGAGCTTCCCCTCATTTCAAATGTTAAGCCTCAAATTTACAGCGACTGCACTTCCAAGTGCACTTGCAGTGCTTTAAAAATTGCACTTGAAGTTAGCATATTTACATGAACGTGTGTTTTGTAAATAACCCCCAGAGTCTTTTGACATGTATCTGCCTACTCACAAATAAACTTTGTTTTTTAAGCCAAAATAAAAAATAAAATAAAAAAAACATACAATATTTTTTTGAAATAATAAATTTTTATTTTTCCTCAGAACAAAAATAAATCAAGAGGGAGGCAACACTGGAGACAATTTTGACGTTTGTGAAGCCTTTTGTCCCCCAGGCACACATCAAGTGAGTGGCCACCAAAATTCCGAACCTGTGTAGCATGTAAATAGGGAGCACAACCAGGTCCTAGAATCCCAAAGACCAGGAACAGCAGCAGATGAGATCTATGTCCCCAGACTGTGGTACTACAACAGCCTGCGTCTTCTTTCAGAGCAGACTGAAGCCAGGCAGTCACTTGCGACTCTTCCGTCCAGCCTTCCCTCCACGCGTCGCTGGAGGCTGTGCCTCTGGTGGTGGAGTTGTGGTAGGAGGAGGAGGAGGAGGAGGAGGAGCAGTAGGGTCTGCGTTGTAAAGCTTGGTGGTGGGTGTGAGCTCACCCTTCAGACCCCGTTGGGTGGCATCAAAAAATATTGCTTCACACAAGTTGCGCTGTGGTTTGTCCATTTCAAGTAGCTTACTAGCCAGATAAGTGGCATAGGCCTCCTCCGGATTGGGGGGTTTGGACAGAACTTGTGTGGCTTGGCGTATAAGTGCCAAGGACTCCTCCTCTGTACGGGTCATCCTCCTGGGCCTTTTGCTGGCTAGGTGGAGGGGAGGGACCTGGCTTTCAGTCCGACTCCTGCTGGGCCCAGCTAGCTCTTGTGTGTGGCTGGTCCCGGCCTCCTCCTCTATACCACTGGTCCCGGCCTCCTCCTGGGTGAGCTCATCCTGTGTAAAAAACAAAGAAATCAATAAATAAAATATGTCTATATTTTGAAATCATCAATCACTAACAATTTTACAGTTCTCACTTGCAAATACATTTGTCTTGAAATACAAAAGGCTATCATTTTGACACCATCATTTTTCCATCAGTTCACCAAGATTTGAGCCACATTTGTGTAAACTACTGTATCCTTCTATCTAATTTAATTTGTGATGAATTCCTAGATTTGGAAGCAATTCAAACATTGAACTTTACATCATTAATATTTGAGCAATCCAAACTTTAGAAAATAAAATATACCTGGCTCCAGCTGGGCGCATCAACTTCGTCCAGCAAGGAAAGGTCTGGATCTTCCAGGGATGGCTCACCTGAGGTGGAGGGAAGGGTGGAGGGACGGGTAGACGGAAGAGTCGAAAGTGACTGCCTGGCTTCTGACGTGTCATCCAGAAAACGCAGCCTGTCATAATACCACAGCTTAGGTACATAGACCTGACCTGCTGCTGATCCTGATGTTTGGGACTCTAGGATCTTTCTGCGCTCCCGCCTATACACGCTACGCAGGTTCTTAATTTTGGCGTTCACAAAGTCAGTGTCTGCCTGGGGGAGTCGGGTTTTCACAAACGTCAAAACTGTCTCCAGTGTCTTCTTCCGGGCAGCACGGCTTTAATATTGGGGGTGTTTTAAATCCCAAAGACTACTGTGCGACTCAATTAAATCCAGAAATGTTGAGAGGAAGGCCTCCTCCTTAAAGGGGTCTGGGGTATACCTTTGCATTTTCTGAAAAAAAAAAAAAAAAGTCAGACCAAATGCACACTATATTGTGACAATGTAGGCGAGACACACACTACCACACACGCTACCCCCCCACACACACACTACCCCCCACACACACACTACCCCTCCCACACACACAAACACTACCCCCCCCCCCCACACACACACACACACACACACACACACACACACTACACACACTACTGCCCCATACACATACACACACACACACTACCCCTCCCACACACACAAACACCCCCCCCCCCCACACACACACACACACACACACACACACACTACTGCCCCATACACACACACACACACACACACACACACACTACCCCCCCCCCCACACACACACACTACCCCCACCCCCCTATACACCCACCTCCACCCCCACACTACCACACAAAACACCAACCCCACTCAATCACCAACCCACATAAAAACCAATTAAACATCAATAAGATTAAATTTCAATATACACATTCCTAACGCAGGCTTTAAATTAAACGAAAATAAAACGATAACTATCTTACCGTCGCGTGTAGCACTCGCTGCTTCCGTTCGGACAAGCGTACGGCCTCGCGGTAACGCTTTATATACAGCGCATGCGCTCAGGCTCCGCCTGCGTCGCCCGCCCCTGACGTTCCTTGTGACCGTATTTCCCCGCCCCTTTTACCCTCGTTCCGCTGTGGGTGAATGATAGGAGAAAATGGCGGATGCAAATTCAATTAGCAGTGTGAGCAGCGCGGAGGAAAGCCATGGACCCCATGCTTCTGGAGCAAGGAGGAGATATAAGGCCACCAATATGGCCTTTGAAGAGATGGTGGAGATGGTGGCTATATTAAGAAGGGAGGACTATGATGGGGAACATGGCCCGTACCCCAAACCCAATGTCCGGAAAAGCGGCATCTTGGAGGAGGTCGTCACAACTTTGTACAACAAATTTGGGGTACGAAGAGGCAAGGACCAGCTCCGGAAACGATGGTCCGACATCAAGTCCAGGGAGCCGGAGCAATATCATCGCATCAAAAAGGCCCTGAAAAAAAGTGAGTAAACTCCGCGTTTATCGTGACTGTCGGACATAATCGTTCGTGTAGGTATTGTATGTGAATCTGGCGGATTTGATCGTAATCGTTCGTGTAGGTACCGTATGTGAATCTGGCGGATTTGATCGTAATTGTTCGTGTAGGTATTGTATGTGATACTGGCGGATTTGATCGTAATCGTTCGTGTAGGTATTGTATGTGATACTGGCGGATTTGATCGTAATCGTTCGTGTAGGTATTGTATGTAAATCTGGCGGATTTGATCGTTCGTGTAGTTAATAGTTCATGTAATGAGCGCATATGGTTGTTCGTATATGTGGGCGTAAATAGCATGAATTTGTATATGGTGTAAATTTATCTGGTGTTGGATTAGATTTTAATTAGTTATTAATTTTTTTGTATTGTTCATGATAAACTGAATTGTCACGCTCAGTTTATAGGATATAAATTTTTAATAAAGTTTCATAAATTTATTCAGTGCAATGTAGACTCAATAAAAAAAAATTAGATAGATAGATAGATAGATAGATAAAATGCTGGTTCAACATCTGGACTGGGAAACATTTAAGTGTAGTTTGGGACATCATTTTTTGGCATAATCACACACAGGTACTCCAGGGGATGATTCGAGTGTGTTCGTCTGTGAAACTTGGACAAAAGATATAAAGTATCACAGTTTGGTTAAAGGCTAGGTTCACATTGCTGCAATGTACGAGATCAAATGTGATTTGCACCGCACTGCAGTGCAAATCACATGTGATCTCTGTGTGATGCGATTTCAGCCATACATATAGTATGGCTGAATTCGCATCGCATCCGGCCCAAACTTGTACATAGCCCTTTTTTTAGTCCACAGCCGAATCGGATCGCATTGGTGTTCACACCATGTGGTCCGATTCCTGTCTGAGTTTAAAGATTGCACTGTGAAATGAGAACTAATTTGGAGGTGTCAATAAAACTTTACACTGATACTCCCAGCAGGTCACATAGGGCAGTGCGAACTGCGCATGCGATGCGTGAAACCACAGTAGATTTGCAGCGTTCGCACATCGCAGCAGTCTGAACACAGCCTAACTAAAAAAAAGTCATTTTAAGGATGTATTAAACTAGGATCTTGTAATAACCAGCTAATAATTGTACACCACTTCAAACCAATGTTTCATATTCAAATTTCTGAACTCAAATATCACTATGCTTAAAAGTATCTTTTTTTTTTTTTTTTTTTCATTCTCATAGGGGAACAAAGACTCAGACAAGAGGCGGAGCAGCCCAGGACCCCCCGACCTCGCCAGCCTGATTGGGCAATTAGCCCCAGCCCCATGTCGGTGATGGAGCCATCCAGCCCCGTGTCGGTGATGGAGCTTCCCAGCCCCGTGTCCAAGCTGGAGCAGCCAAGCCCAGGGCTAGATGTGGAGGAGGAAGAGGTGGTGGAGATACGCACCCCACAAAGTGAGTGTCTGACAACCCAGCTTAAGGTAAACAATTAATGGCTGTATATGTTAACCAATTTTTTATCTACACATGTTTTTAGGTGATGATCTGGTTGTGGAAGGACAACAAGCTGCAGAGCCGTTTTCGAGCGACAGTGCCCAGAGGCTGATTGGGCAGATCATGGCCTGGAATGGCAGGATGGATTTAATGGAGAGCAACATCCAGGCCATGCAACACCAAATCCATGCCATACAACAGCAACTGGTCACTATGAGGCAGGAAATGAAGAACATGATCGATGTTTTAGGGAGAATCTAAGCCCCTTTTCCCTAAAACACAATCGATCATGTTCTTCATTTCCTTGCCAAAAAGTTTTTAATGTTTTTACAAGATTGTTTTTAGAGGCCAAATTTTGAAGATGCACACGGTGTGTCAACATGTGCTATGTGCCATCAGAGGATCACAATGGACGCATTTGGTGTTTGCAAACCCTTCCTCATTCTAGTATGTGAGAGGAAGGGATTGCACACACCAAACACGTCCATTGATCACTCATGATGGTACATAGCACATGTTGACATTACCAATTTTTGGTGTGCATCTTCAAAATTTGGCTTTACCCCTTGTTTTCTGTAAATAGTTAAAAATTTGATTTTATGTATTTTTTTTTATAATTTTATTGTATATATATATATATCTATATATATATATATATAGATATATCTATATATTTATATGTTTCCAAAAAAAAACAAAAAAATAAAAAATAAAAAATAAAAAAAATAAATAAATAAAAATATCTAAAAAAGAGGCACTGGTTGGAATGTGCACTATTAAAAATTCCAAAAAAAAGATGTGTGTGTGTGTGTGTGTCTACTTCTTTCAATACTCAATACCAGTTTGGGAAGTCATTTTGTGTTTTCTGTCACAAAGGGCCTTATTTCCTATTGTCAAAAACCACTTTGCTATACAAATGCACTAGGACAGGAATATGCAATTAGTGGAAATCCAGCTGTTGCAGAACTACAAGTCCCATGAAGCATAGCAAGACTGACAGCCACAAGCATGAGACCCAGAGGCATGAGCTGGAGGTTGGCCAATTGCATATCCCTGAATTAGGACAATGTAGGAGACAAGCAACGTGAAAAGCAAACAAGAACCAAACTTCAAAATTTGAACAGACAATACATATTTCACGAAAAATACATTTTTATTGGTCAGCTGGCATTGGAATAGCCCACCTACCATTAAAATAGCTGACATAGCGGTCACGCACCTCACGTGCTGTTTGGGGGGCTAAGCCAGGAAGGGCTTGATCCAGCCCTGCCAGTTCTGGAAATATTAGTCCGGCCTCAGGCCCAATAGGCTGCAGGTACTGGTTACCTGAAAATTTACGTAGAAAATTGTGCAGAATGCAGCAGCACAGAATCACATAGTTCAGTTTATATTCTGCAAGGTTGATCGCTGTCAGTAACAGACGGAACCGGCTGGCCATAATGCCAAAGGCACTCTCCACAACCCTTCTTGTTCTGGCCAGCCGGTAATTAAAAACCCTCCTCTCCGGGGTGAGGGTCCTTTGGGGGAAGGGTTTCATAAGATGTTGACTCAGACCGAACGCTTCATCAGCCAGAAACACAAACGGTAGACCCTCCACATTCTCGGCATCTGGTGGCAAGTCCAGGCCACCAGTGATAAGACGGTGGCAGAACTCGGTCTACCTAAAGACTCCTCCGTCAGACATCCGGCCGTTCTTCCCCACATCCACATAAAGAAAGTCACATTGTGCCGACACCACCGCCATTAGCAACACACTATGGAACCCCTTATAATTCCAATAGTAGGACCCCGAATGGGGTGGGGGCACAAACCTCACATGTTTCCCGTCGATCGCCCCTCCGCAGTTGGGAAAGTCCCAACGGGCAGCGAATTGGGAAGCCACAGTCTGCCATTCCTGTGGCGTGGAAGGACACTGGGGAGTCAAACACTGGGAAAAAAAAAATAGTCATTAAATAAAAACAATTCATAACAACTAAAACACCAAGCCCCAATATAGCACGAACTCGTTCCCGAGTACGTCCACTCTCCATGGCTTTGAAACGGTCGGCTGGACAGACAAGCTCAACTGAACGCACTGAAGAACAGCCAGACCTATGAAGAACGACCTGAAACCCAGAAACGAGCGGGCCAGAAGCGCCTAATAACAGGTACAACTGATCCACGCGTACCGAAAGACAGATATAAACCTCACAGGTAGACTGCGCCGCAGTGAACGGACAAATTAAGCTGAAGTCTGAAAAGCGCGAATCGTCTCTAACCAAACTTCTACTAACGCAAAGTCAGCAGAAGGAGCCCAAAGGGTGCTTTGCTGTGTCTTGGACTTCCTATTTCTAGTCCCGTCGTACGTGACGTACGTCATCATGCACGCTTTCAGCGGACTGTTCGTTCATCGTGTGTGGTCAAGTCCGTTCATGCTAATTTTGAGCGGACTGTTGGTCGTACTGTTTGACGAACAAAGTTGGGCGAACAGTCCGCCCGTGTGTACGCGGCCTTAGAGTATTTTTTGATAGTTACCCATAAGAAGAAGAGTAGCACATTGGGTTTAGTGGAGAACACTCCAACCTTCTACACGGGCTAAGATAGGCATGTCTGTGCTTCCCAGGACTGAAATGTGGCAGATGGGGTCAACATGATCTTCTAGTGCACAAACTACTGAATAGTTAAGCTGAGCCATAAGAAAACAAAAATAGCATTGGCATGGGGGACTGCCAGACCTCCAACATCCAAAAAATAAGGAATTTATTCCTCACTTTTGTTTTTCTTTTCTATATTAACCCCTTCCCACTGAGCAGGCGCAGATGTGCATACTCGGCTTTTGGGGGTTGTACCGTTGTTTAGAGCAGGTGATTAGCTTTTAGGCTAAAAGCTGCTCGTTGTTATCCCGGAGGAGTGGGAGGGGACACTCCCCTCCTGCTGCCTCCCCGTCGCTCTTCCCAGGCCTCCCGGTGACACCGGAGAGCCGATTGACGATCAGGCTCTTCTGGCGGCTAGTGACAGACTTAAATTGTAAGCTCCTTGAGGGTAGGGAGCAATGTGAATGAATATTGTATATGTAAAGTGCTGCGTAAATTGACTGCGCTATATAAATACCTATAATAAAGTTCAAATCCAGTCTAATAGACTTTTTTCAAATAATAGAACGTTTTTGCACATCAAAAAGACTTCCTTTGCTACATTTATGGTAGATTTGTTTCTCTTGGTGGATTCCTGTCTTGATGTTGATCCAGTCAAGTATGACGTTCCTCAGGGCTCAATTTTGACTTTTTAGAACTTACATTTGGCCAGCTGCTTAGATTGGCTCAATTATCACTTCTATGCTGTTGACACACTAAACTGCATTCTACTTTGGCTGCTTCTCTCCTATAAAACTGTATTTGTGATATAAAAACTTGGATGGCACACAATTTCCTTCAATTAAACTGAGACAGGACTGAAGTCATGCTTTTTGGCACCACCCATTAGTGTTGAACGAGCGGTTTGGACCAAGCATAAGTGCGGTCTGAAAATCGACCGTTCGCCCATTCGGCGAACATCCAAACTTACGGGGTGCTCAGTGCCCACTGCTGCATTTCCAGCCAGTGATTCAATGAGGAGAGAGCAGGAGAGAGCAGGGGGGTGGGGCAAAGCCACGCTTCATTGTGTCTTATGGAGAAGTGGCTCGGGGGTGAGTACACAGTGGTGCCCTCAGGGCAAGCGGCTTTCTCTGGGGGCACTGCTCAATGGGGTGGAGTCAGAAGCACCAGTGTGGGACCCGAAAAGAAGAGAAGCCAAGCTTTAATACCACTTTAGAGTTCGCTTTGTTCCTAGGCGGTAAACTTTGAGTCTGGATACAGCAACAGTCTGTGCTATGGCCACATACAAATTATCTGATTAGTTTTTAGGTGGGGTGAATGTCACTAATTCACACAAGCAGGTGCAATAAACTTGTGTTGAAGATATGTACAGTAGCAACAGTTGACAACAGACTCAATAGGAAAGCCACTTAGACAGGCACACTCATACTAGCATAACAGGGGTAGATTCCATTCAGAATGACAGCTTCTGTTGAGAGAGGACTGAATGCAGCCGGTCCATCTGGTCCTAATCGGGAGAAGGTTCAGAAGAGATGAGGCCCTGCTCTTACCCTTCTCCTCCTGACTTCCTCTCCAGCAACAGGGCCGATGCAGAAGAGCGCCACCTGCCCTTGAGAAGGTAGACTGCACCTGCCTACAAGTTTGTGCCAAAACCCCACAATTAGTCGGGGAGCTATTTGCATGTAACCACTCAGATGAGCAGTCACGTGCAAATATCAACGGCGCTGGCCTCTAATTTGTACTAAATGCATATCTGAGAGCCACTGCCCACAGCAGCAGCTTTTTGCACACAGTTTGTGCAGGCAGCACTTGCAACGTCTGACAAGGATGCATATCTGAGGCCAACTTTGGCCACTGCTAAACTGCTCTGTGAATGTAGCCCTAATTTACAAGATAAAAGCTCATGAATTAGAATTTATGTAACTATGTGGACAATTCTCTTTCTTATGTACATTATGCCAAAATAGCAGCTATCTAAACGAGCAAAAAAACAACAACTCTAAGCTATGGTTAGGGGCATTTTTTTTATTTTATTTCTTTATTGAGAAAATCCAAAAGGTAATGCACAGTAACTCGAAATACAAATACAATTGGTGGTTGACATAAAAATTAAGGGTAGGAATTTTCAGTACAAAAACTGTACGATCAAGTGTAGCCTTGGTCCCTTGTATGCTCCCAAAGAGGAGAGCCTAGAAGGGAGGAAAGATAAAAGGAAAAGTAAGGGGGAGGGGGGAGAAGGCAGGTCGGGAAGGGAAAAGGAGATGGGGTGTTAGCTAGTAGGTTAATGTTCAGTAGTAGTAGGAGTAGTATAGCAATAGGCCTGTCAGTAGATAGCCCCTGGTGGCTCCATTCTTTCCAGATGATAAGCCATCATAGGTGAGGCCTGGTAAATAGGTTAAGGACAAGGCAGGGCTCTACGATCTAATAGCCAGAATTGCCAGTGGCGATAGAATTTATCCAGTGTCAGCTGTGCTTTTGCAAAGACAAATTCCATTGTTAGGTGGTCATTGAGGATATCAATGGTGTCTTGAAGAGTGGGTGGGCAAATCTGTTTCCAGTGCTGTGCAATAGATAACCGGGCAGCAATAAGTATGTGCGTAATGATGGGGTGGAATTTGGAGGACCGTTCAGAGAGGCCCAGTCCGAAGAGAGCCACCTGGGGAATAAGTCACTATTCATGTTATGCCGCGTACACACGAGCGGACTGTATGGCGTACTTAGTCCGTCGAAACACATTTCAGCGGACAATCCGCTTGTGTGTGGGCTTCAGCTGACTTTTTCAGCGTGCAGTCCGGCGTACTAAGAATTTCGGATTTTTCGAAATTCTGTCCGACGTACTTTGGTTTCAGCGGACAATCCACTCGTCAGTAAGCTAGTTCGACGGACTAAGAATGGCGCATGCCCAGAAAGGATTTACACGGCGGAAGGGTGCTTTGCTGTGTCTTGGACTTCCTATTTCTAGTCCCGTCGTACGTGCTGTACACGTCATCACGCAAGCTTTCGACGGACTGTTTGTGCATCCGTTTGTGGTCAAGTCCGTTCAGTGGAAAGTACGACGGACTGTCCGTCGGATTGTATGACGAACTAAGTACGCCATACAGTCCGCTCGTGTGAACGCGGCATAAGTCACATCATGTATAAGTGTGGAAATGTCCCTCCAGTAAGCAGTAATTGACGGGCATGCCCGCCATATACGGAAGATATGTCCATCCAAGTCACAATTTCTCCAACATTTACTAGAGTGGTTCGGGAAGATTCAAGCTAATTTCACGGGGTGCAGTACCACCTGTATAAAATTTTCATTGTGGTTTCTCAGTGAGAAATGTTTATAGAGTATATGGTGGATGAGCGTAGTGCTCTGTACCAGATAGTGAATTGAATCTCAATTTGTAGTTTGGATTCCCAATATTTCATAGATGTGTGTTTCATAGGAGTGTGTTCGTATTTTTGTTTTTGTTAGTACTTAGTAGGCTGTAGAGATAGGATGTGAAAAAAAGTGGCTGATGCACAGCAACTAATAAACTCCGCGCCACAAAAAATAATAAAAAAATATCAAATTAACCTATAGTCAGTGAATCAAACAACTAATAGCTGCTCCCTAAGAAAACAAGAAGACAACTTGTCATGCTAAAGATATAATGATGATAGGGGCGCTAGAGTAAATATAAATATCAAAAAAATGAGAAAATTTGATAATTAAATGGTATCTAAAATACTACACACCATATTACAAAACTGCAATAAACAAAAAAATTATTACAACCAAAATATAGTGAAAAACAATAATAAATAAAGTCCCAATTGGGTGATGAAACCACAAGGAAAAAAAACTTGAATAACTATAACTCCAAAGTCCAAAGGACAGTGATTTTTTTCAGTGAAAAACTCCTTCTGAGTCCATAAATCAAAAGACTGCTGGAATCTTCTATAACGTAATGAAACGTCCCTTCACCAGAAACTTATGGACATAGAAACAACACCCCACTTGTGAAGATAAAGATGTCTTCTTACCAGATGCTGTTGACTACTTTAATTAAAAAGATAGTCAAATAGGCTTATGCAGGTTGATTCCCTGCTCACATGGAATGGTGTGTAGTATTTTAGATACCATTTAATTATCAAATTTTCACATTTTTTTGATATTTATATTTACTCTAGCGCCCCTATCATCATTATATCTGTAGAGATAGGATGTGCCACGTGTTTTGTTGTTGGCTGAGGAAAGAAACTGTAGAATGTCCTTAGTCCACGTGCTGTGTGAGGTTGAGATGGAGATGAGTATATGGCGGATCCTTAGGTAGACATAGAAGTTTTTATTGAAAATGCTAAAACAGTCTTTAATTTGGGGGAAGGACAGAAGTTGATTCTGTTGAAACAAATCTCCATTTTTCCAGAGACCCAGTGAGGACCACTTCTGTAGTGGAAGGTCAGGGGATAAGAGCAATAAGGCTGATAATGGAAGTAGGTGAAGGGCTTCCACGTGTATGCCTCCTGCGCCTTGTAGAATCGATTTCCATGTGGATAGTGTAGAATTAACTGTGGGGAGGAAGGAGCGCAGATGGTGGTAGCCCATCCAAATAGCCGCTAATAAAAGTGCTGGTGATTGGACAAGATTGTTTGCTTCAATAAGAGTCCAGGGCTGTGCTGAGGATATGTCCTATAGTTTTTTGGTTTGTTCCAATATTATTGCTTTGTAGTACATACGGAGGTCTGGCACCCCGAGGCCTGCATAGGTTTTGGGCGTATTAAGTAAAGAGGCTTTGATGCGTGGCTTGCGGTTAGGGGCATATTTTTAAAGCCGTGAATGTGACTTTTACCAAAAATTCACTGGTGGTGAAATAATTGCTATCATTTACAACACCTGTCCTGGAATATTCAACTGCTGTGAATGTTGGTTGAATGTTAGATTATAGGTATGCCCTTTTAATATTTACTACTAAGGGGAGAGGGGTGCACTGATAAATATCAATAAAAAGTGTATACTTTATTTTACTGTTATGGATTTCCCAGGGGGCCATACGTTTTTTTGTTTGCATGAGGAACCCTTTTTTTCAGTTTGCTGTAGGATGTGCTGCAGGCATGGCATTTACAGTTTAAATTGCCAGAAAACTAAACTTCATTGCCAGCTTAAAAAGAAAAAAAAACACACCCTTCCAAAGGTACCCCAAAATACATAGCAGACCCTTAGTGGTCAGTCAGTGCTTTTAAAAAAAATCACTGCTTCCAGCCACATTGAATTAAAAAAATTGGCGTAGGGAGGAGCGATGTGCTAATGTCACAGCATACCGCGCTGGTCCCGGAAGACATGGGCAGGGATCGAGAGCCGGCCGGCTTGATGTTTTGATGGGCTTTTTGAACAAATACGTTTTTGTAAGTGCGATATTTATGTTTTAAAATAAAAAAGTTTTTTTAAGAGTTACATTATGGAGGCTCTTTTGTCTCTTGCATGGGGGATGAGCGTTGTCTAGAGTCTATTGTCACCACTGGAGACGGCATAGCAGGGACCACTCTCCTAGTCCTATACAGAAACCCTGGCTGGGCAAAGAGCCACAAGCTTTTGGAGATCTCCCTAAAAAGAGATCTTCAAATCTGGTAACATAACAGTGTGAACAGTGGTGGAGGACTTTTTCTATCAGAATTTGTCACTGCTTCTTGGGTGCTACTGTGTGATGTCACTAGTAAACAGAACATTAAGGATTCAGTCGCATCTGGTGGAATATTGAATTCGGATTTTTCTGGACTTTATTATCAATTTTTTCTTTTTAGGCAACATATCACTACACTGATTGTCATGAATGTTTCACTTGTATTTAATCACATTCATTTTTATTTTTAGTTGTTATCACGTATTTGTAATTTTTCAGCGCAGCTAATAATCTTGTAGTGCCCCACCCATGCTATTATTTTGGCACCCCTGAACCTGCTAGCCCAGAAAATGGGTATTTTTAATTTGACAGGTTCAGCTCCCCTTAATTTCAATGCCTTTCAGTCAGCATTTCCCCTGCTCTGCTTATCCACACTCACTGGAGCGCTGAGCTGTGGAAGGGCGGGGAGCGGCCTATCAGTCCAGGCACCTGGTGGACCCAGACTGGTGGAATTTGGAGGACCGTTCAAAGAGGCCCAGTCCGAAGAGAGCCACCTGGGGAATAAGTCACTATTCATGTTATGCCGCGTACACACGAGCGGACTGTATGGCGTACTTAGTCCGTCGAAACACATTTCAGCGGACAATCCGCTTGTGTGTGGGCTTCAGCTGACTTTTTCAGCGTGCAGTCCGGCGTACTAACAATTTCGGATTTTTCGAAATTCTGTCCGTCGTACTTTGGTTTCAGCGGACAATCCGCTCGTCAGTATGCTAGTTCGACGGACTAAGAATGGCGCATGCCCAGAAAGGATTTACACGGCGGAAGGGTGCTTTGCTGTGTCTTGGACTTCCTATTTCTAGTCCCGTCGTACGTGCTGTACACGTCATCACGCAAGCTTTCGACGGACTGTTTGTGCATCCGTTTGTGGTCAAGTCCGTTCAGTGGAAAGTACGACGGACTGTCCGTCGGATTGTATGACGAACTAAGTACGCCATACAGTCCGCTCGTGTGTACGCGGCATAAGTCACATCATGTATAAGTGTGGAAATGTCCCTCCAGTAAGCAGTAATTGACGGGCATGCCCGCCATATACGGAAGATATGTCCATCCAAGTCACAATTTCTCCAACATTTACTAGAGTGGTTCGGGAAGATTCAAGCTAATTTCACGGGGTGCAGTACCACCTGTATAAAATTTTCATTGTGGTTTCTCAGTGAGAAATGTTTATAGAGTATATGGTGGATGAGCGTAGTGCTCTGTACCAGATAGTGGATTGAATCTCAATTTGTAGTTTGGATTCCCAATATTTCATAGATGTGTGTTTCATAGGAGTGTGTTCGTATTTTTGTTTTTGTTAGTAGGCTGTAGAGATAGGATGTGAAAAAAAGTGGCTGATGCACAGCAACTAATAAACTCCGCGCCACAAAAAATAATAAAAAAATATCAAATTAACCTATAGTCAGTGAATCAAACAACTAATAGCTGCTCCCTAAGAAAACAAGAAGACAACTTGTCATGCTAAAGATATAATGATGATAGGGGCGCTAGAGTAAATATAAATATCAAAAAAATGAGAAAATTTGATAATTAAATGGTATCTAAAATACTACACACCATATTACAAAACTGCAATAAACAAAAAAATTATTACAACCAAAATATAGTGAAAAACAATAATAAATAAAGTCCCAATTGGGTGATGAAACCACAAGGAAAAAAAACTTGAATAACTATAACTCCAAAGTCCAAAGGACAGTGATTTTTTCAGTGAAAAACTCCTTCTGAGTCCATAAATCAAAAGACTGCTGGAATCTTCTATAACGTAATGAAACGTCCCTTCACCAGAAACTTATGGACATAGAAACAACACCCCACTTGTGAAGATAAAGATGTCTTCTTACCAGATGCTGTTGACTACTTTAATTAAAAAGATAGTCAAATAGGCTTATGCAGGTTGATTCCCTGCTCACATGGAATGGTGTGTAGTATTTTAGATACCATTTAATTATCAAATTTTCACATTTTTTTGATATTTATATTTACTCTAGCGCCCCTATCATCATTATATCTGTAGAGATAGGATGTGCCACGTGTTTTGTTGTTGGCTGAGGAAAGAAACTGTAGAATGTCCTTAGTCCACGTGCTGTGTGAGGTTGAGATGGAGATGAGTATATGGCGGATCCTTAGGTAGACATAGAAGTTTTTATTGAAAATGCTAAAACAGTCTTTAATTTGGGGGAAGGACAGAAGTTGATTCTGTTGAAACAAATCTCCATTTTTCCAGAGACCCAGTGAGGACCACTTCTGTAGTGGAAGGTCAGGGGATAAGAGCAATAAGGCTGATAATGGAAGTAGGTGAAGGGCTTCCACGTGTATGCCTCCTGCGCCTTGTAGAATCGATTTCCATGTGGATAGTGTAGAATTAACTGTGGGGAGGAAGGAGCGCAGATGGTGGTAGCCCATCCAAATAGCCGCTAATAAAATTGCTGGTGATTGGACAAGATTGTTTGCTTCAATAAGAGTCCAGGGCTGTGCTGAGGATATGTCCTATAGTTTTTTGGTTTGTTCCAATATTATTGCTTTGTAGTACATACGGAGGTCTGGCACCCCGAGGCCTGCATAGGTTTTGGGCGTATTAAGTAAAGAGGCTTTGATGCGTGGCTTGCGGTTAGGGGCATATTTTTAAAGCCGTGAATGTGACTTTTACCAAAAATTCACTGGTGGTGAAATAATTGCTATCATTTACAACACCTGTCCTGGAATATTCAACTGCTGTGAATGTTGGTTGAATGTTAGATTATAGGTATGCCCTTTTAATATTTACTACTAAGGGGAGAGGGGTGCACTGATAAATATCAATAAAAAGTGTATACTTTATTTTACTGTTATGGATTTCCCAGGGGGCCATACGTTTTTTTGTTTGCATGAGGAACCCTTTTTTTCAGTTTGCTGTAGGATGTGCTGCAGGCATGGCATTTACAGTTTAAATTGCCAGAAAACTAAACTTCATTGCCAGCTTAAAAAGAAAAAAAAACACACCCTTCCAAAGGTACCCCAAAATACATAGCAGACCCTTAGTGGTCAGTCAGTGCTTTTAAAAAAAATCACTGCTTCCAGCCACATTGAATTAAAAAAATTGGCGTAGGGAGGAGCGATGTGCTAATGTCACAGCATACCGCGCTGGTCCCGGAAGACATGGGCAGGGATCGAGAGCCGGCCGGCTTGATGTTTTGATGGGCTTTTTGAACAAATACGTTTTTGTAAGTGCGATATTTATGTTTTAAAATAAAAAAGTTTTTTTAAGAGTTACATTATGGAGGCTCTTTTGTCTCTTGCATGGGGGATGAGCGTTGTCTAGAGTCTATTGTCACCACTGGAGACGGCATAGCAGGGACCACTCTCCTAGTCCTATACAGAAACCCTGGCTGGGCAAAGAGCCACAAGCTTTTGGAGATCTCCCTAAAAAGAGATCTTCAAATCTGGTAACATAACAGTGTGAACAGTGGTGGAGGACTTTTTCTATCAGAATTTGTCACTGCTTCTTGGGTGCTACTGTGTGATGTCACTAGTAAACAGAACATTAAGGATTCAGTCGCATCTGGTGGAATATTGAATTCGGATTTTTCTGGACTTTATTATCAATTTTTTCTTTTTAGGCAACATATCACTACACTGATTGTCATGAATGTTTCACTTGTATTTAATCACATTCATTTTTATTTTTAGTTGTTATCACGTATTTGTAATTTTTCAGCGCAGCTAATAATCTTGTAGTGCCCCACCCATGCTATTATTTTGGCACCCCTGAACCTGCTAGCCCAGAAAATGGGTATTTTTTATTTGACAGGTTCAGCTCCCCTTAATTTCAATGCCTTTCAGTCAGCATTTCCCCTGCTCTGCTTATCCACACTCACTGGAGCGCTGAGCTGTGGAAGGGCGGGGAGCGGCCTATCAGTCCAGGCACCTGGTGGACCCAGACTGGTGGAATTTGGAGGACCGTTCAAAGAGGCCCAGTCCGAAGAGAGCCACCTGGGGAATAAGTCACTATTCATGTTATGCCGCGTACACACGAGCGGACTGTATGGCGTACTTAGTCCGTCGAAACACATTTCAGCGGACAATCCGCTTGTGTGTGGGCTTCAGCTGACTTTTTCAGCGTGCAGTCCGGCGTACTAAGAATTTCGGATTTTTCGAAATTCTGTCCGTCGTACTTTGGTTTCAGCGGACAATCCGCTCGTCAGTATGCTAGTTCGACGGACTAAGAATGGCGCATGCCCAGAAAGGATTTACACGGCGGAAGGGTGCTTTGCTGTGTCTTGGACTTCCTATTTCTAGTCCCGTCGTACGTGCTGTACACGTCATCACGCAAGCTTTCGACGGACTGTTTGTGCATCCGTTTGTGGTCAAGTCCGTTCAGTGGAAAGTACGACGGACTGTCCGTCGGATTGTATGACGAACTAAGTACGCCATACGGTCCGCTCGTGTGTACGCGGCATAAGTCACATCATGTATAAGTGTGGAAATGTCCCTCCAGTAAGCAGTAATTGACGGGCATGCCCGCCATATATGGAAGATATGTCCATCCAAGTCACAATTTCTCCAACATTTACTAGAGTGGTTCGGGAAGATTCAAGCTAATTTCACGGGGTGCAGTACCACCTGTATAAAATTTTCATTGTGGTTTCTCAGTGAGAAATGTTTATAGAGTATATGGTGGATGAGCGTAGTGCTCTGTACCAGATAGTGAATTGAATCTCAATTTGTAGTTTGGATTCCCAATATTTCATAGATGTGTGTTTCATAGGAGTGTGTTCGTATTTTTGTTTTTGTTAGTAGGCTGTAGAGATAGGATGTGAAAAAAAGTGGCTGATGCACAGCAACTAATAAACTCCGCGCCACAAAAAATAATAAAAAAATATCAAATTAACCTATAGTCAGTGAATCAAACAACTAATAGCTGCTCCCTAAGAAAACAAGAAGACAACTTGTCATGCTAAAGATATAATGATGATAGGGGCGCTAAAGTAAATATAAATATCAAAAAAATGTGAAAATTTGATAATTAAATGGTATCTAAAATACTACACACCATATTACAAAACTGCAATAAACAAAAAAATTATTACAACCAAAATATAGTGAAAAACAATAATAAATAAAGTCCCAATTGGGTGATGAAACCACAAGGAAAAAAAACTTGAATAACTATAACTCCAAAGTCCAAAGGACAGTGATTTTTTCAGTGAAAAACTCCTTCTGAGTCCATAAATCAAAAGACTGCTGGAATCTTCTATAACGTAATGAAACGTCCCTTCACCAGAAACTTATGGACATAGAAACAACACCCCACTTGTGAAGATAAAGATGTCTTCTTACCAGATGCTGTTGACTACTTTAATTAAAAAGATAGTCAAATAGGCTTATGCAGGTTGATTCCCTGCTCACATGGAATGGTGTGTAGTATTTTAGACAGGGCCGCTGATAAGGCAGTACAGCCAGCCCTCCAGTAGGGGGCCCGAGCCTCATCAGTCCAAAAGGGGGCCCGGACAACTGCAGGAGAGGAGAGCTGGCTGTTCTGCCTTGTGACTCCTGTGCTTTATCCCTATGTTCTACTTACTTGCCTACAGTGCCTTTGTTTAGCAAGCTGTCCCATGCTGGCTTTATTCTCGGGCTGCATCCTGATTTTAGTGCAGCAGGGACAGCTGCACACTGTCTCTCTGCTTCTGCCTTGAAATCATTACACTGCCCGTGTTCTGTGGGTCCTTAAACTCCCCCTCCCCTCCCCCTGTGATTAGCAGCGTCATCTTGCAAAGAAGAAAGATTGAAGGTAAGAAGTTCTCTGCCTGATGAGTCCTGAGCTCTGCTCTCCTGACCTCTACTCCGTGCTCTGTGAATTGTGGCTGTAGGGTTTTAATGTTGTAGTGCTTCTAATGGAAAGGGGTGACTGAGAAAGGGGGGGGGGGGTGAAGCTGCAGAAAGTTCAGAATTCCAGCTGACAAACATCTCCACCAGCCACAATGCACCAGCTATTTCTATATGTCACTCCTGAGGCCCCATTCACACTTAGCATAGCGAGAACACATGTTCCTGCATTTATTTTGACTTTTTTTTGTTTTGTTTTTTAGATTGTTTATACATAGGGCAGCCCATTCACTTGAATGGGCACCCTATATTTGACAAACGCACCATAAAAGTTCTAGAACATTTTCAGGCATGCAGCTTTGCAAGTTTGTCACATGACAAAATGCAAGCTGTTTTTGGGGTGCCATTAACAATTAACGGCACCACAAGCACTATGCGAGATTGCAGTGCATTTCTAAAATACCCTTTGTCACACGGTCAGGAAATACAAAGTGGAAATGCAGCCTAAGAACTCTTTCACATGGTTGGCTGAGCCGTGGATTTATCACCACCCCTAGCTGCACATCCAAATCCTAACAATACCGTCAGACAGGGCTGTACACATTATGTAGTTGCAATGTTTTACTACACAGCTGCGGCATTTTAACACAGGCTGCAGAGTTTGACAGGCAGCACCACCTATCAAACTTCCCATTGAATTCAATGGGGCCACTTTGCAACTGCAAGCCAAACACTTGGCTCACAGTTGCAGCCAAGAGTTGCTCACAGTTGCAGCCAGTCTCGCAAAGAAAAATTACCATTCAGCAATTTAAAAAAATTATAAAAAAATACAGATGTCAGGAGGCAGTAGTAGCAAAGGTATAATTTCTGCCATGGCTGCAAAACGGCATTGCTACCATCGCATTTTAGCAAAAATTTTATTTGATAATTTTTTTTTTGGAGGGGGGGCCCTGTCAGGTAGGCTGTATGGGGCCCTGTAATTTCTAACAGCAGCCCTGATTTTAGATACCATTTAATTATCAAATTTTCACATTTTTTTGATATTTATATTTACTCTAGCGCCCCTATCATCATTATATCTGTAGAGATAGGATGTGCCACGTGTTTTGTTGTTGGCTGAGGAAAGAAACTGTAGAATGTCCTTAGTCCACGTGCTGTGTGAGGTTGAGATGGAGATGAGTATATGGCGGAATCCTTAGGTAGACATAGAAGTCTTTATTGAAAATGCTAAAACAGTCTTTAATTTGGGGGAAGGACAGAAGTTGATTCTGTTGAAACAAATCTCCAATTTTCCAGAGACCCAGTGAGGACCACTTCTGTAGTGGAAGGTCAGGGGATAAGAGCAATAAGGCTGATAATGTAAGTAGGTGAAGGGCTTCCACGTGTATGCCTCCTGCGCCTTGTAGAATCGATTTCCATGTGGATAGTGTAGAATTAACTGTGGGGAGGAAGGAGCGCAGATGGTGGTAGCCCATCCAAATAGCCGCTAATAAAAGTGCTGGTGATTGGACAAGATTGTTTGCTTCAATAAGAGTCCAGGGCTGTGCTGAGGATATGTCCTATAGTTTTTTGGTTTGTTCCAATATTATTGCTTTGTAGTACATACGGAGGTCTGGCACCCCGAGGCCTGCATAGGTTTTGGGCGTATTAAGTAAAGAGGCTTTGATGCGTGGCTTGCGGTTAGGGGCATATTTTTAAAGCCGTGAATGTGACTTTTACCAAAAATTCACTGGTGGTGAAATAATTGCTATCATTTACAACACCTGTCCTGGAATATTCAACTGCTGTGAATGTTGGTTGAATGTTAGATTGTAGGTATGCCCTTTTAATATTTACTACTAAGGGGAGAGGGGTGCACTGATAAATATCAATAAAAAGTGTATACTTTATTTTACTGTTATGGATTTCCCAGGGGGCCATACGTTTTTTTGTTTGCATGAGGAACCCTTTTTTTCAGTTTGCTGTAGGATGTGCTGCAGGCATGGCATTTACAGTTTAAATTGCCAGAAAACTAAACTTCATTGCCAGCTTAAAAAGAAAAAAAAAAACACCCTTCCAAAGGTTCCCCAAAATACATAGCAGACCCTTAGTGGTCAGTCAGTGCTTTTAAAAAAAATCACTGCTTCCAGCCACATTGAATTAAAAAAATTGGCGTAGGGAGGAGCGATGTGCTAATGTCACAGCATACCGCGCTGGTCCCGGAAGACATGGGCAGGGATCGAGAGCCGGCCGGCTTGATGTTTTGATGGGCTTTTTGAACAAATACGTTTTTGTAAGTGCGATATTTATGTTTTAAAATAAAAAAGTTTTTTTAAGAGTTACATTATGGAGGCTCTTTTGTCTCTTGCATGGGGGATGAGCGTTGTCTAGAGTCTATTGTCACCACTGGAGACGGCATAGCAGGGATCACTCTCCTAGTCCTATACAGAAACCCTGGCTGGACAAAGAGCCACAAGCTTTTGGAGATCTCCCTAAAAAGAGATCTTCAAATCTGGTAACATCACAGTGTGAACAGTGGTGGAGGACTTTTTCTATCAGAATTTGTCACTGCTTCTTGGTTGCTACTGTGTGATGTCACTAGTAAACAGAACATTAAGGATTCAGTCGCATCTGGTGGAATATTGAATTCGGATTTTTCTGGACTTTATTATCAATTTTTTCTTTTTAGGCAACATATCACTACACTGATTGTCATGAATGTTTCACTTGTATTTAATCACATTCATTTTTATTTTTAGTTGTTATCACGTATTTGTAATTTTTCAGCGCAGCTAATAATCTTGTAGTGCCCCACCCATGCTATTATTTTGGCACCCCTGAACCTGCTAGCCCAGAAAATGGGTATTTTTAATTTGACAGGTTCAGCTCCCCTTAATTTCAATGCCTTTCAGTCAGCATTTCCCCTGCTCTGCTTATCCACACTCACTGGAGCGCTGAGCTGTGGAAGGGCGGGGAGCGGCCTATCAGTCCAGGCACCTGGTGGACCCAGACTTCCGAAGTCAGGATGACACAGTGCCTGGACTGATCTTGGTGACATCAGCAGAGAGAGGACTTCAGACTGCTCTCTGCTGAAAACGGGTCACAGGAGTTCTAAACAAATTGCACTACTGTGGCCCGTAGGAGAAGCCCAGCCTTAAAAGCTTAGGCTGGACTTCTCCTTTAATACACTATAGTCTGTTTTCTGTTCCTAATCTCAAATGGGACATTACTGGTGTTACTATTGGTGTTAGCTGTTATTACCTTGAAGTATCTAACACCTTAAGCTGCTGAGGCTGGAATTGAGGCTGGAGGCTCGTGGAGCTGATGATTTTCAACAAGGCTACCTGATGGTCATGAGTCATAATCCTACACAAAAGCATTACTGACCTCTTATCTTTGGGTCATATCATCTGGTAAGCAGGTGGCATTTATCTGTGTTTGAAGCACTGGATCTGTGCTGTGCATTGCAGGCACATGTAGTTCACACATCACATGGACTGTGCTCCCTCTTTCCATCTATTTCTATCTCTGCCACAAATGGTAATCATGAATAAACACTCCAAGTCCATGGAAATGTAATCGTGTTGGAGGACAATACATTTTCAAAAACTTTTTTTTAAGTTACATTTTTTGATTATTAGTTATGTTTTGGTTGCTACTTATTAGTGCAACCCTTATCTCATTTGGAGTTTTGTGTTTTTGCTGCTACTTATCTGCACCCTTGCCTTGTACAGTACTTATTTTAAAAGAGATGTGCTCTCAACCAGCCTAATGTAGTAAAGGAGGTAGGAAAAGATACCCAATTTGTGAGGATATTTGGCACTGGAAGTCTGCAACAGATACAGATTAATTTCCTATGTTTTAGTTAGACTGGAATACTCTCAGTTCCAAAAAAAAGTTAAATCCTAAAATGCATAATTCAAACTTGAAGTAGCAAATGATAGACGAAGAGACAAAATGCAAAACATAGGCAATTATTTGTGATGCAGAAATGGATCATAGATTGAGTTGTTAATTAGAATTTCAAGAGCTGATTACATGTTTATTAATACAGTTACAAAACATAAATCTAGGATAGGTTGTCATGTAGGAAGACATGTTTTTTATATAAGAAGAATGTGATGCCAATTAATATTTTACAGAGAATGAACATGTTTACTCTCTATCTCCTACTTGAAAAGGAGAAGAAAAACCAGGGACCCTCTCTACACATCATCATTGCTTCTCCATGGGAGAGGAGAATAGAAATAACTAGAAGCCAGGCAGAATATAAAAAGTCAGCGGCATTAAAATCCATGCAGCGATTACAAGTAGAAATCCTTAGAATCAATGAGTCTCAGCTGTGATGAGTAAATGTACACACAAAGTTTCAGATCCACATGAACCAAGATAAATAATGGTCAATAGATAACTGTGACTGTTCGGTGATTTGCTAAAATGTGTTCTTTTTTTAGCTTGTTCTTTTCTACTTTTTCTTTTGTGCCCCCTTCACCCTTCCCCCCTACTACACTGATAAGAACTGAAAACATTTACCTTCACCTGCATGCTGCAAGAAAAATGCTGGATATTACGTGGTTTATGTTTGTATTTGTTTGTAAAAGACATAAGTGTCTAATGCCGCGTACACATGGGCGGACTGTATGGCCTACTTAGTCCGTCGAAACACATTTCAGCGGACAGTCCGCTCGTGTGTGGGCTTCAGCGGACCTTTTCAGCGTGCAGTCCGGCGTACTAAGTATTTCGGATTTTTCAAAATACTGTCCGTCGTACTCGCATTTCGGCGGACAATCCGCCCGTGTGTATGCCAGTCCACCGTACTTTTGAAATGAGCGGACTTTTCCCGCCCGGAGAAAAGTCCGCTCATTTCGAGCGGGTATCCAGGTAGGCGGGGCCCGCGAAGGAGACGTCGCTGGCCCCGCCGCCTGGTATGGACTTAAAGGGGAACCCCAACGCCGAAAAAAATCGGCGTGGGGGTCCCCCCCAAGTCAACAACAGACCCTTGTCCGAGCACGCTACCCGGCCGGCCAGGAAAGGGGGGCGAGCGAGCGCCCCCCTCCTAAACCGTACCAGGCCGCGTGCCCTCAACATGGCGGCCACTTATATAGGGACAAGGGGTGGTGTCACATGGCTTTATGTCACATGGGTTGGTCACATGGGTTGATGTCACATGGGGACTATGACATCGTAAGGGGGCGGGGTCACCATGTGACACCAACCCATGTGACATAAAGCCATGTGACACCGCCCCTTGTCCCTATATAAGTGGCCGCGCAGTGCGTCCCTGGCATTCCGGCCGGAGAGATCGTCGAGGCAACATCTCCTGGAGAAGAAGAAGAAGAAGAAGAAGAAGAACGGAAGGCGGCGGCGGCGGCGACAGAAGACCGGGCCACCGCCTGTAAAAGAGCTATAAGAAGGCACGGTGGCCCGGCAGAAGAACCGAAGAGGGGGACAAGACCCCCGAAGTCGGGAGAAGAGGCCGGCGGCGAGGAAGAAAGCCAGACTCCTCTGCTAGCAAAAGAGCTACAAGAAGATAGTGGAGGAGTCCGGCGAGAAGACCCCCGAAGACGGAAGACCCCAGGAGCTGTGCAATAAAGTATTTTATCTCGTGTGTTGTGTTTTTTTTTGTACTTTTATTTTACAGATGAATGGGTAGGGGTACATTGTACCCCATACTCATTCACATAGGGTGGGGGGCCGGTATCCAGGGGCCCCCTTATTAAAGGGGGCTCCCGGATTCCGATAAGCCCCCCGCCCGCAGACCCCGACAACCAACGGCCAGGGTTGTCGGGAAGAGGCCCTTGTCCTCATCAACATGGGGACAAGGTGCTTTGGGGTGGGGGGGCCGCGCGGCCCCCCCTTCCCCAAGGCACCCCCCCATGTTCAGGGCACGTGGCCTGGTACGGTTTAGGAGGGGGGGCGCTCGCTCGCCCCCCTTTCCTGGCCGGCCGGGTAGCGTGCTCGGACAAGGGTCTGTTGTGGACTTGGGGGAACCCCCACGCCAATTTTTTTCGGCGTTGGGGTTCCCCTTTAAGTCCATACCAGGCGGCGGGGCCAGCAACGTCTCCTTCGCGGGCCCCGCCTACCTGGAGACACGCTCGAAATGAGCGGACTTTCCTCCGCGTGTGTGGGCGAGTCCGTTCATTTCAAAAGTAGGGCGAATAGTATGGCGGACTTAGTAAGCCGTATTAGTCCGCTCAAAAAGTGGTGTGTGTGGTCAAGTCCGTTCATTCGAAAGTATGTACGCGGCTTTAGTCTCGGTTCACACTGCCGCGACTTGGGATCCGACTTGTGAGACCCCAAGTCATGTGACATGTGAAATCTCATGGTAGTCAATGAGAGCTGTCTTAAAGCATTTGTTACCCTAAAAAAAAATGGATCCTATTCCTTTATAGCATGTTATACAGCACAGTGCGTATGTGTCATTTGGCCCCCTGTATCACCTGCCTGAAATTCCTGGCTGATCCTGCCTGGTTATGCCCTCCCCCGTCTGACACTGTGGTCATCTGTAGCTCTCCTCTCTGTTCTCCTGTGTCTCCTTTGCCCCTCCCTTCCCTGCCTGTCAGCTCTGTGGCAGCCCCTCCCCTCTGAAAATACTGTTAATGCTTTATATAATCCTGTTTGTTTCTCAATTCTGCATGCCCATGTCTCTATGTTCTATAAAAAAAATGCAGACTATATGTGATTTCAGAGCGCTGCTCGGCGCTCACATGACCAGCCAGCTTTCGCCTCTCTCCTCCTGTCCTCCCACGGCGTTCTGATATAAGATATGGTCGACAAATTTTTTTAAAACACAGAGACAGGGGCACTTAGAATTAGTAAACAAACAGGATTAAACAAAGACATCACAGTGGCTTAAAACCACTTTAGCTAGCACTACTGAAGTCGCTCTGACTTCAGAAAAGGTTTCCGTACTACTTCAAGGCAACTTCTATCAGACTTGTGCCTCAAAGTAGTACTCAAGTCACCAGGAAGTCTCCTGGCTAAGTCTCCCTGTTAAGCCCTGTACACACGGGCTGAATGGCAGGCGGCATTGGCAGGTTCAATAAAAACTGGGTGACATTTAGCCCATGTGAATTGCAGCCGGTCCAACGGAAGCCAGTTATTTGGTCGGCTTCTGTAAAATGAGCATGCTGGAAAACCAGCAAATGACCAGCTCCTGATCTGGCATGGGGGCCGTCACCAATGTCAGAACACAACAGCTCAGTGGGGGAGATCGCTGTACTAACGTCGGATCATTACCCAGTGGGTTGAAAGTCATAGTGTTTACTAGGCTTAAGTTGCATGACTTTTGGGTTTTGGCATTGTGAACAGGGCCTAATTGATGAAGACATCATACAATGCTACCCTACAAAAAAAGCCTGAGATGTGTAGCCAATGGTATATGGTATTGCTCCATACAACAGACAATGACCCATGAGTGAGCCTTTTCCCCCTAGTGCCCAGCACTGGGACATCATTTCCTGTTTGCAGAGCAAAGCCCTTTCATTTGGTCAGCAAAGGATCTTGGGACTTGTAGTCCTATAGTCAATACATACATGCTACAGTCACTGGGATGGTGTGTAAATCTGACAAGCACACTCCTGCCTGTCAGATAGAAGCATTTGGGCAGCTGCTCTACCGCCTGATTGCTTCCACGTGCATTGCCTCCTCATAATTTTAATTAATTTTTTTTTTAAATTCAGTTTCACAACTCCTTGCATTTCTTGTTGGAGACATTTAGAAAAGAGCAAGCAACAAGCAAACCCTTTCCAGTGCTGCTCAGCCTGCAGTTCCTCTTTAATACTTGTACTTCTGATAGAGTGAGAGAGTGTGATAGTGGTCTTCTATGAAGTCTTTCTGAATCATTGTTATGCAGTCACTGAGCTTACTACTTCTCCATATCTCTGAGCCTCATACCTACTCCAGGCTCATTACAAAGATTACATGGAGACGGAATGTGTCATGAGATGAAAGCATTTGGGATTTAAACTAAAAATAGTTCTTTGAAGAAAGTATTACAGCTGTTTGGAATTCATAATCAAACTCATTTTCTCCCTTCATATTAAAGCTTTCTTATATTAACATAATCATGTACTTATGATTCCAATTTTGACAGGTGTGAAATTTCACACAACCCACACGTTTGAATTTATAAATTGATTTGCGTTATTTAGCTTTACCACTAAAGTAAATGTTTATTATGGTCTTTTTTTATTCTGGCCTTTGCTAAACAAACACAATCTGTGGTCCAGTTGGATTGTCATTTGCTCTAAGCTGTATGTGTGTTTTATTGTAATCTGTTTGGTAGCTTGCCTGTTCATCAGTTCTTCCAATCCTACGTATATCTGCCTTCTGTAAAAGTGTAGACATTACTCCAAAGGCTGGGCAACCGTGTACTACTGTAGAATAAATGCAGAACGTTCAGAGCTTGAGTTATATCTTTCAATGGCTTTACTCTGTAAAGTCAGAGTAAATAAGTGTTGTAAGAAATGGCAAGTCATAGCTGAAAGCAAAAGCAAATGTGTAGTCTGAATGCAAAGCTGATGTTTTAAAGTGATTTTAAAGTCTTGTTTTTTTTTTTTTTTTGTTAAAGCAGTGCTTTTGCACAGAGCAGCCTAGATCCTCCTCTTATCGGGTCCCTCGCAGACGCTACTGGCCCCTCCATACTACAGAGTGCCCCCATAACAAGCAGCTTGCTATGGGGCACCCGAGAGGAGCCACTGCTGTATGTGTCTATTCAGACCCATCGGGTCTGAATCAGCTCGGCCTCACACCCACTCTCTCCTCATTGGCTCACTGACTTTCATTGACAGCAGTGGGATCCAATGGCACTTGCTGCTGTGTCTCAGGCAATCAGGAGGGAGAGCTGAGGCTTTTTGTGTAACATTGCTGGATTGAGAGGGGGCTCAGATATTTATTATAGGTGCTGAGGGTGGAGCTGCACACAGAAGGTTTTTGTATCTTAACTCATAGAATATATTAAGATGAAAAACCTTCTGCCTTTAGATCCATTTTAGCTATGTAGTAATTGCATGATGAGTAAAATTGGACAGTGAAATGTCTATGATCTGCCCATGGGTGCTTGCCTCCCAGTGCTATACCTCTTTCCTCTTTTTCCTCTTTCTTTTCCTAGCCTCCACTTGTGTATTTACTATATATGCCTGATAGGAATTATATTTTAAATAGTGCTGCACAACCTCAAATAAACCCAAACATTAATAAAGTTTGTGAATAACAATATGAGGAGCAATATATAGCGGTGGATTTAAAGGGGGCATGCACCTGAAACTGGCAACAAGTGTCATTGAAGATATAAGGATATTAATGTGCACTCTCTGCCACAGAATTGGGTGTCACAAATTGCAGAAAGAAGAATGGGGCAGGAATAAATCAAATATACACTGAAATCATGAAGCAACAAAGTCCTAAAGCATTGAAACTTGAGAGTCCATATAAAAATAAATATATATAAAAATTCATAAAGTCCATATTAAGGAAAAAAGCAACACTGGTGGCAGCTCCCCATAGAGCAAAGCAGTTCTCTGAAGAAACAAATAGGACATATCAGGGTGCGCCAGATTAAGTGTAGCGGGTAATACAACAAGAATTTATTAAATGTACAGCCAAATGGCTACTCACATAGGTAAGGCATTAACAGTCATGTAGTAACTAGTAGTGTCTGGAGTCAATGTAAATACACCAGGAAGACAATACTAGTTACTACATGTCGGTTAATCCCTTACCTATGTGAGTAGCCATTTGGAGTCTGGAGTTAATTTGGGGTTGCGCTGCACTATTTAATGTATAATTCGACACTCTGCAAGGGAGTGCGGCGTTTTTCACTGATAGGAGAAATTTGAAAGTTTTTTTTGTCGATTTTTATAGTTATACATGTTGTATAAATGTTGTATTAAAGTGTGGACACCCTTCAGTGAATACATGATGTCATCTTGTGGCAGCTATAAATTGGGTAGAACAATGGCTAAGATGTTTTTCCTTTTAAATAGCTTTCGCTTGGATTTCCTTTTTTCTTTTCCTCCTGCTTTCTTGCTTTCTTGTTCCTTCTTTCAGACTGTTAGCAGTTTGCCTTCTGATTCCTGCTTACTCCTAGGTACAACTTGGCTGGGAGCTCCTATTTCCTTTTTGCTGGATGCTGATTGTTATTGTTTAGCTTCTCTCCTGGGCGTTTCATTTCATTCTATCTGCTGCCTGCCATTATTCCTGATGTGGATTGGATGACGTTTTCATATTACATCCTCTGATTCAATTTTGCTTGTCAGTCATCAACATTATGTTTAATCCAAGGGCCATTATCTTTGTCACACAGCAAGGATGTAGCCTAGGAACTCTATAACTTCATGTTGGACTTTAAACTAAGTCTACCACTTGAGATGGAAAGGAATCATGTAGTTCCATGACAGTATAAATAAACATAAGAGACAGTGGAGGAAATTTACTAAAACTGGTGAACACAGAACTGGTGCATCTGTGCATAGTAACCAGTCAGCTTCTAACTTCAACTTGTTCAATTAAGCTTTGACAATAAAACCTGGAAGTTGATCCAACAATTGCACCAGTTTTTGTGTGCACCAGTTTTAGTAAATCTCCCCCAGTGTGCAGTACCTCATTCTGCTCCGTGTGGAATATTCATACAACATGCTAGCCTGGGGTTATCTTATCATCTTCCCCTGGAATGAAGCACAAACAAGGCAGTGTGTATAAACCTATAGGAAACAGTCCAATCAATATCAATATTTAACTCAGAAAACGCATCAGCGGCTACATTCGCTTTGCCATCCAGAAATATACAGTTGAATTCAGTGAATTCGAAAATGTGTCCTTTGTCATTTGGGTGTAATCAGGATCTAAAAAATAGTTTATTGCTTTGTTGAAGGGCAATGTACATCCTTATGTGGGTAATGACATTACATGGGTTTGAGAATGTTACCCCAAATTCCTTTGTACGCTATACCAGTCAATACATTTGGGATCCTTGTTGACCCTTTAATAGTGGGGAGACCTCACTCTAGAAGCCCAAAGAATGCCTTTACTGGTTTGCCAAGTAGATTGGAGAGCAATAAAGAACATTCACTTGCCCAATATTGTTATTGATTTTAACATTATACAAATCACGTTAAATAAAATAAAGCACTTTTTTAAACTCATTATATGAATCCCTCTTCTGTCCCCTCATATTTGTTTTAACATTCAATTTGTATGTATAGGTTTTACTGTTGTTACAGCTTTTTAATTCAGATATAAATGCATCCTACAATGCCTAAATTTGATCACAAGGTCACTTGCCCACATAGACAACTGGTTGAATGGATGAGTGTGCCATTTTGGTACACATGGTGTATTGCCAAAGAACCCCATGTAAATCACCAGCAAAATAATAATATAGACAACCAGAGGTGCCTGCACATATTTCTAGGCATTTTCTAGAGTTTCTGGGGAGCCCAAAAGCCTGAGGAACAATATTATACATTCACTGACTTCAACTAAGAAGTAAGAGTTTTGGCGCGCACCTTTTTCTTCCATTGCCTATCAGTTCTTTAATGCTATGAATTACCACAATGACCAATAAAGGAGCAGTAGAAGTGGGAAAATACAGATTTCTTAGATTTCATATGCTTATTAGTACTCCCCGGGTGGGTTTTTAGGGTCATTTGCTAACCTTGAAGAAAACTGAAGGGACATGGAGGCACCTGAGAATGTTTATTTTAGCAGTTTATATTGTTAGCATTTACTTTAGAATTTGCTTTACGTTCTAATACTCTTCCAAGTATTAAAATAAATTCCAAGATTTTTATTCAGCTATTTTAATAATGAAACAGAAAACAACTATGTAATTCAAAACACTTACCAAAATCCCTTCAGATGCTAAATCACGGAGGATGAAAAAGTCATATATCACTAATCCGCAATTTATCACTAATCGCATGATGATTAGCAATTAATCACTTAACTCAATCTCAGTTACGTTTACAGTTTTTGGTTCATTAATTCTCTCAGCACAAGACATTTAAAGGAATGATGCCATTTACATTTCTGATTGTATTCATTTACTTTTAGTAAAATGACAAGGTTTATCGTTTTTTTTTCATTAAATTATACAATAATATTATATAACCAGAGATTGTCATTTTAACTACCATAACAGCTTTCTAGCTATTGGCTTCTTGTCTAATGAAAAAGAAAGTCCTCCCTCAACAATTATTTCCCTGGTACAAATATCAGAAAAACCTTGTCTTATTTCATTCTGTGAATGGTTGTACTTTCCAACGATGGAAAATCAAAGATGAATGAGTGTCCAGTTTGTACAGAAATATTATGATTACTACATAAATATGTGCACAAAACATCTTAATCTTCCAACCACTTTATTGCACAGTGGAGATCATTAGCCTTCGAAGGAACAGGAGAAATAAACCATATAATGGGAAACTGTCTGAAAAGAAGACTTGAGTCTCGTAGTAACCTATTGTATGTATGACATTTGAGAAAATACTCTGAATAATAGCTTGCCTAAATTTCACAAATTCTTGGCCCTTTGGATCTTGTACTATTTTGCTGGATTTTGAACACACTATACTCACTATTTATTTTCTCTTGTTTGGGTCTATGATATCTTGGGCTCTTCCCTAGTAAGTATTGGTTACTCCTCTCTTTCCCTTGGTTAAAAAGAAGTCCTCAAAATAACAGTGATAATCCATTAACAGCTGCACTCAGAGTCATAAAAGTACAAATGCAATGTATACGTATATATATAAAGTGCTGTGTAAAAATTTCCAAAAATACAAATAAAATCCCAGTAAATATAATAAAAAGAGAAATAAAAATCAGAACACCTCATGTGAAAATGTGAATGAATGAAACATAAATGAAGCATCCAGGGAAAATCAAAGCATCCATCATTCATGGAAATCAACACAATATCATGTAGTTTGTGAACCCTCCACCTCTACACACAGAAACTGTTACCAAAGCATAAGAACCCAGTTTATAGGAGGTCTATCAAAGCATGAAGCTGCGTGGGTTATGAACAATGGAAATGGATCCTTAATAACACGATCCTTATTGGAGGTCATATTGCGTGTGGCGCCTCCAATGAGGCTGTAATCTCCCTCTCTCATTTCACGGTTAAACCTGGCAAGAGAATAATAAGACTCCAATAGTGAAGTACAGCTAGTGTTTATTTTAAAAATACTGATACAATCTACTCACAGAACAGCCTCATAAATGGCACATAAATACATATAACCTCCACTAGTGCCAGCTCCAGCACAGCATAGGAACTGTCAGCACAAACACCGCCGGTAACAGGCTGTGTTTAGAACGACTGTGCAATTCTTCATGCTGTCCCTGTCCCTGCTGGAGAGATTGTTCTGCACTTTCTGCCCTGGAGACTAGGAGATATAAAGAGAGGGAGTGATGTAATTTCTATCTAATAGAGAGCATAAAACTTTCTTTTATTTGGTATAGTAGGAAGGGTTAGAACTTCTGTCAGGTTTATATTGCTCGCTGCTTTCTTGTCCAGGTGTCACCAGAATGGGAAGTGAGTGGAAATCAGATTTATTGGGACAATAAAATCTTAAATTCTTACTGTTCCCTACTCTTTTCAAAATGTAAAAAAAAAAATTTTGTCAGGAGTTGTGCTTTATTTTTTCCACAGTTTGTCCTTATATGAGAAGGACATACAATTAGTTTCTGTAAGCAACCCAAACATTGTTTCCTTTAACAACTTTTAAAAATGAGGTCCTGTCTGTGCAGACCCCCAGATTATCCTTTCCAAAACGTGAATGTTAGCTAGATATCTAAAGTGGGTATAAACCCTAACCATTTTTATTTGTCTGTTATGTTGCATATGGCCTCAGTTTGCAAAACCATTGTGCATCATAAACAATTGCATGTTTTTTTTTTAATAAAATTTTTTTAGCTTTTTTTAGCTTTTTTTAGCCTTTTTTTGCTTTTTAGTGCTGCTGATCTCCGCCGTTCTTTTTGACCCTTTTCTTGCTTTGTTTAACTCACTCCAGAATCAGCTGTACATCATTGCTTTAGACTGGCCTTATGATAGTAACAATAGAGGTCCATGCCTGCTCAGTGTGTGTTGTCACAGCTCCATCAGGAGTGACAATGCAGGAGCACAACTAGGAGAAAGTTGGCTTCTTGGTAGGGTCAGTTTAAAAATAAGCTGCAGATTTTAGAAGACTAAAAACAACTTTTGAGATTGCAATAATATATTAAAGATTTTATGAGAATATAAAGATTGGGTTTAGGTCTAATTTAATCATCCTTTGGGCTCAGGGGTCATTGGACCTTATGTTTCCATAATATATGCCATGGAATATGCCATGGAAACAGATAGTACAATAAAAACTGATGGTAAAAATTAAGGCTGAGCTAAAAATAGCGTGGGGGTCCTCCCAAAATCCATACCAGGCCCTTCATGGATTTTAAGGGGCCACAATTAAAAAAAGAATGGTGGCAAGATCCATACCAGACCCTTATCCGAGCATGCAACCTGGAACTCTGCAGGAAAAGAGGGGGTGACGAGAGAGCGCCCCCCCCCGAACCATACCAGGCCACATGCCCTCAACATGGGGAGGGTGCTGTGGAGTAGCCTCCCAAAGCATATTGTCCCCACGTTGATGGAGACAAGGGCCTTATCCCCACAACCCTTGCCAGTGGTTGTGGGCGTCTGCAGGTGGGGGGGCTTATAGGAGTCTGGAAGCCCCCTTTAACAAGGGGGCCCCAAGATCCCACCCCCCATGTGAATTGGTAACGAGTACATTGTACCCCTACCATTTCACAAAAAAAGTGTCAAAAACAATAAAAAAGACAGGAGACACTTTGGGACCTTTATTTAAAAAAGTCCTTTATTTAAAAAAATAAAAATAAATGTCCCATGATGTAGATCCATCTTACGCTGCCTGACGGACTGAAAAAAGAAAAAAAAGCCGCAACAGCTCCTCCTCCATAGGAGGCTCCCGCCGAGTGACACTTCTTCTCGTGACAGCTGTTATAAAGCTGAGGGCAGGGCCACCCAGTGATGTAACCAGGCTTGAAGGGCCTGGTATGAATTTTGGGGGAACCCCCACACAATTTTTTTTACATTTTGGTTGAGGGGTTCCCCTTAATTTTCATACCAGACCCAAAGGGCCTGGTAATGGACTAGGGGGGACCCATGCCATTTTTTCAATGAGTTTTATCTATATTGCCAAGACTGACAATTCATAACAAACGCAATAAATTTTAAATGACTTTTTCGAAATTTAGAAATGTCATTTTGCTATGGTACTGTTCTAAACACGGGAAAAGTGTGCCACTTTACCTGAAAACTATAGACACCCCCCAGGCATGATATTTAAAGGAATATTACATTTTTATTGTTTCACTTTAAGCATTATTAAAATCACTGCTTTTTTTGCATTGATACATGTCCCCTGGGGCAGGATCAGGGTTACCAAACACTTTTTATGACAATAACTTGCATATAACCCTTTAAAATTAGCACTTTTGGTTTTTCATGTTAGTGTCCCATAGACTTTCACAGGGTTCCATGGCTTTCAAATTTGGTGTGAACATCGCATAATGTTCGTTGTTCGCTGAACGTCTGAACAACCAAAGTTTGGCCTGAACTTATGCTCGGGCCCAACTGTTCGCCCATCCCTAGTAAAAATGTTATACTGTGTGTTACTCAATGTTATTTGTATGATTCAATTGCTTTTATTAGGATTGTAGTATGGGTAGGTTAATTTTTTTGTGTTTACTTTATATTTTATTTTCAAGAAGGGACATTGACGGTCTTGTAGGCCATATGCAATACATCATATTGAGGGGTCCTGTTTACTGGTCTCTCTCCTGACTGCTACATTGCACAGGGATACCTGGGAAAAGCAAGACTGGCAGTAACAAGACAGCAACGCTAGCAAATAAGTCTCTCTGGAGCTGTAATGTCATTTTTAAAAATACAGTGGATTCTTTTCATAAGAGCATCTCTGAGACTTGAAACACATATTTGTACAAACAGAATGCTCTTACAGCGTCCTGAGGAGAGAAAGCTTTGGGGAGCTGAACAAGGCATTCAGCAGTCATTGTAGAACTGAAGCAGTAAAGCCACAAAATGTTTTATTACTTTTGAAGCTGAATAACAAATACCAGTTATTGTTCTTTGAAACAACTACAGTAAAAGATCAAGTTAGACACCGTTTAGCTAATCAAATACCCATTATCCAAATGTGCATGTGTTCATCAAAGCAGCTAATCATATGTCAGCTTAGCTTAAATGTGGTAACACAAATGGCTATTAGGGGCGAATCAATGGTTCAATCTAAATTTTGCTGTTTGGGCATTCAAAACAACACCCAAAATTTTGCCCGTTCACCCATCTGTTCTGCAGGAGCTGAATGTCATATATAAAAGTGGTATTTCTACCATATTTATATATGAAAGCTTCCAGCTGTCAATAGATGCTAAGGAAGGGACAGGTGCTGGCCCGCACCATGTCCCTAGGTAACTGCTGATGTCACTGGCACCATTGGCTTACATGGCTGAAGGATCCCAGACCATGTGAGGAAGGAGGCAGGGGTAGCGGTGACATCACTGCCCAAATACGGCTTCTGGTCATATTTGGGTAAGGACATTGAATAAATATGGCCATGAACCAAACCCAAGGCAGCTTGGCTCATCCCTAATGGTTATCCCCATCTCAGCAGCTACAATGTTTTAAAGTTAGTGCTTTTAACAATTTGAATCCCCTGGCTCTTATGCTGACCCAATGGCTTTAAGTCACTGACCTGGCAAGCCTGCATACTAGTAAAGTCAGAAGCTCCTATGTGCATAATTTTTCTGGGTTACTGGCAGAAAGTACTGCAGCAAGAAGTTAATATGACAGCCAAACAACTAGTATTTGAACAGTGAGAAAGGTAGCAACAGCATTTTCTATGTTTCTCTTAGGAAATGTTTCTAACCCAAGGCAATTGTTCCTGTTTTGGATACAGTGAAGTTGGGATAAACATTCTGTTTGTTTTTTTCAGTCTCTGACTCCACTAGGGAGCTTTTTCTTCATTTACTTTTCCCGTTATACCAGGACAAGAAGTGGGAAGTGTGGGTGCCACCGAGACAGGAACGCACAAACAGCAATAATGAACATTATCAGAGGTTTAAACCCTTTCTCACATTACTAAACATGTTATTTTGTTTTTGCTTTGTCCCCATTGAAGAGATATTCCCCTTTCTCACATTACTAAACATGTTATTTTGTTTTTGCTTTGTCCCCATTGAAGAGATATTCTATCATCTCTTTTTCTGACATGTAGTAAGGGGGAATCTCCCAAACAGACAGGAGTACAAAAGTCTAACATTGACTCTAATGCCCCATACACATGGTCGGACATTCGGACAACAAAATTCCGATGACAAAATCCAAACTTGTCTTGCATACACATGGTCGCACAAAGTTGTCGGAAAATCCGATCGTTCAGAACGAGGTGACCTACACCACGACAGGACTATAAAGAGGCCAGTAGCCAATAGCTTTAGTAATAGCAATAGCAATAGTCTCATAATTTATTCGGAGCATGCGTGGCACTTTGTGCATCGGAATTAAATGGGAATTTAAACTATCGTACTTTGTTGTCGGAAAATTTTAGATCCAGATCTTAAACTTTGTGTCGGAAACTCAGACGGAAAAAGTCAGATGGAGCCCACACACGATCTGAATTTCCAACAACACAGTCCAATCGCACATTTTCTGTAGGAATGTCCGACCGTGTGTACAGGGCATAACTCTTGTTACACAGTCCAAATCAAAAGAAAAAGGTTCTGTTGGAGTTAAACCTTTAAAGTCACGGCATACACATAGATTTTCAGGAAGAGCCTAAAGTACAGCAAAAGTGTAGCCTTTCAGAAAATGCCAAAGGTAACACACACGCATGGCTCAAAATCCCCATCCTTACAATAGATAGGATCAGCAATTATATACTGCTGGTGAAATTTACTAGACAAACAAAAAATATTTCATGGTTGCATTTTAGTCCACCAATGGCTGTAAATGGCATTGAATTTGGTTTCCTAGTGTTGTTTCCAAAGGGGTTTTGTAAGGGTGGCAATTGGCTGGTGTTTAAAAAAATATATTTTTTTGGGGGCGAGAGCAAACAAACTGAAAATTATGAAATATACTGAAAAAAAATATATCAATTGCAGGCTCACTGTGCCCATCAAATGCAGCCACTGTGCCCATCAAATGCAGCTACTGTGCCAGTAATTGCAGCCACTGTGCCCATTAAATTGCAGGCACTGTGCCCCATCAATTGCAGCCAATGTGGCCATCAATTGCAGCCACCATGCCCATCAAATGCTGCCACTGTGCCATTAAATGCAGCCACTTTGACCATCAAATTTACCCACTGTGTCATCAGTTGCAGCCACTGTGCCCATCAAATGCATCCACGGTGCCTAGCAATTGCAGCCACTGTGCCCATCAAATGCAACCACTGTGCCCATCATATGCAGCCACTGTGCCCTTCAAATTCTGCCACAGTGCCATCAAATGCCACCATAGTGCCCATCAGTTGTAGCCACTGTGATCCATCAAAGGCTGCCACTGTGCCCCATCAAATGCAGCCACTGTGCCCATCAAATGCTGCCACTGTGCCCCATCAAATGCTGCCACTGTGACTCCCCCGCCCACTCGCTGTCTGACTGGCACTTACCCTATCTTGGTGGTCAGGCAGCAGGTGATGACAAGGAGTTGTGGGACCTTGCAGTGGGTCAGACAGCGGCTCCTGTGTTCTTCATGCGTCTCCTCCCCTCCTCCTGATAGGCGTCCAATAGCAGCGCTTGTCCTTTCAGCCAAACAGGTGATGGGTAACAGATAGGGATGGGCGAACGGCTTAGACCATGCATACGTTTGGGCCGAAGTTTGGTTGTTCGGATGTTCGGAAGAACACCGAGCAATATGCTGTGTTCGGGGCAAATTCGAAAGCCGCTAGAACGCCATTAAAGTCTATGGGACACTAACATGAAAAATCAAAAGTGCTAATTTTAAAGGCTTACATGCAAGTTATTGTCATAAAAAGTGTTTGGGGACCCGCGTCCTGCCCCAGGGGACATGTATCAATGCAAAACATTTTTGTTAAAATCAGACGTTTTTTCGAGAGCAATGATTTTTTAATGCTTAAAGTGAAACAATAAGAATGAAATATTCCTGGGGGGTGCCTATAGTATGCATGTAAAGTGGCACATTGTTCCCATGTTTAGAACAGTACTGCAGCAAAATTACATTTCTGAAGGAAAAATTGTCATTTAAAACTGATCGTGGCTGTAATAAATTGTCGAGTCTCAGAAATATAGATAAAACTCATTGAAAAATACGGCATGGGGTCCCCTCCCCAGTTCATTACCAGGACCTTTGGGTCTGGTATGAATATTACGGGGAACCCTGCACCAATTTCTTTTTTTAATTGCGTGGGGGTCCCCCCAAAATCCATACCAGGCTACTCAGGTCTGGTATGAAAATTAAGGGGAACCCTGCACCAAATTAAAAAGAAAAATGGCATCGGGGTCCCCCACAAAATCCATACCAGACACCTGAATAGGGGGTGGCAGTGGTGGCCATGGATAGATTCATGCTACGCATGTATCTATCCATTGTTTATAGAGGGGGTGGATGGAGAGGGGGACTGGCAGCCCCTGCATCAGACCAGAGGTCTAACAAAGAGCCACAGGGCCCTGATGCAAAATATGATCATAGGGGCCACTCCTATAGCAATTTAAATTCATTATGGGATGTTTTGTGGAGCAATTTCCACCAAACATCCCAAAAGTCTGTTTTTGCCCAAATATCCAACCAAGGAATGTTATGCAAAAATAATATAAAACAATATAACAAAAACAATAATAATAATAAAAAAATATATAAATACAGTATATAATCAAAAAATACTCTCTTTTATTAAAGTGGTTGTATAGTACATTTTTGGACTTTTACCTACAGGAAAGCCTACAATAAGGCTTACCTGTAGGTAAAAAATATATCTCCTAAACCTGTACGGTTTAGGAGATATTCCCCTCGCAATGCGCCGCTGATTGCAGCACATGCGCACAGGAGATTCTCGGCTGAAAGACGCCGGACCCTGCCGGAAAGAAATCTCCCGTGCGCAGGAGCGGGAGTGACGATATCGAGGCTCTGGCCACTCATAGCACCGGAGCCGCGATACCCGGAAGAAATGCAAAGGGAACATGTCAGCTCCCTCGGCGTGGATCGGGCCAGATGTTGGGGCCTCGTTCTAAGCTCATTATGCCTTTTCCTTTGCAGGTGAGTAAAAAAAAAAAAAAAACTTCAGTGGGTATACAACCGCTTTAAAGGTATCTTGGGAAAGAATATTTTGCCTGGCATCATCTGCAATACTTTTCACTCTGGACTGCTATATTGTATCATTTAAGAAAAAAATTAAATTGGGCAGCTCAAGCCAACCACACATAGGGTGCTTGGTTAATATGGAGAGGTCACCAATATTCAAGAGATTATCCGTATGTTTAGTGAATCACCCCTAGAAGCTTGTGACATCTTCTTTATATATGGTTAAGTATATTAATCCTTTGTATTTGAACCTTTGTGGCAAACACACAGTCAGTATTATTTATCAAAAGCTTTTGTGTGAATAAAGTTGTGAAGGCAGGGGAACATTGAGAGGAAAGGGGTATCTACTGACATAAAGGAATGTCTTTTTAAGGTATTTAGGTGGAAGTTGATTTGTGTGTGACATTAGTAGACTCTGTTCCAGTTTATTCACATTTTGCATTTATATATGGCGTTTAGAACTGAATAACATAATATGAAGATGATCCACATTTTCAGCACCCAGCAATGAGTATGGCAGCAGAAAGTACCCTTTAAAAAGACACTGTTAACTTTCCCCACCTTGCCACTCTTGCCTCTAATGCAGTCAGGCACAATGCCCGGAGCTGCTGAGTATGGAGAAGCATGTGTCCTCCTCCCATGTGACAGTTCTGGGGTTTAGAAGCCAACCGCTGGAGCCGAGTACTGTCACATGATCAGGGAAATGTTGTCACTGTTCCAGACACAAGCTGACATTCTTTGGATTTCACTGGTTGCAGTGAAGGTAGGAGTTGCGGGAACGCTGTTACTTGGCCCAGCATGGCCAATGTGACAGTTGTCTTTTTGAAGTTATAAACTCCTCATGGTTGATTGACAAGTCACAAAAAACACATTGCCACATATGGCAATTTTTGACAGAGCATAAGGAAATCAGACATGACATTTCCACCAAACGTGTGGCCCGATCTGGTCTGATGTAGTTTTGTATCCTGTGCAAAGTGTTGTTTACAGTTATTTACTATTTGATTACAGTATATGGCATTTAATTTGTTTGAAAACTTTGTTTGAAACTGACAATAATGTGTTAACATATCATCACACGTTTTCTGCCTTGTCTTCTTCAGAAGTCTCAGTTGCTATGCCTCACTTGGCTCTCTTTAATGCTGGAAGCTATAGCATCAACACTAATATCTGGTTGGCAGGGTCACCAAGACATAGCAACATAGTTGTCAGAACTAAGCAAATAGGACAAGACAGACAAAACAACACATTAAATAAGATATATTGCTCCAAATATCATGTGTTGGAAAATAAACTAGAAAATAGATGACTGTGATTAAAGATTTTGTATGCCAGCCTTTATTATGTCATCTCAATTAGTAATGATAAGATGCTGATTGATTTGTGATGTATTCTGATTGGCCATGATGGGATACTAAACTTTGTACATTGATCTCCAGCTGTATGCATATGTGTTTTCAGTTTGTCTTCTCCATTTACAACTTAATGGATAATGATTGGACAGACCAATTATTTTGCCGTTTAGGCAAATTGTAATGTATTCTTCTAGTTACAACTCCAAAATTGTATGATCATGAATATTAAATAGTAGAGAAGGGATATTCAATCAGATGATACACATGATGTGCCAGTACAATGTACTGTGCAAAAGTAAAAGATCTCCCAGCTCATGCTCAAACCCTGTGTACTGACCAGAACATTCAGACTAATAGAAACTTCAGGTTTAAAGTTTATTTATAGTCAAAACGTTTTTATTTTGGAGTAGGAAAAAGTTAAAGCCCCAACATTTATTTTTTGGTATCCAATGGGGAAATGTTCTGTTTGTTCCAGAGGCACAACAGGAAGTTAAAACCCCTTAATGCAGACTGTACGCAAATATGTGGCCTCAGCTTGAAGGGGTTGTACTGGGGTAATGCAGGCAACTGCACGTTCATGAAAGTGTATTTTCTTCACAAAAAATTGCGTTTGAAAGACCGCTGTGCAAATACCGTGTGACATAAAATATTACAATGCTCGCCAATTTATTCTCCATAGTCTCTGCTAAAAAATATGTATATAATGTTTGGGGGTTCTAAGTAATTTTTTTGCAGAAAATACATATTTTAGCTTTTAAGCAACAAATGTCAGAAAAAGGCTTAGACATGAAAGTGTTAAAGGAAATCTCCAAATTGAGGGTAATTTTCCTCTTAGACAGTTGTCCTAGAAAAGAAGTCCTTGTTGTAAAATGTCCCCTCACCTCTAATGCGGGGGACAGTGTTTTCCTTTCATTTTTTTTCTAAATGGTGATGGTTATCAGTACAAACATAGAATGAATCTCCTCATTACGGACAAAGCAGGAAGACAGCAATGTCTCCCATTGTTTACAAGCGACTGAGTTGAGGGTGGTTGGTGTGCTGAACCTGTGATCTGTCCGCAGGGGCTGGCATGTTCATACTGCCCTTGATACCCTATTTACTATAAATTGTACCTTACTATTTCCTAGGAATCCTTGGCTGGTTAACTGTTTGGTTAGATCTACATCCATGATATTGGTGCCATACCCTTATCTTTTTGGATCTGTGGCTGAACTATTACCTCTGTGGCTTTTTTGCCTAGATGATCGGCTCCCCTTTGCTTAAATGACTGATTATATGAACAAGGTGAGTGCAGTGTGGGCCAGCCAGTGATATACAGTATCTCACAAAAGTGAGTACACCCCTCACATTTTTGTAAATATTTTATTATATCTTTTCATGTGAAAAGAAATTACACTTTGCTACAATGTAAAGTAGTGAATGTACAGCTTGTATAACAGTGTAAATTTGCTGTCCCCTCAAAATAACTCAACACACAGCCATTAATGTCTAAACCGCCGGCAACAAAAGTGAGTACACCCCTAAGTAAAAATGTCCAAATGGGACCCAGTTAGCCATTTTCCTCCCCGGTATCATGTGACTCGTTAGTATTACAAAGTTTCAGGTGTGAATGGGGAGGAGGCGTGTTAAATTTGGTGTTATCTCTCTCACTCTCTCATACTGGTCACTGGAAGTTCAACATGGCACCTCATGGCAAAGAACTCTCTGAGGATCTGGAAAAAAGAATTGTTGCTGTACATAAAAGATGGCTTAGGCTATAAGAAGATTGCCAAGACCCTGAAACTGAGCTCCAGCATGGTCTGGGGCTCAGCATGAGTGCTGCAGGCACTGGGGAGCTACATTTCATTGAGGGAACCATGAATGCTAACAAGGAACTGTGACATACTGAAGCAGAGCATGACCCCCCCCCCTTCGGAGACTGAGCCACAGGGCAGTATTCCAACATAACGACCCCAAACACACCTCCAAGACGACCACTGCCTTCCTAAAGAAGCTGAGGGTAAAGGAGATGGACTGGCCAAGCATGTCTCCAGACCTAAACCCTATTGAGCATCTGTGGGGCATCCTCAAATGAAAGGTGGAGGAGCGCAAGGTCTCTAACATCCACCAGCTCCATGATGTCATCATGGAGGAGGGGAAAAGGACTCCAGTAGCGACCTGTGAAGCTCTGCTGACACTTTGGGACCAATTTGGACATTTTCACTTAGGGGTGTACTCACTTTTGTTGCCAGCGTGTTTAGACATTAATGGCTGTGTGTTGAGTTATTTTGAGGGGACAGCAAATTTACACTTTTATACAAGCTGTACACTCACTACTTTACATTGTAGCAAAGTGTCATTTCTTCAGTGTTGTCACATGAAAAGGCATAATAAAATATTTACAAAAATGTGAGGGGTGTACTCACTTTTGTGAGATACTGTACTTTCTAGTGGTTTTGTCCATATGCTTTATGGTTAATTATGGGGATTATCGTCTTTTATATATCTTATATAGCATTATCTTTAAACATCCAAGCACCATCCATAAGCTCCACATGTAAAGTCAACATCTCCCCTCTCAAGCTCCGTCACCCTTTTGTTTAAATGCTGTGATGAAACTTAGTGGGTGCGTATCATCATTATATATTTTTGCTTATTAGATTGATTATGTATATGGGGCCTAGGATGACAGTGAGGGATCTCCTGTACCCTATGATATACCACATTGGCAATCACTCTAATGTGTGTTCAATGCTTCATATTTATTGATATACACCCTCTGTCTTATTTTGACAGTTTCCTTATCACTCTTTATCACATTCTGACTCCTACACTTGCCCAGGAGACAGCCTTACAGCCTTGAGGTGCCTGGGTGTCGGTTTAAGCTCTGTTGGTGAGTTGTTTGTGCTCATTTCTTCTATCTTTGATGATACATTACAGATGGGGACCAATTTATTCATTTTTATATCATTTTCAATGTTTGGGGACATATTGCAGTTATGGGATGATCCATTGGGACAGCAATTGCCCACATGTTCACCCCTCTTTTTTCTGCGAGCCCAGTGTATTGTCTTATGAAGATTGCTGACACATATGTTTGATTTTTTATCCACTTCAGCCCCGGTTCGTCACTGTGTCTCTTTAACTGAAAATTGCGCGGTCGTGCGACGTGGCTCCCAAACAAAATTGACGTCCTTTTGTTCCCCACAAACAGAGAATTCTTTTGGTGGTATTTGATCACTCCTGCGGTTTTTATTTTCTGCGCTATAAACAAAAAAAAGAGCGACAATTTAAAAAAAACACATTATTTTTAACTTTTTTGCTATAATAAATATCCCCCAAAAATATATAAAAAACCTTTTTTTTTCCCTCAGTTGAGGCTGATACGTATTCTTCTATATATTTTTGGTAAAAAAAATCGCAATAAGAGTTCATTGATTGGCTTGTGCAAAAGTTATAGCATCTAAAAAATAGGGGATAGTTTTATGGCATTTTTATAAAAAAAAAATGTTTACTAGTAATGGCGGCGATCAGTGATTTTTATCATGACTGCGACATTATGGCCGACACATCAGACAATTTTGACACATTTTTGGGACCATTGACATTAATACAGCGATCAATTCTATAAAATTGCATTGATTACTGTAAAAATGTCACTGGTAGTGAAGGGGTTAACCACTAGGGGGCGAGGAGGGGTTAAGTGTGTCCTAGGGAGTGTTTCTAACTGTCTGGGGGATGAGCTGTGTGTGACATGACACTGATCGCTGCTCCCGATGACAGGGAGCAGACGAACAGTGTCCTGTCATTAGGCAGAATGGGGAGAATGGTATATTCTTGAACTCCGTGACACGATCACGGGTATCCCCACGGCAATTGAGTGCACAGGTCCCGCGCACAGTGGGAAATTCAAAGTAACGTACTGGTGCGTTACTTTGCCCAGCCGTACCATTCTGCCGACGTAGATTTGCCGACAAGTGGTCATAGAACAATCACTCTTGAACTGGGAAGGAATGAATATCTAATCTCTCATCGTGGGTGGATATGTGTATCCTCTTTCCAGTTCTGAGTTATGATATTATTTCAGTATATCATGTTTTTACCCTTGTTGGTCTTTTTTAATTGTTAAACTTTAATAAAATTGTATATATTTTTTACAAATCTTTTTGTGAGTCCATATCGTACCATGAAAGTCCAAAGCTGCCTCCAATCTTCTACCTTTCTCTTGAACTGATAGGACTGATAGGTACATTATTACATGTCGAACTTTAATTCAGTAGTGACCAATATTCAGCAATAAAATATTAGTGGCATGTCTAATTCGTCCCTATTTATTTAAAACAAAAAAAAGAAAAAAAAAAGAAAAAAGGTTTTGCATATAATATACTTAAAGAGGAAGTAAACCCTGGTGAGTTTACCTTCCTTTTATTCCCTGCAAAGGTAAAGCATAATGGACTACTATGCATTGCATAGTAGTCCATTATGTGTCACTTACCTGACACAGGAGCCAGCGAAGTCACCATGGTCCCCTGTAGTCCGGCGCATCCATCTTCTTGGTGGATCTCGCTGCTCCACCGCTGTCATTCGGCGAAGCCACGATGACGTCACTCCCGCGCATGTGCACGGGAGCCGCCACTCGCGGCATATCACCGTTGACCGCGGTGCGCTCAGTGCGCCTGCACGCCGCTGTCTACGGCACATGCACCGTAGACAGTGGTGCCTGTCTTTCGGCAAATATCTCCTAAACCATGTAGGTTGAAGAGAGATTTCTTGGACCTATAGGTAAGCCTTAATTTAGGCTTACCTGTAGGTCAAAGTTGGTTGTAAGGGTTTACAACCACTTTAAAGCCTAGCCATTTTCAAACTTCAGGCTGAAACTGAACTAGGGTACTTCAGATGCCAAGTTCATTGGTGTAAAACTCAAACAACTGACAAACTTATTGGTTTTATGTCATAGAAATTTTTATTTATTTTTTGATTGGATATTACTATGTATACACACAACAATGTGTGCAGCAATTTTAGTAAATCTCCCCTTGCATGTGCATACTGTAGAAGCCCCTGTTTACCATGGAAGTGAATCCTTGTGATACCATAGCTGCATGTGTATACTGATCATCAGTTTGCTGTGGGTTTGGTGCCCATTTACATGTAGCCTTGCCCAAAATCCAATTTGCATATTGGAATTATGCCCAATATCATAAATGACCAAAATACATACAGTTAGGTCCATAAATATTGGGACATCAACACAATTCTAATCTTTTTGGCTCTATACACTGCCACAATGGATTTGAAATTAAACAAACAAGATGTGCTTTAACTGCAGACTTGCAGCTTTAATTTGAGGGTATTTACATCCAAGTCAGGTGAACGGTGTAGGAATTACAAAAGTTGTGTGCATCCCACTTTTTAAGGGACCAAAAGTAATGGGACAATTGGCTGGAATCTGTTGCTGTCAACTCTCATTATGAGATCCAAAGAGCTGTCACTATCAGTGAAGCAAGCCATCATTAGGCTGAAAAAACAAAACAAACCCATCAGAGAGATAGCAAAAACATTAGGTGTGGCCAAATCAACTGGTTGGATAATCCTTAAAAAGTAAGAATGCACCGGTGAGCTCAGCAACACCAAAAGACCCGAAAGACCATGGAAAACAACTGGTGGATTACCAGGCAAAATAGGTAATAGGAAGATGCACTTGAACAATTAATTCAAAATATAGGAAATAAAACAGGCTCTTGCACTAAATCTTATTTATTTAAGAGCTAACTGTGTGTATGGTCACCTTTAAAGATCAAGATCTAAAAATATAAATGTATGTAGTTTAGAAACACTTCCCTGTTCTTTGTAATGTATTGAAAGATTTGGGTAAAAAAATAAAAAAACACATTTCACAGATATATTAGAAGTGATAGGAATGAGATTAGCATCAAAAGGATTAATTAACTGAGTACACCTACTAATTGCCTAACAAGACACATCAAATGAGATGAATTTAACCAATTGTATTAGGCGTGCGCTATTATCAATGAGAAAACCACAGTTACCCTAGCACCAGTTGCAGTTTACATACAGTATGCAGGTATTTATTATCATTATTTGCACTTCAATGTGAGCTGGTTCGCACGTTCAATTAATGACTTTTCTGTCACACCAATTAATGTATGAACTGATGCAGTGCCTTCTTCTTAGTAAATCACCCCCTGTATATATATATATATATATATATATATATATATATATATATATATATATATATATATATATATATATATATATATATATATATATATATATATATATACATACACGAGAATGTGTGTGTGTGTGTGTGTGTGTGTATATATATAAGCTACACTGGATGCAGTATATATATATATATATATATATATATATATATATATATATATATATAAAGACACTGCCTGCGCTGACTGAATATTCAGTAAACACTAAATATATAGTCTATGGTAAATGCTAATTGACTGACTATATATATATATATATATATATATATATATATATATATATATATATATATATATAAATACACTGCCACTAACTCAATAACCTGCCTGCTTAATCTAACTCTCAAGCTATCTCTCTGTCCACGCCAACAACACTACACACGGCCACCGTGTAAGCAGCCTTATATAGTGTGGGGCGTGGACTTGAGCCCCTAAGTCATGATTGGCCAAAGGCACCCTGCAGAGCACGCTGTGATTGGCCAAAGTATGCAGGTCCAGTGCATGCTTTGGCCAATCATCACACAGCAATGTACTGCAAGATCGCAGTGCATTATAGGGGGGTACCGTGGCGCTCAAATTTCCCGCGGATGCCCCATAATGTTCGCGCACACCCGATTTTTGAGACGAACTTATGTTTGACCCAAGCATCGAGTTTATCCCTACCCTGCTGCCAGGTCCTTCATTTCAGAAAAAATATTCCTATAAGATTGTATATGAATTTAACCACTTTGTATCTGGGCCAATTCTGACACTTTGCTCCTACATGTAAAAATCTACTTTTTTTTTTCTATAAAATTACTTAGAACCCCCAAACGTGTACAGGCATACCCCACTTTTAAGTACACAATGGGGTTTATTTACTAAAGCTGGAAAGTGCAAAATCAGGCTCACTTCTGCATAGAAACCAATGACCTTCTAACCCCAGCGTGTTCAATTAAGCTTTGGTAATAAAACCTGGAAGCTCATTGGTTTCTATGCAGAAGTGAGCCTGATTTTGCACTTTCCAGTTTAGTAAATAAACTCCATTGTGTACTTAAAAGTGAGGTATGCCTGTATATAGATTTTTTTTTAGCAGAGACCCTAGAGAATACAATGGTGATTATTTCAATTTGTTATCTCACACAGTATTTGTGCAGCAGTTTTTCAAATGCAATTTTTTGGGGGAAAAAACACTTTAATGAATAAAAAAAAAAAAAAAAAACACAATAGTTATGGCAAGTAAATACATTCCTAACACATCACACTTTAAAATTACGTCTGCCCGTAGAATGGCGGTAATAGGGTTCTTAAAATTCTCCATGGGCATCACTTTAAATGAACTTACCAGTTTAGAGTTATGCAGGAGGCCTGGTGCTAGAATTAGTACTCTCACTCTAACGTTCACAGTGTACCTCACATGTGTGGTGTAATCACCTTTACATATGCATGTAACGTATTTGTTTGCATTTGCGTGTAGACATGAGGGGTACTTTATTTTCTGTACTTTTTTTTGGATTAACTTTATTGCTATCACAAGGGATGAACAACATCCCTTGTGACAACATGGGCTGTGGTGACAGGTCCTCTATTAGACCCCAAATCTCTCCTCTGGCCTTCAATGCAGCCAATTAGACATAGATCGGTCTGATTGGCTGGTTTCCTGGAGGCTAGCAGCCAGGTAAAGAAAGAGGCAGAACCGGAGGTGACTACTTACTCATTGCTTCCTGTTTCCGGGGTCACAGAGAGAGAGGAAAGTCAGTTCCATGCTGCCGATGCCGGCAGTCACATTGCTCCTGGGCTCCGTGATCGGACGGTAGAGCTCGGAAGAAGCAGTGGCTGGAGAGGAGTGGGATCCCTTCTGCCACCCGCAGAAGTGATTAACCACTTTCAGACCGGACCATTTTGCTGGTAAATGACCAGAGGTCTTTTTACACTTTGGCACTGCGCTGCTTTAACTGGTAATTGCGCGGTCATGCAATGTTGTACCCAAACAAAATTTGCGTCCTTTTCTTCCCACAAATAGAGCTTTCTTTTGATGGTATTTGATTGCCTCTGCGATTTTTATTTTTTGCGATATAAACGTAAAAAGACCGCAAATTTTGAAAAAAAATGATATTTTCTACTTTTTGTTATTAGAAAAATCCAATAAACTCAATTTTAGTCATACATTTAGGCCAAAATGTATTCAGCCACATGTCTTTGGTAAAAAAAAAGTCAATAATTGTATATTTATTGGTTTGCGCAAAAGTTGTCACATCTACAAACTAAGGTACGTTTTCTGGAATTTACGCAGCTTTTAGTTTACGACTGCCTATCTCATTTCTTGAGGTGCTAAAATGGCAGGGCAGTACAAAACCCCCCCAAATGACCCCATTTTGGAAAGTAGACCCCCTAAGGAAATTGATAAGAGGCATGTTGAGCCCATTGAATATTTTATTTTTTTGCCTCAAGCGATTGAATAATGACAAAAAAAAAATTTTTTTTTTTTTTTTACACAAAGTTGTCACTAAATGATATATTGCTCACACATGCTATGGGCATATGTGAAATGACACCCCAAAATAAATTCTGCTGCTTCTCCTGAGTATGGGGATACCACATATGTGGGACTTTTTGGGAGCCTAGCCGCGTACGGGGCCCCGAAAACCAAGCACCGCCTTCAGGCTTTCTAAGGGCGTAAATTTTTGAGTTCACTTCTCACTACCTATTACAGTTTTGAAGGCCATAAAATGCCAAGATGGCACAAAACCCCCACAAATGACCCCATTTTAGAAAGTAGACACCCCAAGCTATTTGCTGAGAGGCATGTTGAGTTCATGGAATATTTTATATTTTGCCACAAGTTGCGGGAAAATTACAAACTTTTTTTTTTTTTTTTTTTTTAACAAAGTTGTCACTAAATGATATATTGCTCATGCATGCCATGGGCATATGTGAAATGACACCCCAAAATAAATTCTGCTGCTTCTCCTGAGTACGGGGATACCACATATGTGGGACTTTTTGGGAGCCTAGCCGCGTACGGGGCCCCAAAAACCAAGCACCGCCTTCAGGCTTTCTAAGGGCGTAAATTTTTGAGTTCACTTCTCACTACCTATTACAGTTTTGAAGGCCATAAAATGCCAAGATGGCACAAAACCCCCACAAATGACCCCATTTTAGAAAGTAGACACCCCAAGCTATTTGCTGAGAGGCATGTTGAGTCCATGGAATATTTTATATTTTGCCACAAGTTGCGGGAAAATTACAAACTTTTTTTTTTTTTTTTTTTTTCACAAAGTTGTCACTAAATGATATATTGCTCACGCATGCCATGGGCATATGTGAAATGACACCCCAAAATAAATTCTGCTGCTTCTCCTGAGTACGGGGATACCACATATGTGGGACTTTTTGGGAGCCTAGCCGCGTACGGGGCCCCGAAAACCAAGCACCGCCTTCAGGCTTTCTAAGGGCGTTACAGTTTTGAAGGCCATAAAATGCCAAGATGGCACAAACCCCCCCCAAATGACCCCATTTTGGAAAGTAGACACCCCCAAATTTAGGGGTACACTAGTGAGACTAGGTAATAAATGGCGGGTGCCCTGAAACTATAAAAAAATAACTAACCAACCAGCGTCACCTGTAACAGTTATATGGTGATCACTGGTGAAAGGGTCCCGTGCGAATTTGCGGCGGGTGCGGCGGGTGCGGCGAATGGCTGAACTCGAATCGCACAGAGATCGGATGTGATTTGCACTGCAGTGCGGTGCGAATCACATCCGTTCTCATAAACCGCTGCAATGTGAACCCAGCCTTAGTGACACTGGCGACGGGGGGTGATCACGGGGTTAAACCTTTATTGGGGGGGTTAGGGGGGTACCTTAGAACTAAAGGGGGCTAACCCTAACTGCCCTAACAGTTATTAGTCACAAATGACACCCGCCGGGTGATCAGGGGGTTACACCTTTATTAGGTAATAAATGGCGGGTGCCCTGAAACTATAAAAAAATAACTAACCAACCAGCGTCACCTGTAACAGTTATATGGTGATCACTGGTGAAAGGGTTAACTAGGGGGAAATCAGGGGGCTTTATGCGGTAGTATATGGGGGTCCCTGGCGCTATAAAAAGCTGCGGCGAACCTAAATACCTACCTGCCTAACTAGCGTCACCTGTGACACTAATACGGCGATCAGAAAAATGATCGCTTATTAGGCTGGGTTCACACTGGAGCGATGCGGAAACGCCGCGAATCCGCGGCGGGTTCCCGCATCGCATGCCTCCCGGCGGCAGTTCACACTGCCCTATGCGAACTGCTGGGAGTGTCAGTGAAATGTTAATGACACCCCCAGATCAGTTCGCATATCGCAGTGCGATCTGCAAACTCGGATCGCATGGTGTGAACACCCATGCGATCCGATTCTGCTGCGGGCCAAAAAAAGGGTCCCGTGCGAATTTGCGGCGGGTGCGGCGGGTGTGGCGAATGGCTGAACTCGAATCGCACAGAGATCGGATGTGATTTGCACTGCAGTGCGGTGCGAATCACATTCGTTCTCATAAACCGCTGCAATGTGAACCCAGCCTTAGTGACACTGGCGACGGGGGGTGATCACGGGGTTAAACCTTTATTGGGGGGGTTAGGGGGGTACATTAGAACTAAAGGGGGCTAACTCTAACTGCCCTAACAGTTATTACAGTCACAAATGACACCAATGCAAAAAAAAAAAAAAAAAAAAATGACATTGGTGTCACTGTGACTGGGGGGCAGGGGTAATTGGGGGGGTGATCGGGGGGTAAAGGGGGGGTGTGAGTGTGCCTGGCATGTTCTACTGTGTGTGTAGAGTGTTGGTGCAACTCACTGATCCGCTCTCCTCCGTGTCGGAACGAAAAATACCGACACGGAGGAGAGAATACATCACTTCCTCTCCTGTGTTTACATTACAGGAGAGGAAGTGATGTCACCGGGGATTTCTATTCGTCGGGAGCGATCGCGAGGGGGTGGCCATGAATGAATGAATGGCCGCCCCCTCGTCCCGGATCGCTCCCGGACGAAAACCGACCACCGCAGGCACCGGGCGGGGGCCCGATCGGGCCCCCGACCCGCGGGAGGCAAGGGACGTACATGTATGTCCTTATGCCTGCCCGTGCCATTCTACCGACGTACATCGGCGTGCGGCGGTCGGCAACTGGTTAAAGTGGAAGTAAACCCATGGATTTAAACAGTTAAAAAAAAAGGCATGCCAGGAATGCTAACTACACATTGGCTGTGCTCTCAGCCAAACTATCAAACCATCCAATGGCTGGTGTCATAACGAATCACATGTGCAGCACCATAGCAGTTGAAGATTAACCACTTGCCGACCGCCGCACGACGATGTACGTCGACAGAATGGCACGGGCAGGCATAAGGGCTTACATGTACGTCCTTGCCTGCCCGCGGGTCGGGGGCCCGATCGGGCCCCCGCCCGGTGCCTGCGGCGGTCGGTATTCGTTCGGGAGCGATCCCGGACGAGGGGACGGCCATTCATTCATGGCCACCCCCTCGCGATCGCTCCCGACGAATGAAAATGTCCCGTGACATCACTTCCTCTCCTGTAATGTAACCACAGGAGAGGAAGTGATGTATTCTCTCCTCCGTGTCGGTATTTTTCGTTCCGGCACCGAGGAGAGAGCATCGGTGAGTTGCACAAGCACTACACTACACAGTAGAACATGCCAGGCACACTCACACCCCCCCTTTACCCCCCGATCACCCCCCAATTACCCCTGCCCCCCCAGTCACAGTGACACCAATTGCTTTTTTTTTTTTTTTTGCATTGGTGTCATTTGTGACTGTAATAACTGTTAGGGCAGTTAGGGTTAGCCCCCTTTAGTTCTAATGTGCCCCCCTAACCCCCCCAATAAAGGTTTAACCCCGTGATCACCCCCCCTCGCCAGTGTCACTAAGGCTGGGTTCACATTGCAGCGGTTTATGAGAACGAATGTGATTCGCACCGCACTGCAGTGCAAATCACATCCGATCTCTGTGCGATTCGAGTTCAGCCATACAGATAGTATGGCTGAATTCGTGTCGCACCCGCCGCACCCGCCGTACCCGCCGCAAATTCGCACGGGACCCTTTTTTTGGCCCGCAGCAGAATCGGATCGCATGGGTGTTCACACCATGCGATCCGAGTTTGCAGATCGCACTGCGATATGCGAACTGATCTGGAGGTGTCATTAACATTTCACTGACACTCCCAGCAGTTCGCATAGGGCAGTGTGAACTGCCGCCGGGAGGCATGCGATGCGGGAACCCGCCGCGGATTCATGGCGTTCCTGCATCGCTCCAGTGTGAACCCAGCCTAATAAGCGATCATTTTTCTGATCGCTGTATTAGTGTCACAGGTGACGCTAGTTAGGCAGGTAGGTATTTAGGTTCGCCGCAGCTTTTTATAGCGCCAGGGACCCCCATATACTACCGCATAAAGCCCCCTGATTTCCCCCTAGTTAACCCTTTCACCAGTGATCACCATATAACTGTTACAGGTGACGCTGGTTGGTTAGTTATTTTTTTATAGTTTCAGGGCTCCCGCCATTTATTACCTAATAAAGGTTTAACCCCCTGATCACCCGGCGGGTGTCATTTGTGACTGTAATAACTGTTAGGGCAGTTAGGGTTAGCCCCCTTTAGTTCTAAGGTACCCCCCTAACCCCCCCAATAAAGGTTTAACCCCGTGATCACCCCCCGTCGCCAGTGTCACTAAGGCTGGGTTCACATTGCAGCGGTTTATGAGAACGGATGTGATTCGCACCGCACTGCAGTGCAAATCACATCCGATCTCTGTGCGATTCGAGTTCAGCCATACAGATAGTATGGCTGAATTAGTGTCGCACCCGCCGCACCCGCCGCAAACTCGCACGGGACCCTTTTTTTGGTCCGCAGCAGAATCGGATCGCATGGGTGTTCACACCGTGCGATCCGAGTTTGCAGATCGCACTGCGATATGCGAACTGATCTGGGGGTGTCATTAACATTTCACTGACACTCCCAGCAGTTCGCATAGGGCAGTGTGAACTGCCGCCGGGAGGCATGTGATGCGGGAACCCGCCGCGCATTCGTGGCGTTTCCACATCGCTCCAGTGTGAACCCAGCCTAATAAGCGATCGTTTTTCTGATCACTGTATTAGTGTCACAGGTGACGCTAGTTAGGCAGGTAGGTATTTAGGTTCGCCGCAGCTTTTTATAGCGCCAGGGACCCCCATATACTACCGCATAAAGCCCCCTGATTGCCCCCTAGTTAACCCTTTCACCAGTGATCACCATATAACTGTTACAGGTGACGCTGGTTGGTTAGTTATTTTTTTTTATAGTTTCAGGGCACCCGCCATTTATTACCTAGTCTCACTAGTGTACCCCTAAATTTAGGGGTGTCTACTTTCCAAAATGGGGTCATTTGGGGGGGGGGGGGTTTGTGCCATCTTGGCATTTTATGGCCTTCAAAACTGTAACGCCCTTAGAAAGCCTGAAGGCGGTGCTTGGTTTTCGGGGCCCCGTACGCGGCTAGGCTCCCAAAAAGTCCCACATATGTGGTATCCCCGTACTCAGGAGAAGCAGCAGAATTTATTTTGGGGTGTCATTTCACATATGCCCATGGCATGCGTGAGCAATATATCATTTAGTGACAACTTTGTGAAAAAAAAAAAAAAAAGTTTGTAATTTTCCCGCAACTTGTGGCAAAATATAAAATATTCCATGGACTCAACATGCCTCTCAGCAAATAGCTTGGGGTGTCTACTTTCTAAAATGGGGTCATTTGTGGGGGTTTTGTGCCATCTTGGCATTTTATGGCCTTCAAAACTGTAATAGGTAGTGAGGAGTGAAGTCAAATATTTACGCCCTTAGAAAACCTGAAGGCGGTTCTTGGTTTTCGGGGCCCCGTACGCGGCTAGGCTCCCAAAAAGTCCCACATATGTGGTATCCCCGTACTCAGGAGAAGCAGCAGAATTTATTTTGGGGTGTCATTTCACATATGCCCATAGCATGTGTGAGCAATATATCATTTAGTGACAACTTTGTGAAAAAAAAATAAAAAAAAATTAAAGTTTGTAATTTTCCCGCAACTTGTGGCAAAATATAAAATATTCCATGGACTCAAAATGCCTCTCAGCAAATAGCTTGGGGTGTCTACTTTCTAAAATGGGGTCATTTGTGGGGGTTTTGTGCCATCTTGGCATTTTATGGCCTTCAAAACTGTAATAGGTAGTGAGAAGTGAAATCAAAAATTTACGCCCTTAGAAAGCCTGAAGGCGGTGCTTGGTTTTCGGGGCCCCGTACGCGGCTAGGCTCCCAAAAAGTCCCACATATGTGGTATCCCCGTACTCAGGAGAAGCAGCAGAATTTATTTTGGGGTGTCATTTCACATATGCCCATAGCATGTGTGAGCAATATATCATTTAGTGACAACTTTGTGTAAAAAAAAAAAAAAAAATTTTTTTTTGTCATTATTCAATCGCTTGAGGCAAAAAAATAAAATATTCAATGGGCTCAACATGCCACTTATCAATTTCCTTAGGGTGTCTACTTTCCAAAATGGGGTCATTTGGGGGGGTTTTGTACTGCCCTGCCATTTTAGCACCTCAAGAAATGAGATAGGCAGTCGTAAACTAAAAGCTGCGTAAATTCCAGAAAACGTACCTTAGTTTGTAGATGTGACAACTTTTGCGCAAACCAATAAATATACAATTTTTGACTTTTTTTTTACCAAAGACATGTGGCTGAATACATTTTGGCCTAAATGTATGACTAAAATTGAGTTTATTGGATTTTTCTAATAACAAAAAGTAGAAAATATCATTTTTTTTCAAAATTTGCGGTCTTTTTACGTTTATATCGCAAAAAATAAAAATCGCAGAGGCAATCAAATACCATCAAAAGAAAGCTCTATTTGTGGGAAGAAAAGAACGCAAATTTTGTTTGGGTACAACATTGCATGACCGCACAATTACCAGTTAAAGCAGCGCAGTGCCAAATTGTAAAAAGACCTCTGGTCATTTACCAGCAAAATGGTCCGGTCTGAAGGTGGTTAAACAGAGGCAAAAATGGCAGCTTCCTTGGCTGAAAACGATGGTGGAGTTTACTTCCACTTTAAGTGGCTATTTAGCCACTCACATCACTTCAGCTAGAAAGGGAAACCCTGGCTGAAAAATGCAATACTGGATTGGTGCCTGTAGGTGTAAGCATCATCCTCATATAACTACTACAACCCGATGACGTCCATGGACGTCCTATGGGTGGCAAGCAATTAATATAATTATAGAATTTTATAAATTTAAATGATAACAATTATTAAAATAATATAAGATATGCATATAAGGGGTTTATAAAAGCCTCCATTGTAAAGAAATCAATGAGCATTGAGTCTGCTGTTGGGTGTCACCATTTTTGTTGTCCCAGAAGACTCAGAGCTTTCATTCAAGTATTTATCATAGTATATATAAGGACATAAAAGGTTATGTAGGGAAGTGAAGCAGGAAGCAGAGGAGCTGGACCAGCACAGAGAGTAATTAGACAGTCCCAAAAGAAGAAATTGTTATGACATACAAGGAAGGAGGGGGCTGTGCTAAAGAAATGACTAGTCAAGTTCTCTTGTTTATGGAAAGAAAAACCCTGCAATTAAGCATTTCAAATACTTTAATTTCTGTATCTTTACCTGCATTTTTTTACATCGATTACAGTGTCACTTTAAGTGATTGAACATTACTGGAGACCAATAAATGTTCAAAATAACAAAGTGCAGTGGTTATTTCTCAACTTCAGCCTGTATGGTTCTCAGTGCAGGCAATGATTCACAGAAATCCTTAGGGCCTTGTTTAAAATGGAGAGCTGATACAGCTTTCTGCAGGACATCGCACTGATTACTCCAGGTTGTGTCTGCATTTTACACTTCATTCATAAGTGTGAAGCTTTTGTTATCTTTTAGAACACAATCTGCATAATACTACAGAGAATAGACAGGGACAGGGCTGAAGTTATATGTCAGATTTACTTCTTATTCTAGCACTTTTATTTTCCCATTAGAATGGCTAAGACTGTGTAAAACGCACATTTGTAAATCACAATACTTTGACATGACATTGCAAAAGACCAGAATATGGTCCTGTAAGCATAGATTGACAAGGGAAAGCTTAAAGAACAACTCCAGGCACAGCAGCAAAAAAAACAAAAAACTCTTGACTAAGGCCCCCCCACACTGCAAGGCTGCAAGGGTTAAATGCTCATTAAGTTAGGCTGTTGTAGAAGAGGTTGTATTACTCATCTGAATCCCTACTCCAGTAGGCTCCCTCAGTCCTTCCGGTCAGTCTGCCGCAGCCTCCTCTTTAAACTGCTGCCAGCCGTGGTTGCATGCTTGCTCCCACCATGTACAATACAGGGTTTATAGCTCTGCACTGTAGATAATGATGAAGAGGCTGCTCTCACAGACTGTAGTTTTAGGAAGAGGAGGAAAACTCTGGTGCCTGCTGGAGTGGGATTCAGATATTTAATACAGCCTCTTCTTCAATCCCCTTGACCAGGGGTCTCCAAACCTTTCGGTACCAGGGCCAGAAATGAATGAATCTTCCAGTGGGGAACCCAATTTTGTTGACATCTATCTATGAGGGAATATCACCTGTGTTTTGAGAGAATTCCTCATAGTTGGTTTTTTGTCTCTAGTATAGAAAGTACAGGCATACCCCACTTTTAAGTACACAATGGGGTTTATTTACTAAAGGCAGAAAGTGCAAAATCAGGCTCACGTCTGCATAGAAACCAATGCGCTTCCAGGTTTTATTACCAAAGTTTAATTGAACAAGCTGGAGTTAGAGGCTCATTGGTTTCTATGCAGAAGTGACCTTTATTTTGCACTTTCTAGCTTTAGTAAATAAACCCCATTGTGTACTTAAAAGTGGGGTATGTCTGTAAAGGGAAATCTCCATAGACAGCAAATTAATAAATAAATAAGGTCCTACTCTATACAAAACCAAATAAAAACTTTTAGCTTTACATAAATACTATTATTTCTTTTTTTTTTCTTTTTTTTTTATAAGGCAGAGACTCATAAAACAAGCACACAAAGAATATTTCAAAACTATTGTCTGCTTTTATTACACATACTCCACCGAAATAAAATGCACAATTAGTAACTACCTCTAAGAAAACCACTTAATATCTTATAGAGAACAGAAGGGACAAAAGAAGGACTGGTGGATTACCTGCGGATACTCATTATTTATTTAATGCATATGGTTACGGAATGTAGAGCTGCATTTCTATTTTATATGATCGCTATGTGTTATTGTTTTATATGGTTTTCCTGTGCAGTAATTGACGCTGGTAAAAGGGGAACAATATACATGTCATACAATATTCATATCATTTTATTCTGGCTGTTCCTTATGATAATGCATTCACAGCCCTATGACAACAGCACTGTAAAAGACAAGCTTTTAATTCAATATAAATCTATACACTATTGGAGAATGTTAGTTACTCTTTTGTATTATAAAAAAGATTTCTGATGAAACATATGTTTCCAATAATTAAACTACCTGACCACATTAAAGTCAACATGAATCTATGGACCTGTTAATCTTTTCACCAATTTAAAAAAAAAAAATAGTTTAACTACTACTGTAAATAGAAAGTGTTCTGTTATACTAAAATTTCATAGGACAGTGCTGTTAAGTAGCCAATAGCAACAAAGCAGATATCCCCTTCCGGATGTCTGTAGAATTATAAAAAATTATAAATTATATTTATAAAAAATAATTATAAAAAATTATATAAAAAAAATATGGGTTACTGCACATTTTAAAAATAACTATAGCTGAAGGCAAAGTGCAATACCACACTGGACATGTTAATGAATTTCAGAAGTCGTTCAATTAAATAAATAATGGTGATCCTAAACCATGCAATATGATGTGTTGCTTACGATCTATAAGATAGTCAATGCTCTTTCTTGAAAGTTAAATCTAAAGTACAACAGAAAGTAATCTACATATATAGCAAGCCTCATGAAATCAATCTATTCATAAGAATAATATTGAATAACAAACAGTATAAAAGTTTTACCGTCAAGTGTAATTGTACTGTCTGTTTCCAAGACATATTAAAGTGGATGGACTTTTCTGGGTTTTGACCGGATGTTAGTGATCATAGGAGAACTTCAGTGTAAGAAATACACAGGAGAAAATGCATGTTGATAAGGGGAGTGTAGAGGTGTGCGGGGAGTCTACTGACATCACGACTCCACCCACTGAGCCCTGGAAAACAGACCTACCCACAAAATCTCAGGGTCTCATAGCAGACAGAGGGGAGACATTTGACAGATAAGTATACATGTAGGAGGCATGTATACCTTCTAGATAACCAATATTGCAGTAGTTTAGAAAGGATGAGAGTGGGTTTACATCCACTTTAAGGAAGCTGAAGGTCCCATGACCCCTAAGGCCATAAAGTTGGCTGAAGTAGGCCTAAACCCTATATCTAAACTTTCTTATAAGCTTCAACATATCTATATGTCATGTATAAAATATATATGCCATATATAAAATCTGCAACTGAGCAGATACCTGCTCAGGCCCTTCCTGGTGTTGGATGACAATGTCTCCCAGTTGTGATCCTGCATTGTCACCCTGTCACATGCACCCTTGGGGAGGACTTCAGATGGTCATAGTCATGCATGTGCAGACATCATCCAACACTGTCACTATCAGAAAGCCGATCCAAAGCAACAATACGCAGACAGTGCTGGACTGGATATAGAGAGGAAGTGTCTGAGAAAAGCTGCAGGAGTTCCACAAAACTGAGATGTGAAAAGTGTTTTAATGAAAAATTTGGCAGTTATTTCTGATACATGGTGATTTAGCAATCTAAACACCATTTATTTAAGGTTTTCACCTTCTTCACTTGAGTCCCCAGAAAGAAAAGCTCTGTAAAAATATAATTATTTTGTTATTATTATCATCATCATTAATATTATTATCATCCTTATTAGAATTACTATTTAGAGCCATTGGTTGTTTGCTATGGATTGTTGCATTTTTCAGGCCATAATAGCACTTTGCACTGCCTTAATAAATAAGCCTGATAGTCTTATTTTTTTTTTTACGTAAGGGTCAATATTTAAAAGTCAAATGTGTTTGCATTTCATTTCTTAGATTCTCTTTATTCTTTTCCCAATTCTGCATGTGTTGGGTGTTCTCCCAATGTGCTTTTCATCATGTAGGGGTCTCCAATATAACCCCTCATACCCCACCATCCATTGTTTTTTTTTTGTGTTTGTTTTATAACCTGTACAGTCTTATCATCCATCCTTTTTAAAAGAAAATCAACAATACTTCGATAGTTTTGTGGACGGCACAAATATAGAGAATGTCTGAGAGGTCGCTCTTTCATTCGAAATTTTGATTCCCTCTAGTGCCTGGAAGTCTCTCAAGAATATTCTGTTTGATGTTTTTTTTTTCACCCATGCATATTCACTCGCCTGTCCTACCCCAAAGCCATGTGCATTAAAAATAACTTTGTCATGGGGGATTTCATCAAAGATTTCAAGAAATCTAAATAAGTAATGTTATATGCATCGCCATTATGAGCTTCTCAGCCCCGTCCGACATCAGGAATGTCAGTGTGGCAGAATCGGATTGGACGAGGCTATCCATCCCTTGTCACATTATTTATATGAGATGTGTAAAGGAATACCTTCCTTCTCTTTTTTTGAACTATGCTGATCCTACACCTTTCCGATGATTTTTATTTAATTATCATCTCTTCTGCTTCTTTTCTTCTTTTTTTTAAAAATGTAGGCTTCGTTGTGTGAACAAAGCAGTTGTTGTGATTTGTGCTGGTGGAAATAACACTACAGGGAGAACAAGCAGTGCCACTTCAGTGCATGTCACATCGTGTCTACATGACAGAATGGATTTTGACAGCTGAGAAAAAGAAGTAGCACAAAACAAGCATGTCTGTATTGATAAGTCTCCACAATGCTCTGTACACTTCAAAGTGTTTTATGCTAATTAGAGGAACACAAAAAAAACAAAAAAAGTTTTTTTGTGGGATTTAAATTTACATTTTAAATGCATAGTCTTTTTGATGATCTTAGCTATGTGCAATATGTAAAGAACATTGTAAAAAATCTGAATGTGTAAATATTTTTTGAAATTGTATTTATGCATACAATTTATAAATATACTGTATATGTACTGTATATAGGTAGGGCTTTATTGGAGAACTAGAAATATAATCCAGGATATCGTTTTATTACTTAAAAAAAGACACCCCAGGCAGTGAATAAAAAAGAAAAGCAGACCAGGCTGCAGCACTCACCTTTGATCTGGAGCTGTCCCCTGCAGTACTTCCTCAGTCTTTTTGAATGATGCTAAGTCTATACTGTGAGTGCAGGGCCTCAGAAACCTGCTGCCTTAAAGGGGTAGTAAATTCCCATATAAATCACCCGCTGACAGGCAGAGTTTTTATAACACAAGAGACCCTAGTGGTCTGTTCTGCCTCTCCCGGCCTGTCAGTGGCAATGTCGTCTGAGCCATACATGCACAGCTCAGACCACATTTACAGCCCGTTCCATGTGACATAGTGAAGTGACCTCATTGTGGCCCAGCCATTCATGTAGCCAGGGAGTGCAAACCTGGATGGCAGACCGGGCAAAGATGGAAGCTGCTGGGACCTACTGGAGCAACGACAGCGCAGTCCTGGCGGGCTGAGTTTTGGCAGATAAGTCCACCATAATTGTGCTAGCATGCGGTGTATATTAGCACATTATGGCATATACCTGCAGGGGGCCCATTTTAAAAGAATATTTAGAGCCCTTTCACACTGGGGCATTTTGCAGGCACAATAGCGTTAAAAATAGCGCCTGCAAACCGCCCTAAAACAGCTGCTCCATTCACTCCAGTGTGAAATCCCGAGGGCGCTCACACTGGAATGTTGCACTGGCAGGGTGTCAGAAAAAGTTCTGCCAGCAGCTTCTTTGGAGTGGTGAAGGTGTGGTGAACTCACCGCTCCTCCACCGCTCCTTCCCATTGAAATCAGTGGGACAGCGCTGTCATACTGCCAGCAAAACGCCGTTGCAGCAGCATTTTGCGGGAGATGTAACCCCTTTTCGACTGCTAGCGGGGGTTAAAACCACCCCAGGGTGGCCGAATAGCACTGCTAAAACTACGGTAAAGCGGCACTAAAAATATTGCTGCTTTACCGTTGATGCCCGGGGCGGCACAATGTGAAAGGGGTCTTAAAGCAGAACTAATCCCATCAAAGTAACTGTTTCAAAAAACAGTTACATTCCTGGCATGCTGGGTATGCCAACTATAACATTTCCTTGTGCTTTCAACCAAACTGTCAAACCATCAAATGGCTGGTGTCATAGCTGATAACACATGCAGCATGATGGCAGTTGCAGATCAAATAGGCTAAGGCTAAGATGGCAGCTTCCTTGCCTGAAAAGGATAGGAGGGTTTAGTTCCAAATTTAGTTCCAAACGTCAAATTTACTTCTGCTTTAAGGGGGAGTCACCACAGTGCCTTTATTCAATGAGGCTGATTTACATAAGGCAAATAGACAGTTCACCTTGTAAGAGGAGTTGCACTTTGCAAGAGAATTATCCCCAGAGCTTAGTGAATGAGGGCAAGCTCTACTGACCATCATCCAATTATGTGCAAGCAAAAATGTTGTTTTTTTCTTTTCCTTGCACGTGATTGGGTATTCACTGCAAAGTACAATTTTACTTTATTCACTAAGCTCTGGACACAATTCCCTTGAACAATTGCCTGCAAGTGAACAGTCTATTTAACTTTAGTAAATCCACCCCATAGTGTGCTCATGCAGAGTTCAGGTACAAGCTCGAACATTGCCATGTGGCATCACATAAGAAACCTAAGGATAATAAGATAATGCAGCCAGTGAGAGTTCAAAAGGCAGGAAGGGTCAATATAGGCATGGAGCGCGAAGTTCACTTACTGCTGATTGACTCACAATCTGTGCTGAAAGTCTGTATTTATATGTATTGAATATAGCTGCACCTTTACTCATTACACACTCAAGTTCTGGTTCCTGCTTTAATACTACATAATGGTTGTGATTTGCTTCTCCTTAAAGTGTTACTAAACCCAAAACAGTAAAATCAGTCTGTATATGCAGTAAAGCATGCTTGTTATACTCACTGTGGAAGTTAAGGGGTTCATCCTCTGCATTGTCTAAAATGGCTTTTTGATCCTCTCTTCTATGTTGCTCCCCTTCTTCCACATCCCCCAAACCATCTCCTGAACAAAGGCTAGGGGAAAAGCTGCACATGCTCATTTTTGGTGTGTACTGCTAGAATTTTTTTTTTTTCTTGGGAGTGTGCATGTCATCAGCACATGACCAATCAGCACTGTCCAGACAGAGAGTCAGGGGTCCTGCAGCCTCATAGGACAGTCAGAGCAGAACATAAACTCCTCCTACAAGCTTTAACCAGTGCTCGGCCTTACAGATTACATTACTGTATCACATTATTTCACATCCCCATTTGTCCCTAGCAGTTTGTCCAGTGCCCTGCATGCAGGCTTATATTATAAATATAATATAATATAAAATATAATATATTATAAATGCTGTTTTTTCTGCCTGGAAACTGGAGACTGTCCATAGCAACCAAAAAGTGTCACTTTACATCAAAAGGGGATTTAGACGAGCTAGAAAACAGTGATAATAAATTAGAATCACTTGTAAAATTGAGCGATAGTGATTCGTGAGGAAATTCGTCATCAAACACTGAAAGTAATGGCAGCTACAATTCTGAAACTGAGCAAATTTCAGTGTTTTTGATTACACTATTGAATAAGTTGTATTATTATTATACTATTATTTGTTATAATTATTTATAGTTATTTATTATATTATAATTTATGATTTTGTGTTTCAAACTTTATCATACCCGGGATGCCTACTAGACTCTGGTTTGGACAGATTTAAGTGTGTTATTCCTAAGAATTCCAGGCCTACAATATAAAACTCCACATTTCCATGCAAAACGTTGTACTGCTTTGAGCATCAAAAATCTGAAATAATCATACCACCAGGGAGGTTAATATAACAAAACACAAAGGAGCTAGCATGTATAAAAGTCACTTAAAAAATTAAATTATGATAAATACTGCAATAATAACTAAAGATATGTGAACACTTAAAATACACAATATATTTCCAATAAAAATGCATGTAAAAAAATAAAAAAGAGCCACTAAAATAACCCATATATGGATGACCATTGGGCCTCTGTGCCCTGATGACAGATGTAGATTTATATATGATAGGTTCTTTGCACATATTTAATGTGTTGTTTTTTTACTTGTATTTTGATGTCTCAATAAGATCTGCATATTTTTTATATATATTGTCATGGTTATTGGTACCTAAAAAGTCTCTTCCATAGTATTTTCCTCCAGATCCCATACATTTATTTGCCCTCCTTTTCCTTGTTTTTTTTTTTGCATTCAGAAGAGCTTTTAGTGGTACGTATTTTCTTTTTAATGACTGAAAATAAAATAAATATGTTATTAGTCAAGTAACAATGAAATATTTTATGAAATATGAATATTTATGAAATATTCAGCATTTTTGTTTAGCAAGTGAAGCTTTCTGCTCTTTTTCTTGTTTTATTTCACCTCTGTAGTCTGTTGAAAAAAAATCCTGTTGTTTACAGACCCCAACAGCTCAAGCAGAAACACATACACAGCTGAATTAAATATCTTTCTTCAGTTCTGTCTGAACTTTTAGTCAGAGAAAAAACAAGCTGTTTCTGATAGGTCACCCACTTAGATAACACATGGGAGTGGATTTACTAAAACAAGAGTGCAAAATCTGATACAGCTCTGTATTGAAACCAATCAGCTTCCATGTTTTATTGTCAACGCTTAACTGAATAAGCTGAAGCTAGAAGCTGATTGGCTAACACGCACAGCTACACCAGATTCCCAGTGATGGTGATCTGGGAATCATTTGTGTTGTGTTAAATGTTGACAAGAGGCATACTTAGAAGTACATCCGTGCGACGAGCTATGTTTGCCTGCATGGGATGCAGTGTGCATTCAGTCAAACGCATGCAGATATCAAATTGGGAGCAGAGGCTGTGTTCATGCAGCCATTGCATCCCAATTGACATGAACTGTCTACACGCAGATACTAGAAACACTTGTGCAACCCTGTGTGGGCAAAGCATGGGTGTACGTTGCTGTGATTGAGACCTTAAAGTGGAAGTCCATGCTAAAACTGAAATCCCTGTATCTATAGCCACTAGAATTCTAACACTAACCTTTCTAGCACTGTAAAGAAAACAATCGCTATACATACCTTTTCTACAGGCGATCCGAGCTGGTCCCACGCTGAGCTGTCAGTCGCGGCTTTGCTATGGAGGCAGATGCCGAGGACACATCCGACAACGGAAGCCCCATAGTAAGTTTATGAGTGATGTCACTTCCCATTCATTTCACAGCCGTTGTCAGACATGTCCTCTGCAGAGCTTCCGCCGCTGAAGATTGGATCAGATCACCTGCAGAAAAGGTATGTATACTAATTTTTTCTTTACAGGGCTAGATAGGTTAGTGTTAAAATGTTGGTGGCTATAGATGCAGGGATTTTAGTTTCAGTATGAACTTCCACTTAAAACAAAGATCTTATACATATAGTGAAGGGGAAAAAAGCAAATATAAAAGCAAAGGATGTATGGTGCAAGTCAAAGGAGAGTAAGTGGGCTGCTATTACCTCCTGAACAAAAAGTAAGAATCAGTGGAGTGGTAAAGACATCAGAATTTGGTCACAATCTACCACAGTGTTTCTCAACTCCAGTCCTCAAGGCGCCCCAACAGGTCATGTTTTCAGGCGTTCCATTATTTTGCACAGGTGATTTAATCAGTTTCACTGCCTTAGTAATTTCAACTGAGGAAAATCCTGAAAACATGACCCATTGGTGTGCCTTGAGGACTGGAGTTGAGAAACACTGATCTACCACATGGCCACAACTGATGAGTAGATCAAAATGAACCTGTTGTTGACCCCCAAGTATGTGGCGCTCATTGTCAAAAGCCTGTAATATCATAGAGTAGGTGAAAAAAACACAATACAATGAACTGGTACAAAGTATATACAATATCGTCCAAATATTAGTGCAATGTGTAAACTGTTCTATAGTGGTTAAATGTAAAATGAGAACATTTTGTATAAAAATAACAACGCCAAAAAATATAACAGGCGCTTACTTAATAAATCACACTGCCATTCTGCTCAATGGACCAAAATGGAATCAAAGCACTGAAAACTGTAAGCCGACAATAAGCACCCTAGCCTAGTATATTATGTAAAAAAAGTATTAAAAAAAAAAGAATATCACACTCACATATTTGTAAATAAAAAATGGATGGAGAAGATGGAGAGGGTAGGAATGGTGCCGATGTTCGATTCGAACGGGACCAGTTCATACCAGGCCCTTTGGGTTTGGCATAGATCTTAAGGGGAACTCTATGCCAAGATTTAAAAAAAAAATTGTCATGGGCCCCCCAAAATCCACACCAGACCCTTATCCGAGCAAGCAGCCTGGCAGGCCAGGAAAGGGGGGGGGGATGAGCAATCACCCGACCCGAAGGGCCTGGTATGGACTGGGGGGGGATTTTTCATGTTCGTGTCCCATAGATTTTAATAGGGTTCGCATTTTTGCTAAAAAATGTTTGCCCGTTCGCATGTTTTGGTGCGAACCTAACCGGGGGGTGTTCAGCCCAGCCCTAGGAGAGGGTCCAACGAAGAGCTCTGGGGACTGATCTCCTTGTGGGTCAGAATCCTGATACAGAACGGGCCGTGTTTAGTGTAATTCCCGTGCACACGATCGGACATTCCGACAACAAAACTGTGGAATTTTGTTTGAAGGTTGTTGCCTCCAACTTGTCTTGCATACACACGCCACAAAAATGTTGCCAAGAATTATGAACGCAGCGACGTACAAGACATACGTGATATCTCCATTATGGATGCTAGTTTTACAAGACCGAGAGCTTCCGGCTCGTACTTGATTTCGAGCATGCGTGAAGTTTTGTGTGACGACCTTCTGTACACATGATCAGAAAGTTCGATAATAAAGTTTTGTTGGCGAAAAATTTGAGAGCTTGCTAGCCAACATTTGTTGGCGGAAAGTCCGACAACAAATGTTCAATGGAGCATACACGCGGTCAGACTTTCAGCCAACGAACTCACATCCAACATTTCCTATTGGAAAATCCAAACGGATGTAAGCGGCATAACAGTGCTATAGCTGTAGCTGTAGCAGAGTCCTCTGTGTATCAAGTGCTTTAGGCTCCTCCTTCTGGGTAAAAATTGCTAAATTTGTCTGCAATCAAAATGGTGTTATGAGACAATAGACAGAGGCTGTTTCTGATTTTAATTATACACCTATTTTGTATTTTTGCATAACAGCCTGTTCTAGTTAATAAAACAAACACATCATTGTGCATTACCAAAACGACTTTATTCAAATAAAAAAAATGATCAGATATACTTGTTGGCAGAAGGGCACATACAGGCAGAATCATGTACTTGTACGTTGTCCTTTAAGAGGCAGGTTGCGGGCGCACATGTGCCCGCCGGGAGCTTCATGAGCATGATTGCGGGTCTGCGGGGATACCCACGATTGTCTCACAGAGAGGAATAACGGGAAAATGCTAATGTAAACAAGCATTTCCCCGTCCTGCCTAGTGACAGTGTCACTGATCACCGCTCCCTGTAATCGGAAGTGGTGATTAGTGTTGTGTCACACACAGCTCCTCCTCACCACAGTTAGAATCACTCCCTAGGACACACTTAACCCCTACAGCGCCACCTAGTGGTTAACCCCTTCACTGCCAGTCACATTTACACAGTAATTAATGCATTTTTAATTGCACTGATCACTGTATAAATGTGAATGGTCCCAAAATCGAGACAAAAGTGTCCGATCTGTCTGCCATAATGCCACAATCACGATGAAAATTGCTGATCGCCGCCATTACTAGTAAAAAAAAAAAGATTAATAAAAATGGCATAAAACTATCCCCTATTTTGTAAACTCTATAACTTTTGCGCAAACCAATCAATAAACACTTTTTACCAAAAATATGTAGAAGAATACGTATCTGCCTAAACTGAGGAAGAAAATAATGTTTTATATTTTTTTGGGGGTATTTGTTATAGCAAAAGGTAAAAAATAATGCGTTTTCTCTCTAAGTTGGCACTATTTTTTTGTTTATAGCGCCAATTTTGTTTGGGAGCCACGTCGCACAACCGCGCATTGTCAGTTAAAGCGACGCAGTGCAGAATCACAGAAAACGCTCTGAACTTTGGTCAGCCAAATGGTCCGGGGCTTAAGTGGTTAATATATTTAATGTTTGCTTGTCTTTTGTTAATACATACATGAATGAATGAATTTGTTGCTGTTTTTTTATATCTGCTTGGAGTTCAGCCTTAAAAGATTCAGCACCAAGCAATGCTAATCAGCCTAAATGAAAAAGTAATTTATAATATATTTACTGTCTTTACCTGATACAGATGGATAGTGCCTATTGATGCCCAAATCGTTATTACTGAGTCTTGCAGTAGTAACTATGTGCATGTCAATATTCACAGGGCGAGAGAGTGTCTTTTATTGATCCAATATACTCTCGAGGGTTATGTTTGTATTGCTAACATTCCCGTCATTAAATCGTTGTTTGAGCTAAAGATCTAATGTAAATTAAGTGAATAAAGTTAACAATGACAGTACATTGTAAATATGTTAACTCTTGTGCTGATGTTCTGGTACTGTCCTTTAGTTTTAGAGAGTATGGAATTGTTGAAACATTTGTTCCATTGGTGAGATTTTCCTTTATGTCCTTTCTCAAGAGGAACAGAAAGTGAGAGTAGATCCCTCTAAAGCATGACAAATCCTATCCTTAGGCAACTGTCTTCAGAACCAGTTAGGAAATTCTCCTTTCTTAATGACCTCGTGACAACTCAGAGTTGTGGATTTGTGGAAATCTCTGCAGTGGGAACACAAACAGCAATAAAACCTGACTGAAATTCTTACACTACGGGATTTAGAAACATTTAAACGCCATCAGAACTTATTAATCAATTGCCTTAATTTAGTTAGATGTTTTTTCATAAAATAATATTGAATTATTTTTTTTAATTGCTAGCATAAATACCTGAAAACTAGCTTTATATTAGCTTCCCATATTACAAAAACCGAACTCTGACAATTAGAGTGCCACCAGAGAAAGCTAATTAAGCTAAACATTCAATTGCATGCTCGGTATTTGCGGACAATATTAAGCTAAGCAGGGTAATAATTTCTCTGCAGGATATGGAAACCTCGCAAGAAGATCTGAACAAATTAAGGGGGTGGGCAACTACATGGCAAATGAGGTTTACTGTAGAAAATTTTCTAATTATGCATATGGGTGGCAAAAACATGAATGCAATATACTCATTAGGGGGAGAACCTCTGGGGGAATCTAGGATGGAAAAGGATCTGGGGGTCCTAGTAGATGATAGGCTCAGCAATGGCATGCAATGCCAAGCTACTGCAAGCAAAACCAACAGAATTTTAGCATGCATTAAAAAGGAGATTAACTCCAGAGATAAAACGACAATTCTCCCACTCTACAAGACTCTGGTCTGGCTGCACCTGGAGTATGCTGTCCAGTTCTGGGCATCCTCAGGAGTCCTCCTGGGTCCTCAGGAAGGATGTACTGGAAATTGGGAGAGTCCAGAGAAGGTCAACAAAGCTAATAAAGGGACTGGAGGACCTTATATATGAGGAAAGATTACAAGCACTGAACTTATTCTCTCTGGAAAAGAGACACTTGAGAGGGGGTATGAATTCATTGTGCAAGTATTGTACTGGTGACCCCACAATAGGGATAAAATGTTTCCCTGAAAGGGAAATTAAAAAGACGTCCGGCCATTCACTAAAATTAGAAGAGAGGTGGTTTAACTTTAAACTGTGTAGAGGGTTCTTTAATATAAGAGTGGTAAGAATTTGGAATTCTTTTCCACAAGCAGTGGTTTCAGCAGGGAGCATAGATCATTTCAAAAAACTATTAGATGGGCACCTAAACTACCTTAACATACAGGGATATAAAATGTAATACTGATATAAAAGTGCACACACATAGGTTGGACTTGATGGACTTATGTCTTTTTTCAACTTCACCAACTATGTAACTATAAACATATCACTGGTGGCAAGAGTTGGGTGGATTTAAGCTATCCATAGATGGATCAAAATTAAACTGGTTTAGCAGGGACTGATTTCATTTCGATCTATCTACAGCCCTTCCCACCCAACAGAAGACAATCTAACAATTTACTTCTGCTAAAGGGGAAAACTTTTGCCAATCAGTGGCTTGCAGCCAGTCAGATGAAACCACTGATCAGTGGGACTCCTCCACTGTACAATAGCACAGTGGGAAGGATTCCTCCATCCATCTTGCACATGTGGATGGGGAAATCCATTTATGGACAGCTTAAAGTTCTGAATAGTTCCACCCTCTTACCATAGGCATGTGCACAGGGTGTGCCAGATCTGCCCGGGAACACCCTAGTCACCCCATGCAGTGCGGATTCCTCCTGCTGAATGCGCCCCTCCCCCTCCCACAGTGATGCCGGCTTCCCTCCTCTCCTCTCCCTGGTATCAATTGCTCACTCTGTTCATTCATAACTGAAGCATAGTAAAATGTGTCTGTGAATGAACAGGAAGCTGCTCAACACAGAGAACTTCCCATTCATTCACTGTCCCGTGCAACTGGGGAATCTCTGTTCTCAGTCCCTTTCTCTGTCTCAAAAGGGGGACATCACAGGTCTGTTTAGACCCCTGATATTTCAACCAAAGCTCAGGCTTTCAGGGCTCCTAATAAATAATAAAAAAAAGACAAAAAATAATAATGTATAAAATAAAGTTGTAAAACATAATAGAAAAAAATGATTGACACTGTCTACCCTCCTGCTAACTGATACCATCCACTGACACCAACCTCTGCCCTACTAACACCATCCATGTTTAATACCTTTTTAAATGATTGTTTAAAAATTATTGGTAACCTTCAGTTCAGAAACAAGAGGTACATGTAGGCCCCCACCTATAGTAAAGAGTGGATATCACTATCTGCTCTCCAATATGTACGTCAGAGGACATACCTGCACTTTATAGCCCATTCATAAAGCACAGGCTGTAGTGAGGAGTCTTAACATAGCAGAGAGAGCTCCGTGATTGGAGAAGAAGCCAATCACATGAATTTCACAGGTTTCTTGACTGGGTTCTCCTCCGACTGTTTTTTTTCTTTTCTTAAACCTCCATTTATTTTAATGCGGTCCCAAAGTCAATGGAACACTAAGCATATAGCTGTACTTTATAAACATGCCTTTATTTTGAAGCAGCAGTAAGTGTCCCCCATAGGGTATAAAATGAGAGGGGCTACTCCTCTATAATCTATAGTTATAAAATGTATTCATTGCACCACATGTGAAGAATACAGTAAACACGTTTATTTACCTTCTCCATGGTCAGCTCCACAATAGTTTTCAATTCTTTGATTGTAATGCTCATTTAAAATTCTTCTTTTGCTGCCACCTTAAGAAGAGGACGCTGTGCACTACAGGAATTAGAAATCCTTACACATGCTACAGCTTTCCGTAAGATTTTGAGAAGTGTTGATGCAGGATTTGAAGAGTATAATATAATTCTCCTACATGCTCGGTAATATAATCTGCTGAATAAGTGACTATCTTTTAAAACAGCTTATGTTTATTAGGCACCAATTTCTTTCCTAGGAAAACATGCTCTGCAGTTTTGTGTCACACGCTTCTCACATTGACGGGAAATTTAACTTCCCTTCTTCTGCAGGACATCCCATTATATTTAATAATCTCTAATCTTATAATATGCAGACCTGCTGCCACATTTTATGTGTCCCAATATTTTTTTTTTTTTTTTTAACTCAGAATTTTATTGACATTTTTCATAATACAGAGTTGTATACATGCCTTACAAGAAAGAGGGCGTAGTTGCAAATCTTCGTGTAAAAGAGAGAAAGAAAAAACATAGGAGAAGAGTTTGGATACATCATCGTTTTCGTTAATAGCGATTGATAGTAGGTCTAACAGCAACAGTACTAATATATCAAGTAAACATAAGATAACAGAGATACAACTGCTCTTGGTAGGCCTAGTGGCCAACTCATTTGGGTATAACACAAGATACATACGTTATGTAAAACAGTTATAAGGATTGTGATTAATCGATTTTATCGTATAGTAAAACAGTTAGAGTATTAACACATATCAGAATTATACGTTGAACAGGTTTGGTGCCAAGGGTTATGTCAGTCGAGTACTTCTCGGATCAGTGATCCAAGGTTCCCAGTCCCTGAGGAATTTATTCTTTGAGAGGTGAGCTTTGGAGAAATTGTGTTCCAGTTCGAAATTGGAGTTTAGAATGGAGATCACTTCTCGGAATTCCGGAGGTTGTACGGATTTCCACTTACGAGCGATAGCCAATCTTGCGGCTATTAACATGTGGGTGGCTATCGTTTGTAGCTTTTTGGGCCAAGATGGTATCGTTAGACCTAGAAGGATATCTAAGGGTGTCAGATTAGAGGTAGCACTGTTAAGTATTTGGAGAGCGTTTCGAACATGGGACCAAAAATCTTTAAGTGATGGGCAATCCCACCAGATATGGAAAGGCGTTCCTATGGATCCGCATCCCCTCCAGCACAGAGGGGATACATCTGGAAAGAACCGTGCAAGTCTGTCGGGCGTGTAATACCAGTGATGGAATATTTTTTGTAATGTTTCCCAGTGTGTTGTACAGCGAGAGAGCTTAGCAGGAAGGGAGAGAGCTTGGAGTCATACATGGTTAGGTGGGCTGCTTGGAACGTGTTTACACCACTTTAAAATACTGGTTTGTAGCGGGTCATCTGAGGATCGGGAAAGCTCTTTGTAAAAGTACGATATGCCCTTGCATGTGAGATCGTTCGAGGTGAAATATGCTACCGTGGCATGCAATATTCCGCGGTGGTGAGTCCATTTAATTTTGTTAAGTAAGGACCTAACCCTTAAATATATATAGAAGGACTTGTGAGAGATTAGATGAGTAGATTGGAGCTCTGCAAAAGATTTTATCTGTGAGGCGGAAAATAATTTCCCTAGATCCGAGATGCCCGCTTCAATCCAGGGTTGTATGGGAAGGTCAGGTAGCAGGAGGGTCAGCGATTGAGTAGGAATAAGGGGCAATAAAGAATGTGGTATGCCTGTCGACATTTGTGAAAGGGACGACCATACTCTGATGGAGGCAGATACAGTGTCTAATGCGTAATGTCGAATTTCAGGAGCAAGAACATAGGCAGATAAAAGTAGTTTGGGTTCGGTAGGTAGTATTTCTGCTTCTATCTGTGCCCAGTTAGATGGGCTAGGTGTATTCCACCAAACCTTAAGTTGTTCTAGAACAACCGCTTTGTAGTATAAAGTGATATTGGGAACTCCCATACCTCCTTTACAGATGGGAGTTGTGAGGATTTTCCTATTAATCCTGGGTTTTTTACCTTGCCAGACAAAGGCATGGAGAATGGCTTGAAGAGATCTCAAGTGCACCGGTAGGAATGGTATCGGGAGAGTGCGGAAGATGTATAAGATGTGGGGGAGTAGAAACATCTTAGCTAGCGCAATCCTGCCAGCCCATGAGACAAACGGATGGTTCATCTCACGCGATAATTGATGGAGCTTCTCTGTGAGGGCCGAGTAATTAGATCGTAGAAGTTGTGTACTGGAGGAAGTTAATTTGATTCCCAAATATGTCAGAGACGCAGAAGTAGACCAGGAGAAGGGTGAGATTGTGGATATATGTTGGACCGTCGATTTGTCAAGGCCTAGGGCTAGCATCAAAGATTTGCTGTGGTTCACCTTATAAAGCGAGATAGCACTAAATTGACCTAGTATTTGTTGAACTACTCCCAAGGACTGTTGTGGATCGGAGAGCGAGATTATTACATCGTCTGCGTATAGTCCTATTTTATGTTCTACTTGTCCTATTGTGACACCTTTGACGTCTGTGTTGGAGCGAATGTGCTGGGCTAGTGGTTCCATGATCATAGCGAAAATTAGAGGGGAAAGGGGGCATCCCTGACGGGTACCATTAGTAATAGAAAAGGGATCCGAGATGACTCCAGATGTCCATACCCGTGCACTAGGGGACGAATAAAGGCATAAGATGGCTTGCAGTAGTTTGTCGGATATGCCAAATTTACGTAGGACAGCTTCCAGATATAGCCAATGAACTCTGTCAAACGCCTTCTCTGCATCCAAGGAAAGGAGCAGAGAAGGCGTTTTGGTGTGCTCTGTCCACTGAATAATGTCAATAAAGCGACGAGTGCCGTCCGAGGTTTGCCTTCCAGGGATGAAGCCCACCTGATCTATATGGATCAGTTGAGTCATCACCGTGGAGAGTCTAAGAGCCAGCAGTTTAGCGTACAATTTGGTGTCTGTATTTAAGAGTGAAATAGGTCTAAAGTTTCCCGGAGTATCCGAGGGTTTACCCGGTTTGGGTAGGGTTACTATAAGGGCATTCAGACACTCCGTAGGCATTGTGCCAGAGGAGGCATATTGATTAAATGCGTTACAGAGATGAGGGGAGAGGATGTCATTGTAGTGCTTATAATATTCGTTAACAAAGCCGTCGGGGCCTGGTGCTTTATGTAGTGGGAGCGATTTAATAGCTGCTTGTACTTCGGTGAGCGAAAAGGGGGTGGATAGGTCTTTCAGTTGAGTCGGTGTTAGTGCTGGTAGTTGAACTGAAGAAAGGAAAGCGTTAATAGAGTCGGTAGTTATCGGGGGGTCTGACATCGTCGTTTGGAGGTTGTATAAGTCCGAGTAGAAAGCTGCAAATGTGTTGGCTATATCCAGGGGATTGGTCATACGTGCACCTTTGGAGTTTAGGAGGTATGGGATTTTGGCCTTGCGTTGTTGTTTTTTTATTTGTTTAGCTAAAAAGGCTCCAGATTTGTTGCTGAAGGCATATGAGTTCAATTTTAGTCGTTTGATGTAGTAGTCAAATTTGTGGTTCAATAATTCAGTAAGTTGTTTTCTATAGTCACGAAGGGAATCTAGCAGTGTAGTGGTGGGATTGGCTTTATGGGCCAGTTCCAGGGATTTAATGCGATGTAATAACTGGTCTACCTCTGCGTTTCGTCTTTTGCGTTCTCTGGCTCCCAGTTTCATAAAAAGCCCTCGTAATGAGGCTTTGTGCGCTAACCAAATTGTAGCTTGGTTGTCTACCGATGCACAGTTGTACTCGAAGTAACTCCTAATCTCGGATTCTATTTCCTTTTCGTAAGTAATATTGGTTAATAGGGATGCATTCATTCGCCACACCGAGTGGTTAGTGGGGCATTGGGGCGGGAACAGGGTCAACGAGATTGGTGCGTGATCTGACCATGTAATCGTGCCAATATGGGCTTCTGAAGTGGACAATAAAGCTTTTTTGTTTGTGAGAAAGAGGTCGATCCGAGAGTAGGAGTTGCCTGGGTAGGAGTAAAAAGTGTAATCACGCTCAACATCGTGTGTGCACCTCCACGGGTCGTATAGATTTTCGTTGGTCATAAACGTGGAAAGGGCGGAGGAGTCCTTCCTGCTTGGATTGGTTGTGTCTAGCAAAGGGTCAGGAATGTCATTAAAGTCTCCGCATATGATTAGGGAGTCATGCTGAACCAGCTGTAATTTGGACCTGAGACGTTTGAAAAACTTCTTTTGAGAGGTGTTGGGCGCGTATACATTTACTAATGTTAAGGCTTGGTTATCAATCGTTGCAGTTAGAACGATAAACCTTCCCTCCTCATCCGTGTCAATGTGATGTGGGTTGAAAGAAATGTCGGAGCTAACAGCTATCATTACCCCACATTTCTTTTTAGTGTGGTTAGAGAAAAAGTAGTGTGAATAATTTTTATGTGTACATTTGGGTGGATTATGTTGCGTAAAGTGCGTTTCTTGCACACATACTATGTCAGCTTTTTGTTTACACGCTTCCTTCCAGAGGAGGTTTCTTTTGAAGGGGGAATTAAGACCTTTGGCGTTGAGGGAAACTATTTTAATTGGCATGGCGGTCAATTATGAAATAGAGTTGCACAGATGGTGAGCGCGACCACAGGTAGAATAAGACAGTGTATTATAAACCTATACAGTACAATAATCTATGATGATAGTTATGACTTACATCTTGTAAAAACTATGAGCATTGAGATTACAATAAAAGAGACAGTTCAAATGGGTTTAGAGATGTCGGTATGTTGAAGAAGCGAACGGCATCAGGGACTGGTAGATCTTACAAGAGTCGTTGGGCACCAGTAGTTAACAAAGTGGTGAGACAGGGGTCGGGGGAAAAATGGGACCCAAAACAATAAGAAAACAAAAGCAAAAAAAAAGGGAAAAAAACTGGTAAGTCAGAAAAAATATCCAAAAGTAATAACAGAGCAGGTTACCTTCAAGGAAACAAAGGTTTAGGAAGGTACCTAAACAGAGTGGGCTTGGCACACTGTAATTCAGCGGGGGAGGTGAAACTGAAGAAGACGCCCATGCAGGCTTCATGTAGCTGGGACAGTGCTTGACGTAGAGGGCATCAGGTTTTGTTGGACTTGTTTAATGGTCGCCGAGAAGGAGGTGGGGAGTCCTTCGAGTGATTTGTTGAATTGTGTGACTTCGGTCGGAGAGGAAGTAGGCCCCAGTTAGTTAGCTTCTTGTACCCGTCCTTGGGTGACAGGATAGGAACCACTTTTTGTTGGTAGGTGACTAGGAGCTTGGTGGGGAATCCCCAACGATAAACAATATTATGCTCTTGGAGTAGGGACGTGACCGGTGAGAACGCTCTGCGGAACTCCATGGTTGCGGGGGACAGGTCCGCGAAAAGCGATACTTTGCTGTAAGGAGCTGGAAGGGGTCTCAAGTTCCTGGCCGCACGAAGGAGTTGTTCCTTGACTTGATAAAAGTGGATTCTTGCTAGAACATCTCGGGGTGTATCATCTGGGAGATGGTCCGGTTTCGCAATTCTATGCGCTCGGTCGATGGTCATATCATGAGGTGTAAGGTCAGGAAGGAGAGTGAGGAAAAGATGGTGCAAGTACTTTGGCAGCTCGTTAGGCAATACGGTTTCAGGGATACCTCTAAATTTTATATTGTTACGTCTGGACCTGTCCTCGAGGTCTGCGAGCTTCAGCTTTATCTTTTGTATCTCATCCGTGTGGTGGTCGTGTGCGTTGAGGAGTTCATTGTGCGCTTTGCCCATGTCTGAAAGGTGATCTTCCAGTATGTCTGCTCTGTCTTCCAGGCAGTCTAGCCTGTCATGTGCTTGAGATAGGGAGAGCTGCAGCTCCCTGTGGAGGTCTTTCTGCAGAGTGAGCAGCATAGATTTTAACATGCTTTCAGACACAGGGTTGTCAGTCACTGGTATGGTAGCCAAGGTAGACAAAGGGGTTGAGGTGGTATGAGTAGGTCCAGAGTCAGGGCCATGGTGCTTCTTAGCAGTGGGTGCTTTGTGAGGAGAATTACAGGGGGAAGAGGCCAGTCTCTTACCTCTCTCTTGCGGTGTGTCCCCTGCGTATAGCGGTGTATGGGGGAGGCTGTCCATCTCCTCATGATCTCCTCTGCCATCCCTGTCTGTGCCAGGCCGGTCTCCCTGTGGATCGAGCGGCTGCGAGTTGTGCGGCGCGAGGGCCGTGTGCAGAGCGGCCTGGTCGGCGCCATCTTGGCTCCCTCCGTTCTCCATGCGGCCGAAGAATTCGGTCATTCGGCGCGGTTGCGGCGGAGGATGGCGGCGTCCGGGCATGCCGCCGAGTGTCCCACGACTTCCCCGCTCTGTTGTGCGAGGGAGAGTCGGTTAGTTGCGCTGGTGTAGCTGCGGAAGCCTGCTGTGGAGCGGAGCTCTGTGATCAAGCTTCCATCTTGCTCCGCGGCTAGCCACGCCCCCGTGTCCCAATATTTATTTTAAAGGAGCTTAGTAGAAAGCAATATTCACGAGTATGTCCTATTATTTTTACATTACTGAAAGTAACTTCCATAAATAAAAGCAAATCTATAATACTAATGTGAAGTTATATACAGAATAGGAATGTGGTCAGCTTAATGGAAATAGTATTGCTGACATGCATAAATGTTTTAAAAATTGAATTGATGTTTGGCGTTTTTAATAATATGTATGTAAGGGCAGCGGCCATATTTGATTAAATATGGCCAGGAGGGAGCCACAATAGAATTCAGTAATTAAACAGAGAAAAAATGATGCCAAATTACTTTGGGGGAGATTTACTAAAACTGGTGCGGCTGTGCATAGTAACCAATCAACTTCTATCTTTTATTGTCAAAGCTTTATTGAACAAGGCGACGTGAGAAGCTGATTGGTTACTAGTTGCACCAGATTTTGAGTGCACCAGTTTTAGTAAATTTCCCCCTTTGCATCTGCGTTGATGTGTTGATTTACGGAGTAACTGGACAGTTCTTTTTTCAACAAATAATACATAATCTCTATGATTTACCCAATATGAGTGGAGATATATTTATTCCCACATATACCGTATATACTCGAGTATAAGCCGAGATTTTCAGCCTCTTTTTTGAGGCTGAAAGTGCCCCCCTCGGCTTATACTCGAGTCATCGCTGTCTGCCCGCTCGATCAGCGTGTCGAGCAGACAGACAGCGGCCATTCTGATTCAAAAGCCGCGCCTCCGGCTCCGCCTTCGCCTGTGATAGGCGGAACACTGAATTTCCCAGCAGCCTGTGTTCCGCCTATCACGGGCATCTTCTCATCCTCGTACTACGGACGAGGATGATACGACGTCCGTGATAGGCGGAACACAGGCTGCTGGGAAATTCAGTGTTCCGCCTATCACAGGCGAAGGAGGAGGCGCGGCTTTTGAATTTTACAATGGCCGCCGACGAAGAGGGCACGGGACGGAGGCAAGGCAAGGCACGGCACGGGACAGGACGGGACGGGACGGGACGGGACGAAGGCAAGGCACGACACGGGACGGAGGCTCGGGACAAAGGCTCGGGACACAGGTAGGCTAGACACACACACACACACACACACACACACACACACACACACACACACACACACACACACACACACACACACGGATGGAGACACACACACACGGATGGATGGATGGATGGAGACACACACACACACAGGGATGGATGGATACACACACACACAGGGATGGATGGATGGATGGATGGAGACACACACACACAGGGATGGATGGATGGATGGATGGAGACACACACACACAGGGATGGATGGATGGATGGATGGATGGAGACACACACACACAGGGATGGATGGATGGATGGACACACACACACACAGGGATGGATGGACGGACACACAGGGATGGACGGACACACAGGGATGGACGGACACACAGGGATGGACGGACACACACACAGGGATGGACAGGCATGTCTCACCCTCGGCTTATACACGAGTCAATAAGTTTGCCAGTTTTTTTGGGGGTAAATTGGGGGCCTCGGCTTATATTCGGGTCGGCCTATACTCGAGTATATACGGTATATTAAATATAGTGTAAATTTCTTGTTTAACCTCCCTAGCGGTATGATTCAGTCTGGAATTAGGTGCTGAAAGCGTTTTATTTTGTAGTCCTGTAATTCTTAGGAATAATGCTCTTAAATCTTTTCAAACCAGAGTCTAGCAGACATCCCGGGTATGATAAAGTTTATAATATAATAAAGAATAATAAAAATTATTCAATAATGTAATTAAATCCTAAAACACTGAAAAAGGAACACGTTTTGCTATGGACAATCTCCAAATTCCAGGCAGAAAAAAACAGTATTTATAATATAAAAGTGCATGCAGGGCATTGCACAGACCACTAGGGACAAAGGGGGTGTGTATTTTGTAATATAGCACTGTAATCTGTAAGATTACAGTGCTGTGTGTGTTTTGTGTCTTTTTACTTTTTTAAATTTGCCGCCGTTCTCCGCTCCTGTGCGCCGTAACGCCGCAGAGAACGGAGCTCGGCGGCATTCGGCACTGTGAATCGAGCAGAGGGCAGCTCGATCACACAGCGCGGGGGACATCGCTGGATCCAGGGGACAAGGTAAGTAACTCTCCCTGTGTCCTCCCCTGCATCCAGCGGAGCGATCCCGAGTCTGGCTGGGGGTTACCGCTTCTATCAGTAAATTCCCAACCTGAGCCAGACTCGGGATTACCGCTAGGGGGGTTAATAGTTTTTATCAAGGGTTTTATTTTTTACTTTTACAAAACAGAAAAATTATTTGTACTTAAAGTGTTACTAAACCCTCAACAGTAAAATCAGTCTGTATATGCAGTAAAGCATGCTTGTTATACTCACTATGGAACCTAAGGGGTCAATCCTCCACATTGTGTATAAAGGCTGTTTGATACTGTCTCTCTTATCCTCCTCTCCTTCCACTGTCTCAAAAAAATTAACCTGATATTTACAGAGCCAGTGGATGGGCTGCACATGCTTAGTTTGGAGTGTATTGATAGAGAGTTTTTTTTTTTTTCTTGGGAGGGTGCATGTGATCAGCACAGGGCCAATCAGCACTGTCCAGTCATGTCCAGACAAAGGATCAGTACAGTATGAAAACTCCTCCTACAAGTTTTACTAAACTGATAGAAGTCCCAAGACTGCTGTATACTGCTTATGAGAAAATGTATTTATCAGTTTATATTTACTAAAACAATTGTATTTCCATGTTCTGTGTACTGTGGGTGACCAGCTATAGTGAATGCAGGGTCCCGGGTTTAGTAACAATTCAAAGCCCCATACACACAATCGGACTTTGTACAAACTTTCCTGTGGACTTTTGTACAAAGGGCATTGGCCGTAAGTTTGTATTGCATACACACGATCTGACTTTTTAGGCAACAAACACGAACGTAGTGATGTTTCAACGTACTGACGACACTTCAAAAGAGGATGTTCAATTACTCCAGCGCCACCTTTGGTCAACTTCTGTATTGTTGTCTGATCTTTTGCATTAGTTCTGAGCATGCGTGTTTGTACTTTGTACAAAAGTTCAATGGTTTTGCGTACACACAATCAGACTTTGCTCCATTGGACTTATGTTGTCAAAAAGTTTGTCCGTTCGCACAGCCAACAAAAGTCTGATGAAAGCCAAAAAAGTTAGTCCGATGGAGCGTACACATGGTCGGATGTTGCTCCAAAACAGCTAATTTGCATGCTTATTGACAAAAAATCTGATCGTGTGAATGGGCCTTAACACTCGTACTTTCAAAACTCCATCATGGATAAGTACAAGCAAAGCTTATCCTCTTCAGGTTCACCCTATAGCAATTTTAACGCTACAGGGTGGCACCTGCACGACGTATCGCATATATATATATATATATATATATATATATATATATATATGATCTGGTTCTTCTGGGTAGGGTGCGTGCATGCTCACTGTTGGCCGCTCGCTCCTGCTGTAAGCGCAAACAGCGGGAGCCCAGCGGTGGGTACCGTGGACTCGATGCCTGTCAGCACCTGCCGATTATTCAGCAGAGAGGCAGAATAGCGGTCTGCCTATGTAAACAAGGTAAGGCACAGTAGGGAAGGCATGGATCCTGTGTTCCTGAAAAGCAGGTACATGGATCCATACCTTCCCCTAGTAAAAGCACCTCCCCCAGTTTAGAGAAACACAGGCTAAGCACACATTTAACCCTTTGATCCCCCTTCATGTTAACTTCTTCCCAGCCAGTATCATTGGAACAGAGACAGCATATTTTTTAGCACTGATCACTCTAAAAATGTCACTTGGGGTTTTGAATGCTTTTAATTGCAAAAGAGAGATTTGGGGTCTCATAGACCCCAGATCCCTCCATAAAGAGTATTTGTCACTGCTTATTACTATCACAAGGGATGTTTACATCAACTTTTATTGCATTTTGCTCTGGCTCACAGGGGTTGATTTACTAAAACTGGAGAGTGCAAAATCTGCTGCAGCTGTGCATAGAAACCAATCAGTCTGTAGCTTGTTCAATATAGTATAACTAAAGGCAAAACTTGTTTTTTTAAGTTTTAGATAGAGGGATTAGAACACCTGTCAGGTTTTTATGCTGTCTGTGTCCCCATTAGGGAGATTCCTCCTTTCTATATGTTCTGTTTACCAATATCATTGAAAGTGAAAGTAAAAGAAAATCCCACCTTTTGGGTTGTCCCCAGAAAAGTAACAGAGGGGGAATTTTCCAATGAGAACACAGTTCTGGTGACCTGGGAGTCCCCAAGAGATTTCCTTAATTTGCAGGGGTTTTCTCTCACTTCCTGTTTTGGCTAAGGGACAGGAAGTGAAGGTGAATCACCCCACTGGGACAAAGAGGGCAAAAATAAACCTTACAGGGGTCATAATCCTACTTAATTCTATCCAACATGGAAAAAAGTTTTGCCTATTGTTACTACTTTAAGCTTTGATAGAAAAAAAAATGGAAACTGATTGGTTTCTATGCAAAATCCAGATTTTGCATGCTCCAGTTTTAGTGAACCAACTCCAATGTCACTAATAATATCTGAAGGAAAGAGCACTGTACATAAGCAATCAAAAATTCTACTTTCTGAAGTCACAACAGCATTGTGATTGGCAGACTCATAAGGCCAATATTTTGTTATCGCATTTGGCAGGAAAAATAGAAACTGTGTGAAGCTAAAACACAGGTATTACCTAATATCAAACAACCTACCTACATTGAACTAAATATAAATTCATATTTTAAATAGAGATCTAAAGCAGGCAGGTTTCTAGAGAGTGGGTAGGGTTACCATTTTCAATGAAACCTCAGTGAAATGGGTCTGAAGCTCATGTATTTGTACACAGAGGTATGGGAACGTGAGTATAGTTTAATAATTATAAATCATATGCATTTAAATAAAAGCCGTTTTTTGATATTGTGTACAGATTTTTTACATTTTATTACATGTATTACCCTGGTGGTCACCTTCATGAGATTTTCCTATTAGGGTGAGTTTATTTATTAACTTTAACTTTATTTATTAGCTTTACAACTCCCTTTCTGGGGATATTTACCTATTCTATGGCTCAACTGAAGGTAGACACTGTCACATATATTACTATAATATTACGGATGGGGGTAGAATTCATGGATTTTCTATAACTAAATGTATTCAGTGATTGATGGGCTTATAATTGTATGTAGGCTATCCACCAACAATATACACCTACTCCTTCAAGGTACGGTATAAGATAATTATCCTTGGGTGAACAGATTTATGTTAATGTTAATTTCAGATCAGTATTTAGCCTAAGCATGAACATTTATTGTTGTTGTTATTATTATTATCATGCACAGATGTCTATTGAAATCACCCTTGAAGTTGCCAAAAGTAGTGCAGGAACTACTTATGAATCTGTGAAGTGGCACAAAGTCGGTGTTGCACTAATTCGGACGGTGGCATGGCCAGCAATAGGCTCTGATTTGGTATGTGATTTGACATGTTAAATCGTATGTCAAATCGGCCTGGTATGAATGAGGGCTAAAACCTAGAAGCTAATTAGTTACTATGCACAGCCGGATTCTGTGTGCTCCAGTTTTAGTAAATCTCCCTCACAGTATATTTTATATTGATACGTTTAAAATAAGTATGATGACATAACAGGTCAGTTGATGGTGAAGGTGAAGCATAAACAGTTTTAAAACAACATAGAGTTTAGGGTCAGGCGTACCAGACCCTGATCTTCTTCTGCTGTCATTGAGGTGCAAGAACCGCAGGTCCCTCGTATGAAGCAGAGAGCCAGTACTAGTGCCACTATTCCTTCTGGTGAACTGGCAAACACCAGCGGCCAGCAGCCTAGTACATCCTGGTCATACATGCAGCACTGCAGTAACACTTGGTGACGTGGTGAGTCCCATAAGTGCAGTTCAAGCTGGCGAGGTGGCAAGCACACGCAGTGCCCCGCTGCCACCAAGAGGAAGACAAACACAGGCCTGTCAAGCCCATAGTGCCCTTCCTGCTGCATTCGCCAATCCTAATTGGGGACCCACCATTTCTGCAGCACCCGGCCAACTCAGAATTCAGGTGGAAACAGTTGATTTTACATCACTTAATTTTTATTCGCTGTTTTTCACCAAAGATCTCTATAGATCTATTGTGGACCAAAGACATTTGTATGCTGGTCAATTCATCGCTGTTAATCCCCAGCTGACCCTTGCCAGAGATTGGAAACCAATTTCGGTTTATGAATTTAAGACCTTTCTGGGCCTATCCCTCCTCATGGGCATAACTAAAAAGAGTGAGTTGCGGTCATATTTGTCCACTGACGCAATTCACCATATGCCCGTGTTCTCTGCAAGGACACAATACGAGCAAATCTTATGACCAGGATTCAATACGAGCAGATCTTGTGGTTCCTGCACTTCAATGACAATGAACTCTCTCATCCTTGGGGTGATCCTGGATTTGATTGGCTCTACAAAATTCGGCCCCTCTTAAACCACTTGAACCAACGTTTTGCAGCCTTGTTTACTCCCAATCAAGTTGTTTGCATTGATGAGTCCCTGATTACATTTTCTGGCCGCTTGTCTATCAAACAGTATCTTCCCAGCAAGCGTGCCAGATACAGGGTCACGATGTATAAGCTCTGTGACAGGGCCACAGGCTATACATATAGTTTTATGGTTTATGAGGGAAGAGATAGTCATGTAGAGCTGGAGAACTGCTCGTACTACATAGGGAGTGCTGGTAAGATGGGACTTGGTGTTACTCTTATTCAGAAAGGGGTACCACTTGTACATAGACAATTATTACATGAGCGTGCCACTTTTTAGTCACCTTTTTGATTATGGAATTGGCACCATGAGATCTAATCACCGGGGCTTCCCCCAACGGCTTGTAGAATCTTGACTTAGATGGAGGAGAGAGCCTGCTTGAGATGTAATAATTGGTTAGCAATGAAGTGGAGGGATTCACGGAATGTTTTCGTTCTGTCTCCACTTCACGCAGACACAGCATTCCAAATTCCTATGGCGACTGGTGTTGTGGAGAAACCCCTCTGTGTCCATGAATATAACCTTAACATGGGAGGGGTGGACCTCAATGACCAGTTGTTGGTGCCATACCTAATTGCCCGTAAGGCCAGATGCTGATACAAAAAAGTGACTGTTTATTTATTTCAACTGGGTTTGCTGAATGCTTTTGTGCTATACAAAGCTTCAGGATGGACTAAATCCTTCCTTAAATTCCAGGAAGAGATTGTCAGAGCCCAGAGTTTCCAGACGGTGCTCTTGGCCAACTTCCCAATCCAAATGCAGTGAGCCGGCTGCATGAGAGGTATTTTCCTTTTGTCCTCCCTGGTACCGCTACCCAAAGAAACCCCCAAAAAAGATGTTGTGTCTGCAGCAAACGCGGATTTAGACATGAAACTCGCTTTTATTGTTCCTCCTGTTCTGACTAACTTGGTCTCTACATTGGTGATGGTTTCAAACGCTATCACACAATAGTGGAGTTTTAGCATAGGGTACAGCACCACACAGTCCTAGGCACACTAACACAGGGTCTCAGGGGCTTGTTTTGAGACTTTACATTTCAAGAGACCCTAATCTGCAAAGTTCAGTTTACAGTTTTTTTACAGTTTTTATAAAAGTGAAGAAAAAAACACACAAAAACACAAACAAATATAAAATAAAATAAAACAAAAATGGTTGTAGTTGTATTTTTCTCTTCTCTCTATTGTTCTCTCTCTTAAGTTTGCTCTCTACTGTTCACTCACTATTGTTCTATATCTATCGTTCTCTCTATGTTTTATTTTTACTATGTTTTAATGTATTTGCTTTGCAGGCATGGTATGTTATACTGTAATGTTTGTTTTATTGTTAAAGAGGAAGTAAACCCTGATGGGGGTTATAGTAATATAGTCATATATAATATAGTATAGCGATAGTGCGCTGCATGCGCCGTAGACAGTGGTGCCTATCTTTTAGTAAATATCTCCTAAACCATGTAGGTTTAGGAGATATTTCTTGGGCCTACAGGTAAGCCTCAATCTAGGCTTACCTGTAGGTCAAAGTGGTTTGTTAGGGTTTACAACCACTTTAAACATCATTTGCTTAACAGGTACACCATTCAGATGCAGCACGGGTTTATTTATCTTGACAGCAGCATCGTTTGCTCCCACAATATATTAAGCCATGACTCCAGCGCTGTCGGAGGTGATTTTACCATCCCAGTTAAAAAAAAAGAGCATATATGCCGAAGCATGGGGGCATGGGTGGAGGAGCGATTTGCTCCTAACATTAGGGACGGATTGCCCCCATACTTCGGCATATATTTTTTTAGGCCCACATTGCAATGTTTTATTTTTACTATGTTTTATTGTATTTGCTTTGCAGGTATGGTAAGTCTTACTGTTATACTGTAATGTTACTTTGATTTATTGTTAACCATCATTTGCTTAGCAGGTACGCCATTCAACTGCAGCACGGGTTTATTTATCTTGACAGCAACAGAGTTTGCTCCCACGATAAAGCAGTAATACCGTGACTCCAGGTGATTTTCACCACCACAATTAAAAAAAATGGTGCATGTGTGCGCATCATTAGAAGTGGGTGGATGAAGGGCGGTATTATAATGGTGGACATACCCACCAATCGATCTCTATTTTTCATCCAGCCCACAGGCTGCATGAAAAAAAGAACATTACAATGTATGCCCAACAAGGACCAGCAATGTACTTTTATGTTGCTGGACTTTGAGTGGTTATACCAGAATGATGCCTGCAGGTTTAGGTATTATCTTGGTATCATTCTTTTTAGCCAGTGGTCGGCTTTCATATAAAAGCAATTCTAGAGGCTATTTAGCCTCTAGACTGCTTTTATAAGCAGTGGCAGGGAACGTCCCCCCCACCATCTTCCATGGTTTTCTCGGGTTCTCCTGAGAACCTGAGAATGCAGCTGGTGGTTCAGCCAGCTGACCATAGAGCTGATCAGAGACCAGAATGGCTCCAATTATCTTTATGGCCTAAGAAACTGGAAGCTATGAGCATTTCATGACTTAGGTTTTGCCGGATATAAACAGCGCCATTGGGAAATTGGCAAAGCATTTTATCACCTCAATCTTGGTGTGGTCAGATGCTTTGAGGGCAGAGGAGAGATCTAGGGTCTAATAGACCCCAATTTTTTCAAAAAAGAGTACCTGTCACTACCTGTTGCTATTATAGGGGGTATTTACATTCCCTGAGATAACAATAAAAATGATAATAAAAAATAAAAGAAAATTTAAGGAACAGTTTCAAAATATAATAAAAAAGCAAAATAAATAATAATAATAAAAGCACCCCTGTCCCCCCGTGCTCACGTGCAAAGGCGAATGCAAACGTCTGTCTGGTGTCATATGTAAACAACAATTGCACCATGCATGTGAGGTATCACCGCAAAGGTCAGATTGAGGGCAGAAAATTTAGCAGCAGTCCTCCTCTGTATATCTAAAATGGTAACCTGTAAAGGCTTTTAAAAACATATGTAGTTTGCTGCCACTGCACATTTGTGCGCAATTTTAAAGCATGTCATGTTTGGTATCCATGTACTCAGCATGAGATCATCTTTTTTATTTCATCAAACATTGTGGCAATATAGTGTGTTTTAGTGCATAAAAATTTTAAAAAGTGTGTTTTTTCCAAAAAAATTGCATTTGAATAATCGCTGCGCAAATACTGTGAGAAAAAAAAAATTACAACACCCAGAATTTCAATCTGTAGGGATTTTGCTTTCAAAAAATATATAATGTTTGGGGGTTCAAAGTAACTTTCTTGCAAAAAAATATATATTTTTTCATGTAAATTATTATTATTATTATTATTATACAGGATTTATATAGCGCAGACAGTTTACGCAGCGCTTTACAACATTAGGGCAGACATTACAATACAATACAATTCAATACAGGGGGGAATCAGAGGGCTCTGCTCGTTAGAGCTTACGATCTAGGAGGGAGGGTCAAGTTATACAAAAGGGTAATAGCTTTGGGGGATGAGCAAATAGAGAAAATAGTGCAGTTGTTAGATGGAGGCAGGATAGGCTTCTCTGAAGAGGAACTTTTTCAGTGATCGCCTAAAAGTGGATACATTTGGAGACATTCTGACAGATTGGGGTGGTGAATTTTAGAGGATGGGCGAGGCTCGGGAGAAGTCCTGGAGGCAGATATGGAAGGAGGTGATGGGGGAGCTAGAGAGCAGTTGGTCTTGGGAGGAACGAAGTGGGCAATTAGGTTGGCTTTTTGAGACTAGGCTAGTGATGTAGCTGGGGGCAGAATTGTGGATGGCTTTGTAAGGGTTTTTCGAATTTTGAATTGAATTTGTTGGGCAAGTGGCAGCCAATAGAGGGATTGGCAGAGAAGGGTAGCAGATACTGTGCGGTTTGTAAGGTAGATGCATCTGGCAGCATCATTCATGATGGACTGAAGGGGGTATAGTCTATTTAAAGGTAAGCCAATGAGGAAGGAATTGCAGTAGTCAAGGTGAGAAATAACCAGGGAGTGAATCAGGTGCTTTGTGGCTTCATTGGTTAGAAAGGGAGGGCGTGTCCAACCGAGGAGGAGAGCAGACGTGTGGAAGCTGAGCTCCAGGAGGGCGATCGCAATCCACCGCCATCCGGAGCTATTTCCACGCCGACGAACACCCCTCCTGCACGGGACGGCTGCCGCGGACTCTGGGCTACACAGCAGGGGGATATTTGAACGACGGGGACAGTGCTGAAGCCGCGGACCGCCGCGAGGCTGTGCAATCTAGCGGGCGCCATCTTGAGGCCTACCGACGAGCCGCTCCACGCCACGCACCGCCGCATGAGACACAGCATCCCGGGAGTGCATCACCCGGGCCCGAGCACTACAGCATCCGGGCAGGTCCAGGGAAGCTACGGAGCGCCATCGGAGAGCCCCAAACCGCGGCTAGGCCTCACAAGAGTTCAGGCCACATCTTAGGCCTGCAGCAAACAGTGAGTACTGCAAAGCCCGCCCCCCCCCCCTTGTAACTGCCGCTGCTTGGCATCCGGAACCCTGCAGAGACATAGAGTTTGGGGAGGCCCCCCTGACACCTCACCCTACAGGAACTGGGACATTTAGGGGTCAGAAGCAGGCTGTGGGACTATATGAGCCAGCAGGCCTACAGATAAGAAGCCAGCGGCCATCTTGCTACACCCAGCTTACTCTACCCCCTCACGAGCCTACCCAGAGGTCCAGCTGTCCTGAGCACAATAGGACCGCAACAACTACAGTGCTTAAGGTACACCCCGCCTAACCATTGGACTGCCACTTACTCTCAGGAACTGGCAATAGGGACTGTGGCCTGGTGTATAGCCTTTAAGGCGATGCTGTAACAAGACCCTGGTGACCTGGGGACCTGAGACGTGAAAACGGATCATACTGACTATGTCAGCGCACTCACGGAGAAGTACACACAACCATACCCCGCGCTCTTTGGGGACCCCACAGAGCAAAACATCATCTGCAAACCTAAGCAAATTTAAATACTCTGGCGGCGGTAGAAACGCCAATAAAGCACCTACACAGAGTAACAGTATTATAGAAGACATGGAGGATGACGAGGTCTCTCTACCAGCCTCTGAAGACTCAAATACTGGCGCTAATAAGAGTGAACATCTGCTTACCTACGCGGCCATGACAGACATTGCAGCTGACATTAAAAGCTCCTTCGCTGCGGCGATCACTGACATCAAAACGGAAATTCTGCGCCTAACGGAACAACTGGCAATATCAGACCGTGTGGGGAAAAGGAGGGACAGAGCCCTGATTAGATTGGACGACATCGCAACCACGCATTCACAACACTTGATCAATATGAACCGGCAAATCGAAGATTTAGACAACCGAGGACGCAGGAACAATATTAGAATCAGAGGGGTACCGGAGACTATATCCCAAGAACAAATCAGGCCTACTCTCACTGCCATATTCAATACCCTCATCGACAGACCAGAGCAATCCCCTATTGACTTTGACAGGGCACACAGGGCCCTCAGGCCTAGAGCACCAGACGGAAACCCCCCGAGGGACATCATATGCTGCCTACCCAACTACTGCCTGAAGGAAGACATTCTCCAAAAGGCCAGGGCCAAAGAACGGATTGTACATGAGGAAACTGTGATACAACTTTTCCAAGACCTGTCGCCCATTACGCTTAAAAACAGGAGGGCCCTGAAGCCACTCCTAGAGGTGCTGCGGCAAAAAGGCATTAATTACCGATGGAAGTTCCCATTCGCACTTCAAGCAAATTTCTTGGGGAAACAATTTATGCTCAAAGTCCCAGAGGATCTAAATAAATTTTGTGAAGACCTTCAGATCGACACCCTGGACCTTCCGGAGTGGTACGCAGAATTTCGTACACCCCCAGAAGTGAACAATCCGCAATTCTCACCAGGACCGTCCCATGCACAGTCTCCCTACCAATCAAGCAAACACCGCAGGAATCCAGACAGGAGTTGCTGTGAGCCTCCGTATCCCTCTAGAAATACTAGGAGCCCAAGAGGGAGAGACACGAGGGGCTACTGACATGCAGATGTTACGCGTAAGTTTTGTTCCCGCAAGTTGTAAGTTTTTGTCACCTATTGAACACTACGGTTTTTAGATTGCCTTAGGTTAACAGGCGCCTAGTTAGTGCGAGATCTGCACCCGAACACAAACCGCGACCGGTTTACAGCCTGAGCGGGATTACCGAGCTTACCAACCTCAACACCACACCTACCTCGGCGGCACTTCTTAACTTTTTTCTGAACTTTCGGGAATCAGCCAGTCCCATATACAGATTTATGCAATGACTGACCCCTGGAAATTATAGCCTGCTAACAAACTTGGGCTTCTGCGTCTAGCTGAACTGTGAGGGAAACACACCATACCTTCTACTGTCTCCCGGGAGGAACCTTGTACAGCCCACCCCCAGCTGAAGTTATGCAGAAGTGGAAGCCTTGGTTGCTACCCCTTTACAACCTCTGGAAGGGCTGACACAAATCTCTTATCCCGTACCACGCACAGCCTCGCAATGGGAATGGGACTGGCCAAGAAAGTGGAGGGAGAACCCCAAAGATGTTTACCCACTTTTTGCTGACTGGTCGCCTTGCTACCCCTAACTGCGGTACATTGATAATCCGGATTACCACTACCTCCTTTCCTGGGAGGCGATTGTATATCTAGAATCCAGTACAAGACACTTTAAATCTCCCCCGGTGGAGACCTTTGGTACATGCCGGGGAGTATTGCTGGGTTTATTTACTAATTTACCTTAGGCCTCCACTCCTTGTTAATGGGTTCTATGAATACGTTACAGGGTAGAGTCACCTAATGTTTGCTTTCTCGTACTAGGTTGCAGAGCGCTGAACTCCTGCTTTTGGTTGACAGATTACTATGTTTACGTTATATATGACTTGAAATGTTGTTTTCTTTTCTCCCTTTTTTCCTTAAAACGTCTCCTCTTTGACTATTTTGTAAGCGCTTTACAGTTATAAAATGTTGATAGAGTATAAGATGCTAACAGACGGAATGGAAACAATTCCGATGTAAAGTCAACATCTCACTCGACACCATAGGCTACTAACCTCTATCTAGGATTGATATCACACATGATCCCAGTCACCCTACTCTCAGGGGGACACTTCCCCCGTCATGATGTTGGGATCCCCAGGTCCCGCCGGACCTTTACTCAGGGTTACATACTAACTGATACACACCGCGCTTCTACCTAGCGCAACATATAATACTGCCTTGGTTATAACACCTCCCACTACCCCCCACAGGGGAAATACCGCCTTACTTTATAACGAGTTACACACCAGGCTGACTCACCCTCCAGTGGTGGCAGATCGGTTCATCCCTTCGCATCACCCCACAAATCTCACCCCATCCCCCCCACCTACGTTTATTCCTCGACCACACAATTGCTCCATTTCTTCTATATTATCCCTGCCCGCTCACGCCCCGCGACTACAGAAAATACGGTGTACACTGATAGTATACTCAATATATCTCTGGACGTCCTCCTCTTGAAGTTCTGCTTACAACATGGCATACGCTTTTTTAGGAAAGGCACCAACCGTACTTTCCCATAATGTAAACGGCCTGAACATACCCGAAAAAAGGTCCAAATTATTAAGGGAACTTAAAAAAGCTCGGCCCTTAATTGTATTCCTTCAGGAAACTCACTTTAGGGGCGGCAATATCCCTAGACTCACTGACGGTACCTTTACCACAGTGTATCACGCCACCAACCCCTTGGCCAAAACCAAGGGAGTAACCATTCTTCTTCACAAGGATGCTCCTTTTGTGCTAAAACAACAACTGACAGACCCCGAGGGACGATTTCTATTTCTCAAAGGCTCCTGGGAAGGGTCACCTGTAACCTTAGCCAATGTGTACTTCCCCAATTCCTCTCATATTTCTTTCTGCAACAAAATTATAGAGGAACTCAAATGGTTTGCCGAAGGGTGTACCATACTTGGAGGAGATTTTAACATCCCCCTTGCGCCCCTTAAAGACACCTCGACAGGACACACGCAAGTCCCGTATAGGATCCTCAAACGAATAAAAGCGCTACTGCAGTCCCTGACACTGGTTGACACATGGAGGTCCATGCACCCCACAGGCAGAGACTACACCTTCTTCTCTGCACCCCATAAAAAGTACTCGAGAATCGATATGATATTCATCTCGCAAAGGGACCTTGGTAACCTGCTCTCAGCGGAGATAGACACCATAGCCCTCTCTGACCATGCACCCACGGCGGTCACATTACACCTCAATACACCACACAAGTCCGCATTTAATTGGAGACTGAATTTCACCCTCCTCACTGACCCAATTATAAAAGATGACATCCTGAGCGCCATCAACACATATTTTTCCCACAACATCGACACCGACACGAACCCATTAAACAATTGGGAGGCACACAAGTCAGTGATTAGAGGCGAACTTATCAAATGGGGTGCCCGGAAAAAAAAAGAAAGGGAAGTCGAAATTAATAAACTCTCCCAGCAAATAGCAAACCTTGAACTACAACACAAACAATCCCAGTCACTCAGACTAGAAAACCAATTAACACAACACAGAACCTCTCTGAGGCTCCTGCTAGACATGAAGATTAAACGTTCCCTTTTCTTTAAGAAAAGCATTTTCTACGAATACGGAGACAAGAGTGGCAAGCAACTAGCCAAAGCCCTAAAAGAGGCCACGTTGTCGAAACATATTCATGCCTTAAAGGACGAAAGAGGTACTTTAAAACACAATTCTGAAGAAATAGCGGACTTGTTCCATGCCTACTATTCTAAACTATATAAACTTCCGGCCCAACACAAACCGTCCCACCTGACGAGCACAAAACAGGACACTATACATGACTTCCTACAGAATAGTGGACTGCCCTCCCTGACAATAGAAGATACAAAGGCACTAGAGGACCCCATAACCTCCACTGAAATCTCGAACGCGATTGCAGACTTAAAAGCAGGAAAGAGCCCCGGACCCGATGGCTTCACGTCACAGTACTATAAGACTTACACTAATTCTCTTATAAAGCCCCTTCGTTCGGCCTTTAATTTTTTAGCGAAAAACCAACATGACTCCCACTCCTTCCTTATGGCACATATAGCTGTACTCCCCAAGCCCAATAAAGAACACACTGACTGCGCTAACTTTAGACCTATCTCACTTCTTAACATAGACCTTAAACTCCTAGCTAAAATTCTAGCCACTAGACTAAAACCTCTATTAGCAAAAATAATCGGCCCCGAACAAGTGGGATTCATGCCGGGGAGGGAGGCCCGTGACAACACCATCAAGGCCTTGAACCTAATTCATTATGCACAGAAATCTAACACCAAAGGCATGCTGCTCTCTACCGATGCCGAGAAGGCCTTCGATAGGGTCTCCTGGGACTACATGATGGCTACATGCGCTCATATTGGCCTCAACGAAAACATGTTGTCATGGATCTCAGCTCTCTACCAGAATCCCCAAGCTAAAATCAAAATTAATAATATTTTTTCAGAACCTATCTCCATCCATAATGGTACCCGCCAAGGTTGCCCTTTATCGCCACTTCTTTTTATTCTTACCCTAGAACCTCTAATCAGAACGATTAATATAAACGCTGATATTCAGGGCTTTACGCTAAAGGATAGAGAGTACAAAATTGCTGCTTACGCGGATGACCTCCTGTTCTTTCTCACTAATCCCCACATTTCGATACCCAACCTCCACAAAATATTCCAAACCTTTGGGTATATATCCAACTTTAAAGTAAATCATTCGAAATCTGAAGCCCTGAACCTTACCCTATCACAGAACCAACTTAAAAGTATACAAGACAATCACCCCTATAAATGGGAACGAGGCACCCTTAAGTATTTAGGCATAAACTTAACCAGTAAAATTGAGTCGCTATATGATGTAAACTACAAACCTTTGCTTGCCACGATCAAAAGCGACCTTCTCAAATGGAATGTAAAAATGTTCTCCTGGTTCGGAAGGGCCTCAATATTAAAAATGACGGTACTTCCCAAGCTTCTGTACGTATTTAACGCACTACCAATTAAAATTCCAGAACCCTTTTTTAATACACTGAGCCAAATTCAAAGACGATTTCTCTGGGCAGATAAGAAACCTAGAATCCAATTCCGGCGTTTAACACTGTCTAAAAGGGATGGGGGTATAGGACTGCCGGACTTTAAAAAGTACCACCAGGCCACCCACATCACAAGAGTGATAGACTGGCATTGCCACGGATCGCATAAGGACTGGGTCCAACTAGAAAGTAATTTGGCACCGCGCAACACCCTCTACCTCCCATGGTCACTTCATTCCAGAAAGCCAAAACTTATCGATCACCCGTTAATCGAAACCACAATAAAGATTTGGCAAGCACTGGTAAAATCGCAAAAATTCGCAACGAACCCAGGTCCCCCGACACCACTCACGAACAACCCTGAATTCATTCCTGGCCTACACTACAGACTGCCAGAAGACTTCCTGGTACACACCTGTATGTCAGGTTCACAAATCAAGACACTCGAAACACTAAACGCCGAGGTGGGGGAGCTGTTTCCTGGAAACTGGTTTTACATCCAACTGAAGGACTTCCTGGTAAATAACAAACACAAGCATCAATTTTGCCTCCCATTGACTCCGATTGAAAATATCTGTCTACAGAGATCACCAATAGCGAATACCACATCTCTTGCATACTCAATGTTAACTCAAGCGTCACGTGATGACAAAACTAAATTCAAAGCAAAGTGGGAATGTGATCTCCAGACCGGTATATCTGATGAGCAATGGAATAAGGCATGCATTTTGGCACACAAGTGCTCCTTAAGCTCCAGATACCAGGAAATATCCTATAAAATTCTCACACAATGGTATATTACACCACAAAAAGCCAGGAGATGGTCTCCCTCCACCTCGGACATATGCTGGAGATGTAAAACACATATAGGCACCTTCATGCACATATGGTGGGAGTGCCCATTGATACAAACCTACTGGGATGTAATTAGAACCTGGATAAAGCACATCACAGAAACTCGCCTGGAATTGAATGCGGCCACATGCTTGATTAATCTGGTCCCCATCAATTTAAACCGATACAAAAAATCGCTGACCCGACACCTTCTCACAGCGGCCAAAACACTGATACCACTTCACTGGAAAACGACCAAAGCTCCGGGAATTACAGACTGGCTTAACAGAGTACAATACATCTACAAGATGGAGGAGATTGTGGCGGCCAAACATGAAAACAGCACGAATTTTAACAAATCATGGCAACCATGGCTGGCCTTCACACTCTCTCGCGAATTCCGCACACTTAAAGGCTAACCATTCCAGCATCTTTTAAACCCTCCAACAGAGTAGGAACCAGGCTCAGAATGACAAAGTGTATATGTAACAAGCAGAGTTATATAATATTGCAAAGGGCAAACCACATCCCACATTTCCCTCCCCTCCCCTTACCCCCTGCCACCCCCCCCCCCCCCAAAACATCCCACTCAATACTCACCGTTCCTCAAATGTTGTACGCTAGTTAACGTCTTCTATTGAATAAACACCTCATACTTTATCGTTAACCAAATCTGAACACATTGGTGATGTAATTATCTGTTTTTACTGTTTACAGATAGACTGCTATAATACATATATTTGATCATTGACTGTAAACCTGACTTTGTTTTCAATAACATTTTTGATTGAGAAAAAAAAAAAAAAGAAAGGGACGTAGTTTAGAGATGTTGTGGAGGTTGAGGCGGCAAGCTTTGGAAAGTGATTGGATGTGGGGACGAAAAGAGAGTTCAGAGTCCAGGATAACACCTAGCACCCTGACATGTGGGGATGGGTGGATGGTTGTGCCATTGCTCTTGACAGAGAAGTCAGGGGAAGGGGCACGTGGGGGAGGAAATATTATAAGTTCAGTTTTGGACAAGTTGAGTTTGAGGAAGTGTTGTGACATCCATACAGATATGTCTGTTAGTAAGTTAGTGATGAGTGAGGAGACTGATGGAGTGAGTTGATGGATGGAGAGTAGGGATGAGCTTCGTGTTCGAGTCGAACATACGTTTGACTCAAACATCGGCTGTTCGCCCGTTCTGCGAATTCCGAACCTTATGGGCCGTTCGCGCCAAATTCGTGTGGTGCTCACGGCCCACAATGCACTGCGATGGTGCAGTGCATTGCTGGCTCATGATTGGCCAAGCATGCACTGTGACCCCGCATGCTTGGCCAATCACAGCGCCGGCAGCGAGGAGAGCCATGATTGGCCACAGGCAGGATGCCTGTGGCCAATCATAGCTCAGGCTGTGTAGTACACGCCCCACACTATATAAGGCCGCCAGCGCAGCGGCCTTGTGTAGTGTGTTGGCATCTATAGCAGTTAGTGGGTGTTCTGTGTACTTTCAACACAGTATACACCGATCGTTATCGGCCGATTTTTCGTTCTTGCTCTTCTGTAGTGGTTGTTGTCTGCGTGCCCTGACCGCAGTATACACCGCTATATTCACCTATATAGCTAGCGATATATCTATCTTTTCTAATAGAGCTTGCAGTCAGTGTTAGGAGATTGTGCGTGCTGTCTGCATGCTCTGAACCCAATATACACTGCTATATCCACCTATATAGCTAACTATCTTGCTCGTTTTAAATAGAGCTGTCAGTCAGTGTTAGGAGATTGTGTGTGCTGTCTGCGTGCTCTGAACGCAGTATACACCGCTATATCCACCTATATAGCTAAATATCTTGCTTGTTTTAAATAGAGCTTTCAGTCAGTGTTAGGAGATTGTGCGTGCTGTCTGCGTGCTCTGAACGCAGTATACACCGCTATATCCACCTATATAGCTAACTATCTTGCTCGTTTTAAATAGAGCTTTCAGTCAGTGTTAGGAAATTGTGTGTGCTGTCTGCGTGCTCTGAACGCAGTATACACTGCTATATCCACCTATATAGCTAAATATCTTGCTCGTTTTAAATAGAGCTTTCAGTCAGTGTTAGGAGATTTTGCGTGCTGTCTGCGTGCTCTGAACGCAGTATACACCGCTATACCCACCTATATAACTAAATATCTTGCTAGTTTTAAATAGAGCTTTCAGTTAGTGTTAGGAGATTGTGCGTGCTGTCTGCGTGCTCTGAACGCAGTATACACTGCTATATCCACCTATATAGCTAACTATCTTGCTCGTTTTAAATAGAGCTTTCAGTCAGTGTTAGGAGATTGTGCGTGCTGTCTGCGTGCTCTGAACACAGTATACACCGCTATATCCACCTATATAGCTAAATATCTTGCTCGTTTTAAATAGAGCTTTCAGTCAGTGTTAGGAGATTGTGCATGCTGTCTGCGTGCTCTGAACGTAGTACACACCGCTATATCCACCTATATAGCTAACTATCTTGCTCGTTTTAAATAGAGCTTGCAGTCAGCGGTAGGAGATTGTGCGTGCTGTCTGTGTGCTCTGAAAAAGACAGACGGCAAAACAAATTATACAGGGGGTGATAACCCTTCCCTATTTTTTCCAAAAAGCTTAAAAATAGTTTTTTTGACTGGAGCTACACTTTAAAAATGTACCAGTTGAAAATTACAAACAGATTCAACTTAACACAACAAACCTACACAGTCCCTATCTTGTTTGCGCCGCCTGTATACTGCTGTTCTGAGTATATAGGGCCTGGGGGCCACACGTATTTCCTTTTTTTAATATGGGTACGGGGTTCCCCTTAATATGCGTACAAGACCCAAAGGGGCTGGTAATGGGCAGGGAGGGCTACCCATGCCATTTTTCTCAATGATTTTCAACCATATTGCAGGAACCAGATATAACATTAAAACCGCAAGCAGTTTTAAATGACGTTATTTCTGTTAAATGTCATTTTGTGCAGGGACTGTTCTAAACACGGGAAACACGTGGCACTTCACAGGCATACTACAGACACCCCCCAGGCACGATATTTAAAGGAATATTTCACTTTTTTTTTTCACTTTAATCGTCATTAAAATCAGTGCTCCCGCCAAAACGGCCGTTTTTAAAAGTTTTTTTTGCATTGACCCATGTCCCCTGGGGCAGGAGCCAGGTCCCCAAACCCTTTTTAGGACAGTATCTTGCATATTAGCCGTTAAAATTAGCACTTTTAATTTCGAACGTTCGAGGTTCATAGACTTCAATGGGGTTCTAACGTTCGTACGAATTTGGGGTCAGTTCGAAAGTTCTGGTGCAAACCGAACCGGGGGGTGTTCGGCTCATCCCTAATGGAGAGATAGATTTGTGTGTCGTCAGCGTAGAAATGATATTGAAAGCCATGAGTGGCTATCAGCTGACCCAGGGAAGAGGTGTAGATTGAAAATAAAAGAGGTCCAAGAACAGAACCTTGGGGGACTCCAACAGAGAAGGGAAGAGGAGTGGAGGAATTAGAATTGTAAGTGACACTGAAGGTGCATTGGGATAGGTAGGATGAGAGCCACAAAAGAGCACAGTCACGGAGACCAAGAGAGTAAAGTTTTTTTTTGAGGAGGGGGTGGTCAACCGTGTCAAAGGCAGCTGAAAGGTCCAGAAGTAGGAGTACGGAATAGTGTCCGTTGGTTTTTGCAGTTAGTAGGTCATTTGTGAGTTTTAAAAGAGCAGTTTCTGTGGAGTGTTGCGGGTGAAATCCAGATTGAAGGGGATCAAGAAGGTTATTCTTAATGAGGTGATCACTCAGTTGCTTGTAAACCAGGCATTCAAGGAGCTTAGAGGAAAAGGGGAGCAAGGAGATAGGGCGTAGGTTGTTAAGATTGGTAGGGTCCAGGAATGGCTTTTTAAGTATGGGGGAGACCAGTGCATGTTTTAGAGCATAGGGGAAAATGCCAGAGGTGAGGGAGAGATTGAAGATGTGAGTTAGACAGTGTAGGATAGAGTCAGATGGCGACCGTAGTGTTTGAGAGGAAATAGGATCTAGGGGGCAGGTGGTTAGGTGGGCGTTAGAAAGGAGTTTAGCAACTTCGCCTGTAGTAGCAGTTTTGAATAAGGGGAGTGTTAAGAGTATCTGTTGTAATGGGTTCTTAACTGGGGGAGATACCTGTAGGGTGGAGATTTCATCACGGATTGTATCAGTCTTGTTTTTGAAGTGATTAGCAATCTCCTGGGCAGTGAGTGAGTCAGTGGGTGGAGGTGGTGGAGGACGAAGTAGAGAGTTGAAGGTAGAAAAAAGTTTACGGGGACTGGACGAGGTGTTAATAAAAGTTGTAAAATAGGTCTGTTTTGCAGTGTGGAGGAAGGAGTAGTATTTTTGGAGGGCAGATTTGTATTGGTTGAAGTCTTTGAGAGACTTGGTCTTTTGCCACAGACGCTCAAGAGCGCGACTGTCAGGGTCGTTACCTGGATGGTCGCGGTGCTGCCCGTGTTGGTGCGCGCCGATGTCCTGCGGTGCGTGCTGGGGTGCGTGTTCCTGTGCGTGCGGTGTTGCGCGCTCCTGTGGGCGCTGGTGCGCGTCGGTGTGTGCCCTCACGTGCCCCTGCTGGCGCTGGTGCGCGTCAGCGCGCTGTGGTGGGCACTTCGGGTACCGCTGGTGTGTCTGCCGGCGTTCGGGGGCGCGCGCGCGCGCGTGCGCCTATGCGCGCGCCCGTGCGCGGTGCTTGGCGCCAAACGGCCTATTTAGGTCTGCCACTGACATCTCCCAGGTGCTGCCTGATCAACAGCTTCTCGGTTCCTGTCCCGTTGTTCGTATCCTGTGTTCCTGTTTGCTTATCTCCTGACGACCCGGCTTTCCCTTGACACCGCTGACCTCTGCCTGCATCTGACCTCGGCCTGTTTGACCTCTCTTTTGCCTGCTCCTTCTGTGCCTCTGCTGCCCGCCTGTTGCCGTACCCTGCCTGCACCCGGACTTGCCTGCTCTGCTCCTGTTCTGTACCCAGTTGCCTGTGTCCTATCTACACACCTGCTGCCAGAAGCTTCCTGCAAGTTCCTGCTCCTGGAGCCATATCACAGGCTCTCTTACCACTCCGCACTCTCAGCCACCTGTCTGCTCTATCAGGGGTTGTAAGTCGGACACGTACGGGAGACCACCCTCTGCCCAAGCGGACTCATCGGTTCGGTAAGTGCCAGCCTGACAGTATCAGGCAGCCATGACTGAGTCCGGGCAGGGGGCCTCCCCTATGGATGAGTTATGCAGACATTTGGCCGGTCTGACCCAAGCCGTGAAGAGTCTCCAGGATGGCTACTCAAGGTTGGAGGAGCAAGTCCAAGCCTTGTCCTCCTCATCTAACCCTCAAGGAACCTCCCCCACCGGTCTTTCATCTGCACCCTCCGTAGTGATGCTTCCTCCAGAGCCAAGGGTACCTACACCCGAGAGGTTTTCCGGCGATCGCACCAAGTATCGTGCGTTTCGCAACTCCTGCGAATTGTACTTCGCACTGCAGCCCCGGACATTCTCTCTAGAGGCAACCAAGGTGGGCTTTGTGATATCCCTGTTGTCCGGCGAGCCTCAAACCTGGGCCCATCGTTTATTGGAGCAGAAATCTGGAACCCTGGATAGCCTTGACAACTTCTTCTTGGCCATGTCTCAGCTCTATGAGGACCCTCAGTTGACTGCGACTGCAGAAGCCGCACTACACTCTCTCCAACAAGGTCGCAGAGCGGCCGAGGACTATGCAGTGGAGTTTCGCCGTTGGAGCTCCGACACGGATTGGAATGACGCCGCCTTGCGTCACCAATTCCGGATGGGACTTTCTGACCCCCTTAAGGATGAGTTGGCACGGGTAGGAATACCACAAACCCTGGATGAGTTAGTCAACCTCTCCATTCAGATTGACCGCCGGTTAAGGGAACGCCGGTCGGAGAGGTCCTCCAGCCACTTCCGTCCCACCTGGGTGCTCCCCAAGGTTCCCAGTTCTGCTGGTCAGTTCTCTTCTACCTCTTCTGCTCCCGCTCTGGAAGCTCCGGAACCAATGCAGCTCGGGTTACTCCGGCCCTCGTTGACCCCTGAAGAAAAGCAGCGCAGACGTACCCTTAACTTATGTCTCTACTGTGGTGAACCTGGGCACTATGTCAGGGCTTGCCCCAACAAGACACGTAAGTGTGTTTCCTCTTCCTTCACGTGTGCCTCTGTTCTACGAAAACCCAGTTCTCACCTTGCCCTTCTCCTCACTTTGCAGCTTCCAGGAGGGAGTTTTCCAGTGTCAGCCATCATTGACTCCGGAGCATGCAGCTGCTTTATCGATCTGACTTTCGCTGCCAACCATCACATCTCGCTCATACCCAAGGCCCAGGGGCTTGCTGTACATCTAGCCGATGGCTCCGCCCTTAGTTCCGGTCCTGTCACTCAAGAGACTGTTCCTCTGCTGGCTACTATGGGCACCTGTCACCAGGAGCACCTGCGTCTGGATGCCATCTCCTCCCCCTTGTTTCCGATTATCCTGGGGATACCCTGGTTGCAGGCCCACAATCCAAGCATTAACTGGGCCACAGGAGAAATCAAGTTTCTCTCCGATTACTGTCAACAACACTGCTTGGCTCAACCGACATGCAACTCCTCTCAACTTCTCTGTTTGGATGTCGATCCAAAATTGCTTCAGACCATTCCGGAACCCTACAAGGACTTTGTGGATGTTTTCAGTAAAAAAGGCGCAGATATTCTTCCCCCCCACAGGCCTTATGACTGCCCTATTGAACTGTTACCAGGTTGTCAGGAAGATCCTCCTCACGGACGTCCGAGCGGCGAAAGTCGCAGAAGATCTCTTGCCCAGTTCCAGGAGCGTTACCACGATCGGCGGTGCGCGCGTGCGCGTGCACACGCGCGCGCGCGGGAGCGCGCACGCGGGTGCGCGCGCGGCCGTTTGACGCAAATTGCCGCCAATAGCGCTATTTAAACTGGATCCATGCCTCACTGCCTTGCTGCCTGATCAACAGCGTTCCTGTGCGTCCTGGTGATCCGTATCTGAATCTGAACCTGAACCTGTACCTGTACCTGTACCTGTACCCTGATCCGTATCGAACCCGGCTTGTTTCCGATTCTGCTGTTTGCTGCCTGCCCCCCGACTTTGGCTTGTACCCGACTACTCTTCTGGATTCCGTTTCTGTATCTGATCTGCCCGCCTGTGCCTGACCTGGACTGTTACACCATCCGTCAACTGTAAGTTGCTTGCTGTTGTACTATAGGACACCTCCCAGTCCTCCGCAATATTTGGCTGTACTCCTTCTGCATTTGTAGCCTTCTACCTTTGGCCACAGACTACTGGACTCTTCCGCTTCCGCTTATCCATTGCACCTGCATCCGTTGTTGGACTACAATACCCCTCCGTTGTTTGTCACCTCCTGCAATCACTTGTATGCCGTTGCTGGACTACAGGAACCCTTCTGCTGTCTGCTGGACCTTATCTCACCTTTGCCTGCATTCAGACACCGGACTACAATACACCTCCTCCTTCAACGGTCTTCTGCCTTTACCATCTGCTATCCAGTCAGGCACTTGTGCCCCTCTGTGCTCCTGAGCCCCTGTCACCACTACCAGGGTCTCTCGAGTCAGAGGTCTACGAGAGGCCACTCCCTGCACTCCGGGCTCTGCTTAAAGGTACGTGACAGTATCAGGCAGCCATGTCTGAGCCCACGCAGGGAGATTCGGCCATGGATGATTTATGCCGTCATCTTGCTGGACTTACCCAGGCTGTTAAATCTCTACAAGAAGGCTATTCTCGATTGGAAGAGCGTGTCCAGGTCTTATCTACCACAGGCCCTACCGTGTCGGGAACTTCTTCTGCGCCATCAGTGGTTATGTTACCCCCTGAACCCAAGGTCCCAACTCCGGAGAGGTTTTCGGGAAATCGCAGCAAGTATAGAGCTTTTCGCAATGCCTGTGAATTGTTTTTTGCACTTCAACCCAGAACCTTCTCTCTAGAATCCACTAAGGTGGGTTTTGTTATCTCCCTCCTACTGGGTGAGCCCCAGGCTTGGGCCCACCGCCTTTTGGAGCAAAAGGAAGCCTGCCTTAATAACCTGAATACCTTTTTTCAAGCCATGGGTTTGCTCTATGAGGATCCTCAGCAGGCGGCCACAGCGGAAGCAGCTTTATATTCTCTTCAGCAAGGCCGCAGAGCGGCAGAGGACTATGCGTCTGAATTTCAGCGCTGGAGTTCCGATACTACCTGGAACGATGCTGCTCTGCGATACCAGTTTTGCATGGGACTCTCTGAACCTCTAAAGGATGAATTGGCCCGGGTGGGTGTTCCAGCAACTCTTGAAGCCCTTATCAACCTCTCCATCCAGATAGACAGACGCTTGAGAGAACGGAGAACAGAACGCACTGCCGGGCCGTCCCGACCAGTCTGGATGTTACCCCGTGTACCTAATCCCCCTGCACATCCTGCTGCTGACACGCCTGAACCCATGCAACTGGGCTTACTTAGACCAACGCTCACCACCGAGGAACGACAACGCCGGCAGCTCAACAATCTGTGTCTTTACTGTGGAGAACCCGGACATTACGTGAGATCCTGTCCTGCCAAATTCCGTAAGCATTCTTCTGTATCTTCTCCTGTTTTACCTGCTGTGCCTAGTAATGCTACTCACCTGGCTGTTCCCGTCTCTCTTCAGCTACCCGGAGGGAACATTCAAGTCCCCGCAATAGTTGATTCTGGAGCGTGCAGTGGATTTATGGACTTATCGTTTGCCCAAAAGTTCCAAGTGCCCTTACGGCCCAGGGCGAAAGGGTTGTCTGTACACCTTGCCGATGGGTCAGCTATCAAATCAGGACCAGTGACACAAGAGACATGTCCTTTGACTGCTACCATTTCCGGTAACCATCAGGAACAACTCTGCCTGGACATTATTGAATCTCCCCTTTTCCCTATCATACTGGGTATGCCCTGGCTTCGGGCACACAACCCGCAAATAGACTGGTCCACCGGAAACATTTTCTTTTTCTCCCCCTATTGTCGTCAACACTGCTTTCAAGAATCAACTAAGGTTTCACCCCATTTAATGTGCATGGAGACCGATGTTGAGACTCGCCAGCACGTTCCTGAGACCTACCATGACTTCCTGGACGTGTTCAGCAAGAAGGGGGCAGAAACACTTCCCCCTCATAGACCCTACGACTGCCCAATTGAGATCCTTCCCGGAGCCGAAATCCCTTTCGGGAGAATATTTCCCTTAACAGAAGTGGAATTGGAGACTCTCAGGACTTACATTGGCGACAATCTGAAAAAGGGGTTCATACGTCCTTCTACGTCCCCAGCTGGGGCAGGAATCTTTTTTGTAGAAAAGAAGGACCATTCTCTCCGCCCTTGTGTTGACTACCGGGACTTAAATAAAGTTACAGTCAAGAACCGGTACCCACTGCCTTTGGTACCCGAATTATTCCAGCGCCTTGGATCAGCTAGTATCTTCACAAAATTGGATCTTCGCGGAGCCTATAATTTGGTCCGTATCCGAAGCGGGGACGAATGGAAGACTGCCCTCCGCACCCGCTTCGGACATTTTGAATATCTCGTAATGCCCTTTGGGCTATGCAACGCTCCTGCGACTTTCCAGCATTTTGTGAATGATATCTTTAGAGATTTTCTCGACCTGTTTGTTATAGTATATCTGGACGACATCTTAATTTTCTCCCCCTCTCTGCCAGCTCACAGGGAACACGTTAAGAAGGTTCTCACTCGGCTTCGCCAACACGGCTTGTACGCAAAACCTGAGAAGTGCGAGTTTGAACGTCGCAGCATTCAGTTTTTGGGGCTGATTATTTCGGTGGATGGAATCAAGATGGATCCGCAAAAAGTTTCGGCCATCCTGGACTGGCCAGCCCCTACTGATAAAAGAGGAATTCAACGCTTTGTGGGGTTTGCGAATTTTTATCGAAAATTCATCAAGGGATTTTCTACAATCATCGCTCCAATCACCAGATTAACGAGACAAGGTATCAAGTTCCAGTGGACTCCGGAGGCACAGGCCGCATTTTCTTCCCTTAAAGAACAATTTGTATCAGCATCTGTCCTGAAGCATCCTAATTCTGCGCTACCCTACATCCTTGAGGTGGATGCATCCGAAGTTGCAGTGGGAGCAGTCCTTTCTCAGAGACAGGGCCCAAAGGCTTTATTGCACCCAGTGGCGTTCTTCTCACGTAAATTGTCTGAAGCGGAAAAGAATTATGATGTCGGGGACAGGGAGTTACTCGCTATCAAAGCCGCACTTGAGGAATGGCGCTATCTCCTGGAGGGAGCAGTCCATCCCATTCTGGTATACACTGACCACAAGAACTTAGAGTATTTAAAGACTGCTAAGAGGCTGAAGCCGCGTCAGGCCAGATGGGCACTGTTCTTTACAAGATTTTCCTTCCACATAACCTATAGGCCCGGATCAAAGAACACCAAACCCGACGCGCTATCCCGGATGTTCAGCGAACCCGAAGTTCTTCAACCCACAGACACCATCCTTGCGCCCGGAAATTTCCTTATGCTCCAGGAAGATCTTCTATCCCAACTTAAGCAGGCTTCATCTTCAGCTCCACATCCCTCAAACACCACCTTACTCTCTAGCAATAACTTGTTATGGCATGAAAACAGGATCTACGTGCCCCAACAACTACGGGTTGCTGTTCTCAAGTCTTGCCACGACCACAAATTGGCCGGTCATTTTGGGGTACACAAGACCGCCGAACTTCTCCAACGCACCTTCTGGTGGCCTCAGCTGCTAAGAGACTGTAAACTTTATGTTGAATCTTGCATTACCTGTACCCAGAACAAGAGTAGCAAGACCAAAGCCTGGGGGTTGCTGAAACCACTCCCCATCCCGGAAAGGCCTTGGAAAATGATTTCCATAGACTTTATTGTAGAATTACCTCCGTCAGAAGGCTTCACCACTATCCTTGTGGTGGTCGACAGATTGTCCAAAATGGCTCACTTTCTGCCCATGAAGGGTACACCTTCTGCCCCTGAGACCGCAAGGATCTTCATTAAGGAGATTGTAAGACTCCACGGTATACCTGCGAACATTGTTTCCGACCGAGGGGTACAATTTACATCAAAATTTTGGAGAGCTTTATGTAAGTCCTTGGAAATTGATCTTTCGTTCTCGTCTGCCTATCATCCCCAGACCAACGGCCAGACCGAACGAACGAACCAGACCCTTGAGCAGTATTTGCGGTGTTATTCTTCTTTTTCGCAAGACGATTGGGTATCCCTTTTACCACTTGCCGAGTTTTCCTACAATAACTCTGTTCATTCTGCAACTAATCAATCTCCCTTCTTTGCGAACTATGGTTTTCACCCTCAGTTCTTATCAGCCAATATCCCAGAATGCACGGTTCCAGCAGTTCAAGAAACTTTGGACTTTTTCTGCACCAATAACAAGTTGCTTCAAGAAACGATGGCAAGAACTCAAGAACGCAACAAAGCAGTTTTTGACAGAAAGAGGAGAGGGGAGCTCGACCTAAAACCCGGAGATTTGGTTTGGTTATCTACTCTGAATCTAAAATTAACATGCCCATCTAGGAAACTGGGCCCAAAATTTGTGGGTCCTTTCCCAATTTCCAGGAAAATTAACAATGTGGCTTATGAGCTGAAATTACCAGAATCGCTGCGTATTCACCCAGTGTTTCATGTGTCCCTCTTAAGACCTTCAATCCAGGATCCCTTCACCGATCGGAACGTGGGCCCTCCTGAACCTGTGCTTATTAATGGTGAAGAGGAGTTTGAAGTAGAAGCAATTTTGGATTGCAGAAAGAGACGCAACCAGGTACAGTATCTGGTGAAGTGGAAGGGGTATGGTCCAGAAGAGAACTCCTGGGAACCAGAGACTGGCATCCACGCCAAGAGGTTGGTTCTGGCATTTAAAAGATCTCACCCAGGTAAGATGTCCCAGTTGGGCATCCGGAGGCTGCCCATTGGGGGGGGGGCAATGTCAGGAAGATCCTCCTCACGGACGTTCGAGCGGCGAAAGTCGCAGAAGATCTCTTGCCCAGTTCCAGGAGCGTTACCGCGATCGGCGGTGCGCGCGTGCGCGTGCACGTGCGCGTGCGCATGCGCGCGGGAGCGCGCGCGGCCGCTTGACGCAAATTGGCGCCAATAGCGCTATTTAAACTGGATCCATGCCTCACTGCCTTGCTGCCTGATCAACAGCGTTCCTGTGCGTCCTGGTGATCCGTATCTGAATCTGAACCTGAACCTGTACCTGTACCTGTACCTGTACCCTGATCCGTATCGAACCCGGCTTGTTTCCGATTCTGCTGTTTGCTGCCTGCCCCCCGACTTTGGCTTGTACCCGACTACTCTTCTGGATTCCGTTTCTGTATCTGATCTGCCCGCCTGTGCCTGACCTGGACTGTTACACCATCCGTCAACTGTAAGTTGCTTGCTGTTGTACTATAGGACACCTCCCAGTCCTCCGCAATATTTGGCTGTACTCCTTCTGCGTTTGTAGCCTTCTACCTTTGGCCACAGACTACTGGACTCTTCCGCTTCCGCTTATCCATTGCACCTGCATCCGTTGTTGGACTACAATACCCCTCCGTTGTTTGTCACCTCCTGCAATCACTTGTATGCCGTTGCTGGACTACAGGAACCCTTCTGCTGTCTGCTGGACCTTATCTCACCTTTGCCTGCATTCAGACACCGGACTACAATACACCTCCTCCTTCAACGGTCTTCTGCCTTTACCATCTGCTATCCAGTCAGGCACTTGTGCCCCTCTGTGCTCCTGAGCCCCTGTCACCACTACCAGGGTCTCTCGAGTCAGAGGTCTACGAGAGGCCACTCCCTGCACTCCGGGCTCTGCTTAAAGGTACGTGACACAGGTACCGAAGTCTCCTTTGGGAGAATTTTTCCATTAACGGAACAGGAGTTAGGCACGCTGAAGGAGTATATTGACGAAAACCTAAAGAAAGGGTTTATCCGTCCGTCTACTTCCCCTGCCGGTGCTGGCATTTTTTTCGTCGAAAAAAAGGACCATTCCTTACGTCCCTGCATTGACTATCGGGAATTGAATAAGATAACTGTCAAAAACCGTTACCCTTTACCCCTAGTACCCGAGTTGTTCCAGAGGCTGGGGTCTGCAGTCATCTTTTCGAAATTGGATCTTCGCGGAGCTTACAATTTAATCCGTATCCGAGAGGGAGACGAGTGGAAGACAGCGTTTCGTACTCGTTTTGGGCACTACGAGTACCTTGTCATGCCCTTCGGGCTGTGTAATGCACCCGCAACCTTTCAACATTTTGTCAACGATATCTTTCGCGACTACCTGAACCTATACGTAATTGCATACCTGGACGATATCCTAATCTTTTCCTCATCCTTGGAAGACCATCGTAGACATGTCCGTAGTGTGCTAGCTCGTCTCAGGGTACACGGGCTCTACGTGAAACTCGAAAAATGCGAGTTTGAACGCCAGTCCATCCAATTCCTGGGCCTGGTTATATCTGTGGAGGGCATCAAGATGGACCCCCAAAAAGTATCTGCCATCCTGGACTGGCCTGCACCTGTGGACAGGAAGGGCGTACAACGTTTCGTCGGTTTTTTCCAACTTCTACCGGAAATTTATCAGGGGTTTCTCTGCGATTATTGCTCCCATCACCGAACTGACCAGGCAGGGTACCCGATTCTCTTGGACCCCTGAGGCACAGCTGGCCTTCGAAAAACTTAAGATGCTGTTCACCTCTGCCTCTATTCTAAAACATCCGGACCCAGCCTTACCCTTCGTTCTTGAAGTGGATGCTTCGGAAATCGCTGTGGGGGCGGTGTTATCTCAACGGCAGGGTGCCAAGGCCCTTCTTTTCCCGGTGGCGTTCTTTTCTCGCAAACTGTCATCATCCGAAAGGAACTATGATGTTGGGGATCGAGAACATCTGGCCATTAAGGCGGCTCTGGAGGAGTGGCGTTACCTATTGGAAGGTGCTGCACATCCCATCCTGGTTTACACCGACCACAAAAACCTGGAATATTTGAGAACTGCCAAAAGACTTAGACCACGGCAAGCCAGATGGGCTCTTTTTTTTTCCCGGTTTCAATTTCATATCACCTATAGACCTGGTTCTAAGAATGTCAAGCCGGACGCCCTGTCACGTATGTTTTCTATCCCTGAAGAGACTCGGCCTCCTGATACTATTCTTCCTTCTGGGAACTTCTTGCTCCTCCAAGGGGACCTTATCTCCCGGATCAGACAGGCTTCTGTTGGAATGCCCCCGAGCCCCGAGGTCAGCTGTAGTGAGGGGTTGTTCTGGCATAAAGGCAAGATTGTGGTCCCTGAAGCCTTGAAGGTAAACGTGTTGGAACTCTGCCACGACCATAAGATGGCCGGACACTTTGGTACCCGGAAGACTGCCAAACTGATTCAGCGCACCTTTTGGTGGCCTCAACTTCTTAAGGACTGCAAGGACTATGTGGACTCGTGCAGCACTTGCTCCCGAAATAAAAACAGCCGGACGCGGGCTTGGGGCCTACTGAAACCTTTACCTGTCCCTGAGAGACCGTGGAAAATGATTTCGATGGACTTTATCGTGGAACTCCCCCTTTCCGAGGGGTTCTCTACTATCTTTGTTGTCGTAGATAGGCTGTCCAAGATGGCCCACTTCCTCCCGATGAGGGGCACTCCCTCGGCTATGGAGACGGCCAAGATCTTTGTCAAAGAAGTTGTAAGGCTGCATGGGATCCCGGCAAGTATTGTTTCTGACCGAGGCGCCCAATTCACCTCGAGGTTTTGGAGAGCGCTCTGCGGGTCTCTTGAAATTGAACTGGCCTTTTCCTCCGCTTATCACCCCCAGACAAACGGACAAACGGAGAGAACCAATCAGTCCCTGGAGCAGTACATCCGCTGTTTTTCTTCTTTCTCGCAGGATGACTGGGTCTCGCTACTACCCATGGCGGAGTTTGCTTATAACAACTCCTTGCACTCCGCCATCAACCAGACACTGTTCTTTGCCAATTACGGCTTCCACCCAGCCTTCTTGCCCAGCTCAGTCCCAGAATGCCTTGTTCCGGCAGTTTCCGAGACATTGGACTTCTTTTCTAAAAACAACCAACTCCTAAAGGAAACCATGGCCCGGTCCCAGGAATGCTATAAACGGGCGTTTGACAAAAGGAGACGGGAGAACTCGTTCTGGCTCCCGGCAGCCAAGTATGGTTATCTACAGTCAACCTTAAGATGGCCTGTCCTTCCAAGAAGTTAGGCCCTAAATTCATGGGCCCCTTTTCTGTAAAAAGGAAGGTAAACGAAGTGGCATATGAACTTAACCTGCCTGACTCTTTTAGAGTGCACCCGGTCTTTCACGTGACCTTACTGAAGCCCGTTACCCCAAATCCCTTTGCTGACCGCACCACCGACCCACCCGAACCTGTTATAGTGAACAATGAAGAGGAGTTTGAGGTTGAAGCAATCCTTGATTGCAGGAAGAGGGGTAATGTAACCCAGTACCTCATCAAGTGGAAGGGTTATGGACCTGAGGACAACTCCTGGGAACCCGAGGACAATCTACATGCTCAGGAACTTTTGCGGGCCTTCAAGAACCGTCAGGTTTCCAGATCGGCTCACCTGGGCAGCCGGAGTCTGCCCTTAGGGAGGGGGCACTGTCAGGGTCGTTACCTCGATGGTCGCGGTGCTGCCCGTGTTGGTGCGCGCCGATGTCCTGCGGTGCGTGCTGGGGTGCGTGTTCCTGTGCGTGCGGTGTTGCGCGCTCCTGTGGGCGCTGGTGCGCGTCGGTGTGTGCCCTCACGTGCCCCTGCTGGCGCTGGTGCGCGTCAGCGCGCTGTGGTGGGCACTTCGGGTACCGCTGGTGTGTCTGCCGGCGTTCGGGGGCGCGCGCGTGTGTCGGCGCGCGCCCGTGCGCGGTGCTTGGCGCCAAACGGCCTATTTAGGTCTGCCACTGACATCTCCCAGGTGCTGCCTGATCAACAGCTTCTCGGTTCCTGTCCCGTTGTTCGTATCCTGTGTTCCTGTTTGCTTATCTCCTGACGACCCGGCTTTCCCTTGACACCGCTGACCTCTGCCTGCATCTGACCTCGGCCTGTTTGACCTCTCTTTTGCCTGCTCCTTCTGTGCCTCTGCTGCCCGCCTGTTGCCGTACCCTGCCTGCACCCGGACTTGCCTGCTCTGCTCCTGTTCTGTACCCAGTTGCCTGTGTCCTATCTACACACCTGCTGCCAGAAGCTTCCTGCAAGTTCCTGCTCCTGGAGCCATATCACAGGCTCTCTTACCACTCCGCACTCTCAGCCACCTGTCTGCTCTATCAGGGGTTGTAAGTCGGACACGTACGGGAGACCACCCTCTGCCCAAGCGGACTCATCGGTTCGGTAAGTGCCAGCCTGACAGCGACTACGTTGTTTGAGAATTCTAGTGTCATCTGTTTGCCAGGGTTGTAGGGGTCGAGGCCTGATTCTGGGTGACAGGGATTTATTGTAGATGGAAGTGGCTTGGTTGGGGCAGGACAGGGGAGAGATTTTATCATAGAGGTGGTCAGCAGCAGAATAGAGGAGAGAAGTGTTGAAGTTGCGAAAGTAAATAAAAAGTGTCAGAAAGGGCTTTGTCTTCAAGTGGTTAGAAGAGTGGGTGGTGTGTGACATAAGCTTCTAAATTTGTGCATAAAATGGCAGGACAGTTCAACCCCCGTAAATGACCCATTTTTGTAAAGTAGGCACCCCAAGCTATTTGCTGATAGGCATGTTGAGTCCATGGAATATTTTATATTTTGTCACAAGTTTTGGGAAAATCACACTTAATTTTTTATTTTTTTTGCACAGAGTTGTCACTACATTATATATTGCTCAAACATGGTATGGTTATATGTGGAATTACACCCTAAAATACATTCTGCTGCTTCTCCTGAGTATGGGGATACCTACTGTGTGAAACTTTTTTGGAGCCTAGCTGCATACAGGACCCTGAAATCCAATCAGCGTCTTCAGGATTTCGAAGGGTGTAAATTTTTGATTTTACTCCTCACTACCTATCACAGTTTTGAAGACCATAAAATATCCCCAAGCTATCTGCTGAGAGGCATGTTGAGTAATAGATCATTTAGTGACAACTTTTTGCAAAAAAAAAATAAAAAAATTAATATTCCCACAAATTGTGGCAAAATATAAAATATTCCATGGACTCAACATGCCTCTCATCAAATAGCTTGTGGTGTCTACTTTCCAAAGTGGGGTCATTTGGGGAGGGGGGGGGGTTGTGCTATCTTGGCATTTTGTGGCCTTCAAAACTGGTGGGTAGTGAGGAGTGAAATCAAAAATTTACACCCTTAGAAATCCTGAAGGCGGTGATTGGTTTTCAGGATCCTGTAGGCTCCCAAAAAGTCTGAGACTGGCTTGACCCTGTGAACACTAACAGTGATTAGGACATGGTTTCTACCCTTGTGATGTTCTGTGAGACAACAATCAATTATTGGGTTGTCAAAGAACAGAAAATAAGTTGGTCCCAAGCAGGCCCGGACTGGGACAAAAAATAGGCCCGGGCATTTTAGATTGAGCAGCCAACCTTTCTAGGGACCAGGAGGGGGGGGGGGTTCAGTAGACATTAGTGGGGGTGGCTGGTGTTGGTCCTCCACACTGTAATGTGCAGGGACACTGTGATATAAAGGGAACTGCACTAAAAAGGGGCACTGCAATGATTACAGTGCCCTTTTACGGTGCAGTCCCCTTTATATTATAGTGTCCCAGTCCTATTGTGGCCATGCCAGTACTGTCTGTCTCCTATTGTGTCCATGGCCCAGTGACACTGACCTGCTCTCTGGCGGTGCGGTAGAGCGTGTCTCTCTCTCTGGTTGTGCAGGTACAGCGTGGCTCTTTCTCTGGTGGTGTGGTACAGCATGGCTCCCTCTGGTGGCGTGGGTACAGGGTGGCTCCCTCTGGTGCTGCGGGTACAGGGTGGCTCCCTCTGGTGCTGCGGGTACAGGGTGGCTCCCTCTGGTGCTGCGGTGCAGCGTCGCTCTCTCTGGGGCTGTGGTGCAGCGTCGCTTTTTTCTGGGGGTGCGCTGCAGAGTCGCTCTCTCTGGGGGTGCGGTGCAGCGTCGCTCTCTCTGGGGGTGCGGTGCAGCGTCGCTCTCTTTGGGGGTGCGGTGCAGCGTCACTCTCTTTGGGGGTGCGGTGCAGCGTCGCTCTCTCTGGTGGTGCGGTGCAGCGTCGCTCTCTCTGGTGGTGCGGTGCAGCGTCACTCTCTCTGGTGGTGCAGTGCAGCATCACTCTCTCTGGTGGTGCGGTGCAGCGTCACTCTCTCTCTCTGGTTGTGCTGGGGCTATTAGTTCCCCCAGCACAGTCCTCTGTTTCATTTGCCATGTCTCCTGTAGTAGCTGCTACAAGCACTCCTCAGCTTGTTTCTGGGTTTTCTCTTTCACCCCAGCAGAGTGCATGCTGGGGACTGTAGTCTGCTCCCTGCTGAGACCAATGGTGCCATGTATCTCTGGGACTACATTTCCCATGATGCCCCTCTAGTTTCTTCTGATTGGCCCTCTGTTTTGGCCAATGGGGAGGGAAAACGACCATACAGGAACGCCTTCTCTTCCCCTGCTGCCAACGTGAGAAGGGGAGGGAGAGCGTGGGGGGAATAGTGACAGCAGCAGCTTTCCCCACCGTGCGGACACCCATGGCTGGAGGAGGAGAGTGGAACCGTCAGAGCGGCGCTGAGGCTGAGCTGTGTGTGAGAGAGACACACAGCTCAGCCCATGCAGCCGCCAGTTCCGCATGACACAGGCACGGCTGCATGGCGGTAGGCGAGCGGCGGCCGTGGCCTGTGTTACCCACGATCAGGCCGCGGCCGCCACTTACCACCCGCTGTACGGCCTGATCATCAACAGGCCACGGCCCACCGGGAAAATGCCCGGTCTGCCCTATGGCCAGTCCGGACCTGGTCACAAGCAACAAAGAAGCAGATGATTTTTCTGACAGTATAAAATTAACTACACAGGAGATAAGGACATCACCAATATGGAGCTGAAAGGCAACAACAAACCTTCATGGGAAAGCTTCCTGCCTCTGTCTTATGGTGAGAGAGCCAAAAAAGGATTCAAAAAACGAACAAAAGGCAGAGAAGCACAAGTTGCCAAAAGCCTCTAGATGGCAGACCACCATATCCCTCTAAACAAAATGACTAAAGTGTTTGATAAAAGTATAATTTCCCAAGTCCTGCCAATGCTTGTTTTTATACACCCTTTTCCAGCTGGAGTACTAAAAAGGGCTTGTTCTAGGAAACAAAGAATTCACAATTACATATCTGGTGCCTTTTCCAATGCCTAGGAATAATGGACAGCCATTGCCCTTTCCAGCTGATGGTAACAAAGGATCACCACACCACAGATGGCACTTTTTCCTTTCAAAACATCTACAGAATTCATCATTGGACTCTTCCAGCAGCTCATAATAAATGATTCACCGAAACAATGCTGGAAGCTCTTCCCACCACACTGAAAAATGTTGTTCTGACTATTTTTCTATCACAAGAAGGTAAATGCAGACTTATTACATTTCTCTAAAACGTGACATGTAGCTTGTCTTAGAAGCTTGTTGGCTATCTGTAAAAACCAGGGATGAGCTTTATGTTCGAGTTAAACTCATGTTCGACTCGAACATTGGCTGTTCACCAGTTCACCGAACAGTGAACAATTTGGGGTTCGAAATTTGAAAGCCGCGGAGCACCCTTTAAAAGTATATGGGAGAAATCAAAAGTGCTAATTTTAAAGGCTTATATGCATGGTAGTGTCATAAAAAGTGTTTGGGGACCTAGGTCCTGCCCCAGGGGACATGTATCAATGCAAAAAAAAGTTTTAAAAACTGAAGTTTTTTTCGGGAGCAGTGATTTTAATAATGCTTAAAGTGAAACAATAAAAGTGTAATATTCCTTTACATTTCATACCTGGGGAGTGTCTATAGTATGCCTGTAAAGGGTTGCATGTTTCAGGCCCTTTAGATCTGTTATGGATTTTAAGAGGAACCCTGCACCAAAATTTAAAATAAAAATGGCGTGGAGTCCCCCAAAAATCCATGCCAGACCCTTATCCGAGCATGCAAACTGGCAGGCCACAGGAAAAGAGGGGGGGGACGAGAGAGTGCCCCCCCTGAACTATACCAGGCCACATGTTCTCAACACTGGTAGGGTGCTTTAACGTAGCCCCTCAAAGCAACGCAAAACAACCCTTGCCCGGTGGTTGTGGGGGTCTGCAGGCGGGGAGCTTATCGGAATCTGGAAGCACCTTTAACAAGGAGACCCCCAGATCCCATCCCCCGTGTGAATTGGTAATGGAGTACAAATGTACCCCTACCATTTCACAAAAAAGTGACAAAAAGGTTAAAAAAAAGACAAAAGACAGTTTTTGACAAGTCCTTTATTAAATTCTTCTCCTTTGTGCTTCTTCTTTCATCTTCTTTCTTCTGGTCTTACTTTGGTGTTGTTCGTTTTCTCCATCTTCTTCTTCATCTTCTTCCTCCGCTCTTCTCGTCCCGCATCTTACTCTGGCTTCTTCTCCTCGCCGTCCACACAATCCGCCTCTGTGGGAGTATTTAGCAGTGTGATGCTCCGCTTCTTTTGACAGTTCTTAAATAACGGAGGGCGGGGCCACCCTCCTCTGACGCACGGGGACTTCCCTATGGCTTTCTCCGTGATGCCAGAGGGGGGCGGGGTCATAGTGGTCGTGTCCCATAGACTTTAATGGTGTCCGCGTGTTCGAATAACTTTTTTGCCTGTTCGCATGTTCTGGTGGGGGGTGTTCGGCTCATCCCTAGTAGAAACCAATCAGTTTTAATTCTTAGTCATCAACTGCATTAAATAAGAGACCCATGCTTGAGTGGATAACAAATATATTGTTTGATAGTTTATTGAAACTGGTAAGAAAATACATTGCTCATAAAGCCCAACCCAGATAGAACATTAAATTTAAACTAGCAAAAGTGTGCCAGATCAAGAGCATCAGCAAAGTTGGGACTATTCCAAATCTTATTAACCATTTGACCTCTGAAAGATTTACCTCCCCCACCTCCGTCTTCATGACCAGGCCATTTTTTTGCGATATAACACTTTTAAATGACAAGTGCACGGTCGTGCAACACTGTTCCAAATAAAAACATTTCCTTTTTTCTCAGAAAAGAAAGTATTTTTTTGGTGGTATTTGATCAGCTCTGTGGCTTTTAGTTTTTATATAAACAAAAAAAACAATATTTTTTACTTTCCGCTATAAAACATACCCATTAAAAAATGTAAATCTAATTCCTTCATCAATTTAGGCCAATATGTATTCTGCTACATATTTTTGGTAAAAAAAAATCCCAATAAGCATTTATTGATTGGTTTTCACAAAAGTTATAGTGTCTACAATCTATGGGATATTTTTATTAATTTATTTTTTGCTTTTATATTCTTTGTAGCACTGGCGGTGATCAGCGACTTATAGCAGGACGGCTACATTGCAGTGGACAAATCAGACACCTAACTGACACTTTTGACAGTTTTTGGGGACCAGTGACACTAATACAGCGATGCATTGCCACTGTACGAATGACACTGTCAGGGAAGAGGTTAACATCAGGTATGATCAAAGGGTTAACTGTGAACTTAGGTTGTGCTTACTCACTGGGAGAGAGGTGCTTTTACTAGGGGAAGGCACAACATGGTGAATGAGAACATGTTTAGGCTCAATATTGCCATTTGTGCACTGGTGTGCAGTCATGTTGGAACAGGAAGGGGCCACCCCCAAACTGTTCCCACACAGTTGGGAGCATGAAATTGTCCAAAATGTCTAGAGCATGTTTGGGGTGGAGGAATTTGACTGACCTGCACAGAGTCCTGACCTTAACAAAAACACCTTTGGGATGAATTGTAGCGGAGACTGAAAGCCAGGCCTTCTCGTCCAACATCAGTGTCTGACCTCACAAAAGCTCTTCTGGAAGAATGGTTAAACATTCCCATAGACACACTCCTAATCCTTGTGAACAGCCTTCCCAGAAGATTTGAAGCTGTTATAGCTGCAAAGGGTGGGCCAACTCAACATTGAACCCTACAAACTAAGACTGGGATGTCATTAAAGTTCTTGTGCGTGTAAAGGCAGGTGTGCCAATACTTTTGACATAAAATTTAATATTGACAAATTCTTTACAAAATTGTGAGGGGTGTACTCACGTTTGTGAGATACTGTATACAGGGGGTCCCCGGGTTACAAACAAGATAGGGACTGTAGGTTTGTTCCTAAGTTGAATCTGTTTGTAAGTCGGAACAGGTAAATTTTTTAAGTGTAGCTCCGGCCAAAAAATCTATTTTTAAGCTTTTTGGATAACATAGGGAAGGGTTAGCACCCCTGTAACATTTGTTTAGCCGTCTGTGCCCCTGTACAGAAGATTTCACCTTCTGTCCCAATGATAATTGGATTTTGAAAATTTTGGGCTGTTAGGGAAACAAGGATTGGTGGTAAAGCATCAGTGGAGACACCTTTTTCCCATATTAACTCTTACAGGAGAGAATTTCCCTTCCTAGAGGTAGATTTCCTCTTACTACCTATTATCTCCCTCCCTTTGTAAGTAGGAGTCATTTGTAATTCGGATGTTTGTAAGGAGGGGACCCCCTGTATATATATATATATATATATATATATATATATATACAGTATCTCACAAAAGTGAGTACACCCCTCACATTGTAAATATTTTATTATATCTTTTTATGTGACAACACTGAAGAAATGATACTTTGCTACAATGTAAAGTAGTGAGTGTACAGCTTGTATAACAGTGTAAATTTGCTGTCACCTCAAAATAACTCAACACACAGCCATTAATGTCTAAACAGCTGGCAACAAAAGTGAGTACATCCCTAAGTGAAATTGTCAAAATTGGGTATTAAGTGTCAATATTTTGTGTGGCCACCATTATTTTCCAGCACTGCCTTAACTCTCTTGGACATGGAGTTCAACAGAGCTTCACAGCTTGCCACTCCTCCATGATGACATCATGGAGCTGGAGGATGTTAAAGACCTTGAGCTGCTCCACCTTCCGTTTGAGGATGCCCCACAGTTGCTCAATGGGGTTTAGGTCTGGAGACATGCTTGGCCAGTCCATCACCTTTACCCTCAGCAAAGTGGTCATCTTGGAGGTGTGTTTGGGGTCATTATCATGTTGGAATACTGCCCTGTGGCCCAGTCTTCATAGGATCATGCTCTGTTTCAGTATGTCACAGTACATGTTGGCATTCATGGTTCCCTCAATGAACTGTAGCTCCCCAGTGCCTATAGCACTCATGCAGCCCCAGACCATGACACTCCCACCACCATGCTTGACTGTAGTCAAGAAACACTTGTCTTTGTACTCCTCAGCTGGTTGCCACCACACATGCTTGACACCATCTGAACCCAATACGTTTATCTTGGTCTCATCAGACCACAGGATGTGGTTCCAGTAATCCATGTCCTTACTTTGCTTGTCTTCAGCAAACTGTTTGCTGGCTTTAGAAGAGGCTTTCTTCTGTAATGACAGCCATGCAGACCAATCTGATGCAGTGTGCGACTTATGGTCTGAGCGCTGACAGACTGACCCCCCACCCCTTCAACCTTTACAGCAATGCTGGCAGCACTCATACATCTATTTCCCAAAGACAACCTCTGGATATGACGCTGACCATGTGCACTCAACTTCTTTGGTCGACCATGGCGAGGCCTGTTCTGAGTGGAACCTGTCCTGTTAAACCGCTGTATGATCTTGGCCACCATGCTGCAGCTCAGTTTCAGTGTCTTGGCAATCTTCTTATAGCCTAGGTCATCTTTATGTATAGCAACATTTCTTTTTTTCAGATCCTCAGAGAGTTATTTGCCATAAGGTACAATGTTGAACTTCCAGTGACCAGTATGAGAGAGTAAGAGCGATAATACCAAATTTTGCACACCTACTCCCCATTCACACCTGAGACCTTGTAACACGAACGAGTCACATGAAAATGGCTAATTTGGTCCAATTTGGACATTTTCACTGTTGGGTTGTGGATAAAACCTCTGTCAAGCATGTGCCCTTATCCAGTCCTTCTCACTTCTGCAGCATCCAACATGTCCTTGACCACTGGCTGCACTGCAGACCATCTATTTGGCACAGCAGCTGTCATGTTCACCCCACTGTTACACATAAATGCTACCTTCAACAATGTTACTAACTTTTTGGGCAAACTATCTCATCTGTGCTTCAGTCACTAGTACTGTTACATCAGCCGAAGAAGACACAGGTGGACACAGTGGCTTGGCAGAAACCTTGCACACATCACTTTTAACCCCATCAGACTAATTGTAGCAAAGTATAATTTCTTCAGTGTTGTCACATGAAAAGATATAATAAAAGAATTACAAAAATGTGAGAGGTGTACTCACTTTTGTGACATACTGTATAACCCACTATATGGTTCAGATTATTTGGGGACCTCCTCCATGGACATCAGTAGCCTATGCTTTCTCCAACAGTCCTGCTTGGACAGTACATTGCGCCCTACCAGTAAGAGGCCCGTAGAACTAGAGAAATCAACATAGACTATGACCAGTTTGGGAGGCTGGGCAGTTGGATTTAATTTACATAAAAGTACTGATATCTTTTGGTATTGCAAAAAGAACTACCTTGACACTTGGTCATAGTAGTAAAACTTGCAAACTTGAAAACTTGAAAACTTGAAAACTTGAAAGTGTGGCACAGTGGTGTAGTGGTTAGCACTCTCACCTAGCAGTAAGAAGGGTCGCTGGTTCAAATCCCAACCATGACACTACCTGCCTGAAGTTTGCATGTTCTCCCTGTGCCTGCGTGGGTTTCCTCCAGGTACTCCGGTTTCCTCCCACAATCCAAAGACATGCGGGTAGGTTAATTGGCTTCTGTCCAAAATTGGCCCTAGTTTATGAATGGGGACCTTGGATTGTGGGCACCTTGAGGGCAGGGACCAATGTGAGTGCGCAATGTATGGGGATAGGGTCTATTGTAGACACTCACTCAGGTTGAACTGGATGGACTGGTGTCTTTATTCAACCATACTAACTATGAAACTATGAAAGCTATTATAGCCCCTCCAGTGGTGCATGAATCTGCCAAAGATGTTGTTATTTACCCCAGAAGTGCTCTACAGCAGGGGTGCCCAACCTTTTGAAGAGTGAGGGCCACTTAAGTGACTTGGTAACAGGTCGTGGGCCACAATGAGTAGAGCAGAAGGATGACAGTTCCATGTTCACTCTGCATATGCAGAGCTGACACGGATACAACCCACTCTACTCTATGGGCCCTTGGATCCCATCTGCCCAGATAGAAGGGGATGGATTGGATTGGAGGTAGGTGGGTTGTAAACTGCCACATATCCGTTTACATCTGCGACTCGATAGAGGTGAACGGAGGGTCAGACCGATAGTGTCAATGGGGCCTAAGACTGTTTTCACACTGATGCGCTGTGGTTTACCCACACAGAGGGTGCAGACAAGTGCACTTGTGGCTTTCCTGCAGGTTACCTGTACTTTGCCATAGACTTCTATTATATCCTGCAGGTGTGGTGCACTTTCTGAAAGCGCACTAAACTTGTAGGTAATAACAGAAGTCTATGGCTCAGTGCAGGTAACCCACAGGTGTTCTGCACTGCACCTGCGGATCAGTTTGAAAGCAGCCCAGTAACCACCGCAGAACAGATATGCCTATATATATATATATATATATATATATATATATATATATATATATATATATATACAGTGCCTTGCGAAAGTATTCGGCCCCCTTGAACTTTTCAACCTTTTGCCACATTTCAGGCTTCAAACATGAAGATATCAAATTTTTATTTTTTGTAAAGAATCACCAACAAGTGGGACACAATTGTGAAGTGGAACGAAATCTATTGGATTTTTGAAACTTTTTTAACAAATAAAAAAAAGAAAAGTGGGGCGTGCAAAATTATTCGCCCCCCTTGCGTTAATACTTTGTAGAGCCGCCTTTTGCTGCGATTACAGCTGAAAGTCGCTTGGGGTATGTCTCTGTCAGTTTTGCACATCGAGAGACTGAAATTCTTGCCCATTCTTCCTTGCAAAACAGCTCGAGCTCAGTGAGGCTGGATGGAGAGCGTTTGTGAACAGCAGTTTTCAGCTCTTTCCACAGATTCTCGATTGGATTCAGGTCTGGACTTTGACTTGGCCATTCTAACACCTGGATACATTTATTTGTGAACCATTCCTTTGTAGATTTTGCTGTATGTTTGGGATCATTGTCGTGTTGGAAGATAAATCTCCATCCCAGTTTCAGGTCTTTTGCAGACTCCAACAGGTTTTCATCCAGAATGGTCCTGTATTTGGCTGCATCCATCTTCCCCTCAATTTTAACCATCTTCCCTGTCCCTGCTGAAGAAAAGCAGGCCCAAACCATGATGCTGCCACCACCATGTTTGACAGTGGGGATGGTGTGTTGAGGGTGATGAGCTGTGTTGCTTTTACGCCAAACATATCGTTTTGCATTGTGGGCAAAAAGTTGGATTTTGGTTTCATCTGACCAGAGCACCTTCTTCCACATGTTTGGTGTGTCTCCCAGGTGGCTTGTGGCAAACTTTAGACAAGACTTTTTATGGATATCTTTGAGAAATGGCTTTCTTCTTGCCACTCTTCCATAAAGGCCAGATTTGTGCAGTGTACGACTGATTGTTGTCCTATGGACAGACTCTCCCACCTCAGCTGTAGTTCTCTGCAGTTCATCCAGAGTGATCATGGGCCTCTTGGCTGTATCTCTGATCAGTCTTCTCCTTGTCTAAGCTGAACGTTTAGAGGGACAACCAGGTCTTGGTAGATTTGCAGTGGTCTGATACTCCTTCCATTTCAAAATGATCGCTTGCACAGTGCTCCTTGGGATGTTTAAAGCTTGGGAAATATTTTTGTATCCAAATCCGGCTTTAAACTTCTCCACAACAGTATTACGGACCTGCCTGGTGTCTTCCTTGGTCTTCATGATGCTCTCTGCGCTTTCAACAGAACCCTGAGACTATCACTGAGCAGGTGCATTTATACAGAGACTTGATTACACACAGGTGGATTCTATTTATCACCATCAGTCATTTAGGACAACATTGGATCATTCAGAGATCCTCGCTGAACTTCTGGAGTGAGTTTGCTGCACTGAAAGTAAAGGGGCCGAATAATTTTGCACGTACCACTTTTCAGTTTTTTATTTGCTAAAAAAGTTAAAATTATCCAATAGATTTCGTTCCACTTCACAATTGTGTCCCACTTGTTGGTGATTCTTCACAAAAAATAAAAATTTTATATCTTTATGTTTGAAGCCTGAAATGTGGCAAAAGGTTGAAAAGTTCAAGGGGGCCAAATACTTTCGCAAGGCACTGTATATATATATATATATATATATATATACACACATTGTGATTTAAGTAATAAACTTACCTTTAATAACAGTCTTCCATTCAGGTATCGCCGGCTGTTGTCCCAGGCCATACAGTGGGGATCGAAAGTTTGGGCACCCCAGGTAAAAATGTGTATTAATATGCATAACAAAGTAAAGGAAAGATGGCAAAATCTCCAAATGGCATCAAATTACAGATTAGACATTCTTATAATATGTCAAAAAAAGTTAGATTTTATTTCCATCATTTACACTTTCAAAATTACAGAAAACAAAAATATGGCGTCTGCAAAAGTTTGGGCATCCTGCAGAATTTATGGCATGCACTGCCCCCTTTGTAAAGCTGAGACCTGCCAGTGTCATGGATTGTTCTCAATCATAGTCTGGGAAGCAGTGGCGGCTGGTGAAGTTTTAGGATGGGGGGGCGCAAGACCCCGCCCATCCAGGGTTGGCCCCTCCCACTTCTCATAAGCCACACCCAGAAATTTCCAAGATTATAGTATGGAACTTGACAGATGTTTTTTGGTTGATCATACATGAGAACGGTCAAACTGGCATCTCTGGGATCAAAGGGGTGTTGACAGAGGCCATCTGATCAATTAAGCCTCTGAGGAGTGGCCATCAAGTTTATGACTGTATCATGGCCCTCCCTTACACACAGTTTTATATTAATATTAATATTCTATTAATAATAATATCGTTCGACATGTGCAAATTGCATTCTAAAAACCTGTAGATTATTGTTCAGCATTCAATTTTCTGTCCAGTAATACTAAACAAAGAGTATTTCGGTTGGGCCTGTGACCCAGGGTGACTGGATCGGACAGTGAGAGCTCCAGTACAGGTGGGAAAAGCAGGCAAACAGTACTACACTGCAGCCCTGATCACTGCTTTTCTGCCCAGCCGACATCAGAGCTTTCCTCTCTTCCGAATCTCACTCCTTGGGCAGACTGAAGATAACAGATGACAAATAGCAGACTGCTTTCTCTCCCCCTGTGAGGCCTGACCTGCTGTTCCTTCTAGACTGTACAATGCTGTGCTGTAATCCTGTGCTGACCCTTGCAGGGCATGTTTACTAAAGAGAAATGTCTTTGAATAGGTTATAACACACACACACACACACACACACACACACACACACACACACACACTGACACTGACACACACACACACACACACACACTGACACACACACACACCTTACCTGACTGTGTGCTCTCCGCAGCCGCTCCTCACACCGCTCTACTCGTCTTACTTCCTGTTTCCTCTCTCAGGTGAGATGGGAGAGAGAAGACAGGAAGTGACATCTGAGTCAACTCAGATGTCAATCAAACTGCCCGCCCGGCCGTAGTAACACATACTACAGCGCCGGGCGGAAGCTACTCAGCGCTTCAGAAAGCGCCCTGAGGCGGGCTAAACGCCCGCAAATGAAGCGCCACGCCTGCAATCTCATGATTGCATTGGCGTGGCGTTTCCCGGCGTGCAGTGTGACCGGCGCTCGAGCACTTCCTTAAAGACCGTTTTTTTTTTTTTTTAAAGGGGCAGTTTTAAAACTTTATTTTTTTTTTGACTTTTTTTTTTTTTTTTTTTTTTTTTTACCACACAGGGGGGGCGGCGCCCGGGCGCCCCCTATGGACGGGCCGCCACTGCTGGGAAGACCAGGTGATGTCAATCTCAAAGGTTTTAAATGGCCAGACTCATCTGACCTTGCCCCAACAATCAGCACCATGGGTTCTTCTAAGCAGTTGTCTAGAAAACTGAAACTGAAAATAGTTGACGCTCACAAAGCTGGAGAAGGCTATAAGAAGAGCAAAGCGTTTTCAGATGTCAATATCCTCTGTTCGGAATGTAATTAAGAAATGGCAGTCATCAGGAACAGTGGAAGTTAAAGCAAGATCTGGAAGACCAAGAAAAATATCAGACAGAACAGCTCGCAGGATTGTGAGAAAAGCAATTCAACACCCACGTTTGACTGCACGATCCCTCCAGAAAGATCTGGCAGACACTGGAGTTGTGGTACACTATTCCACTATAAAGAGATACTTGTACAAATATGGTCTTCATGGAAGAGTCATCAGAAGAAAACCTCTTCTACGTCCTCACCACAAAAATCAGCATTTGAACTTTGCAAATGAACATATAGACAGGCCTGAGGCATTTTGGAAACAAGTTCTGTGGACCGATGAGGTTAAAATATAACTTTTTGGCCGGAATGAGCAAAGATACGTTTGGAGAAGAAAGGGCGCAGAATTGAATGAAAAGAACCTCTGTCCAACTGTTAAACATGGGGGTGGATCAATCATGCTTTGGGGTTGTATTGCAGCCAGTGGCCCAGGGAATATTTCACGAGTAGAAGGAAAAACGGATTTAATAAAATTTCAGCAAATTTTGGATGGTAACTTGATGCCATCTGTGAAAAAGCTGAAGTTAAAGAGAGGATGGCCTCTACAAATGGATAATGATCCTAAACACACCTCAAAATCCACGGGGGATTACATCAAGAAGCGTAAAATTAAGGTTTTGCCATGGCCTTCACAATCTCCCGACCTCAACATTATTGAAAATCTATGGATAGACCTTAAAAGAGCAGTGTGTGACAGACAGCCCAGAAATCTCAAAGAACTGGAACACTTTTGTAAGGAAGAATGGGCAAAGATACCTCAAACAAGAATTGAAAGACTCTTGGCTGGCTACAAAACAGCGTTTACAAGCTGTGATACTTGCCAAAGGGGGCAGTACAAGATATTAACTCTGCAGGGTGCCCAAACTTTTGCAGATGCCATTTTTTTGTTTTTTGTAATTTTGAAAGTGTAAATGATGGAAATAAAATCTAACTTTTTTTTGACATATTATAAGAATGTCTAATCTGTAATTTGATGCCATTTGGAGATTCTTCAATCTTTCCTTGGCTTCGTTATGCACATTAATACACATTTTTACCTGGGGTGCCCAAACTTTCGATCCCCACTGTAGCACATTTGGTATTGCTCCACCTGTGATAGGAGTTGGCACTATACAGGAAGCACTGGCTTATGTGGCTCTGCAGCCGCTTGCTTCCTCTACCAGTAGCTTTTTTTTTTTAACAGAAGCTCTACCAGTGGATTTATTCACAACACTGACGCTCTGGAATGGCAGGTTGGCAACACACAATCTGGGCTTGCCAACCCGCTATCCCAGAGCAGGAGGCGGGCCACATCAGAGGGCTCTGTGGTCCACATCTGGCCCCCGGGCCACTGGTTGGGCACCCCTGCTCTACAGTATCCTGAAGTTCTCCTGGCTCCATGACCATATAATACAGAATATTTAAAACTCTGTTTTCATTTGAAATTGAACAGATATGTAAAACTCACATAAAGAAGAACTTCTAGGGCACCGAATATTCAATTTTCAGCGGGATTTCATTGAAGACCATTTTTCTCTTTCACAATAAACAGCGAAGGTGACTTTCTTAAGTTTGATTTCAAATGCATAAATACTGATTTGCTGCATATCAAATCATTTTGACTTCTTATACTGTTAAGTTGCTAGGATTTCATGAAGCTGCTCTTCTAGTATTTAGAAGAAATCAAATACATCAAGTAAAGATACTCTGGTAAAGCAAAAATAATATTTTTTAGTCTGTCATACTACCCGACCCATCAGAATGAAGAATGTAAATTGAGGGGTGCAGATAATGGAACTGTAACAGAGGTATTAAAACCAGATCATTTCTTTACCACCTTATGATCTGTTATATTTGGATGTATCTTCATTATTGGAATCTCTGGTAGGAAAAATGTAATGTAAATAATACAACATTTTTTTATTTTTTATTTCTTACTCCCCTTAGGACTTCCCTCACCAGCTGTATAGATGCATTGCACACAATTAGGCTACTTTCACACTGGGGCGTTGTGTGCGCTGGCGGTAAAGCGGCGCTATATTTAGCGCCGCTTTACCGTAGTTTTAGCACCTCTATGCAGCCGCTATTGGCTGAAAAAGGGTTAAAACTGCCTGCAGCGTTTTGCAGGCGGGTTTGCAGCGCTGCCCCATTGTTTTCAAGGGAAAAGGGGCGCTTTAGGAGTGGTAAATACACCACTCCTACAGCACTCCAAAGATGCGGCTTGCAGGACTTTTTTGACCACCCTGCAAGCACACCACTTCAGTGTGAAACCCTCGGGCTTTCACACTGGAGACACAGCAGCGGTGTTTCAGGGTACTTTGTAGGCGCTATTTTTAGCACTTTAGTGCCTGCAAAGCACCTCAGTGTGAAAGCAGCCTTAGGCCGCGTACACACGCGGGGACTGTTCGCCCAACTTTGTCCGTCAAACAGTTTCAGCGGACAGTCCGCTCAAAATTAGCATGGACGGACTTGCCCACACACGGCGAACGAACAGTCCGCTGAAACCGTGCGCGATGACGTGAACGGCACGTACGACGGGACGAAAAATACGACGTCCTATACACTGCAATGCAAACTTCGGCGTGTAAATCCTTTCTGAGCATGCGCGGAACTTAGTTTGACGAACAAGCCTACACACGAGGGGACTGTTCGCTGAAACAGAGTTTCAGCGGACAGTTTTTCGGAATTTCCAAAAAACTTTGTTCAGCAGACTGTCCGCTGAAACTGTCCGCTGAAAGCCCACACACGAGCGGACTGTCCGCCGAAACACTGTTCAGCGGACAAAGTTGAGCGAACAGTCCCCGCGTGTGTACGCGGCCTAAGGCTTTTTTTTCACACTCGTGTTGACAAATCTTCATCCCATAAATATATTTATGAGACAATGCTAAATGCATGTATTGATCCTAAATGGTAGAAATCACACTGTACTTTTACCTGCACTTTTCCTATTTTCCCACCTTTATCCATTTTGTATATCCCACTAGAGCCTCTGATAGACTTATTAGGTCTATTTAAGCTGAGTTTCAGGCGAATACAAATTAGTGGCACTCTCTATTCATTCATAATTTCCTAAATGCAAGCAATGTACAGGCATACCCCACTTTTAAGTACACATTGGGGTTTATTAACTAAAGCTGGAAAGTGCAAAATCAGGCTCATGTCTGCATAGAAACCAATGAGCTTCCAGGTTTTATTACCAAAGCTTAATTGAACAATCTGGGGTTAGAAGCTTGTTTGTTTCTATGCAGAAGTGAGCCTGATTTTGCACTTTCCAGCGATAGTAAATAAACCCCATTGTGTACTTAAAAGTGGGGTATACCAGTTCCTGTACAGCAGTGATCATCTTGGGAGGGTGAAGCTGCACAAGAAATGGATCAGCTGTGCTTCAGTGCAAGGGGCATGCTGATAAGAGGAGCGAGCAGAGTGGTAAAGACGTGAATTTGTCATTCTGTTGCATCTTCAATCACGGTCCTTTCACAGGCTGCAGGAGAGACAAAAACCTGCAAGTGCTACTGAACTGCATCAGAAAATAATCAGGTCTTCTACGTAACTTTTTTCTGTGTAGCAGAGCAGTGTGAATCTCAGGACTGAATGGACACAAAATATAAATATTTTGGCTGGTAAAACTGCTCTCACATATGTGTTTCATCTTTGTGTTCAGCCACTTGCCTGGAGTTCAGCTTTAAAAGACCACTAGACCTAAATATAATACTTTATGCAACCAACTTCAATACTTTATACAACAAACTATACAACAAATGATCCACTTTCAGACCGGACCATTTTGCTGGCTTAAGACCAGACCACTTTTTGTGATTCAGCACTGCGTCACTTTAGCTGACAATTGAGCAGTCGTGCGACGTGGCTCCCAAACAAAATTGATGTCCTTTTTTTCCCACAAATAGAGCTTTCTTTTGGTGGTATTTGATCACCTCTGCGGTTTTTATTTTTTGCACTATAAACAAAAATAGAGCGACAAAAACGCATTATTATTTACTTTTTGTTATAATAAATATCCCCCAAAAATATATATAAAAAATGTTTCCCCTCAGTTTAGGCCAATACGTATTTTTCTACATATTTTTGGTAAAAAAAAATCACAATAAGCGATCATTGATTGGCTTGCACAAAAGTTATAGCGTTTACAAAATAGGGGATAGTTTTAAGGCATTTTTATTAATATTTTTTTTTTACTAGTAATGGCGGCAATCAGTGATTTTTATTGTGACTGTGACATTATGACAGAGACATCAGACATTTTTGACACATTTTTGGGACCACTGTCATTTATACAGCAATCAGTGCTATACAAATGCAGTGATTCCTGTGTAAATGACACTGGCAATGAAGAGGTTAACGGGGGGGGGGCAGTGTAGGGGTTAAGTGTTCCTAGGGGCGTTTTACTAACTGTGAGGGGCTGGGCTTTGTGTTAGAGAACACTGATCTCTGCTCCAATCACAAGGAGCAGAGATCAGTGTCACTTGTTGCTAGGCAGAATGGGGAGATGCTGTTTACAACTGCATCTCCCCGTTCAGTCGCTCCGTGAGATGATCGCGGGTATCCACGGGACCCGCGACCAGATTCATGGGGGTCCCGACTGGCACGCGAGCGCACCGCTGGTGGCGCGCATGTGATAGCAGGGCGTCATATAAAAATGGACGTACCTGTACGCCAAAATATGCCTGCCCGTGCCATTCTGCCGATGTACATCGGCGTGTGCCGGTCGGGAACTGATTAAAATGCCAACTATAATATGTATGAAAAAAGTGATTGAGACACAGATTTTTTGTGTCTTGCCTATTCGGTTATCTACCAAAAGGCTAAAGCTGACCATTTCCTAATAACGTTTTCATTCCAAATTTTTAGTTTTAAGAATGTTTGATCTATTTTTTTAATGATTAGTTAGGTCAAAATAACATTTATTTTCAATTGCAGTGATGAGAAAATTCAAAGGAGCAGGATGGAAAGTGGTTCTCCAACTAGCAGCATATGTTGTTTTTATTTGGGAAATTTAAATCCTTACAAATGCCATTCATTTTCAAAATGTTAAAAGCAGACACATATTTGAAGTACTTTCAATTGACATTCTTCAAGTCATCAAATGTACTGAGCGTTTCATACAAATGTTCATTTGAAAATCTATTAGTGTATGGCCAGGCTAATGCAGTAGGTAGTATTTATCTATGGAATTACTGTATAAGAATTTCTCCCTACAGTCCACTCCAATATTGAAACCAAAAGGAACCAAAATGCCCCTTCAGTCTTTTTATAACAGTATAATACAGTATATGCTACAGCCATGTAAATCACAAGTACAGCCCTGTGCATCTAGAAGTGTTGGCTTAAAATACAGCACAAAAGCAGTACTACACCGTACTCTATTGGAAGACCTTTTAGTTTTTTGTGTCTGGTCATCACTTCGAAGCCTGAATAGTTATGTTACTTCTTTCCAAGACTGAATTCAGGGTTATTATACTAACTCTGCACTCAAGAAAGCCTTTATCATTAGCATGAACATTATTAAATAGCTTTGTAATGAAGATGGCTTACAGAGGTCTACAGTAAATTTCATCCTGCATTATAAACTTCTCTGGCAGGCCATGGCTTGCTCCCCTCTGTTCCAGCACTACAGCCTCCGTAAGTCTCTTCGGCATTCAGCTCTTCCATGAGTGTTGGATGCCTGTGCACATGCCATAATTCCATCAAGGGAGCTGTCATATATTGATTCTTTTGAAACCTGGAAAAGTCTCATAAGGGCATGTTGTCAAGGTTTTCAAGCCTCTCTGATTTTGGGGGAATTTCAGATAGAATTAACAACATAAATACTTTGAAGTGTTTAAAACTGATATTCTAGTTTTGCTAGAGTTGAATCTTCTAATTAGTCCTTACACCTTCTAGGGATTTACAGTAAGTGGGGACATCTTGTAGTTTAAGTTTCCAGGCTCTGCATGCCTTCTGTGGCCATTATTGAAGGACCCTGTACAACCAACTTGAAATATTGAAGTGCAGCTACAACCAACAATTTATATTAGTTTCCTCTAGAATGGGCAAGAGTGATATTAACACTGTGAAGTTTTTATCGTTATCCATGTCCTTTCTGGGAAGATTTTTCCCCACATTTCTTCACATGATGACACCCGGACAAGAAATGAGAGGATAGGACAGGAAGACAAAAACCTGACAGATGTTCTAAGCCCTCTCCATTCTTTTAACCTCCCTGGCGGTATGATTATTTGGGATTTTAGGTGCTACAAGCGGTACAATTATTTTGCAGGAAAATTTGGTGTTTTATATTGTAGTCCTGTAATTCTTAGCAATAACTCACTTAAATCTGTCCAAACCAGAGTCTAGCAGACATCCCGGGTATGATAAAGTTTGAAAAATGAAATCATAAATTATAATATAATAAATAATTAGAAATAATTGTACCAAATAATAATATAACAATAATACAAATTATTCAATAATGTAATCAAATCAAAAACACTGAAATTTGCGCAGTTGCAGAATTGTCACTGTCATTACTTTTCAATATTTGATGATGGATCTCCCCACAAATCACTATCCCTCAATTCTGCGAGTGATTCCAATTTATTATTGCTGTTTTCTAGCTGGTCTAAAATCATTTTTGATGTAAAGGGACAGTTTTGGTTGCTATGGACAATCTCCAGTTTCCAGGCATAAAGAACAGTTTTTATAATATAAAACTGCATGCAGGACACTGGACAGACCACTAGGGACAAAGGGGATGTGAAATGATTACATACAACAATGTAATCTGTAAGATTACATTATACTGTATGTATACTGTGTGTTTCACTTTTTGAATTTGGCGCCGATCTCCGTCCCCGTGCGTCGCAATGCTCGCAGGGAACGGAGATCGGCTCCATGATGAATCGAGCGGAGGACGAGACGCTCGTACAGCACAGGGACATCGCTGGATCTGAGGGAGAAGGTCCTCCTGGATTCAGTGATGCGGTCCCGAGTCTGGCTCAGGGTTACCGCTTTTGGTATAAAAATTCCACCCTGAGCCAGACTCAGGAACACCGCCAGGGGGGTTAAATGAATCAGTTGCGTCCTTGTGAAACCCTGTTGCGAAAACAAAGAGAGGGTAAATCTACCCAACAAGGACATCAATGCCAATAAAGATCTGACAGAGGCTCTTACTCTTCACCTTTCTGTACAAATCTAAAAAAAAATTGCTTTTTTTTTAGCCAAAACTCCTAAAATCAACTCCATAAACGCCTATGGGTTTTATTTACTAAAGGCAAATCCACTTTGCACTACAAGTGCACTTGGAAGTGCAGTCTCTGAAGATCTGAGGGGGGTCATGCAAGGAAAATAAAAAAAAGCATTTTTGATTGCACATGATTGGATGATAAAATCAGCAGAGCTTCCCTCATTTCAGATCTTCCCCTCAGATCTACAGTGACTGCACGTCCAAGTGCACTTGTAGTGCAAAGTGAATTTGCCTTCAGTAAATCAACCCCTATGTGTCAATGTACATATAGGCTTTTACCAGAGTTTAGGAGCTGCTGCGGTTAGGGGGAGCTTCAACCTCCCTCAACCTCCCTCTCTTGAACGCAGAAGAATCGCATTCAGGATAGGAATGTTTTGACTGCTGGCCACCAGAAAACGCAATTCTGGCAAATTTTCCCTGTGTTGCATTTTCCTACAGCCAGCAGTCAAAGTAGGTTGTGTGTACATGAAGCCTAAGCCCTTGTACACACGGTCGGACATTCTGACAACCAAATCCGTTGGATTTTGTCCAACGGATTTTGTCCGAAACTGTTGCATATACACGGTCGGACAAAGTTGTTGGAAAATCCGATCGTTCAGAACATGATGACTTTATTTCTTTACGACAGGACTACGTTCAGGCTAGTAGCCAATAGCTTTGGTCTAGGAATTTGATCTGAGCATGCGTGGCACTTTGTCCGATCGGAATTCTCAACACACAATCGGACAAAGTCCGATCGGATCATGTTGTCGGAAAGTTTTATAGCCCAGCTCTAAAACTTTGTCCGTCGGATATTCCGATGGAAACAGTCTGATGGAGCCCACACACAGTCGGATTATCCGACAACATGGTCCGATCGGACATTTTCCGTTGGAATGTCCGACCGTGTGTACAAGGGCTAAGACATAAAGAAGTCAACAGATGAATTACCCTGTAACAGAATATACATTTTCTTAATTATCTTCTATTGCGTTAAATATCTAACATGTTAACATTTTAATTTGTTTGCAGGCCCTTTGAGAAAAAAAATTATCCTGTTTTTTTAAACGTTAAAGTGTAGCTAAACTCTAAAATGTATTTAAACGCCAACAATGAAATTCTCTTATAAGTTCCCTTTTGGTTTGTCAAATGTATACAATAATTGGAAGTGTTGTGTTATATTTGTTTATTAAGTGCACAAATACCTGTTGATGTTGGCAGAAATCTTGTGAGCTCGCAGGTCCCTGTGGTCTCAGCCTTCCACCTATGTTATAGAGAAAAAGTAAAAGGAGAGAGGGAAGTGTTCTGTAGTCCTGTCCCAGGGTGACAATGCCACTCCTCCATACACACAGTGTTGTGAGGGATAATTGCTACACTAGAATAGGAAGAGTGTTACTGGCAGGACCACAAGATGGAAATTATGGGAAATCAGCAATACTTTGCCTACCACACTCAATCCCTTGAAGCTTTCAATATAAGATGGATGTTGTGGACTCAAGTCTCCTTTTCAGAGAAATGGGGATTTACAATAATGGTTTAACTTCTCCAATAGTCTCTCTTTAAACGGGTTTATGTTCTGTTATTGTGTGTCTTTTTTAGAAATAGACCTTACATAAGTTATATTGTAGTTTCACACTTAAAGTATTAACTGTATGCCAACTATAATACCTTGGCTGTACATATTGTACTGTACTGTTGCTTATATATTTTATATTTTTTTGCGGTACTGAGCATTGTAATTCCAGCTTCACCATTACAGCATACTGTTTGTTGGATTTTGCTACAAGCTTTTATAAAAGTGGTTTGGAAAAAAAATATGGGAAAAGACAGAAAAAAAGAGAACGAATGCAACCACCAAATATTAGAACTGGTGATCAGAAAAATAAAACCTGGGTTTAATTTATTTTATTAATTTGCATTCCTATTACGCTTTTCTCCCCAAGGACTCAAAGCACTTAGGAGGTCAGGCAGCCAGCTTGGGCCCACTTAATTTAAATACACTTTAAGACTGAATTTGTGTTACATGTACTCTTTTAGAGATGTAAGTATATATCAGTAACCTAGGAGCTGGATATGACCCTTGGGATTTGGTATAAAACATTTTCACATTTGCATCAAAGCCCTGTGGCTGTTAGTGTCACCTCTCCTGGGGGCATTATATAAACAAGGGCATAGTTTGTTAAAAAATAAATGTAAAATAAAGTAGCCAAACAAGCTCTTGATTTCTTTCATACCAGGGTAAGCTTCTGGGGCACCACCAGAGCTTATTTAAATTTGACCTTTTAATATGCTAAAACAGCAAGCTTTAGCAATAATTTTATCTAGACTGCAACTTAAATCAAGTTTCTCTAGTAAAGGGCATGACTGAATCATTCTATAACATTATTCACACGCCAGGAGCGCTACTTCTTATAAATGATACCATTAACACTTATATAAACTGGGAGTGAATATAAATGGAAACAAATAGTAAAATGTGACCTAATACGCATACTTGACATTTACTATTTTAATTATTTGTATTTTAAAAAAGCAGTGTTGCTCTATGAAAGCTGTTATCCAATAGCTAATGTTATTTAGATTTATGTGTTTCTTTTTTCATGGAATTCCATTGTGTAAATACAAAAAATGACAGAACTGTAAAGGGATTATTTATGTAAAGGGACAGGGTGTACCGTCAGTTATTGCCCTTCGAGGTATCATCCTTGTAATCTTTAAAGATAGAGGTACAATAAAATTGGGAATTTAATTATACCACCCAGAGTGTAGCACAAAATCAAAAAGTATAAATCTAAAAATCTAAACACTTAATTTTGGACATATCTATTGAAATATACAAATTAGCCATCCAAAGTTTTGTATATGCATAGTCTTGAGATCAAGTTATAAGGTTGACGTGTTTCGTGGGGTCAGACTTTGCCACTAGCCACCTACCACGAAGTTTGTTTAAAGGTGACGTTTTTCTGGGAGTTTGATTTATAAAAATATATCCCTTATAAGTATGTGCTTGTGTGTTTCGGTTGTGTGTCCCTTCCCATCCTCCTTTCATTCTACAACGGGTCAATATATTTAAATACATTGTTATTTGATTTATTGTAATGCATTGTGTATTGTAAATATCTCTTTGTATGCAATAACAATGTATTTATATGTGTGTTGTTACATTATCTTTATACTGAGATCCCAGGTCCTGATGAAGCGGGGGGGGGGGGGGTTCCCCACTAAATGTGTCAACCCTATAATTTGATCTCAAGACTACGCATATACAAAACTTTGGATGGCTAATTTGTATATTTGGTTGTAAATATTGATTTCTAATGGATATGTCCAAAGTAAAGTGCTTAGATTTGTACTTGTTGAGTTTGTGCTACACCCTGGGTGGTACAGTTTTGTTTTGGATTTTTTTAATACATTTTTATTCCTTATTTAAAAAAAGGGGGGGGGGATTACACCACAATTCAACATCATACAATAACTTGTTTGGTTGCATCACATTTAAACAATACTTCTATATTGTGAATCAATTGCATCCCCAGAGTGTGAATTATACTGCTACAGAAAAAAAAGAGGAAAAGAAAGAAGAAAGAGAGGAAAAAAAGTCCCCATTTTGTTGTAGCTCTATATTGAGGATAGAATCTACATTTTCAAGATTTTCACATAAGGATATTCATAAATAAGTTGATTTATATGACCTTAAGTGTATTGAAATCCAAAACATCATATGGCAATCGGCCTTCTTCAGGGGCTTTTCAACTTGAAGGCCACAAAAAAGACAGTCCATTGGACAACCCTGGTCTAGGTTTATATATAAGTGTTCTGATGTGTTCTGCTTCCATTAAAAACCCTGATCTTACCATGCATAGTGTGTGAGCTGGAAGGAGCATAAAATTGCCGCCATCTAGACACTGTGGGCAGAAGATGGAGGTGAGGATAGAATTTAATCTAACTTTTTTTCTGTCATGGAGCAATTTTATCTTTAAGAGGGGGCCCATATCTAGTAAGCAAACCTTGCATCTTTCTTTAACCGCTTCAGCTCCGGACCATTTGGCTGGCCAAAGACGAGAGCACTTTTTGCGATTCGGCACTTTGTCGATTGCGCGGTCGTGCGATGTTGCTCCCAAACAAAACTGACGTCCTTTTGTACCCACAAATAGAGATTTCTTTTGGTGGTATTTGATTGCTAAAAACAAAAAAAGAGCGACAATTTTGAAAAAAACACATTATTTTTTACTTTTTGCTATAATAAATATCCCCCAAAAATATATATAAAAAACATTTTTTTTTTCCTCAGTTTAGGGCGATACATATTCTTCTACATATTTTTGGTAAAAAAAAATTGCAATAAGTGTATATTGATTGGTTTGCGCAAAAGTTATACCGTCTACAAAATAGGGGATAGTTTTATGTAATTTTTATTAATAATTCATTTTTTACTAGTAATGGCGGCGATCAGCGATTTTTATCATGACTGCGACATTATGGCGGACATGTCGGACACTTTTGACACATTTTTAGGTCCACTGGCATTAATACAGCGATCAGTGCGATTAAAAATGCATTGATTACTGTAAAAATGTCACTGGTAGTGAAGGGGTTAACACTAGGGGAAGGGGTTAATGTGTGTCCCAGTTTGTCTTCTAACTGAAGGGGTGTGAGGACTGTGCAGGGAAACTACTCTGTATGAACAGACGATCAGTCAGGTCTCCCCTCAGAGAACACACAGTTTCCGGTTCTCTATGTGCCCCGAGCGATTGCGGGAGCCCAGCGGTGATCGAGGCCACCGGCACCCATCATGGCTCGGGGGCGAGCGCGGGGCACGTGCGCCCCTAGTAGCCACAAGGCGAAGCGGCGTCACATAACGTCATTTCGCACAGCCGTACAGCTGCGGCGGCTGGTCGGCATGTAGTTAAAGAGGTTGTAAACCTCAGACATGAAACAAAGCCTATCCTTCTATAGTGTGTGCTTATCTCAATCCAGAGCACAAAGTGTAAATTCTCTGCTTCGTTCCTATGCCATCTGCATGAATCACTTCTGATAAGTTTTCCTGACACCTAGAGGTAATAATGTGGCTGGGCAGGGACCTCCAGCATACAGCATGTGATTGACAACCTCAGCCCTGTTCCTGTGTTGTGTGAAGGGGTGCGTTCCTTCCCTTCTAATCATCTCTAAGAGCTCTTCTCACTGATCTCTGCAGAGTGTAAGCCCCCTGCTTCCTGAAAGCTCAGACAAGCCTTATAAATTCTGGCCATGGAACAGATGTAGAGATAATAGGGCCGCAGATAAACAGGTAGAACTTGAGTGTCAGGATTTGTTTCGTCGCCTGAATCTAGCTATTTCAATGGGAAAATTTGAGTGTTTATAATCACTTTAGGGTTAAAGGTTAAATGTTTGGGTTAATGGTCAATTGCAGGGTTTATGTTAAATGTTAGGCATCAAGTGGCAGTAAGGATTAAAGGAAACCTATACCGAGAGATACTGTATATATTTAGGTTGCCATTGCTGACTTGTCAAGTCAACCCAGAGTTACTGTAGGTCTATTATTATTATTTATTTTTTTTGTCACATGTTTATTTCACAGTTTTTATTCTATTTTATAGTACAGATACAAATACTTAACATTTACATTACAGTAGTCATCACTTTGGGTCTATGTATTCTCTTTTCCCTGCAACAGGGGTGAATAGAGAGATAGTTAAATGGTTAAAGCAAGGAAGCAGGGAACTATGAAAAAGACAGAAAGACAATGAAGAACAAAAAAAATATAGTGATTTGAGAGGGGGAGGTAAGGGTAAAAAAGGTGGAGGGAAGGTAAAGGTATGAGGGTACAGATGGCAATAGGGGCTCTAGCTTTATTGTAAACATGATGTAAAATCTGCCAAGGACTTAATGTGTTCCCATTGGGATCAAGTCAAATTATATTGTTCATATCTGTCTCTCTCAGGAAATCATTCTCTCACACTGTGCCCACTGTGCCATTGAGGGAGTCTCTTTTGATCTTAAGTGTCTAAATAGTGATATTTGCTGCAGCTAAAAAGTGATGTTGTGACTTTAATATAAATAGATATAAAGGTAATACTAGGATATTGAGTCCAGTTTTTCATATGTACAGTAGATAGTAAGAATCTTATGCCAGAAAGGTCACATTGTGGAGCATTCATCCTATATGTGGGGCATATGAACCTTTCCACTATCATAAGTATATTGTTATTATTATTATACAGGATTTATATAGCGCCGACAGTTTACTCAGCGCTGTACAACATTAGGGCAGACAGTACAATTACAATACAATTCAATACAGGGAGAATCAGAGAGCCCTGCTAGTTTAAGCTACAATCTAGAAGGGATGGTCAAGTTATACAAAAGGGTAATAGCTGTGGGGGATGAGCTAATGGAGAAAATAGTGCAGTTGTTAGATGGAGGCAAGATAGGCTTCTCTGAAGAGGAACGTTTTCTGGGTTCACCTAAAAGTGGATATATTTGGAGACAGTCTGACAGATTGGGGTAGCGAATTCCAGAGGTTGGGCGAGGCTCGGGAGAAGTCCTGGAGGTGTATATGGGAGGAGGTGATGAGGGGGCTAGAGAGCAGGAGGTATTGGGAGGAACAAAGAGGGTGATTAGGTTGGTATTTTGAGACTAGGCTAGTGATGTAGCTGGGGGCAGAGTTGTGGATGGCTTTGTAACTTATTGTTAGTATTTTGAATTTAATTAATTGGGCAAGTGGCAGCCAATGGAGGGATTGGCAGAGAGAAGTGCGGTTTGTAAGGTAGATGAGTCTGGCAGCAGCATTCATGATGGACTGGGGGGGGGGGGGGGGGGTAGTCTATTTAAAGGTAAACCAATGAGGAGGGAGTTGCAGTAGCCAAGGCGGGAGATAACCAGGGAGTGAATCAGGAGCTTTGTGGTTTCATTGGTTAGAAAGGGACGTACTTTAGAGATGTTGCGGAGGTTGAGGCAGCAAGCTTTGGAAATTGATTGAATGTGGGACCGAAAGGAGAGTTCAGAGTCCAGGATAACACCTAGCAATCTGACATGTGGGGATGGGTGGATGGTTGTGCCAATGCTCTAGACAGATAAGTCAGGGGAAGCGGTACGTGGGGGAGGAAATATTATAAGTTCAGTTTTGGACAAGTTGAGTTTGAGGAAGTGGTGTGACATCCATACAGATATGTCTGTTAGAAAGTTAGTGATGAGTGAGGAGACTGATGGAGTGAGTTGAGGGGTGGAGAGATAGATTTGTGTGTCGTCAGCGTGGAAATGATATTGAAAGCCGTGAGAGGCCATCAGCTGACCCAGGGAAGAGGTGTAGATTGAAAATAAAAAAGGTCCAAGAACAGAACCTTGTGGGACCCCGACAGAGAAGGGAAGAGGAGAGGAGGAAGTAGAATTCTAAGTGACACTAAAGGTGAATTGGGATAGGTAGGATGAGAGCCACTGCAGAGCGCAGTCACGGAGAGCAAGGGAGTAAAGTTTTTTGAGGAGGAGGGAGTGGTCAACCACGTCAAAGTGTCATGGATCTGCCACCTAGGGGTTAAAATAGTGCAGACTAATTTCAGTGATTGGTAACAGGCTGCCTTATTTAAACACCTCAGCAGCACTGTGTCTTTGCTGTCTGGTCTGCAGCTCATACCTGTTCCAGTGACTTTCTGTTCCTGTGATCCGATCTGTTTCCTGTGTTTGACCCGGCTTATTTGACTATGATTTGATCTCTGCTATCCTGACCCTGGCCTGTCTTGTAACCACGCTCTGCTCTACACTGCTTGATATCCTGTTGCCAAACTTTGCCTGTATACTGACCATTTCTGCCTGTCGTCTATATCTACATCTGATCATCAGTTACCAAACCCGGCTTGTCTGACTACGTATTCAGTGTCTCCCCAGCTTACCAGCCTGCTTCCTGTTTCCTGCTGTACAAGCTGAACTGACAAGACCAAAGACGAACCAGGCACCCATACACCGCCAGGCTCTTGCGGCCACTGTTGCAACATTGGTGGCCCTCGAACCAGGGTTGTACGAGACAGCCTTCCCACTGCCCGTCAGGCTCATCCAGCAGGTACGTAACAGAAAGGCAGCTGAAAGGTCCAGAAGTAGGAGTACAGAATAGCGTCCGTTGGTTTTTGCAGTTAGTAGGTCATTTGTGAGTTTTAAAAGAGCAGTTTCTGTGGAGTGTTGAGGGCGAAATACAGATTGAAGGGGAGTAAGAAGGTTATTCTTAATGAGGTGGTCACTCAGTTGGTTGTAAACCAAGCGTTCAAGGAGTCTGGAGGAAAAGGGGAGCAAGGAGATAGGGCATAGGTTGTTAAGATTGGTGGGGTCCAAGGATGGGTTTTTAAGTATGGGGGTGATCGGTGCATGTTTTAGAGCTTTGGGGAAAATGCCAGAGGTGAGGGAGAGAATGAAGATGTGGGTTAGAGAGTGTAGGATAGAGTCAGAGGGCGACCGTAGTATTTGAGAGGGGATAGGGTCCAGGGGGCAGGTGGTTAGGTTGGTGTTAGAAAGGAGCAACTTCGTCTGTAGTAGCAGGAGCAACTTCGTCTGTAGTAGCAGATTTGAATAAGGGGAGTGTCAATAGTACCTGTTCATATGGGGTCTTAACTAGAGGAGATACTGGTAGAGTGGAGATTTCATCACGGATTGTATCAATCTTGTTTTTGAAGTTATTAGCAATCTCGTGGGCAGTGAGTGAGTCAGTGGGTGGAGGCGGTAGGGGACAAAGTAGAGAGTTGAAGGTAGAGAAAGGTTTACGGGGACTGGATGAGAAGGTGTTAATAAGAGTTGTAAAATAGGTCTGCTTGGCAGTGTGGAGGAAGGAGTAGTATTTTTGAAGAGCAGATTTGTATTGGTTGAAGTCTTTGAGAGACTTGGTCTTGTGCCACAGATGCTCAAGAGTGCGACTACATTTTTTGAGAATTTTAGTGGATCGGAGTGGTTTGGTTGGGGCAGGACAGGGGAGAGATTTTGTCATAGAGGTAGTCAGTAGCAGAATAGAGGAGAGAAGAGTTGAAGTTGTGAAAGTTTCTACTGGTGATGGTTAGGCAATTGGAGGGAAAGGTGGTGGGAGACAAGGAGAGAGAGAAACTAATAAGGTGATGGTCAGAGAGAGGAAAAGGATTGTCTTGAGAAGTTGCACGGAGTGCATAGGTAGGAGAATACAAGGTCAAGGGTGTTGCCATCAGATTGAGTAGAAGCCTGTACCTATTGCTTCAGGTCAAAGGAAGAGGTTAGACTAAGAAGTTTGGAAGTAGCAGGAGTGTTTGTATTATCAGGGATGTTGAAATCACCGAGAAGGATTATGGGAATTTCAGAAACTCATCAAGGAAAGTCGATAATGGTCTAGGGGGCAGGTAGATCGCAGCAATTCTTAGGGAAGTTTGAGAGAATAGATGTATACAGTGAGCTTCAAATGATGGAGAGAGGGAAAGAGAGGGAGGGGAGTGAATAACCTGGAATGTGCTTTGGGGGGTTGGAGGAATCCCACTCCACCTCCCTTGCATCCATTAGGCCTAGGGGAGTGAGTCCAGTGAAGGCCACCCTGGGAGAGGGAAGCAGGAGAAGGGGTGTCAGGTTCGTGGAGCCAGGTTTTGGTGAGAGCAAGTAGATTAAAGGAATTAGTGTGCAAAGAGGTCATAAACAGCGGTGAATTTGTTGCAGACAGAGTGAGCATTCCTGAGGGCGCAGGAGGCTGGCGTTGGGAAAAAGTGGAATGGAGACTAAATTGCGTAGATTTTGACTACTGCCAGATGGTGTAGGGTGATGGTGATGGTGGTGGTTGTGTTGGGTACAGTTAAATAAGGGAGGCCTAGGGTAGAGAAAATATATCCAGCGGTTAGGAGAAGCAGAAAAGTAAGGGATGTCATATGAGAATACGATTTGTATGAAGGGACATGCTTCAGTATCCTGGGGGATTTGTTAGCAAGTGGGCTTAGAGTTAGAAAGAGGTGATGAGTGCAGTAATAGGGTGGAGGGGAGAAGTGAGGGTGATATGTACTGATTGTGGGGTGGAGCAGAGGGGTGAAGAAAAGTGAGTTTAAGGAGAGAGGCTGCAAGTGTGAAAAGGAGGAGAGGTAAAGAGTGCATGTTTCAGAGAGGAAGGTGAGATCATTTGGAAATTAGGTCACCTGCTGTCTGCTGTGGTTTGCTTTGTGCAAATCGCTGAAGTGCAAGAGCAGGAGTGCCACTTATTTAAAGAACCTCACTTCTTTAGAAGAACCCCCTGTATGTGCAACCCCTGTATGTATTCCCTTTATAAAGAAGGCCTTGTTTTTATACTGTGTTGGATGTGGGTTGAATCTGGCAATTAATTAATCAGGAGGTAATATTAGGCACACAGCTAGCAGAGCAAAACTTTTCACATCACAATCAAACTGCAAGAGGACTAAAAGGCCAAAATTGTAACGATAAGGGAGCCCATAATTTAGGTAAGACTTAATAGCTGAATACAGGCATACCCCACTTTTATGTACACAATGGGGTTTATTTTCCTAAAGCTGGAAAGTGCAAAATCAGGCTCACTTCTGTATAGAAACCAATGAGCTTCCAGGTTTTATTACCAAAGCTTAATTGAACAAGATGGGGTTAGAAGCTCATTGGTTTCTATGTACAAGTTAAAGTAACAACTTTAGTAAATAAACCCCATTGTGTACTTAAAAGTGGGGTATGCCTGTAAACATTGAAATAATGTAAGCATGGCTACAGATGGAGTTGAAACAGTGGTGACAAACAGATTTACCAAATATGCATTTGAGTAGTCAGTCAATGTTCAGTTTGATGGAAATGGCAATATAAAGCAGATTTACCAAATATATAGTTGGTACTACTCTTTGATACCGCTACTTGTTCTGTCAAGATTTGTACTTTCCCACTCTACATAGTACTTGACATATAAATTGTGTGTATTGGTTTCCTTTTATTTTTGATATATGCATTTATCTTGCAATGAGAGATGTTATGCATATTTGAATAAAGAATTAAAATAAAACTACCAGTGTCAGCCTCTCATACACACTATCTCATTCCAGATTTCCACCTTGCATACCATTATCATATCTTATTGGGATATTTGTTTTTTCCTCATACTTTATATGTGATCAAAATAGAATGTTGCTCCCTAATGACTGGTGTCTGTTCTCTAGAGAGGAGCCTCAGATTTGTAGCACTCATTAAGTTTGTTTTAGAATTCAGGTCAATACAGAACAGTACAGAATCAGGGCGAAATCTACACAAAGAATGACCAACGTATGACTGATGCTAATAAATCCTGTTTAATAATTAAAATTTACATTATATATTGAGGATATGCCATCTGTCAAAACTGTCTATTCTAGAAAAGTTTTGAATTCCTGAATTGGATGCAGCGTGAGGGAATTTTATTTATAAGAAAAAAAAAAGTACTGGTACATTTTGATACCATACTAATAGAATTACATTTTATATTTTTCTTTCTATAAAGTATAAATTTTTCTCCTTCTTTTGTTCTGTTTTCATAGTATTTTAAAACAATTCTGTACATGCAACGAAAAATGTCAATGTTAAAGCGGAGGTCCACCCTAAAATGGACCTCCGCTCATCGGAATCCCCCCCCCCTCCGGCGCCACAATCGGCACCTTTCAGGGGGGAGGGGGGTGCAGTTACCTGGATAATCCAAGTAACTGCACCCACTTCCGGGTTAGCTCTCTGCGGAAAGGGGCGTACGTTACGCCCCTTTCCGCAAGCGTCCGCCCCCTTCAGCAAGTGCCCCGCTGCCTGCTGGGAAACACACAGCTCCCAGAGGCAGCGGGGACCGTCCGGATTGCGCCGCGCGGCTCGCGCATGCGCAGTAGGGAACCGGGAAATGAAGCCGAAAGGCTCCATTTCCTGATTCCCATACCCAAGATGGCGGCAGGACCCGATAGACGAGCGAGCGATCGGCTTCGGGTGCCGACATCGCGGGCGTGCTGGACAGGTAAGTGTCACTATTTAAAAGTCAGCAGCTGCAGTATTTGTAGCTGCTGGCTTTTAAAAAAAAAAAAAAAAAAAACGCGGAGTCCCGGTGGACTCCCGCTTTAAATCTGAGCCAGCTGATTAATAGCAGGTACCATAAGTGTCTCATCTTGTCTGCACTGCCTTGATCCCCACCAACCACCTAAAATCTGATACTTGCATGTATGGGCACTCAGACACACTGACAACTCATAGAATGCTACATGGGTCATTGCTATACTAAAGGGTATATTTGCTGAAGGTGAGCAAACTTCTGAAAAACAAGTACCCCCATAATGCCTATAAGACAGCATCCCAACACACAGGTACTGTGCAAAGATTTTAGGCAGGTGTGAAAAATGCTGTAAATTAATAATGCTTTCAGAAATAGAAGTGTTAATAGTTTTTTCTATAAATAAACAAAATGGAAAGTAAATGAACAGAAAAGAAATCCAAACCACATCAATATTTGGTGTGACCACCCTTTGCCTTCAAAACAGCATCAATGCTTCAATTCTTCTAGGTATACTTACACACAGTTTTTGAAGGAACTTGGTTGATAGGTTGTTCCAAACTTCTTGAATTTTACCACGGATCTTCTGTGGATGTAGTGCTTCCTCAAATCCTTATGTCTCTTTATATAATCCCAGACAGACTCAATGATGTTGATATCAGGATTTGGGACCAAACCATCACTTCCAGGACTCTTTGTTCTTCTTAGTTAGATAGTTCTTAGTCTCTTAGATAGTTCTAAATGACTTTGGCTGTACAGTTAGGTCCATATATATTTGGACGCAGGCACAATTTTAGTTTTTATCTGGTATTGACCAAAACATATTCAAGCTATAGTTATATAATGGATATGGAGTGAAGGTTCACACTCTCAGTTTTAATTTGCGGGTATGTCCATCCAAATCGGAGGAAGGGTTTAGGAATTACAGCTCATAAGAATAGTCATCACTCCTTTTTCAAGGGACCAAAAGTAATTGGACAATTGAATCAAAAACTGTTTCATGGCCAGGTGTGGGCTACTCCTTCCTTTTTTCTTCATTAATTAAGCAGGTAAAAGGTCTGGAGTTGATTCTAATTGTGGTATTTGCATTTGGAATCTATAGCTGTGAACCTACATCATGCGTTCAAAGGAGCTGTCCATGAAAGTGAAACAGGCCATTGGAGGGCTTCAAAAAGGAAACACATCCATCAGAGAGATAGCAGCAACATTAGTTGGTCAAATCAACAGTTCAATCAAATCAAAGAAGAATGAACAGGTGAGCTCAGCAACATAAAAAGCCCCAGATGTAACAGTGGTGGATGAGAGCAGGATCCTCTCTATGGTAAAGAAAAACCCATTCACAACATCCAGACAAGTGAAAGACACTCTTCAGGAGAAGGGCATATCATTGTCATAGTCTACAATCAAGAGAAGACTTCATAAGAGCACATACAGAGGGTTCACCACAAGGTGCAAACCATTCATAAGCCCGAAGAATAGAAAAGAGAGCTTCAACTATGCCAAAACACATCTAAAAAAGCCAGACCAGTTCTGGAAAAGCATTCTTTCGACAGATTAAACTAAGGTTAATCTGTATCAGAATAATGGGAGGAAAAAGTGTGGAGAAGGTCTGGAACAGCTCATGACCCAAAGCACACAACCTCATCTGTAAAACATGGTGGAGGCAGTGTGATGGCATGGGCATGCATGGCTTACAGTGGCACTGAGTCATTTGTGTTTATTGATGATGTGGCAGAAGATAGAAGTAGCCGGATGAATTTTGCAGTGTTTAGAGATATACTGTGAGATCGGATTTAGCAACAGGCACCAAAGTTGATTGGACAGTACAGATGCTTTTTCTTGTTCAGGGCCTAAGAAATATTTAGGCTCCTTTCACACTTGTACGACTTGTCCTATGATTTGGGACTGCAAAGTCGCATGACAAGTTGTTCCCCATGATTTCCAATGACTACCATTCATATTAGTACGACTTCAAGTGGTGCCCGCTTCAAAGTAGTCCCTGCACTACTTTGGTCCAACTTTGATCTTACTCCAGCCCATTGAATATCACTGAAGTAGGATCAAAGTCAGATTGCCGTCTTAACTGATCCGACTTTGGCATGCGACTTGTGCTCTGATGATCTTGATGAGGAACTTCTGTCTGGTATGGATTTTAAGGGGAATCACCACACCGAAAAAACTGCCCGGCAGGTCAGGAAAGGGGTTGGGGATGAGCGAGTGCCCCCCGAACCATACCGGGCCGCATGCCCTCCACATGGGGGGTGGGTGCTTTAGGCAAGGGGACTCTGCACCCCCCCACCGCAAAGCACCGCCCGGGGCATGATGGGCAGTGATGTCAGAAGGGGCGGGTCTCTAGATGACGTCACACTTTGACCCCGCCCCATGCCAATATAGGTAGTGGCACATCACACATCCAGCATTAGAGCAGCAGAGAGCAGAGAAGACCTGGAGAAGGGAGAAGAACCGACAGAGGCAGAAGTCTTTAGCGGAGGAGGCAGTAGATGTCGCCAGATAAGGGAGGAGAGCCAGAGAGGGGAGAAGAAGTCAGAAGGGACCCGGAGCTGCCCAATAAATTACTTTAAAAAACTGTTTTATTTTTGATACTATTTTTAGGTGAATGGGAAGGGGTACAATGTACCCCATACTCATTCACATAGGGTGGGGGCTGGGATCTGGGGGCCCCCTTGTTAAAGGAGCTCCAGATTCTGATCAGCTCCCTGCTTGAAGACCCCAGCAACCAACGGCCAGGGTTGTCGAGAAGAGGCCCTTGTCCTCATCAACATGGCGCAGGGCCCCCGCCTCAAAGCTCCCACCCCTCATGTTGAGGGCATGCGGCCTAGTACAGTTCAGGAGGGGGCGCTAGATCATGCCAACCCCCTTTCCTGACCTGCCAGGCTGTGTGCTTGGATAAGGGTCTGGTATGGATTTTGGGGGGACCCCCACGCAGTTTTTTCGGCGTGGCAGTTCCCCTTAAAATCCATGCCAGATCGAAGGGCCTGGTATGCTCTTGGAGGGGGAACCTATGCCGTTTTTTTTCCATTGTACGTGGAGTTCCTCCTTCAAGATTCATACCAGACAGTGCCTGGTATTGTCAGGGATCAAAGTCAGATTCCTGTTCATTAAAACCGGACGCATGTCAGAATTAAAGTCGCAGGGCAAATTCGGATCCACATTCGTACGACTGTCATGCTGTACAAGTGTGAAAAGGGACCTTATTAAAAAAATATTTTAGGATATCCACCAGCCTAAGCCTATACTTAGCAGATCAATTTGCTTTATTGCTTTATTTAGTTATTTTGCTAGTTTTGTCTAGTGATCTGGTAAAGAACAATAAATCCTATAATCTGTCCAGTAGTTTGAGATCTGTGCTGAGTGGGAATGAACAGGCTTTTGATCATTTATATAAATGCGAGTCATGAGAACTTTAACTGCTATTACAGTCACACTGTAGAACAATTAAATTGGTTGGATAGGAGTACTGGTAAACGTTAGGTCACAGGTCTATTTTAGCGACTTGAAGAACTTGAGTTAAGTACCTTGAAAATACAGCAAGGGCTTGTTTCCCTGCTGTGGCTATCACTGGGATCAGCTGTCGGTTTGACATTTTGAATGAGAATTATGCGGCCATGCAACGCTGTACCCCAACAAAATTGTTATAATTTTTCTCCCACAAATAAAGCTTTATTTTGGTGGTATTTGATCACAACTGTGTTTTTTATTTTTTGCACTATAATTTAAAAATAACCTAAAAAATGTATAGGTGGCACTAATGGTCACTGATAGGCAGCACTGATGGGCATTCATAGGCGGCACTGATGGGCACTCATAGGTGGCACTGATGGGCACTCATAGGTGGCACTGGTGGGCACTCATAGGCGGCACTGATGGGTGGCACTGATGGGCACTGATAGATGGCACTGACAGGCAGCACTGATTAAGAGACACTGACAGGTAACACTGATGGGCACAGATTGGCATGCCTGGTGGACTCTAGTGGGCATCCCTGGTGGGCTTTAGTGGGCATCCCTGGTGAGCTCCACTGGGCATCCTTACTGGACTCTAGTGGACATCCCTGGTGGGCTCTATTGGGCACCCTCAATGGGTCTGCACTGATAATCAATGCGCTGATTATCAGCGCAGACCCCTTCTGTCAGGAGAGCCACCGTTCGGCTCTCTTCTACTCGTACCTTGTAAATGCCAGTAGAGGAAAAGAAGATAAATGGCAAGTATGCATGTAAATCACCTACCGTGATACATCCAGTAACAAATGACTGTAAAAAGTGACAATAGTGCAACAAATAGTTATGAATACTTAAAAATGAACATATCAATGAAAATAAATAATCACCCTAGTATGAAGTGCTATAACGTGCATCCATATGATGATTGGTTGTATCGAAATTACTGTTCATAAAATCATATAGTGTTCATAAAATCATAAAGTGGACTATAAATATATAGTCCACTAAACATATAGATAAATACAAAGTGCTTCTATGTGCATATGTGTTATCCAAGTAATTCAATTTGAAAGTGCTTCTAAAGTCCATGCAATTTGGAAACTGCTGTGTAGATAATCCAAAGCAAGCCACAGTGATCCATGCGATTTGGAAACTGCTATTTAGACAATCCAAAGCAAGCCACAGTGATCACACTCAGGTGGTCCCCCCTAGGTATTAAATGCTCACCTCTGAACGTGTGACTTTGCAAATAAGCTTAGTCAATACACGCCTGTGAACCACCTCTGGGGCTCTGCAGTTTTAATCAGACTCCTGGACACGTCAGCACTATACCTTGGTTGAGTAAAAAAGGACTGGTTGGTGTAATAATGTATTAACAGTTTATTAGCAACATAAAACCCCCCTATGGGGTACTCACATAGTATAGGCACGTCAGTGCTCCACTTTACATCAGGCAAAACAGAAAACAGCATGTAAAGATACTGGATTGGGATGGTATGGGATTCTTTACTGCTTGTCTGTCCTGCCCCCTCCCCAATGCGTATCGATATAGGGAACTTCCGTATCTACTTCAGGGGGAAAAAAATGTTTCCCCCTGAAGAGTTGCATTGATCATTACAACTTTATAACAATATGTCAAGGACTAGACATTCTAATATATTTATTTAGAGGTAAGATGAATAATTCCTAAGTAAGCTAGGGAAGTAATATGAAAACCTATAACATTTACTGTCAAACTTATTCTTCCAAAAATCTCAAGTACGAGAAGTGGTTTGCACGTGATAGAGACTAAACTCCATCCGGCTTGTCAGTGAAGTAATGACAAGCCTAACCTTGAACATTATCAGATTGATATTTTAGAGACCTCAGGGTATACGGTCCTTGGGCTTGTTGTAAAACACTCAGAACTGTTAGCATTAATAGATAGTGTGAGGTTAGAAGAGTGAAGAGTATAAACGTAGGGAAGAAGAGGAAGAGAAGGAAAGAAGAATAAAATAAAAATGTTCAGTTTTTGTCAGCCTTCAGGAATCACACTTGTCTTAATAAGATGTGTGTTGATCATCAGGGAATACCTATATAGGTGGCCCATGGTTCCCAAATAGACTTTAATTTTGCCACACTGTCTTTTAATTTTTAATTTTCTTTAGGGACTCTGTCTTTACTCAGAGGGCCCAAGGCCCTGTGAGCTCTGTCCAATTCCAGTTTATGCGGTTGAATGTCAGGGATAAGGGGATCAGGGTTTTCGAGATCATCAATCTTGGCCAGGCCATTCTCAGGTTGTTCTTGCATGACTTGAATGTGGTCAGAGTTTTGATTGGTATTGGCAACTGTGGCTTCCAGCTTATTTTTCATGGCTTCCATCCTGTCACCTAGACTGAAAATTAGCCTTAATGTCCCCTGTAATTTTAGCTGCAGTGATGGTCAGTCCCCTGTCGAGTAATTCTGACAGTTTATTAAACAGGTCAGCCTTGTTTATGAGGGTGTCTGAGTTGCCCTACTTAGGCTGGTATGGGGAGGCTGAGTAGGCCTCATCAGGCCCCATGGGCGAGGGCATGTATTCCTCCATTGTGCAGCCTATGAGTGACTCTGTTTGTGCTACAGAATGTCAGATACTCACTGCTTGCCCCAGGGGTGTTTGCAGGGGGTCATGAGCTGAATGTTTGGTGAGTTCTTCCTCCATGTCTGCACAGGAGTGTGTTGCGGCTGCCATCTTGGAATCGAGCGGCTCCAGGATCAGGCTGAATCGCAGCTCTAGGTCTTATATGGCCGAGCCCCTGGGCATGTATAGGCTCCCGAGGGGTTCCCCTACCTGGTGGTGTGGTCCCGTGGTGTGCCACTAGCTGTAGTCGGGTGCTCTGTGTGCCTTTAGGCCGGGGTGATGCGGAGCTACAGGCTCAAGTGGCGATCTTGGAGTCCTCCGCGCATGCGCCAAAATGTCAATTCTAAGGATAGTATTGCTGTCAGGAAAGGTTCCCTCCGCTGGTAATATCAATCATTTGGCATGCAGTACTGCGATCCACCAGCAGGTGTCTCCTGCTGGAATTATGTAATCTTTGGTCCGCAGTACTGGTGTCCACCAGCGGAGGGATCCTGGCAGTGTGGAGCAGGTATTGCCTTCTACAGTCAGGCGTCACATGACTGACAGCAGCCATTATAAATACCCGGCAGGTGCACACACACCTCGCCTTGGTATTGTTCCTTGTGCCCTGACCTGCTGCTGGCGATCCTGATTCTGAACCTATTCCTGTGCCCTGAACCTGTGACCCGTGGTTCTGATCCTGTTTCCCTGTCCTGGTCTCTACCCTGTCCTACCTGTTACCATTATCCCTGTCCTGCAGTCTGATCCGTCCATCCTCTCTCTGTCCTGTGTTCCTTACCCCATTTGCTGATCTCCCCGTGTATGACCTTGGCCTGGCTTGTGACTCTGATTCTGGACTGCCCTTGTTTATTTGCTGATCCTCTGTGTATGACCCTGGCCTGCCTATCGTTTACGGTCTTTGCATTTCCCATTTATTGTACATATCTGTCTGTTGTTGTTTGGGGGTCTTTGTTGGTTGGTTTATTGCACTGTGTGGTTGTATTTATATTATTCACTTTCTTTAATAAATCATATTTCACTTATACACGTTTGGGTTTCCTCTGTTGCAGTCCACACAGTTCTGGTCTTATCTGATACGTGACAGAATACCAAGGCCATCCCTGACCAGAAGTGGCTACACAGAGGAACCATCTTGGTTCAGGTTGCTTACTGAAATGAATTTAGAAGTGATTCGTTATTATGCTTTGTTGGCGTCTGAGAGTGGTGACTATCTCCGCCAGACACTGAAAGGGTGGACCAGTGATCAGCTGTTGGAAACCATTTGTTTAGCTCACTCCTGGGTTGATCAGGGCTGTATGTTGTTTGGGCATGTTCAGCCGTTAATTCAAATCTGCACAGAGCTGGCCCTGCCCTGCATCCCAGGGGGCCAGGATGATTTTTCTCCCCCTTTCAGTATTAATCAAGTCACATCACTGGTATGGCTTCTGGAAGATGATTTCCCTTACTTTTTTGAGCATTACACAGCCTGTCCCCAACAGTTGATAATAGAATGTGTTGATTCCGTACAATCCCTTGTTAGACAGGCTGTATGTAACCCGCAGTTTGTACAACCATTACTTTTAGCATGGTCTGGTATTTTGCAATCAGCCACAGCCAGCCCACAACAAACCATCTCTGCTACCAAACACCTGCATGCCCAAGAGTCTCTTCCTCCATCACCTATGGCAACCTCAGTTTCAGCCCAATATACTCTACTCCCCACCAAATATCAATACCCTGTTTCTTCCTGCTGCACATATCCTGCCTTTAATCCAACTGCCTCTTTCCCGTGGCCCACTATCCCTCAAGATCTTCCCCCAGCCACTGTTACCTCTTCCCCGCCATATTCCAACCCTTCTCTCCAGTCTGCTTCATCCCTTACCTATAGATCTGCAGCTACCTACAGGCCTTCAGTAGCTAAATCTAAAAAGAGACGGAAGTTCTTTCCTACCCATTTGATCCTGCCAGTAACGCAACCTGCCTCCACATCAACCAACCTGCTCCAGTCTGCCTGCATGCCAGCTGAACCTGATCACCCACCTGATTCTGCCAATCATCTGCCTGCTATCCAGCCAGACGCCTTGCAGCCTGATGTCCCGGCCTTCCAGCCAGACGCCTTGCAGCCTGATGTCACGGCCTTCCAGCCAGACGCCTTGCAGCCTGATGTCCCGGCCTTCCAGCCAGACGCCTTGCAGCCTGATGTCCCGGCCTTCCAGCCAGACGCCTTGCAGCCTGATGTCCCGGCCTTCCAGCCAGACGCCTTGCAGCCTGATGTAGCCTGATGTCCCGGCCTTCCAGCCAGACGCCTTGCAGCCTGATGTCCCGGCCTTCCAGCCGGCTTGTGACTTTGATTCTGGACTGCCCTTGTTTATTTGCTGATCCTCTGTGTATGACCCTGGCCTGCCTATCGTTTACGGTCTTTGCATTTCCCATTTATTGTACATATCTGTCTGTTGTTGTTTGGGGGTCTTTGTTGGTTGGTTTATTGCACTGTGTGGTTGTATTTATATTATTCACTTTCTTTAATAAATCATATTTCACTTATACACGTTTGGGTTTCCTCTGTTGCAGTCCACACAGTTCTGGTCTTATCTGATACGTGACAATTGCTAAACTGGATGAAGGGGCAATTGTTGCTAACAAAGAAAACAGAATATTGGCATGCATTAAAAAAGGGATCAGCTCCAGAGGTAAAATGATAATTCTCCCGCTATACAAGACTCTGGTCCGGCCGCACCTAGAGTATGCTGTCCAGTTCTGGGCACCAGTCCTCAGGAAGGATGTACTGAAATTGGAGAAGGTACAAAGAAGGGCAACTAAGCTAATAAAGGGTCTGGAGGATATTAGTTATGAGGAAAGGTTGGGAGCACTGAACTTTTTCTCTCTGATGAAGAGACGCTTGAGAGGGGATATGATTTCAATTTATAAATACTGTACTGGTGACTAGGGATGAGCCGAACACTCCCGGTTAGGTTCGCACCAGAACTTTTGAACGGACCGAAAATTTGTGCAAACTTTAGAACCCCATTAAAGTCTATGGGACTCGAACGTTCGAAATAAAAAGTGCTAATTTTATTGGCTAATATGCAAGATATTGTCCTAAAAAGGGTTTGGGGACCTGGCTCCTGCCCGAGGGGACATGGGTCAATGTCTAAAATGTTTTTAAAAACAGAAGTTTTTTTCGGGAGCACTGATTTTAATGACGATTAAAGTGAAAAAAAAAGTGAAATATTCCTTTAAATATCATGCCTGGGGGGTGTCTATAATAAGCCTGTGAAGTGGCACATGTTTCCCGTGTTTAGAACAGTCCCTGTACAAAATGACATTTAACAGAAAAAAAGTAATTTAAAACTGCTTGCGGTTTTAATGTAATATCTGGTTGCGGCAATATGGATGAAAATCATTGAGAAAATGGCATAGGTAGCCCCCCTGTCCATTACCAGCCCCTTTGGGTCTTGTGCATTCATTACGGGGAACCCCGTACCCAAATAAAAAAAAGGAAAGGCGTGGGGCCCCCAGACCCTATATACTCAGAACAGGAGTATACAGGCGGTGCAAACAAGACATGGACTCTGTAGGCTTGTTGTGTTAAGTAGAATCTGTTTGTAATTTTTAACTGGTACATTTTTAAAGTGTAGCTCCAGTCAAAAAATCTATTTTTAAGCTTTTTGGAAAACATAGGGAAGGGTTATCACCCCTGTGTAATTTGTTTTGCCATACGTCTTTTTTCATCTCACTTCCTGTTGTCTCCTTCCATTTGCAAGTAGGAGACGTTTGTAAGTTGGATGTTTGAAAGTAGGGGCCTGCCCTATATGCTCTGCAGAAATTTGCGCCTAAGGTGTTGGTGTTACCACAAAACTGTAAGCCCTCAAAGTGACTCTTAGTAGGCGCTGGAGAGCCCTGCTGTGAACAATTATATCAAGAATTGTAATTACATGCCATTGTTGAACAGTGGTAGAAAAATAGGGCCTTTGGTGGTTGTGGTGGTGGTAGTGGTGCCGGTGCCACAACCCTGTAAGTCCTCACAGTTACTCTCGGTGGGCGCAGGAATGGGCCCTGCTGTGAAATATTATATCAAGAATTGTAATTACATGCCCCTGTTAAACAGGGGCTGAAAAATTGGGCCTTAGGCACTGCTTACTGGTGCCACAACACTGCAACCTCTCCCAGATACTCTAGTTGGAGTGCAGGAATGAGCCCTGCTGCAAAGCATTGCATCAAAAATTGTATTACATGCCCCTGTTAAACAGGGGCTGAAAAATTGGGCTGGTGGCATCACCCAGAACCAAAAATGTTCTTCCAACATATCAGCGGAGGAGGAAGAGGATAGACAGTCAACATAACAGGGCAGTCACTCAGCATCAGCATAGGCAGTCTTGAAGGGATGTGATATTTCAAAAAAAATTATTCGGTTACATCAGCTTCAGGTGCTTGGTAGCTCGTGGTGATCCAAGACTGATTCATCTTTATGAAGGTCAGTCGATCAACCGAGTCAGTGGACAGGCGCACCCTGTGATTGGTTACAAAGCCACCAGCAGCACTGAAGGTGCATTCCGAAAGAACGCTGGATGCAGGACAGCCCAGTAGCTCAATTGCATACTGTGCAAACTCTGACCAGTGATCCATCCTCAAGACCCAGTAAGCCAGAGGATTTTTGGTGGGAAAGGTGTCCAAGTCTGACCTTGCCCCTAGGTATTCCTGCACCATGTAAATCAGACGCTGGAGATGGTTGCTGGAACCGATCATACCTTGGGGCTGCGGACTAAAAAATTGTCTGAATGCATCAGTCAGATGGCCACCTTCTCCACTGCTCCTTCTGACCGATGCCTCAGCAACAAGTTGTCCAGGACCATGAGTTTGTAACCTCCCAGTCTCTGGGAGCGCGTTGCACAGACCTTTCTGCAAGGCCTCCCGGAGATCTCTCATCCTCTGCTCCCTCTGCGACGGCAAGATAAGGTCCGCAACCTTACCCTTGTACCATGGATCAACGAGAGTGGCCAGCCAGTAATGGTCCCTCTCCTTGATCCGAAGAATACGAGGATCCTTCCGCAGGCTTTGCAGGATCAAGGAGGCCATGCAGCGTAGGTTAGCTGAGGCATTCTGGAGTCCTCTGGGTCAGTAAGGACAACATGATCTGCAGCTACCTCCTCCCAGCCATGTACAAGTCCATGGGTTTCTTGGGACTGTAAATCATCCCTACAAGACTGCTGCTGCTGATGCTGAGTGCCAGGCTCCACCTCCATGCTGACACAATCATTCTCCTCCTCCTCCTCCTCGTCCTCTTCCTGTGTGATGGGTGAGACAGCAGGAACACTGTCTGGATAAAGGGGGCCTTGAGAGGCAAGGAAGTCCTCCTCTTCCTGCCTCTGTTCTGCCTCAAGTGCACTGTCCATTATTCCACACAGCGTATGCTCCAACAGGTGGACAAGAATGACAGTGTCACTGATGCATGCACTGTCAGTGCTCACCATCCATGTGGCCTCCTCAAACGGTGACAGGACAGTGCATGCATCCCTGATCATGCCCCACTGATGTGATGAGAAAAAACCGAGCTCCCCTGACCCTGTCCTGGTGCCGTAGTCGCACAGGTACTCATTGATGGCCCTCTGCTGCGTGTGCAGCCGCTGCAGCATGGCCAACGTTGAGTTCCACCTGGGGGGCATGTCACATATAAGGCGGTTCTTGGGCAGGTTCAACTCCTTTTGGAGCTCAGCCAGCTGAACACAGGCATTAAATGATCTGCGGAAATGCACACAGACTTTCCTGGCCTGCTTCAGGACATCCTGTAAGCCCGGGTACCTGCTCAAGGACCGCTGCACCACCAGGTTAAGGACGTGAGTCACACAGGACACATGGGTCAGTTGGTGCCATTGTCGCAAACCACCAATCCTGGCTTAAGCTGGTGTGGCATCAACCACCTCTCGGCCTGCCCCTGCAGAGCTGACAAAATATCTGCCCCAGTGTGGCTCCTGTCCCCCAAACAAACCAGTGCAAGCACGGCATGGCATTGTTTTGCCTGCGTACTTGCGTAGCCCCTTGAACACCTACGGAGCACTGCTGGTTCCGAGGACAGAGCACTGGAAGAGGCCATGGAGGAAGAAGAAGAGGAGGGGGTGGAGGAGAGAGGTGTGTCACAACCAGTAGTAGCATTTTGGAGGCGTGGTGGCGGAACAACCTCCAACACTACTACACCTTGTCCTGCATCCTTTCCAACTGCCAGAAGAGTGACCTAATGGGCAGTGAAAGACAGGTAACGTCCCTGTCCATGCCTGCTGGATCATGAATCAGTGGTAATATGCACCTTAGCGCTGACCGCCTGTCCAGCGAGGCAAGGACATTGCCTTCCACATGCCGGTAGAGAGACAGAATCGTCTTCTGTGAGAAAAAGTGGCGTTTGGGGACCTACCACTGACGAACCGCACATTGCACAAACTCACGGAAGGGGGCCGAGTCTACCAACTGAAAAGGTAGCAGTTGAAGTGCTAGCAATTTAGCCAAGCTAGCATTCAACCGCTGGTCATGTGGATGGCTGGAGTGAACTTCTTTCTATGGTCCAGCAGCTGGGGCAGGGAAATTTGCCTGCTACAATCGGACGTGGGTGTACTGCTAGTAGAGTGCCCGCAAGCACTTGGCTGTGACACACCTAATTCTACACCTTCATTCCTCTCAGTGCAGGTTTCAGAGAGGACTGAAGGTCTAGTGGAGTTGGAGATCCCAGCTGATGAGGAGGAAGGAGAGGTCCGCTTTGTACTTTGGTGTGGGTCTTTGAGGTAAGCTTGCCAACGAGCTGCATGGCAGGTCAACATATATCTGGTCAAGCATGTGGTGCCCAAGCGGCTGATGTTTTGGCCACGCGAGATACGCTTGAGACATATCTTGCAAGAGGTGAGATCTGATGTACTCGTCTCAAAAAAGGCCCATACCAATGAACTTTTAGCCCTTGTACACACGGTCGGACATTCCGACAACAAAATCCATTGGATTTTTTCAGACGGATTTTGTCCGAAACTTGTGTTGCATACACATGGTTGGACAAAGTTGACGGAAAATCCGAACTTACGTAACGTGATGACGTTATTTCATTATGATGGGACTACGTTCAGGCTAGTAGCCAATAGCTTTGGTCTAGGAATTTGATCTGAGCATGCGTCGCACTTTGTCTGATCGTAATTCTCTACACACAATCGGACAAAGACGTTTTTGTTGTCGGAAAGTTTTATAGCCCAGCTCTAAAACTTTGTCGGTCGGATATTCAGACGGAAACAGTCCGATGGAGCCCACACACAGTCGGATTATCCGACAACATGGTCCAATCGGACATTTTCCGTCTGAATGTCCGACCGTGTGTACAAGGGCTTAGAATAATGCGCAGAGGCTGCGCCCTGCACAGGCGGAGCTCTGTGGTGTGATTCAGTTGGTGTGCTGCCCCTAAGCTGGCCCCCGGAGGGCATCCTGCCTCATTGGAGATGTGCCTCCTCCTCCTCCTCCTCTCTCCTACCAGGCATCCATGTGGAGTCAGTGCCCTCATCATCCCCTACCTCTTCATCACTGGAGCAAATCTGGCAGTATGCTGCAGCTTGTGGAACATGACTGCTAGATTGCTGTCCTTCTTGAGCATCCCCTCTCTCTGCGCTCACGATACTGCCTTCCTCTAGCCTAGTATCATCATCAGAGCCTACAAAACACTGGGCATCCTCCTGGAGCATGTACCCAACACTGTGCTCAAACAGTTCGGGGGACTCCTCAGGAGGACGTGGTGGGTCAAGGGAAGGAGTCACTGATGATGACATTGAGACGAGGGAAGAGGATGCGTTGGCAGCTGCTTTGCTAGTACCCTGAGCCTGGTTGAGAGAGGATGAGGAGGATGAAGAGGGCTTGGTCATCCACTCTACCAAGTCTTCGGTATGATGCGGCTCAACACGTCCAGCTGCTGAAAATAAGGACAAGCGTGTCCCATGGCCACGTGCTGCTGATGATGCACCGCGTACTGTGCTGTGCTGGAGGCACACAACACCCACAAACTCCTGCAGATGCCTTTATTATAGAATACCAGCAATAAAGGGTAGATATAGGTGTATACTGTGCTATGCTGGAGGCACACAACACCAACTAACTCCTGCAGATGGCTCAATTAGAGAAGAGCAATATAGGTAGCTACAGGTGTATACTGCGCTGGAGGCACACAACACAAACTAACTCCTGCAGATAGCAGATGGCTCAATTAGAGAACAGCAATGAAGGTTAGATACAGGTGTATTCTGTGGTGCAGGCACACAGACAACACCCAGTCACCCTCTAACTCCTGCAGATGGCAGATGGCTCAATTAGAGAACTGCAACAAAGGGTAGATACAGGTGTATTCTGCAGTGCAGGCACACAGACAAAACCCAGTTGCCCACTAACTCCAGCTGATGGCAGATGGCTCAATTAGAGAACATCAATGAAGGGTAGATACCGGTGTATTCTGCGGTGCAGATACACAGACAACACCCAGTCACCCACTAACTCCTGCAGATGGCAGATGGATCAATTAGAGAACACTCAGAACAGCAATGAAGGGTAGATACAGATGTATTGTGCTGTGAAGGCACACAGACAACATCCACTAACTCCTGCAGATGCCGGAACACTACACAAGGCCACCACGCTGGCAGCCTTATTTAGTGTGGGGCATGTACTACACAGCCTGGGCTATAATTGGTCACAGGCATCCTGCCTGTGGCCAATCATGGCTCTCCTCGCTGCCGGCGCTGTGATTTGCCAAGCATGCGGGGTCACAGTGCATGCTTGGCCAATCCTGAGCCAGCAATGCACTGCAATGGCTCACTGGCCAAGCATAATATTCTCCAGTGAATCCATCTGGGCTTGGGGATTTAGAGTTAAGCAGGTTTTTGATAAATGTCTAGGACAGTGAGGGGAGTATTAGGGAATGATAGTTGTTGAGGTGATATGGGGGAAGATGACTTTGTGCAAGGAAATCTAAGATTTCCTCCTGGGTAGGTTGATACGTGTCTTTGTCTTCTTGGATATTGTAAAGGTCATTGTAGTGGGCGCTAAACGCATCGGCAATATCCTTAGGTTTGAGTAGTTTTTTATTGGTGTGTGGATAGTGTATAAAAGGTATTTTGAACTTAATTCTTTGCCTTTTAATGTGCAATGTCAAGGCTCTGCCTGCTTTATTTCCTGTAGTGTATGTATTTGTCTGAAGTTTTCTGTATGGTTTTTCACATGATGCTAGAAGCAGTGAGTGGAGTTAGTGGTGTAATGAAAAGATTTTAGTTTGGAGATACAGTGAGGGATTCAATTTGTTTTTGGATTCAGCAGTTGCAATTGTGACGAACGCGGGTGTCAGATCCCTGCCCTCCTTGCTAACTGGCGACAAAGGACCGGCCAACCTCACACCACGCTGTCACTTACGTAACAATGCCACACTCAGCTGCCCCCAGCACAAAGATTTTCCAGCTCGCGGGACCACAATCTAGGTGCGGGCAACCTGAGAGCGATTGTCACTGGGCTAATTACACAATTAACCCTTCAACTGCCACCACCCTCGTTTTAAAGACAGAGCCGGGGGACTCGTAATTTTAGCAATACCAATTATAATTTTAGAATAAGCACCTGCAACACACACTGCCACCACAGACAGGTCTGCTCAGTGCCTTACTCTACCACAGTAGCGCCCTTTTTAGAGACAAGTTCGTTTATAGTTTGCATCAAGAGCTTTAAAGACAAGGTTAACACCTTTCAACATAAGGGTTTATTATGAAAAGGTGAAGGTTGGTGCGAATAAAACATTTACAGAAAAAGGATGTTTTAAAAAGTCAATATACAGCCACAAAGAAATAAGGTAGAATTGGGAAGAAAGAATACTTGCAATTAATGTCCGAGGGTTGATCAGAGTTCGATCGATGAGCAAAGGTAATCGGTTCTCAAACTTAGCAGATGTTCCTGCTTGGATGGTAAAAGGAGAACTGACCATTGCCTTGGCCTCTCCTCTTTTCTGTCAAATCAAGGGGGGTGTTGACAGCGACCAGTGACCAATCGTCTGGTCATCTTGTTTAGGGGTTGGTTGCTGGGAGGTGTCTACACTCATGACCCTGTCCCAGGTACACTTTGTGATACATATTCATATCTCTGCCTCTCTACTGTTTATAGACTGCAGATATCCATTTTAGTGATCAGCATGATATTTGCCTCAAAACAAGTACACACATGACAGGTTTCCCATTTCAGGGTTACCTAGGAGCAGTAAGGGGTCCCAGTGGCTTCCTATATGACATGACATAGGGGTGTCTGGACTTGAAATGTTAGAAATTATCTGAGGAAACGAAATATGTCCATATTATGGCTGTGCTATGATTACTTTGGAAGTTATAAAACATGTTGAAGTTTCATAACTACTAAACTGTGGTTTGAGGTATTTACGACAGGTAACTGTTGGTTCTCTGCATGGAGACGGTGACAGTTTTACGACAGGCCTGAATATCCTGCCAGGCAACATGAGCCTTGTTTATTGACCTAGCCTGGTTCTGCTTCTTCTGCTGAGATAACCTTTCTTTCCTTTTGAAAATGTTAGAAGCTTTGGATTCCTAAGACAGGGAGGATGGAGTTCAGATTCTTTTGTAATGTTACAAGGTAGCCAAGCTGTCATGGCTGCGTTCCACACAACATGGCAACTAGTTACAACATTTCCTGTCCTGGACGTGATATTGTTACAGCAATGTCAGATGTGATTTCTTCTAGCCGTTGCATCCTCTTTTTCCTTGCCCTGACACCCAATTGAATAAAGACACCCCTCATAACTGCTTTGTGGGCATTCCACACCACCATAGGGTCTGATACGGAATCTGAATTCATTGAAAAAACTCCTCAAGGTTTTATTTGAGGGTTGTAGTAGAACAGGAATTTTGAAGGAGGTAATTGTTGGCACTCCAAATGTAGGAATTAGGTTGAGATGTTTTGGCAGATATTGAAATACTAATTGGAGCATGATTAGACCAGGTGATAGTGTGGATGGCCAAGGCTGAAACATTTTGCAGCAACCATTTGTCTGATAAGAAGAGATCTATGCACGAGTAGGTAATATAACCAAGTGACAAATAGGTATAGTCTCTTTCGCTAGCATGACAACACCTCCAAATGTCAAACAGTTCATTAGAGGTATGAATTTGTTCAGTGAGGAATTATATCTTTTGGGTCCCGTGGTTAAGTCTATTTTATTATCTAGTACAAGGTTGATGTCCCCACATAGTAGTAAATTACCTTGTTGTAGCTTCTTTGTTTGAAGGTTCTTTTTGAGGAAAGACATTTGGCGTTGGTTTGGAGTGTATAATGAGACTAACGTATAGTTTACGTTACTAATGGCACATTACAGGATGATAAAGCAGCCTTCAGGATCTATGATGTGGTTATGGAGCTGGAAAGATATGGTATTTCGAATAGCTATTAATATTCCTCTCTGCTTTCTTGTGTAGCAGGCTTTGAATACATGAGGAAATTGTTTATGGTTGCACTGGGGTAGCGCATTCTAAGCAAAATGCGTTTCCTGCAGGCAAATTATGTTGCAGTTGAGGGATAGTGCTGTTTTCCACAGGGATGCTTATTTGGCCGGATGGTTCAGGCCTTTCACATTTAAGGATAGGGTGCTGAAGGACATGTGTACAGTTCAGAACTAGGTAGAAATTGGTACGAAACAGGAAGCGTTCCTAACTTGCATGTTCCTGGGTAAGACAAGAAAGGTTCAGGAGTCTAAAGTAGAGATGAGCTCGATGTTCGAGTTGAACGTAAGTTTGTTTCTAACATCGGGTGTTCGCCGAACAGTGAACATTATGAGGCGAATTTGAAAGCCGCGGACACACTGTTAAAGTCTATGGGACATTAACTTACATGAAACATGAAAAACCAAAAGTGCACATTCTAAAGGCTTATATGCAATTTATTGCACAAAAAGTGTTTGGGGACCCGGGTCCTGCCAAAATGTAAAAAAATGGTGTGGGGTCCCCTCCAAAATCCATACCAGACCCTTCAGGTCTGATGGGGATTTTAAGGGGAACCCTGGGCCAAAATTTTAAATAAATGGCGTAGGGGCTCCCCCAAAATCCATACCAGACCCTTATCCGAGCACGCAACCTGACAGGCCACAGGAAAAGAGGGGGGATGAGAGTCTAACACTAATCAGCCCTAATTAAGTCCTTCACATGATCCCATTTTGCCAATCCTATTTGTTTTGTCGTTTATATGCAAATATTGAAACACAGAGAGAATGTCTTATATTTGTGTAATATTTGTAAATAAAATGGTATCATAAAAAGTATGAATTACAACTGCTCAAATTGAATAACAGCTGATATATATATATATATATATATATTACATCTTTGTAAATTCTGATTGTATTTGGAAAGTTTTGGGTAAATGTTGAATGAAATGAATATCAACTATGCTTTGATATTATAAGAGGAGGCAAATTTAGTTGCACTGATCCAAAAGGCATATGCAGGCGTGGAATAAAGGGTTAAGTAAGCCCACAACTAATTATATAAAGTAGAATTCTCTATCTAAATGTCAGTATGCAGAATTCTTATGCTGTTTCTTCCAAGGCGCTGTGACAATGTGTCATTGTTCTGAACAACCTTGCATTAACATATAGCATATACAATTTATTCAAGCACAACTGTAAAAACAAAAGCCAACATCAAATCTCAACATACTCACACATTTGCAGTCATCACATTGTTAATTAACTGATGAATTGTATAGGGAATATAGCAAGAAAAAGATAGCCTTGTGTGCCAAAAAGAACAATGAGATTGATTTACTAAAGGCATATAAAGTTGCACTCTGCATGAGCAGTTGCTCCAGAGCTTAGTAAATGAGCAGACGCTCTGCTGAGATCCATCATCCAATCATGTGCAAAAATTCTATTTTCTTTTATTTTCCATGTACACGATTGGGTATTCTTTGCAAAATGAACCTTTATCTCATTAATTAAGCTCTGGAGCAACTGTTCTTGCATAGTGCAAATGCACTTTTTAAAGTGCACAGTCTATTTGTCTTTAGTAAATCAACTCCAATATGTGGGGTAGGTGTAGTTATTAATTGTTCAATCATAAGGCAGTTTGCCGTGTGAGTAAATAATATATTTTTGCCCAAGTAAGATTCAATAGGATTCACCCTGCATATCACAGTCAGATTCACCCTATTTACAATAAGACATGCAGTAATGTGAACCAAGCAAGTGCATCTTCCAATAAATAGTTATTAAATCTCACATTGACAGGATGGCCTCATTCACACAGGTGTACTTAAGAAAATATCCATGCAAGGGGGCCATGCTTGCCCCCAAGGGATGAACAGGTGTTCCGTCCATCTGCATGCAAGCAATCTCATTTGTGTAAATTGGGAAGCAGCAGCTGCATGGACACAGCTATGGCTCCCAATTTGACATCTATGTGGGTGCACATGTGTAAGAGTGGGAAAACAACAAAGAGCATGACTCTAAGAGCAGCATTGAAAGAAAATATACAAGTTTATTGAAACAAATGGTAACTTACATATAAGTGGTACAGTGTTTGTCAGACCCACCAGCGATCAGAGGGATCATGGCACAGAGCAAGGTGCATACTCCAAAGGCACCTTCTTGGGTGGGGATTTTGGCTAAATGGTGTATGATGCTCTGGGACACTCAGGGTTCTTGTAGCCACAGGATGCCAAACACTGGCAGCCTTGGCTGATGTCAGCGCTGGACAGAGAGGCGTGGCTGGGCATGGCTCATCATCCAATTACACTGGTTCCTGATCTCAGCTTTTGCCCACAATTTACTATCACAATTTGTCCACTATTGACTGTGTATATCCCTGAACGCGGACAGTGTGAGTCTAGGGACATGATCCCTCGTGCACCCACATGGATGACAAATTTGGAAGCAGTGGTTGTGTCTGTGCAACCGATGTATCCCAAATTATATGAATGGGACTGCCTGCATCCAGATGCTCAGAACACCTGTACATCCCATGTGGGCAAACATGGTCCTTCTCACAGCTGTACACTTCAGTACACAAATGTGAACGAGGACTTAAACTGAAGATCTTCATAGCCAGCAGGTGAATCTGCCAACTGTAACTGTCCATGGTGCTTAAATACACATTTGCTGTGCTAGAAGCTAGAATATTTTTTTAATTTTTTAATTTAAAAACACCTGTGTCTCCCCTCTCACAGGTCAGCAGAGTGACACACCAGACATGATGGCTGATATCCCCATAGCAAGAGAGCTGGTGAATGTTCACCATTGTATTATGGCCAAATTTTGGGTAAATATTAGGTGAGATTATTAATAACTATACATCAATATAATTTAAAAAGGCAAATTGAGTTGTGCTGATCAATAAGGCATATACATGTCATGTCTACCCCAACTCACATGGTCAGACACTATAGCTGCCTACTGTGCCCTTAACCTATATCAGCCCCCTTTCCCATAAGGCAAGCATGCCTACCAGTACTCGGCTGCCCCCAGGACTTATGCACAATGCTATAGTGCCTGCCACCACACCAGGGCACATGCGAACTGAGCAAAGCAAATACAATAGATACTTGCGGTTAGCAGACAGATAACAGGGTTCTATGACAGTCCAGGTAAAAAGGCAGGCTGAGTTTAAGGAATGGTCCAATAATCCAGTCCAAAGTCATACCCAGAGAAATGCAAAACTAGTAGAGCAGGGCAGACCGACAGGAAGCTTGATCAGTAACAACACATGTATCACAAGCACCCAAATGAGGTTTGAGCTGGCTTATAACAGGCTTGGTTTCCACCCAGAGACTAATTACATTAATCAGTCTGCAGGTGAACAGACAGAAAAGGAGAGTGCCATAGCCAAAATCCAAAACCCTGGATACAGGAATGAGAAACAGGAGCACTAAGTGTTCCTGACAATACTTGCTTTGAAATGAAAGGTTAAATAAGCCCACAACTAATTATATGAAGTAGAATTCTCCATCTATGTGGCAGTACACAAAATTATTCTGCCTACTCCAAAGCATTGTGACAATGTGTGATTGTTCTGAACAACCTCCATTAACATACAGCATATGAAATTTATTCAAGCACAACTATAAAAACAAACGCTAACATCAAATCTCTACAAACACACATTTGCAGTCATCATATTGTTAAATAACAGCTAAAGAATTGCATGGGGTATTAAATATAATTATATGCTGATTTTATTTTTAATTGTAATAATCTAGGGACAAATCGAGATATTTAAGTAGTAAACAGCATAAGAGGAGTATAAAATACTGTGACACTTTGCTTACTCCAATGTTTTTGCCCATTAAATTAGCTTTCAGAATGTAAACCTTATATTTCATTTCTGACCTATAAAAACATTCTTGTTGAAGAGGCAAGCTTTATATTCTATTACTGAGTACACAGAAACTCCCACGCTAAGCACTGAGGTATCTTAATTAAACCCAGTGGAGAAATGTTGGGGAAGATACACAATGTTATCGCCTTTTCTCAGCGCGGGAATACCTTGTAATTCTTCTTACGTTTGCACTATTTGAATTTCCAAAGGTAATGATCGACTCAGCAGGATTTGGTGTGGCTGCAAAGCTTATTTTAAATAGGATGGTGACCGAAAAGGACTTTCTTGCAAAAGCAAGCTTAAGGGTTTTTCTGGAACATTTTAAAACCTGCTTCTTAAACGACTGCTAATTTGGTTTATCAGTCTTTATATTTAAATATTCTGGAGTTAATTTATTAAAGGCAAATAGGCCATTCATTTTCCAAGGGAAGCTGGGAAATGTAAAGCCCAATTCCGGGCAATTATTTATTTATTTTTCCACACGCACTGGGGCTGTGCCCACACTGCATGGGTTAAGTGTTTGTTTTGTCTTGGGGTGAACTCATAGCCTATACTTACCTGATCCCTTGATCCTCCAGAAAACGTCCCTCTCTGACATCTAGCGACGGACCGTTATTGACTTCCTCATATCCATGTGAACAAGCCCTAAGAGTGCCGCTGCCAAATGCAACTAATGACTCATTCACAAGAGCAGCAGCATGGCTGATCATCTAACAGGTGGTGAGGCGGTGATATGTTGCCTCATAATTGCCATGCAATGATAAACCTATGATTGCGGTGCAATGCACATGTTTGCAACATGGTAGTATGGCAATTACAGGTTTAACCCCTTCCCGCCGAGCATACGCAGATCTGCAGGCATCATCCCGGTACCGTTTTTTTCAGCGGGCGATTGGCTATCCAGCCATAACAACCGAAGCGGCTAAAAGCCACTCGGCTGTTATGCCGGAGGAACGGGAGGGGATGTTCCCCCCTCCCGCCGCCTCCCGCCGCTGTTACTGGTGCTCCCGCTCGATCGGGAACACCGATTCAAGATCCGGCCCCTCCGGCTGCTGGGGAGGAACTGGAACGAAGCCGTAATCGGCTTCGTTCCAGTATCCTAATCGTAAACACGGAAGCGACGTCATGACGTCACTTCCCATTTACTCGGCTGCCTATGGCGCCGGTTTTAAAAAAATATACGGTATTCAGAATCGCCGTTTTCGGCTATCTGAATACATTGAAGTATAAAGGAGGGGTGGGGGGTCTTTTAGACCCCCGATCCCTCCATAAAGAGTACCTGTCACCACCTATTACTGTCACAAGGGATGTTTACATTATAAAATAAATATAAAAAATAAATAAAATAAAATAAAACATTTTTAAAGCGTCCGCCGTCCCCGCGAGCTCGCGAAGCAAAGAAAAAACACATACGGAAGTCGCGCCCACATATGTAAACGGTGTTCAAATCACACATGTGAGGTATCGCCGTGATCGTCAGAGCGAGAGCAATAATTCTAGCACTAGACCTCCTCTGTAACGCTAACCTGGTAACCGTAAAAAAAATTTAAAGCGTCGCCTATTGAGATTTTTAGGTACCGTACTTTGTCGCCAATCCACGAGTGCGTGCAATTATAAAGTGTGACATGTTTGGTATCTATTTACTCGGCGTAACATTATCTTTCACATTATGCAAAAAAATTGGGCTAATTTTACTGTTTCATTTTTTTTAATTCATGAAAGTGTCCCTTTTCCAAAAAAGTTGCGTTTAAAACACCGCTGCGCAAATACCGTGTGACATAAAATATTGCAACAATCGCCGTTTTATTCTCAAGAGTCTCTGCTAAAAAAATATATATAATATTTGGAGGTTCCAAGTAATTTTCTAGCAAAAATATGGATTTTAACTTGTAAACACCAAATGCCAAAAATAGGCTTAGTCATGAAAGGGTTAAAACTGGTGTGAGGAGGAGGAGACACTGTGTCTGGTGTCTGGTGATATTTGACTTCTCCCATGTTGTTCAGGTAGATCTCTACCTCTTTAAGATTGCCTACCCCTGTCTTATAGAATTAAACATTGGTTTCTTATGACATATGTGACCCTGTCTTTACATTAAATATTTAAGATGTTTCCATTTGGAGTGCTGATGACTTTGAGGGGTTGATTTACTAAAGGGAAATAGACTGTGCACTTTGTAAAGTGCAGTTGCACTCTGTGAGAGCAGTTTCTCCAGAGCTTATTAAATGAGGAAAAGCTCTGCTGAATTCCATCATCCAATCATATGCAAGCAAAAAAGCTGTTTTTTTTTGTATTTTCCTTGCACGTGATTGGGTATACTTTGCAAAGTGAAGCTTAACCTCATTTAATAAGCTCTGGGGCAATTGCACTTGCCTATTGTCTTTAGTATATCAACCCGTGTATCCTCATATTTGGTTTTGGCAAGCCACTATCTATAGCAGACCATATTGAACTATTATCTAAAGGTGAAGTACTGTGGGGAGTGCAGCTTTTATTTAAACTGTTTTGATATTTTTCCTTTCAACTTTCAGAAAACATTTTCTTTTAAGGAACACTAAAATAAATTGTTCTTACATCTACAGAGGAGCTGAATGTACCTGACTATCAACTGTGACTAGTTCCTCCCCTCTACCTTTTTCTCTGCCATCCTAACTGACTTTATTGAAGGTTAACAAGTCTCTGCATATTCACTTTGATACAACTCAACAACAAAAGAAAAAGAGAATTGCAGTTAAAGGAATTGATCTGTGATATTTTTGAGGCACATATCAGAACAAAAGATACACAACCTTTGGCACAGCAGATGTTGAAGTTATACATCTTTCATGATAGCCAGACCCTAGCAGAGGGAGCAGCCAATGTCTGAAACGGCAAAGACTGGAAATGAATGTGTGGAATTTGACAGGTAAGGTGAAGTTCTTCCCTGAAGAGGGGATCTATTAAATATAGAACTAAAAATGGTCATATGTATGCATACTAATAAGGTGTACGTTTGTCATCAATTTGGCATTTGTCATTTGTTTATCCACTAGTTCCATCCATTAGTCAACTTTAATTTTCATTAACAGAAAGTATTCTCATCATTCTTAATATACCATATACTGAAGAGAAAGGGACATCTTATCCATACATAAAAGTTGAACATAAAAGTACATACAGGCAGAGCTATAATGGTATTTATGGGCAAATACCTGGGGCAATAGGACACAGGGGGCAGCATTAATCCTGAGTGTTTACAAATTGTGTTATTGTGTCAATGTCTTTCTTATTCTGTTTGCTTCCTTGGGTTGCCTTTGGGAATTTGTAGCTATATTCAGTAGAAGAAATGTAGAGGAAGGGCGTGCATGGAATGTTGAGAGGGGTCACTAATGCTCTTATAGTTCAGAAAACATGAAATTACCTCTCCTTTCTCTTGTTTGGAGGTCTGTACTGTGGAAATGTAGTTGTATATATAAAGCACTCACCAACTATATATGCCTCTCATAAAAATGATTGGCATAAATTGCTTGTATAAAACGTGGGGGCCTTCCACCTTTCTTCTGATATACCAGCCAGTCACAATCTTCTTCAAATTGTTCCAGCAACATATGTTGAAAAGAGAAGGGGGACTCGCATAGCGCAATATTTAGCGTAATACATAGCATAATAAAAACTTTATTAATATAAAGTAAAAACTACTCACAAGCCATCTGTGTCTCACTCGGTCCTCATCCGGTGGGTCACTTTGGGATCGGGGTTTGACGTCACTTCTAGTTGCCATGTAGCCACAACAAAATGCACCTAGACCTTCTGATTTTGTTGAAGCCAGAAGGGAAAAACACATTAGGGCATAGCTACATGGCAACCGGAAGTCATTCACCAAATCGGACGGGATGCACTAGATGTGATGTGGAGGAGGACCGGGTGAGATGCCAAAGCCTACACATGGAAGAAAGGTGAGGGGGGGCACATTTTTTACAAATGATTTATGCCAATGATTTTTTATGAAAGGCATACATAGTTAATGAGGGAGTGTCTTATATGATGCATTTATTATTGTATTGTAGGTGAGTTTAGCACAGCACTTCCTCAGATTGGAAGATTGGAAGATATTTAAATTTTATTTTAGAGTTATTGTGTGTCACTTTTAAAGCAGTGGCAGTTGATTTTGATAGTGCCATCTAGAGAGTAAAGTAAAAATAGCAGAATATAGAACAAATACATCAAAAATAATATGTAAGAGAAGTTAAAATATATAAGATAATAAGTTACAAAATATATGAAAAAAAAAATTGTAAATAAATCAAAATCAAAAATACTAAGCACATTGACAAACTAATGGAACAACATTAGCATCTAACCAAAGCCTAACTAGTGTTAATGAAGTAGCCGATGTCCGACTCTACATTGAGTGCTGAGGTACAGTAAGTACCAACTTCAAAAATCCAATGAGTTTCTCTTTTGAAAATCACTCAAATGGTATTACTGCCCCTCCAGTGTGGTAAACAATTCTCTGTGCCCACCAGTTTCAAACCAGATGGATCCCTATGATGTTTAATGGCAAAATGTTAAGATAAACTGTGGTTATAGAAACCCTTTTCGAGGTTAGTGATATGCCGCTCAATCCTTACCTGTAAGGCCCTTTTAGTCTTGCCCACATACTGTAAATTGCAGGAGCATTGTGAAAGATATATAACAGTCCTGGCTGTATTCATTCCACAAGTTCTATATACAGAACATCTGTGACAGGGATAGAAACCCTTTAAGTCCCCAAGGAACAAGGGCATAGTGGTCTGTCAATGACATTAGGTGCCATCAAATGTCTCAAAGTGTGTGCCTTTTTAAAATATGACCTTGGAGTTATTGGAAAAAGACCACTCATAAGTAGAGGGATTTACAGCCCTAGTTTTAGGCAACAGTAAGTCCTCCCTATCAAGAGAGGCTACCTACTGCACAGTAGCATCTAAATCCTGGGAAAATTAGCCCTTATCAAAAAAGCATTGTTTAATAACTGCCGCCTGTGTCATAAATTCTCCCAAATGGGAGCAGTTTTGCCGACGTCTAAGGAATAGCTCCTTTGAGACCCTCTTTAACTAAGAAGGGTGATGGCAGCTTTGCAACGATGTATAATGGTTGCGGTTCATTTAAAAAAATTTTTTTTAGAACAAAACCATTCCCTTCCAGTTGAACCATCAGATCGAGAAAATTGATTTCAAATGGGCAGAAGTTATAATTCTATCTAATGCCTAATGTGTTTAAATTAAGATTCATAGATAAATTGATGAAGTTCAGTCTCTGTGCTACCTCATATCATCAAGGTGTCTTCTATGTAGCAACACCACAAAAAGGACCTCCCAACAGGGGATCCCAAAAATAATACTCTCCTCCCAGTGGGCCAAGAACAGATTGACCACACAGAGAGTGAATTTGGTGCCATTGCGACCCCTGTTTTTTGCAGATAAAATGAACCACTATACCAGAAATGGTTATGGTGTATAGAAAAATCTAACATCTCTAAAATAAACTCTTTTTGAAGATAGCAACGTGTATCAACTTTATCCAAGAAATGTTTTACTCAAATCATAGCTTTGTCATGAGTAGGGATGAGCTTCGAGTTCGATTCTAACTCATGTTCGACTCGAACAGTGAACAATTTGAGGTGTTCGCGGCAAATTTGAAAAGCCGCAGAACACCCTGTACAAGTCTATGGGAGAAATATAAAGTGCTAATTTTAAAGGCTAATATGCAAGTTACTGTCCTAAAAGTGTTTGGGGACCTGGGTCCTGCCCCAGGGGACATGTATCAATGTAAAAAAAAGTTTTAAACGGTTGTTTTTTTGGGAGCACTGATTTTAAAAATGCTTAAAGTGTAACAATAAAAGTGTAATATTCCTTTAAATTTCATACCTGGGGGGTGTGTATAGTATTCCTGTAAAGGGGCGCATGTTTCCTGTGCTTAGAACTGTCCCTGCAGGAAAAAAAGTCATTTAAAATCACTCGCGGCTATAATGAATTGTCGGCTCCCCATAATACTGAGAAGTCATTGAAAGTCATTGATAAAAAAAAAAAAAAAAAGCGTGGGGATCCCCCAAATTCAATTACCAGGCCCTTCAGGTCTGGTATGGACATTAAGGGGAACCCCACATCAAATAAAAAAAAGTGACATGCGGTTCCCCCTAAATATCCATACCAGACCCTTCAGGGGAACTCCACACCAATTAAAAAAAAAAATCCATACCAGACCCTTTATCCGAGCACGCAACCCGGCAGGCCACCCCTTTATCCGAGCATGCAACCTGGCAGGCCGCAGGAAAAGAGGAGGGGACGAGGGGACGAGGGGAAAAGTTCACACAAAGTTTAGGTCTGTTCGCAGGTTCTGGTGCGAACCGAACCGAGGGGTGTTCGGCTCATCCTTAGTCATGAGGTATTATGGGGTATAAAGAGGACACGTCTGCCATTACCAGCAAACAATCCATGTCCAGTTTCAAATCTTCAAAGGCATTAATCGTATTACTAGTGTCCTTTTAATAAGCTGGAGTATTGGTAGTCAGGGGTTGAAGGAAAAAAACGATGTATTTTACTGCCCTTGATTTTATTCCACTAACGGTTCTCCAGGTGACCAAAGCAAACACTAGTTAGGCTTTAGTTAGATGCTAATTTGTCCCACTAGTTTGTCAACTTACTTCAGCTCTCCTTTTTTATCTCCTATTTACCAGTATTTTATATTTATATTTATTTACTAATCTTTTTCATATTTTTTAAACTATTATTTTCTATATTTTCACTTCTCTTACATATTATTTTTGATGTATTTGTTATATATATGCTGCTATTTTTACCTTACTCTCTAGGTGACGGCGCTATTATTTTTCAATTACCAGTATTGTTTCTTTTGTATAATTATATTTGCAAGATGCTCAATGGATTGAAGTTTTCCCTCCAATTGTGGGGGAATATAATTAGTTTTATTTTTATTTTTTATTTTATTTTTTATCTTACACATTTCATTGTCATTTTAACCAAGTTTTCTGGCCCTGGACTTCAGTAATATGGCACTTAAGTCTGGCGCAGGTCAATGGAAGCACCCTCTAGTAGTCTCTGTGGGTTGTGTTTATATATATATATATATATATACTGTGTTAGCAACATCTCCGCTATATTCTGTTGCCCCAGTGACAACGTCTCATGGGATGAAACACATCAGGTGGAGCTACAGCTGTGACCTCTTCACACCCACAGAGGTATCACTTGAGTTTTATAGTCAGTGAAATGCTCTTACACTTGTTATGTGTGTAAATACCTTTCTTATTTTAATAAAAATTTATTTTTTTTGTACTACACCATAGGAGATCTTCCTCCTGCATATCATGGGCTGGTGTATTTTTAGTATAAAAATAAAAAACAATATCGTGCTAGGAAAACATAAAAGAAAAAGCAGCAACTAAAACACCATCAAATATCACTATGGAGAAAAATTTTTTAAATATATAATGTTGCGCTGGATTTATATAAATATTGTGAAACAATGAAATTAAGAGTGATTCTATAAAAAAATTGAATCACATAAATCCTATAAAGGATCTTGTGTTAAATAACCAGTGCCGAACAACACCAATATACAAATAATTGGTGAAATAATATAGAAAACACCAATATACAAATATTAAAGTTTAAATATGCAATTATACACAATTAGTGAGGTGAGACAAAAAAGTCCAAAAAACATACAAAAATTCAGAAAAAATCGAATTGAAAAAGTTTAAATGTTCGGTATCTTTCCCTGGGTTAAATGTAGTTCCCAAAACTTGTACTGTAATGACAGTGACGGTGACACAAGTGAAGATTAGACTCTTACCCCAACCGGTGGACTCCCAGGTTTATGAAGTCAGTAACTCCAGCAGATACAGCCCTCTGCAAGGGTCGGCGTGTCTCTCTCAGATGTTCGCTGTACGGAGATCCCTCCAGCTGACACAGAGTCCTCATGCAAAGACACCACGGAAAGTACAGAGCGAAACCGATCCCTCCCGGAAAAAGCCGAACCTCCTCACTACGTCTTTGGCAGTGCTAAGAGGATGGACAGGTAAGCCAGCCAATGGCTCCCGGTTTTCGGCTGAAACTTCCTGTCACCGTCTAAACATCTCTCCGATGTGAGACTACACTCAAAGGCTCCTTATCAAGCGGACCTACGATGAAACACAGACACTCGGGCCGAGACGGACTCTGATTGTGAATGTACCGTTAAAAAAAGGGGGCTATTTATTAATTAAAATATGGTAAGACAAGGGGTATTAGCCACCTTAGTCATAGTACAAAAAAAACAGAGCTATTGTACAACAAAAGAAATGTATATAATAAAAAAACGGTTTAAATAAAACAAATATACACCCGTGCTAGGGGATATTACAAATGTGGTGGTATCAGCATAAACAGCCCCACATGTTTCGTAATGTTGCCTCTGGAACATGCTATGAGTGTTACGCTGAGAAGCTAACATCCATCAATCTATGTAGTATTTCTCACTTATAGCGCAGCCAGACCTCCTTCTTTTGAGGTCAGAGGATCTGGTAGTAAGCAGTTTGCTATTGTAGGTGCACACAGTGGTGGAGAATCTATATTACTCTTTGTGTTTTATAGACTTTGACACACAGCACTTTAATATCTGGAACTCTTTATTTTATATCTTTTGTACTTGCACTTTTTTATTTGGTTGTACGTTCACATGAATTTTATATATTTATATGAATTTTTCTAATTTATTCATTTTTGTGAAGCACTTTATTTTGTATCTGTTGACAGTGCAACACAATCAGGAATAAAGTTATATCTGAAACTTTCAGCAGTGGTCTGGTGCTTCATTTCACATTTTGGAATGACAGGAAGACTTCCATTGACAGACATATGAGCAATCATCCTATGTCTCTTAGGGTGAGTTTTATATGTTGATGCTGAGCTCTGATTGTAATAAATATGCATCTTGAAAATGCCTGAACATCTGTTCCACAAGAAATCAGTCCATGAAGCAAGCCAAAGGTAAATTATGCTTAATTGCACTTAACCTATTTTGGTCCTGCAGATATGAGTTTGCAGGATGTGGCTACTCATTTATTAAAATAGACCAGTTAGAATAAAATGAAATGAAAGGCTTGCTCTTGAGAGTTAGTGTTTAAATCAATCCTGACTTTAGCTGGATGCGAAAGGTCAGCATCTCGGCTGCCAGTGAATATCCTTTCATTTTTTCTGCCACTGTCAATAATCTCTTTAACTAGTTCTGAGTGTTATTATGGAATGTGGGAAGGGAACCTGGCTATGATTCGTGACACTGTGGTCAGATTGAAGAATATTTTCTGAAACTTAGTGTGGTATTAAATGCATTCAAATATATATTATTTACAATTATTATTACTTTTATTATTATTCACCACTGTTAAGTACCATAATGAGAGAAAGGATGCACCTTAAAGGGGAAGTAAACTCTCCCACTTTGATGCTTCGATTCATTTAGTCCATTATAATAAGTAATCATCAAACTATAGCCACTGTAATCCAGTCCAAATTGCATATTACTTACTGTTTAAAGAAACTTTAAAAAACGTGTTTCCAGGGGTCAGGCAGCACCATCTTATGTATTGTTTTCTGAGTCCACAGTGGAGTGTATTTCCACCCTTACATTGAGCACTTCCTGTACTGTTAAACAAGCCTCCTTCTCAATCCAATGTTTGTATGGCAACCCTGCTTCCCTGTTCATAGCTGACTTGTTTTATTTCATAGTATTTACTTGTGCAGATTGTCTAATATTTGCCTTTGTCAGTCTTATCAGCTTCAGCTGATAAGACTGCAGTAATGGCCAGGTTTACACTGCATGTGATGTCACATGGTCACATGGGGGTGTAGGAGGAAGTTCTGAATGATTCTTCAGTCTCCTGGGATATCAGTGGTGTGCCGTAGGAAGTCCCAATAACAGATAGACAAGCACATAGAGAGTGTGCCGTAAATCAGGGGAGATCTGGGCATGCTCAGTGACGTCAGTCTAAAGAAACAAAAAGGATCACAACAATACTAATCAGGTAAGGAGATATCTACAAGCAATGTTCATTAGGGTTTTTTTAAGCTGATTTACATGGGACAAAGCTGTGGGGGAGAGTTTACAACCACTTTAATGAGGAGCCTAGAGAGTGGTAGAATTGCTGTAAGGGTTAAGACCCTGTTCACACTTGTGCATTTTATGTGCATTTTAGGTGCAGTGCATCTTTGGTGCACTTTCATTAAAAAATGCGTGCTCAATAGAGTTCAATGGTAGGATACTTGACACGCTCTTAAAATGCCACGTACCTGACAGATGTGAACTGCCCTCACAACATAATCAAAGGGCCAGTTAATGTAATGTTACAGTGAGCTACAGAGATGCAACAGAAGATGGTCAGAGATTGAAGGTATGCTATAGGAACATTTCTGAGAATGTGAACATGCTGTAGGAGTTGTAAGCTGGGAACATGCCAATGGAGACTGCCATAGACTGAACACATGTTACATGAGACTGGAAGAGAGCATTTCTATTACAAGCCAACATTTCACATTTGTGTTCTCTACAGCCCCCTTACAAACTTGTGGCACTTTTGATAGTGTACTTCTCTTAGTACTAAAAAATAGTGGAGGAAAAAAAAATAAAACCAGAAGTGGAATAGACAGCACATAAAAAATTCAATAGTGGGCAAAATAAATAAACCAAACCAAGCTTCCCTGGCTTGAATAAGCACCAAAAACAGACTCTTCAAGGCTGCACAATAAGTGCCAAAGGGCCACAGGTTGGGAATTTGGTCTTTAGGGGACACACTTTGATCTTGCATTAGCTTTCAACTATTAGGATAAGGCAAAAGCCTGGCAATTGACCTTCCAATCATTGTCAAGAGAGTGAGCGCATTTTAACAATGGGGGCATTCATAAAAAAAAAAAACAACCTTCCTCACAAAACAAGGAGATCTAATACATTTTCTAATGCAGTCTCTTGCCCTTCTATATTATTAACGGTATACATTTTACACAGTGGAGGCATTACATACAATTGATATGTTCACATGTATGGGCAATAAAGTATTTTATTTAGGGTAACTAATGCAGGCCATACATGGATTGAATTTCAATTTTTTTTTTTTTTTTTTTTTTTTTTTAGAAAATCTGAAATTTTGTGTGCGTTTTATGATCTGATGTTGCCACCATTGATTCCGAAATTCGACCAACCAAGCCTTCAATTTCCCCTCATGTTACTACAGAAAAGAATTTTCGTGGCTAGGAATGTTCTTTTCTTTCTGGGAATTGTTTTCCTTGTGCTCATGTGCATTTCTTTTTTGATTATATTTCTCACACGATTCTCCCATCATTGATTAGAAATTTGTTAATTTTTCAAAAAATTTCCAACATACCTGATCACACGAATTTGATGGCTGCACAAAATTAGGCCATTACTGCTGTCCACTAATGGTGCAAAATTCTATGCCCACGTACACACGATCAGAGATTTTGCCAACCAAATCCGTCGGATTTTGCCCGTCGGATTTAGTCTGACGGATTGTGTCCGAAACTGTTGCATACACATGGTCGGGCCAAGTTGGCGAAAAATCAGATCTTTCAGTACGTGATGACGTAATTTCATTACGATGGGACTACATTCAGGCTAGTAGCCAATAGCTTTGATGTAGGAATTTGATCTGAGCATGCGTGGCACTTGGTCCGATGAAAATGCTCTACACATGATCGGATTAGGTCTGTCCGGCCCAGTTGGTCGGGAAATATTTCCAACATGTTGGAAAATTGGGTCGGACGGAGATTCGGACGGAATCAGTCCGATGCATACCACACACAGTCGGATTATCTGACGACACGGTCCGATAAGACTCATTCCGACAGATTCTCCGACCGTGTGTACAAGGGCTAACACAATTTCTTAGGTAAGATTTTCAAAGAAAATTATTTTGGAATTCGACCCATGTATGGCCAACCTAATGCCTGGAACACACAATGAGATTATCAAACGAATGATTGTTTTTTTTTTGCATCCTAATCGCATTATAAAAATGAAGAGTTTACTAAAGTTATGAAAATTCTCGTACGACAGAGTAAAAAAATGGAAGTGATGTAATGTGTTGTAGTGTACTTGTACTGTATCTTCTAACGACAACTGTACTGATTAAATGAAAATCGTACGATCTGGTATCGTACGGAAAAAAAATGCCTGCATGTCCAATAGGATAATATCAGATTAACATGATCAGCTCTCAAAAGCTCTGTACTAACGATCTAATTATCATACGATCGCTTTCAAACCAGTATTTTTCATCTGATTATCTGATCGTGTGTATGGGGCTTAAGGTTCGGTTCACACAGGGGCGACACGACTTCAGGACGACTTTGTGAGGCAACTTGGAGACGACTTGAACACGACTTAGACATGACCTGGGGCGACTTACAACACAACTTTAAGTCGCCCCAGGCCAGGCGACTTTTGCCGTGGCCAATCAGAGAATGAGCTCTGAAGGGGGAACTCCACGCCAAATTTATGAAAAAAATTTGGCGTGGGTTCCCCCTCCTAGAGCATACCAGGCCCTTAGGTCTGGTATGGATTCCAAGGGGAACCCCCTACGCTGAAAAAACGGCGTGGGGGTCCCCCCCAGATCCACACCAGACCCTTATCTGAGCACGCTACCTGGCCGGCCAGGAAAGGGGGTGGGGACGAGCGGGTGGCCCCCCTCCTCCTGAGCCGTACCAGGCCGCGTGCCCTCAACATGGGAGGGTGGCAGCCCCCCCACCCCAAAGCACCTTGTCCCCCCTCTTCCCGACAACCCTGGCAGTTGGTTGTCGGGGTCTGCTGGCGGGGGGCTTATCGGAATCCGGGAGCCCCCTTTAATAAGGGGGCCCCCGGATACCGGCCCCCCACCCTATGTGAATGAGTATGGGGTACAATGTCCCCCTACCCATTCACTTGTATAATAAAGTACAAAAAAAAACACAACACACAAGATAAAATAGCAGAAGAACCGAAGAGGGGGACAAGACCCCCGAAGTCGGAAGAAGAGGGCGGCGATGAGGAAGAAAGCGGGGCTCCTCCGCTAGCAAAAAAGCTAGAAGAAGATAGCGGAGGAGTCCGGCGAGAAGACCCCCGAAGACGGAAGACCCCCGGAGCTGTGCAATAAACTATTTTATCTTGTGTGTTGTGTTTTTTTTTGTACTTTATTTTACAGGTGAATGGGTAGGGGTACATTGTACCCCATACTCATTCACATAGGGTGGGGGGCCGGTATCCGGGGGCCCCCTTATTAAAGGGGGCTCCCGGATTCCGATAAGCCCCCCACCCGCAGACCCAGACAACCAACGGCCAGGGTTGTCGGGAAGAGGCCCTTGTCCTCATCAACATGGGGACAAGGTGCTTTGGGGTGGGGGGACGCATGCCCCCTTCCCCCAAGGCACCCCCCATGTTGAGGGCATGTGGCCTGGTATGGCTCAGGAGGGGGGGCGCCCGCTTGTCCCCACCCCCTTTCCTGGCCGGCCGGGTAGCATGCTCGGATAAGGGTCTGGTGTGAATCTGGGGGGACCCCCACGCCGTTTTTTCGGCGTAGGGGGTTCCCCTTGGAATCCATACCAGACCTAAGGGCTTGAAATTTTTTTTCAGGAATTTGGCGTGGATTTCCCCCTTCAGAGCTAATAATTCTGTCAAAGTCGCCTCCATATAGACAGGGAGGTGACCTCCATTGAAATCAATGGGTACAAGTCGCCTACAAGTCGGATTGAAGTTGTACAAGAACTTCTTTTGAAGTCAGAGCGACTTCGGTAGCGTGCATTAAGACGGCTCTCTTTCACTTACATTGATTTTTAAATGTTGTCCGACCTGAGGCGACTAGGGGCGACCTGAAGTCGGATCTGAGTCGCCCCTGTGTGAACCGAGCCTTAGTATCTCTTTTATGTTATTTACAAGGACCACACCCTTCCTGCAAACGTTACAAGTGACTAGAAAGGTACCAGGTGAAAATAAGCAAAAATCACTGCATCTGGCGATTGCCACCATTGATTTCAAAATATGACCAGCCAAGCCTTCAATTTCGCCTCATGCTACAGAAAATAATTTTAATGGCTGGAAACCTTCTTTTCGTTCCAGGTGACAGCTCATGTGCATTCCTTTTTTGATTATCTTTCTCACACTTTTCTCCCATCATTAACTAGAAATGTACTTTTAAAAAAAAATTCCAACTTTTCCGATCACTCATTCAATGGTCACATGAAAATCGGCCACTACTCAGGCCCGCTAACTGTGTGAGATTTGAATGAAAATTCTTAGTTACGATTTTCAAAAAAAAATTCTTTCAGAATTTGACCCATGTATGGTTGGCTTTAGTTAATAAACAAAAGAAGTGGTTAGCAGAATTTCCTGGCAGCAGGGACCAGCCCAGTTTTGATTGTACTGGATGTACAGATGTACAGCATTGTGATTGTACAGGAGTTGATCTTCTGATCAATTTCTGTACAACTGCCCTGTTGGATTGTTGGTGTTGGTCAGCACCACTGGTGATGAGGGGGGGGAGTTTCCCTGCTGTGAGGATACAAAGGTGCTGCAGGAGGATTCCCCCATCCACATTAAGTATGCGGATTGGGCAATCAGGTCTTTCCACAAGGTGACAAGGCTACAGTAATTTCACTGCAAATTGAGATGTCATCATGTTAATTAACTGCTTCAGCCCCGGAAGATTTGGCTGCTGAATGACCAGGCAATATTTTGTGATTTGGCACTGCGTCTCGTTAACTGACAATTGCGCGGTTGTGCGGTGCTGCACCTAAACAAAATTGACATCCTCTTTTCCTACAAATAGAGCTTTCTTTTGGTGGTATTTGATCATTTCTGTGTTTTTTTTTTTTTGGCGCTATAAGCAATAAAAGAGCAACAACTTTGAAAAAACACAATATTTTATACTTTTTGCTATAATAAATTTCCCCATTTAAAAAAAAGAAAGCTAATTATTTTCTCAGTTTAGGCCAATATGTATTCTTCTACATATTTTGGGTAATAACAATCGCAGTAAGTGCATCTTGATTGGTTTTCCCAAAAGTTATAGTGGCTACAAAATAGGGGATCAATTTATAGCATTTTTATTATTATTATTATTATTATTTTACTAATAATGGCGGCGATCTGCAATTTTTATTGGGACTGCAACATTATGGCAGACACTTTTGACACATTTTTGGGACCATTGGCATTTATACAGCAATCAGTGCTATAAAAATACACTGATTACTGTAAAAATGTCACTGACAGGGGAAGGGTTAACACTAGGGGCGATCAAGGGGTTAAATTCTGTTCTCTCACTGTGTTCTAACTGAAGGGGGATGGGATCAGTCTCTTCTCCCCTCAGAGAACCAGGATCTGTGAGTTCACACACACAGATCCCGGTTCTCTGTGTGTCACAAGTGATTGCGGGAGCCCAGCGGTCATCGCACCCCCCGGGCACTTGCATCAGCTCCGGGGGCGAGCAGCGGGTGGCACGCTCCTAGTGGCCACAGGGCGAAGCGACATTACATAACGTTGTTTCACCCAGCCGTGCCATTCTCCCGCAGTAAAACAGCGGCGACTGGTCGGCAAGTGGTTAAAGAACAAGTACTAATAACTTAAAAAGGTAACTCAAAACAAAAACTCTTATTGACAGACTGCATCATATACGTAACTTTATTTTTCTTATAGTTCCTCTTTAAAGTGTAACTTTACCCATAACAACTGATAAACATTATTGTTCTTTAGCGACAAACATACATTCCACATTAATAATGATGTTACCAAAATTAATGTGTGCTGTAAATTGCATTATGCCTGTTTCTTCTTGCTGGAGGCTGCCATTTTGTTGAAGCCTAGAGCCCCTGAGCAGCATCACATTTTTAGGCTTTCAGAGTATCGGCCTCTACAAATTCGGTGCCTAAAAATAGAGAGCGACTGAGCATGCGCAGCCCAAGGCAAGACAGTGTATTACTGGATTTTAAACAGTATAGACACAAATGTATAATGTTTTACATTACACCTGCAAAAGGGGCCAGCCTGAAGTCATCTAGCTTCATCTTCTGACTAAAGTTCCACTTTAAAGTGGTGTTCCACATAAAAAAAAAAAAATGATTAAAATTCCTAAAAAAATTAAAAATAGGGGGCGTGGCCGGAAGACGAGGTGGACGGTCGCATCCAAAGAGAGCTCCGCAGCTGCCTCGCTCCATCTGCCGCCATCCGCGCTCTGGACCTTTCCGAGGGGCCTCTTACCTCACCATCCTTGTCGCTGGAGTTGCCCGCTATCAGCTGCGGGCTTTTTGGCTCTACCCCGGGACACCTGCGAGCTCCGGTTCGTCCGGAGGCTGCGGACATTGCGGGAGGCCCATCGCCGCCATCTTGTGGCCTACCTCCGCTCCGGTGCTCCCGGACACCGCTGTAGCGTCCTTCGGCTGGCCGTTCGCCCATCGCACACACCGGCTGACATCCCCGCCTGGGGCCTGGAGGCTGAGGCTGGTGGGCGGCGAGCGGTTCGGTGATCGAGGCCTAGGGACCCAGGGTGTTCGCCGGCGGCCATCTTGGTACACCCTGGGCAGGCCGCAGCACTCCTTCCCCGGATCTGGAGCCTGGATCTGCCTCCCACACTGCAACCCTGCTCAGGGCCACATCCCCAGACATGGTGAGGCATCCCCGGATCTTGCTGGAGCAGCCAGAGCCCTTCCCGCAATAGCCCATCGCCACGAGGCTCGGACTGACGACGGGTGCCATCTTGGGGCCCACAGCTGCTTTCCCGACGCCGCATCTCACCATCATCTGGGCAGCATCACAGGAGATCACCTTCCGAACTTGTGGTGGGCAGAATCCCTGACCTGCGGTGGTTGGTTGCTTCTCTGGTGGGTACCATTGCGCAACCCTACTGGCCGCGAGACCTAGTAGTCTCGGTATCCGACTTTTACTTTGGTGTGGGAACTCTCTCCCACACGCTACCACGTTTAGCATTAATGTTGTTTCTCAGACCTATGTTAGAGGCTGGGATTATTTTTTCAAAGGTTAATTTTCTTTCTCTATGTTTTTTGATTTTCTCCCATATAGGTCGATCATTTTTCAAATCCTATGTTCCTTCAACAACACAGGTTTCTTTTATACTCAGGTTCTGTGTTCTCATTTCACTCTTGGCGTTACTGTATTGTACCTTATTTCCGAGGAGTTTGGGAGACGCTGTGAGGGTTCCCCTGATACTCTTGAACTTGTTGGACGAGTATTCCCTGGAGACTTCCCCCTCCCCCCCCTCCACCACATTTGATCCCCCAATTATCTATGTTTTTTCTCATACACCATGGCAATAACATGTATTTCACATAACGTTAAAGGATTTAACTCCCCTTCCAAAAGGCGCAAAGCCTTTACCTTTTATAAACGACTTGGAGCTAAAATCCTTCTCCTCCAAGAAACCCATTTCTCCCGCTCCTCCCATCCCAAATTTTTCAATAAAAATTTCCCTCAAGCCTTTTACTCGCTCCACTCGTCCAAGACCAGGGGTGCCGCCATACTCCTCCACTCTTCCCTCCCGATGGAGGTTAAGCAAATATTCAGGGACCCTGAAAGTCGTTATGTGATTGTGAAGGGCATTGTCCACCACAGGGAACTTACCATTGCCAGTATTTACGCACCCAATGAGGGCTCAGCTGCCTTCTTTGGGTTATTTTTCGAGAAGTTGGCACAATACCACTCCCCTCATATGATCATAGGTGGCGATTTTAACTCAGTAACCAACGCCACTCTAGACCGCTCGTCGACTACGGTCGCTTCTAGAGCTTTCCCGAAATCTCTCACTAGAGGCCTTCGGGATCTGCAACTCACGGACACCTGGAGGGCGCATAACATAGGCTGCAGAGAGTACACCTTTTTTTCCCACCCTCATAACAGTTATGCAAGATTAGACTACATATACACCTCCCCAATTATACTTGCTAACTCTTTAGAGGCCTCCATCCACCCCTGTGTATGGTCAGACCATCAGGTTACCTCCTTCACTACAGGATTTATTAGGCTCGCCCCCACGCCCCATTCTTGGAGATGGAATGAGTCCCTTCTCTCTGACGCAGCAGTGGATTCCCAAGTGGCTCAGTCTCTGGAAGAATATTTTTCCCTGAATGCTCGCCCAGATATACAGCCCTCACTTCTCTGGATGGTGCATAAAGCTGTCATCAGAGGGAAACTTATCAGTATTTCTGCTGCCCGTAACAAATCCAACAGACTCAGAATAGTAGAGTTAACCAATGAACTAGATCAATTATATAAAAATTTGTCTTTGTTACACTTGGACTCTACCAGGCGTTCCATCGACCAGAAGCGCCTGGAACTAGACTCCTTGTTGTCATCCAAGGTAGAAAAGACACTACGTTGGGCCAAGGCCCGCAGTTTGTTATTCAACAACTCGGCATCGACTATGTTTGCTAGGAGATTGTCTAACTCAATTCGCCCTCCTCATTTATACCGGCTGTCTAATAGAGACGGTTTTGTGTCTTCACATCCCAAAGAGGTTCTCAAGATCTTTGAGCAATTCTATACCAAGCTCTTAGAGCCCCCCCACACTCTCCCCTCCCCCGGAGACCTGTCCTGGTTACATGACATCCCCCTCCCGACACTTTTCCCCTCACAATTGGAAGTACTCAATGCCCCTATCACGATCCCAGAACTCTTAGGGGTCCTCAAGTCACTGAAAATGGGTTCTGTCCCGGGCCCGGATGGCTTTTCGGCTCTTTATTACAAAAAATACTCCATGATCTTGGCCCCTAGAATGGTACACCTTTTCAACTCAATTTTGCTTGGCGATTGCTTCCCAGAGGAAATGTTGTTAGCTAACATGTCACTGATCCCTAAACCCAATAAGAACCATAATTTACCCCAAAATTTTAGGCCTATCTCGGTTATAAATAACGATATCAAAATATTTAGTAGAATTTTAGCTGATAGACTGGCAAAGTTTATCCCCTCCTTGATTTCCCCCTTCCAGTCTGGATTTATCCCACATCGCTTCATCACAGACAACATCCGCCTAGCAACAGACGTTATCCAAGACGCCAACCTGTTTTCCCGCAAACTCCTCCTGTTGAGCCTAGACATACAGAAGGCGTTTGACAGTGTTACATGGAACTACTTAGACACACTTCTGCCACTCATGGGCTTTCATGGCAGCTTCCTGGTGGGTTTCAAAGCCCTCTATAATAACCCTATGACCCGCATTAAGTTGCCTGGCTGTTGCTCCGAATTCTTCCCAATAGGTAGAGGCACTAGACAGGGGTGTCCCCTTTCCCCTTTAATCTTCGCTTTAGCCCTAGAGCCCCTCACGATAGCCCTCCTGAGACATCCTGACATTACTGGTTACACTAAGGGTAACGAAATGTACAAATTTTGCATAGATGCTGATGATGTTTTGATGTTTATAACAAACCCTCATGTCTCCCTCCCCAACCTTTTTCTAACACTGTCGCACTTTGCGAAGGTCTCTGGTCTTTCCATTAATGTCTCCAAATCTGTAGCCCTCCCTATAGGCTTTGCTCCCAATGATTTGGCCCTTATTAAACACAACTACTCCTTTACTTGGGCTACTTCCCACATTCCCTACTTGGGAGTAGGACTTCCCGGGAATTTCCGTGATCTCTTTAAGGTCAATTACCCCCCATTGATTAGCAAACTTAAAAATACTATAAAAGGCTGGCTCTCTTTACATATCCCCTTTATAGGAAGAATCACAGCGCTCAAAATGGTCATCCTCCCCAGGCTGCTGTATTTGTTTCGCTCTCTACCGGTTAAGCTCTCCAAATTTTTTCTCCTCAACCTTCAATCCCATTTCAACAGATTTATTTGGAATAATAGATCTCCCAGGTTTTCTAGGGGGGTCCTGTACAGCTCTATGAAAAATGGAGGTCTGGGGGTTCCTCAAATTTGGTTGTATTATCTTACCTGCAGATTTACGCAACAGGCACAGTGGTCGATCCCTAATTCTAGAGTCCCTTGGGTGAGGTTTGAGAGTGACTCGATAACGCCATTTTATCTCCCTGGCCTTATGTGGTCGACTCATCGACCTCACTCGACTTTATATACGCTTAATACTATAGTGGCGGACTTGTTCCCTTTTCGACACTGCAGACCCAGCACCAACTCCCGGACGTTGAACGTTTCAGATACTTACAAATCCGCCACTTCTTTCTCTCTCACTATGGGCTCCGGTCCCAGACCCAACTCACTATCTTTGAGGATTTATGTTTTAACTTCCCACGCCAAAAAGGCCTGATCTCCCTGATTTACAGGGCTCTGGAAGGACATACTGTGGGTCAGACTCTACGGTATAGATCACAATGGGAGAAGGAGTTGGCGCTGGAGACCGGTGTGGTGGATTGGGAGGAAGGATGGAATAATATGCGCAAATGCACCAGATCCTTAACAATTAGAGAAACAGCCATTAAAGTAATCACCAGATGGTACTACACCCCGGTACGTTTGCACCAGATCTATGCCCATACATCCCCTAACTGTTTTAGAGGCTGCAATCACCCGGGCACCTTTGTTCACATTTTTTGGGATTGTAGTTTAATTCGTCCAGTCTGGCAGGAGGTTCTAAGGCTGATGGACGGGCTCGTGGGCCGGGCATTGTCCCTCACTTATCACCACTGTCTTCTCTTCCAGACCCCACCTGACACCCCAAAACACTTTGTACGGCTAGTTCACTCCATATGTGTCTCTATGCTATGGACTATAGCACTTCACTGGAAATCCCCGTCGATCCCTTTGTCTCAAGTTCTCTCACGCATTGACCAAGTAATGCTGTCTGAAAAGATTTTCCATACTCTGCAAGACACGACTCACATATATGACCTGAAGTGGAACCCATGGTTCCTATTTCGTTTGCTAAAATGATCGCACCTTGGGTTTTTCTTTTTCTTTTCTATCTGCAATTCTTTCTCTTTTTTATGTTTTCTCTCTGAACTTTTCCCCTCTCTTTCTCGATATGGTATTTTCTTATGCATTTTAGATATGTAGGTCAGCACATTGAATGTTTTATCTTCTCTCTTTTTTGTGACCTGTTGTTGGACGTAAGATCCACACTGATGTTTATAATCTGTCGTTTGATCTGTGGAGTTCTATGATCTGTTTATCACCTCCTTGTAATCTTGTCATCCAACTACTTATGCTATTTATGTCATTTGATCCTTTTTGCTGACACCGTTTTCTATTTATCGCTTTAACCACTTGCTTACTGGGCACTTAAACCCCCCTCAGTCCCAGACCAATTTTCAGCTTTCAGCGCTGATGCACTTTGAATGACAATTGCGCGGGCATACAACACTGTACCCAAATGAAATTTTTATCATTTTTTTCCCACAAATAGAGCTTTCTTTTGGTGGTATTTAGTTACAGCTCGGAGTTTTATTTTTTGCTAAACAAACAAAAAAAGATGCAAAAAAAAAAAATCATGTTTTAATAGTTTGTTATAAAATTTTGCAAACGGGTCATTTTTCTCCTTCATTGAAGTGCGCTGATTAGGCGGCACTGATGGCTGCATTGGTGGGCACTGATGGGCTGCATTGGTGGGCACTGATGGGCTGCATTGGTGGGCACTGATGGGCTGCACTGGTGGGCACTGATAGGCATAGTTAAGGCGGCACTAATAGGCACAGATAAGGCGGCACCGATGGGCACAGATAAGGCGGCACTGATGGGCAAAGATGGGCACATAAGATGGCACGGATGGGTGGCACAGATGGGTGGCACGGATGGGTGGCACGGATGGGCACTGATAGGTACCACAGATAGATGGGACTGATGGGCACTGATAGGTGGCACTGATAGGTGGCTCTGATAGGTGGCACTGCTGGGCACTGATGGGCGGCACTGCTGGGCACTGATGGGCGGCACTGCTGGGCACTGATGGGCGGCACAGCACCTTTGAGGCAGATTGGGTGGCACTGTGGGTGGCACTGTGGGTGGCACTGTGGGGTGGCACTGTGGGTGGCACTGTGGGTGGCACTGTGGGTGGCACTGTGGGCACTATGGGCACTGACGGGGGGCACTGACGGGGGGCACTTACTTTTGCGTTTTATTTTACTTCAGGATGGCACTGCGGGAGGCAGGTGGGCACTGGCAGGTGGCAGGTGGTCCCTTGTATTGATGGCCGTGATCGGGACTGATGTCCCGATCACGGCCGCCGGTGATCGGCTTTTTTTGACAGCGCGAGGAGGAATAATAGCCGATTACCGGCTCCGTTCTATCACATGATCAGCTGTCATTGGCTGACAGCTGATCACGTGATAAGGGGTCGGGATCGACCCCTTGCACGGATCGGTGATCAGGCGAGTCTCACGGACTCGCCGATCACAGAGCGCGCCGCGCGCGCCCCTCAGGGGGCGCGCAGGCCGCTCGTATCCGGGACGACGTCAATAGACGTAGTCCCGGAAATGTAGGTCCGCGCTGATGCCGTCATTTGGCAATAGCGTGGATCTGTAGTGGTTAATAAACTTTTTTGAAAACAAAAAAAAAATAAAAAATATTTGGATTTTTTTTTTTTTAACTCACCTCTAAATGCCTGTTGCTAGGGGGTCCCTCGTAGTCTGCCTCCTTCAGTACCTGGGCTGGTGACATCACTTCCTCTCAGCACAGGAAGGGCTCAGCTCTGCCCCCTCCCTCCTGTCAGTCATATGGGACACATGACAGGTCCCAGATGACTGCGCGGCCAATCATGGCGTGCGGCGCCGCTCTCGCATGTGCAGTGGGTGCCCGGCTGAGAAGCCACAGCCGGGTGCCCACAGTTGCAATGCTGGTGCCGCCGAGCGGAGGGGGTGGGACGAGCGGGGCTTCGTTCCCCTACATCTCTGGACCCTGGGACAAGTAAGACTCCGATTATTAAAAGCAGCTGCAGTATTTGTAGCTGTTGACTTTTATTTTTATTTTTTTAAGGGGAACGCCTCTTTACGTTCCTCTAACTAGGGTATGAAAATCATTTCATTTCCTTCTTTGCTATAGAATCAATTCTGTTCTATATTTTGCTATTATTTTTCTAATTGACTGTTTATGCCGCGTTGCAGTGTATTTTTAAATGGTCTATGAATTTCCAGATGATGCTTTGTTATCAGAACAAACATTAAAACATAATTGTGTTTGTTTTTCCAGCTAATGTCTTAATACATAAATGAAGTTGTATTCTCATATTTTTATGCGGAATAGCATAAATGTATTTCTTTATAGATTGTAATTGTTCACCCAGGCTTAGCACTAATATTGCTGGTATATAAATGATGTAAAATGAAATATATTCCTCCTCCATCAGTTTATTAGATATAAATGGTAAACATTTTTTTCCAGAGGTAGAATTGACATATATTTGTTATTTTTATGGGATCATTTTCTATATTACTCATAAGGTACTCACTGTGGATAGCTGTGATTTATACAAACTGGAAGAAATAACATTTTCTGATTTGGACTTAGCAAGCAATATGATTCAGCTGTTATTTTTCTAGTGTGGTCTCAATAAGAAATCTGATTGGTTGATTTGAGCTCCACAGATATTTTCCATCGTCAAACATTTATGGGGGCCATACACGCTTCTAATTTTTAAGCCAATCGATGTGCCATTCAATCAAAATGATCAAATCCACAAACAATCAAACAGCCATAACTTGCTTTCCGATCAGTTTAGACTAAATTTTGATTTGATTTGATCCAACTGACATGATCGGTCAGGGTGCAATATTATCATTCCCTTTGCATCGATTGGCAGCACTGAGATACTTTGTCCATGAATACGATCGTATTCTAATCAATTTGATTATGAGATTACATGGTAGAAACAGAAATGAGATTGATAAGTTACAATCGTAAGTTACATAAGCTGCATACTTAACCGCTTCCCGACCACCTCACGCCAATATACAGCGGCAGAAGGGCATGTGCAGGCAGATTAACATACCTGTACGTTGCCCTTTAAGGGGCGGCTTGTGGGGCGCACGCCGCCAGAAGCTCCACGAGTGTGATCGCGGAGCCCGCGAACTCGATATCCGTGGGGGATACCCACGATCGTCTCACAGGGAGGAAGAATGGGGAAATGCTGATGTAGACAAGCATTTCCCCATTCTGCCTATTGATACTGACTCTGATCACACCTCCTTGTGATCGGGGGCGGAGATCAGTGTGGTGTCACACACAGCCCCCCCCCCCCCACAGTTAGAATCACTCCCTAGGACACACTTAACCCCTACAGCACCACCTAGGGGTTAACCCCTTCACTGCCAGTCACATTTACACAGTAATCAATGCATTTTTAACTGCACTGATCGCTGTATAAATGTGAATGGTCCCAAAATTGCACCAAAAGTGTCCGATGTGTCCGCCATAATGTCGCAGAACCGATAAAAATTGCTGATCGCCACCATTACTAGTAAAAAAAAAAATAATAATAAAAATGCCATAAAATTATCCCTTATTTTGTAGACGCAATAAAAATTGCGCAAACCAATCAGTAAACGCTTATTGCATTTTTTTTTTACCTAATATACATAGAAGAATACGTATTGGCCTAAACTGAGGAAAAAAATGTTTTTATATATTTTTGGGGGATAATTATTATACCAAAAAGCCAAAAAAATTAGTTTTTTTCAAAATTGTCGCTATTTTTTGTTTATAGCGCAAAAATAAAAACCGCAGAGGTGATCAAATACCACTTAAAGAAAGGTCTATTTGTAGGGAAAAAAGGACATCAATTTTGTTTGGAAGCCATGCCGCACGACCGCGCAATTGTAACGACGCAGTGCTGAATCGCAAAAAAGTGCTCTGGTCTTTGGCCAGCCAAATGGTCTGGGGTTTAAGTGGTTAACTAACAATGAAAACCCACCTGCCTGTGTGTCGCATATCAGTCAAATGTGTTGTCCAACTATAGATTAAATATTCCTAGCTCAAGAAAATTAAAGAATCTTTTATCAAAGTGTGTATGACCACTATTACTCAGGTGGCAAATGTTGACCTGCAATTTACCAGACACCCCACCTTTCACATTGCCTTGATTTGCAGTGCACAAATGTTATCTTGGCATATGGTGCCGCTTGCCATATGTACCCATTGAAGTCAACAGGAACTTGTCAAATCCATGCACCAAGTACTTGGCACACAGATGTGGTTTGGTAAATTAATGTAAGATCCCTCTATCTATGGATTAAAAAAAAATCAGATAATTAGGAGGAGCACCTCCTAAATCCCTTCAAGCCTCTGATTACTTTTCTCAGGGAGGCGGCATCATAGGTGTGTGCAGCCTGTTGCATTAGCGTGTGCACCCCAAAGCCCAAACACACATTCCTGTATGTGTGTATATATAACACATTTTACTATGCTTTGGTTATGTATGAACACAGTGAGTGATCAGTGCCACAGCCCCATTCACAGTCCTGTCCCTTGTTGTGGGTTGCAGACAAGACTGCCCGAACAAGTGTTTCTGATTGGACGGCTTTAGGTTTGGCTCGCAGAGGGCATGTTAAACAATTTCTAGGAGGGTGGAGCTATCTCGCGGACAGCTCTGTGGTCCTGTTTGCAGCCTACAGCTACGAAAGGATTCTCACACTGTTTTTCAAGCAATACTTTATGGTCAGTAACGACTCCAAGTTTCAAGAATGAGTAACCTCACTGTAGTATATGTTATTTTTTTTTACCTTCTCTTTCCGTTGGTTTACTCATGAATTATTCCCTCAATTGCAGACACATCTTTACCGTGCTGTTTCCAATCAATACCCCTGAAGAAGAGTTTATACCAGAAACGCGCCGGGTACTCTCCGTATATGTGTTTCCTATGTCTAAATGAGTTAAATGATTGTGATCCTCTCATACTGTATTGCCCATTCTGTTATATTATGCATCCTGTACAATTTCTTTTATGTGTAACCATGTTCGTGAATTTGTAGATTTGTTATATTTATACTTGTTTTAAATAAAAGACATACGCATTACTACCTTAAAGTAGCTTTTTTTTCCTTCAAAGTCCCATAAGAGGAACACCTTTCCATTATGTCCAGATTTAACAGGAATGTGGGTTAATTCTACTTTGTAGACCCACCTAGCACCACTCCTTTATCTCTACACAGGGGATGGGGAAGGATTTCCAAAGAAAGCAAAAAAGTGGTAATTGTCTTTCATACTGTTTAGTTGCACCCTAATATCATTTTCACTATTCGTGCCAAAGTTGCAATTAGTAGGCTCCAACCCCCAGCCAGCATCTAGCACATCTAACTCTGGGGTGATTCATTTTATTTTTACACCCCCTCCCCCCCACAAAGAAAATGGTATGAAGATACGAAGTGGTGTGTCAAGTTGTGAGTGTGATCAAATTGCATTAACAGTGGGAGGGGCTTAAAGGAGCATAGTTAACCACTTCAATACAGGGCGTTTTCACCCCCTTCCTGCCCAGACCAGTTTTTAGTTTTCAGCGCTGGCGCATTTTGGATGAGATTTGCGAGGTCATACAACGCTGTACCCAGATGAAATTTTTATGTTTTTTTTCCCCAAAAACAGAGCTTTCTTTTGGTGGTATCTCCTCTCACCTGACAGGACGTGAATCTGTGTGTTTACATACACAGATTCACGGTCCTGCTGTGTTCACGGGCAATCACGGGTGCCCAGCGGACATCGCGGCCGGCGGACACGAGCAAAGAGTTCCGAGCAAGGCGGCGGGGGTGCGCGCCCCCTATACGGCCAGGAAGCTGAGGACATCATATGATGCCCGCCTAAGATGGGAGATCCCTCCTGCAAACGTCATATGACTATGGGCGGGTAATGAAGTGGTTAACCACTTGCAGACCGGACCATTTTGCTGGTCAAAGACCAGACCACTTTTTGCGATTCGGCACTGCGTCACTTTAACTGACAATTGCGCGGTCTTGCGACGTTGCTCCCAAACAAAATTGACGTCCTTTTTTTCCCACAAATAGAGCTTTCTTTTGGTGGTATTTGATCACCCCTGCGGTTTTTATTTTTTGCGCTATAAACAAAAATAGAGCAACAATTTTGAAAAAAACGCATTATTTTTTACTTTTTGTTATAATAAATATCCCCCAAAAATATATAAAAAAACATTTTTCTCCCTCAGTTTAGGCCGATACGTATTCTTCTACATATTTTTGGTAAAAAAAATCGCAATAAGCGATTATTGATTGGTTTGCGCAAAAGTTATAGCGTTTACAAAATAGGGATAGTTTTATAGCATTTTTATTAATAATTTATTATTATTTTTTTTTTTACTAGTAATGGCGGCGATCAGCGATTTTTATTGTGACTGCGACATTGTGGGGGACCCATCGGACATTTTTGACACATTTTTGGGACCATTGTCATTTATATAGTAATCACTGCTATATAAATGCAGTGATTCCTGTGTAAATGACACTGGCAGTGAAGGGGTTAACCAGTGGGTGGCAGTGTAGGGGTTAAGTGTTCCTAGGGGTGTGTTACTAACTGTGGGGGGGGTTGGGCTTTCATTTAGTGAACACTGATCTCTGCTTCAATCACATGGAGCAGAGATCAGCGTCACTAGTTGCTAGGCAGAATGGAGAAATGCTGTTTACTCTGCATTTCCTTCATTCGGCCGCTCCGTGAGACGATCGCGGGGATGCCCGCGGCGATCGAGTCCGCGGGTCCCGCGACCAGACTCACGGGGGTCCCTACCAGCGCGGGAGCGCGCAGCCGGCGGCGCGCACCCGATGGCAGGGCGGCATTGAATATTGGACGTACCTGTACGCTAATATGCCTGCCCGTGCCATTCTGTCGACGTATATCGTCGTGCGCTGGTCGGGAAGTGGTTAAATAAAACCTGTTTAATGACTGTGCCACAAGCGAGAGTGTAAGAGCTTGTTCACATTAGCGCTGGTCTCAAAAGTGCGATCTGCATTCAGAGAGCATTTGTCGGGCAGCGAGCCTGCACCCTATGTGTACCACGTCCCCCTTAGTGTGGCACTGCTACTAAAATATAAAAGGCATTGGAGCTGTAAATAAAACCCTAGAAAAATATTAAAATGGAAGCTTACTAAAACAAGCTTTATCTCTAAATTGAGGTAAATCAGCCCCTTTAAGATAGAATAAAAGCCGCTGTTTGTATTTATTTGTGAAGTCATTACTACAGTTATGGTGAATATTGAAAACTGTGATCCATGGATATAGTGTCATAGTGTGTTAGGGAACACCCCCCCATGTATTGTACTTAGTGCCCATCTCCTTTTGCAGTGATGGCTAAACATAGCATCAACATACTTGTCATTTCCCTTTTTTTCCCAATGGCTCCACTTTACTTAGAGGTCATTTTTAATGAGCGCTTATAAGCACCTGAAAATTCAGGTGCATAAATTAACTGCCAATTAGAGCAGTGAAAAAGCACAATTTAATTACCAGTTGCTAAATTTAAGCCTGGTAATTAGGATGCTTGCATGTTTGTTAGGCTGTATTTATGCTGTAGAAGGAATGAAAAGACTTTCGTTACATCTTAGGCTTGGTTATAGAAAGCGGATGGTGGAGATCTCCTCTTTTCATTTGTAGCATTACTTAGCAATGCTGGGAAAAGTACTATTACTATTTAATAGAAATGTCGTATAATTATTTCTTGTGACTTTATTCTCATAGTGATATCATTATCTGAGTTGAGTTGCTGCTGACCTACATTTCTCTTAATTACATTGAGAATTCCAAATTCAGGCTTAAGACTGTGAAATTTCTGCTTGGTGAATTATGCCAATTCTCAGATACATTGTTAAAGAGGATGATTAATACTTGGGTTGGAATGCAACTTCCAGCCAATCAGAATTCCCCTGTAGAGTAGCAGTTCTTCATTTTAAAGATCAGCCTGACTTGTACATACTGTGCTTAGAGATATAAAAGGTAATATTTGGGTCCTGAGTACAGAGCTCGTAATAATGTCCTACCCCCAAACATTTGGGTGAAGTTTTCAGCTAATTTCACTGTGCTGTGCTCCTTTGTCATATTATCACAAAAGGAGTACTACTAATATAAAAAAATATATAACTGCAAGAGGCTATTTCATTTGTCAGTGCTACACATACAACTCAAAGCCATTATTAAAGTGCAGCCAAAATAAAAAACAAGGGAATCAACACAAGGGATGCAACGTACAGTCAGGACAAGTCCTTTGCGCTGATGCCTCTTCTTTTAGGTGAAATCCTCCTTACATTATTTGAATAGTGCGTCAATAGTGTGGACATGATTACAGGAGGGAAGAGCACAGGGACGGGGGGCAGGATGGTGACCAAACTGAATTTTTTAATTGTAGCAGAGAAAACTCAAGTCACTGGCTCAGCTATACTGTCTGGATCACATGACTGGCTGAACACAACTATTGGCAATGTAGCACTCACTCCCAAATGGGGTGTTGTGTCTCCAGGAATATGAGCCACCACACTTGACTCCAATCATTCATTTTGTTCTTGGCACCACTCGGTTGTAACAGCAGGATCCGTGTTAGCTGTTTCTGGTTTGACATCTTTGAAACTTGCTTGAAGTATCCCGGATGAGCCCCCACGTGTAGAGCTCACTCCTTGAAGGGCCCCTGAGAATATTCAAGTTCTCTATATACTGCAGAGGCTGCTAGTCACACAAACACAGTTCTACGCACACTGACAATTCAGGTTCAGGGGATGTCTTTATGAACTTTAAAGAGTAACTCCATCTTTGTTGAGTATAAAAAACATTCCACTTTGGGTGATCTGCGTACATTGCAAGGATTTTAACAAACTATGTTGCAGATTCCTACCTTTTGTTATTCTGAATAAATAGGTGTTTGTTGATCTTTGTCCTTGTGCAGTGTGAGTGGTTTTATAATTATCAATCAGCTGTTGATCCTGCAGGGCTCTAATAAAAAAATCTGTTTGGTCTGCATCCCTTTAGATGCGATTTCTCTTTGAGAGTATCACACCAAAAATGACTTTTGTTGCAGAAGGTGCCAAAAATCTGATTTGTATCTTAGTGCAGACTTCTGGGGAAATCAGTGAACCACACAAGCAGGAAATTACATAACTGGGGGTGATCGTTACACCATCTGTGTACAGAACACCTCCAAGTAGCTATATTGCATTGCATTTTAACCACTTCATCCACGGAAGATTTTCTCTCCTTAATGACCAGGCCATTTTTTGCAATATGACACTGCATCGCTTTAACTTACAACTGTGCAGTCATCCGATACTGTACCCAAATAAAATTGATTTCTTTTTTTTTCCCACAAATAGAGATTTCTTTTGGTGGTATTTGATCACCTCTGCAGTTATTATTTTTTATGCTATAAACAAAAAAAGACCAACAATTTTGAAAAAAAACAATATTTTTTACGTTTTGCTATAATAAATATTCCCCCCAAAAAATTTCTTCATCAGTTTAGGCCAATATGTATTATTCTACATATATTTGGCAAAAAAAATCGCAATAAGCATACATTGATTGGTTTGCGCAAAAGTTATAGCATCTACAAAATAGGGGATATATTTATGACATTTTTATTATAATTTATTTTTTACTAGTAATGATGGTGATCAGTGATTTTTAGCTGGGACTGCGACAATCCGGCAAACAGATCGGACACTTTTTACACTTTTTTGGGACCATTGACATTTATACAGCGATCCGAGCTAAAAATAGCCACTGATTACTGTATAAATGTCGCTGGCAGGGAAGGGGTTAACTCTAGGGCGATCAAGGGGTTAAATGTGTTCCCTCATCAGTGTTTCTAACTGTGGGGGGATGGGACTGACTGGAGGAGGAGCTATATCAATGTTACTAATTACAAGGAACAGCATATCTGTCTCTCCCCAATGGATCACAGGTGGCAAAAAAATTTAAATTGAAAAAGCTGACAGTTTCTTACCCTTCCTTATTCTATCCAAAATGATGAAGAAAATGTTGCCTTTAGTTACACTTTCAAGCAGCCTTTCTCAACCTATTCAACACAGAGGACCCCCTAAAATATTTTTAAATTCTCAGGAAACCACTGCCAAAAATTACTATATCTACAACTCATTATACATTAGTGTGATGGTCAGTGGGAAGAATGCTCCTTAGGCTCCTTTCACACATGCGGATGATATGTCCGTATTTCATCCATCCGTTTGCGGATGAAATACGGGCATACATTCATCCCTATGGGATAGCGGGTGTCTGCGGATGAACATCTGCAGACACCCGATTTCCTCCGCCTCCGCAACAGTCCGATTCTGCAGACGGAGGAAAATCCTATTTTTCTATCCGTCTGCAGAGCGGATCGGATGAACACGGACACACGGTCCGTGCTCATCCGATCCCCATAGAGGAGAGCGGAGAGCTGACAGGGCGGTCCCCACACAGTGTGCGGAGACCGCCCTGTCCGCAGCCGGCTCAGCGGGGACAACGAAGCGATCCCCGCTGAGCGAGCGGATCATCACGGGGCGGATCATTACTGATCCGCCCCGTGTGAAAGAGGCCTTACACTTGTGGTCAGTGCTGCCAAAGCACAGAAAGAGGAGGAAATTGCTAAATCTATTAAGAAAGGAGGTAGAACAATTTTTAGGTGCAAAAGCAATGGAAGGGGATACTAGAGTGAAAACTGGGCACAAAACTTATGTTGAGGGAGACCTGGAAGTAGCAAACCATTTAAAAAATTACTTCTGTTCAGTCTTCTCCAAAGTAAATTGCACTAATGATAACAAGCTGGGGAATCATATTGGTTCTAGTAATGATGGCTAATTTTGGGGATTTCTGGAGACAGAGGTAGCAGAGGAACTGGCTTGGTTAAAGCTTAATAAAGCAATAGGCCCCAATGGTATTCATCCCAGAGTTCTAAGAGAGCTTTGAGATATAGTTGTTGGACCATCTTTTTCATCAATCTCTTTTAATAGGAGAAGTGCCCCATGATTGGCAGACAGCTAATATTGTACCTATCCACAAGAAGGGCAGTAAGGTAGAAGCTGGCAATTACTGTACAGGCCAGTGAGTTTAACATCAGTTGTAGTCAAGTTAATAACTTGTTGAACGTAAAGTAACATGGCTTTACTGAGGGCAGATAATATCAGACTAATCTGATTGAATTCTTTGACTATATCACTATAATGTTTATACTGGGGTGATGCTGTGGACATAGCATAGTTTGATTTCAGAAAGACATTTAATAGCGTTCCACATATTGATCTAACACAAGACGTGCCTGGACCACTGCTTAGTTACTGCATGCATTTATTTGTTTATTTACTTCTGTAAAATGACTTTAACCCCTTTTTCATGCGGTATTTACCATGCGTTTTGAAGTTTGCAGTAAATACCGCAAAACTGCATAGTGAATTGACAGTTTCAGAATCACATGTGATATTTAGGAAAAATTTACCCAGACACCTAAATAACACATGTAATCTGCTTTAGTGAATGGAGCCCAATGTTTTGAGAAAGACTTTGTTAATTGCTGCGATGTAAAACATTTGTGACATGCCCACCAGGTGGAACCCAATTTTGGGAATGCTGCAGTGGCTATACATGCAGCAGAGGGCCGTCAACGAGTACCTGTGCCAGTATGGCATGACAACAGGCTCAGGCTGCCTCCGATTTTTTTCCCCACACCAATGGCTGATCATTAAGGATGCATGCACTGTATTGTCACCATGTGAGGAAGCCACAAGGATGGTGAGCAGTGACATACATTAGTGACACAATCCCTGTTGTGTCCCTGCTGGAGCAGACTCTGCGTGGCATTATGGACAGGGCACTGGAGATAGAGCAGCAGGAAGAAGGGGAGGACTTCCATTCTTCTCAAGGCCCACTTTATCTAGACACCATCATTCCTATGTCATAGAACACACATGATGAGAGAGGGGAGAAGGATTTTGGCACTTTCATAGGCTTCAAAGAAGAAGAAGGCATGCCTAAATCTGTAAGAGATGGCTTTCCAACCCCAGGACCCTTGGGAGTAGTACATGGCTGGGAGGAGGAAGTTCCAGATGCCGTCATCCTGCGTGACCCAGAGAAAACTGCTTCTCAAGCCTCTGCAAATCTGAGGAGCATGGGCAACCTCATGCTTCAAAGCCTGCGAAAGGACCCAAAAATATGTGGCATAAAGGAGAAGGGTGATTACTGATTGGCAACCCTCCTTGACCACCGTTATAAAGGGAAGGTCTTAGAACTCATCCCATCCCCATAGAGAGTGCAGAAGATAAAATCTCTTGAGGAAACATTAAAGAGGATTTTATTGAACATTTTTGCTGACTCCAGTAGGTTACAGTGTCGTGGAAAACATCGTTATGAGTATTCTGTTGGTCAAGAGAGGAGAGTTGTAGAAGGCGTCTGCCTAAGTGAGGCGTTTCGGAATTTTCTTGCAACAGCCTCTGGAATGCTTGTCTCAACTGAGGATGAATTTTCCCAACAGGAGCACCCTCTAAAGCTCAGGGAGTGAGGCCTAGTTGTTGAGGTCTTTGTTGTTAGTGCCTATCAGTAGGGAATTTAAACCAGCTCCAGGCAGGCGGGGGAAAAGAGCAATTTCTGTAAAGCTCTTAGGACTTTGTTAAGGAGTTGTGGGCTGACGCAGGATTTGGGGCACTTTGCTTGGAAATGTGCAACCTCTCTGCATCTGTAACATCTCTTTTCTCACTCTGGGTACAGTTTTTGTTAACTTGCATGAGTCCCTTGCTCCTGAAATTTTGCTTGGTTATCCATCACTCGTATCAAAGCATGTTACATTTGAGTTTGAGTCTGAGCCACTTGGGTCAGCAGTTCTGTTGGCCAGAGTTCTGCGACTGGTTTGTGGATATCAGGGAGCACTGGTCCCTTCGGTTCAGACTCAGTTCCCCTATTTTCATCGGAGAACTCCATTTCTGCATGGGTGGTACGGGCCACCACTTTCTCTTTTTTCCCAGTAGCAGAAATTAAGTCTTTTGATCATTGACTTTTCTCTTCATGCAGAGTCTTGACGCAGAGCCTCTTCCTTTCGAACCTCCCTTATCAACTCAGGGTAGGTGGGTATGACCTGAGTTTGTTTCAGCAATAATTTCAACACAATAGGATGATTGGGCCAGACCCCGTGCAGAACCCGGTCCAAATGGAGCAGATCAACATCTTTAGGGTCAAGGCCCTTCTTGTGGATGATTTGATGTAACATCTGGTCTACTCGAGAGATGTATCCAGACAGACAACTCTTCTGAAAACAGCACACAAGGCATCAATGTAGTCCATGGCAACAATAGTCCTCTTGCCCATCCTCAGCCTCTGAAAGCACTCTTTTATAGCCTGTAAAACTTGACTCATCCATGTTTCAGACTTGTCTTCTCCCACAGGCGTCGGTAATTGTCCAGAGAAAAATCGAAGACTTTGATAACTCTGATTAGCATTCCCAGACCCATTATTCAGTAGACTATCGACTAAGTGTGTAGAAAGAGAGTGGAGGGACACTGGCCCTTTGCGAGTCAGCTCCTACAAGTATAGGACTTTTCTTGTGAGTTTTTGTCAAGAGCGGCTTCTTGGTCTGTTCTATCTCCAGTTTGAGTGGGAACACCCTTGCAATCACTTATTCTGTCAGATGCAGGGCTCAAGTCCTGTGGGAGCACATGGGAACGGAGTTCCTGTACTTTTTCCACAACAGGAACTCAGTTCCCATTAGCAGCAGTGTCCTGCAAGACTTTGAAGTTTGCGAGCTGTGTGGCAGGTGCTACACCAGCAGCCACCAACACAGCTCACAATAGTAAGTGCCGCACATCTGACCCTTCAGGCATTGCCAGTAGGGGGCCCCATGACAGCTTCCGCTTCCATCTACCTGTCAATCACAGCTAGCTGAGGGGTAGATCAGCTATTCTGCTCACAGGACATGCAGGGAGAGAGGTGAGCTGAGGGAGGAACATCAGTCTGGGGTGGTAAGCTGAGCACGATACCTGGCAAAGTTTAATGCCAGGAGGGAAGTTTATATGGAAATATGTGAAGGGTTGGAATAACAGCGAGTGTGTGTTGGAGCCCTGCAGAGTTTTCAGCCCCCCAAGCTAACATACATCTCCTAAGCAGGAACACATCACTATCTCCCTAAGCATTCTGTCCAGATAATGTACAGTTAATTTATGACCTACCCATTTAACCCTGTTTAATCCAAACTCTGTTTAATGAAAAGTGTAAACTCACCACATAAACACTCTATATACAAAATAAAATTCCCCAATAAAGATCAGAACATGATGTTCACATTTGCATGGAAGCACAGTTAAATGAATGCTGTTTATTCAGAGAATTACCGTATTTATGTTTATTGAGGATTGTTTTTTTGTATGTACTAACAGTTAAGCTTCATCCACACAATACGAAAATTGGATGAAAATTACCACTTTTATGTGCATATGAGCGTATCATTTTTTATTTATTTTTTTGGTGGGGGGAGTGGATCTTGGGTGGGAGTTCCCACACTTTTTTCAACAGGACTTGACCCATGGTCAGATGGACCTCTTCAACCTGAAAGCATACTTAATCCAACTCCTCTGAGGCTTCTTTTTCCACCAGGTAGGCCCGGTGTCCTGGTGCCAGAGTTCTCAGCCACCTTCTGATCTCCCTCTCAGTGTGTTCATGTCCTGAGATCTCCAGAATGGTGCTTCTGTCAGTTGGGGTCCCATGACTTTTACCCCAAGGAACTGTGGCCATGGCGGCTTCCTACACAGATTGTGGCTTTGATTAAGATTGGCTAGGACCAGCTGCAGATAGCATCCCAGGTGAGCCCCCAAATGTAGCATGGCCCCCTAGAAGGCTGCTCAGAATTACCTGCTCATCTTCACAGCCATGACCTGGTGAACCTTCCAACCCACCTGACACTCTGGGTTCAGACATCCTTGTATCACTGTATGGCAATAATCAAACAACTCAATGTATTTAGATTCTATGAATAATTTACTCTAACCAATAAAAGGGGAAGTTGTCAAATAAAGGAGGTAATAGATCTGCTGAGTTCTAGGCAACAGTGTCAACTCAAATAATTCCTCCGAAAGACACAAGACTGTATTTTTACAACGACAATACTCTATACATATATGTGCACTTCCTTTAGAGAGAATGTTATCCCCTAGATGGATGTTTTTGGATCACCGGGTAAAAATATGAGAAAGAAAGCTTAACAAAGAAAACAATTGCAGCCACCACATCTAGAAACTGGTAAGCTGCAATATAATGTTTGCTTTAATACCGCTTTAATATATAAAATTAAACCTCATGATATACTGCAGCTTAAAGCAAACCAGGAGAAGTTGTTTTGTGGCTTAACTGGAATTTAATGGTATTTAAAACTTATTAAAATACAACTCATCCACCTCATCCACCTAATGTTTAACCTTTATCTGTGCAGCAGAAAGTTAAAAGCCTGATCAAGCTCATGTCTAACACCTTCCTTTAAAAAAGTCCCCTGGCAAACAGAAAAGAAAATCAAGCTTGAGGTAAAAAAATAAGGTTCCTGGAGTTGTTTGGTCATAATGTGTAAAGGGGTGTGGTTGCAGTCCAGGAGATATATAGTATATCATAATGCTTAAACTGTGGATCCTGAATCAGATTCATCTAGTTATCAAAGCATAACATGGGAAGGGGGGTTGGAAGCAGGGGGATGGATTATTCCACTAGTGGCTATTCTAAGTATGATAATTTCTTGCCTTCTTTTACCTCCAGAGATATACGTGGGGCATCCCAAAAGTTCAAGGCCTGGCATGGAAAGAATGACCACATAGACATGAAACTTTATAAACAACCCAAGCCACTCTTAGCCCTTGTACACACGGTCGGAGATTCCGTCGGAATGTTTCTTATCGGACCGCTTTGTCGGATATTCCGATTGTGTGTGGTCTGCATCGGACTGTTTCCATCGGAATATCCGACGGACCAATTTTTCCAACTTGCCGGTAAAATTTTCCGACAAAATGCTCCTATCGGACATACTCCGATCATGTGTAGCCTACTCCGATGGACAAACTGCCACGCATGCTCAGATCAAATTCCTAGACCAAAGCTATTGGCTACTAGCCTGAACGTAGTCCCGTCGTAACGAAATAACGTCATCACGTTATGTACAATCGGATTTTCCGACAACTTAGTCCGACCATGTGTATGCAACATCACATCCGGACCTCTTCCAGAATTAATCCGTCGGAATTACTCAGACGGATTTGGTTGCCGGAATCTCCCACCATGTGTACAAGGGCTAACAGATGTTCGGTGCTGTACATACAGTTTTCGTGCACTCCTCAGACAGTTGACAATCCCGGTAGTCAAGTTAAAAAATCAGCAAAGTGAAGACACGTGCAGGCATCTATTCCTGTGGCTTTTCTCTGATTATCCATCAACCATACTCTCCAAATCTCGCACCATCGGACCACCATCTTTTCCCAAAATTTAAAAAGGAGTGTTTGTTTCACCAGTGACAATGACATCAATGATGCCATGACTACTTTTTTGGATGACTGAACCTTATATTTTTGTTTCCAACAGGTATCTGAGCACTGGAGCGCTGTTGAGCTAAGTGTGTGGACATTGGAGAAGAGTAAGAAGAAAAATAATATTACTTAATTGACATCAGACGCTTTCTACTAAGCCAGGTTAACTTTTAGAATGTCCCTTGTATGTGTGGATTTTTGGTTTCCATTAGTGAGTTTGCAAATTATGAAGTCAAGCTTTCCGCTTGGGGTGAGAGAGTGTACATCAACAAGATCCTTACATGCCCTAGTGGAGATATTGAAATGTAAACTTCTTCCACACACTAGGGCTGATTTGCTAAAGTTGGAAAGTGCAAAACCTGATGCAGCTGTGCATGGTAGCCAATCAGCTTATAACTTCAGCTTGTTCAACTGATCTTGGACGGAAAAAAAGAAAAAAAACTGAAAGCTGATTGATTTCTATGCAGAGCTGCACCAGATTTTGCACTTTCCGGCTTAAGTAAATCAATCCCAAAGCACAGTGCAGATCATTTGTACGTATTTCTATTTTCTGGAACATAAAGAAAGCAATATAACCTTTGCTTCACAGATAACAGCCTATCCGGCTGGAAGGGTTAATGCTGTTGTATTGGCTATGTGACACATTAAACAAACTGATGGTCTAGGGTGAAGTTTAGATGTGGACTATTTCCTCTTTAAAACTGAAGATGGTTTGTTATAAATCAGCCTTGATTATGTCTACAACTGTCCACCTGTCCTATGCTTACTATGCCAAGTGAAGAAAGAGCTTATAAATATATATTACCCTGTGCTCTCTTCTATTATGGCCGATAACCTCTGTACCCACCCTTAGCGAATAGCTTCTAAATCACCACAATCTGCAATAGATAAAAGCCTGACAGTGGAACACAACCTTCTTTGCTGAATTGTTGCACTGACTTTCCAACAAATCCCACAAAATGCCATTTCCAGGCAGAGGTTGAATAGTTCAGAAGCTTCATTAGGACAGGACAAGATTGATCAACCACCTAGGTATAGGTCTCCCTTTGCAACAGCTTGCTTAGAGGGAACCTGTGGAGTCCAGTATACAGATAATATGAAAAAGATCCCACCAATAAGAGCTCCAAGATGTTTTTTTTTTTTTTTTTTTTAGTTAACTGTATAACCAACAGAGCCAATTTAGAGCAAAAAGACAGCGTAACAACTCAAAATTATATATAATCACTAAAGTTGACATAAACAAAAAATCATATTTTGTTTGCAAAAACATATATTTGTTTAGTCTCATAATCATAGACAGTTGCAATTTTTTTTAAACAAAACATTGTTTCACCTTTTTATTTTTGTAAAAAAATCCTGATTTCTTCCTGCACTTTGCAGTCACTACCAACAACATGAATGCACTTGCTGCATGGCATTTTTCAGGTTACCCTAGAACCCCCAGAGACCTCTTGCATAATACACATTTTGACAAACCATCGCAAACTATTTAATCTGTGCTCTAATGGAAGGATCTAAGGATGAAAAAAATAGTTTTGCTGCCCTTTAACCTCCCTGGCGGTATGATTATTTCAGATTTTAGGTGCTGAAAGCGGTACCATTATTTTGCTTGAAAATTTAGTGTTTTATATTGTAGTCCTGTAATTCTTAGGAATAACTCACTTAAATATGTTCAAACCAGAGTCTAGCAGACATCTCGGGTATGATAAAGTTTGAAAAATTAAATCATAAATTATAATATAATAAATAACTATAAATAATTATAACAAATAATAATATAATAATAATAATAATAATAAAAATGATGCAATAATGTAATCAAATCAAAAACACTGAAATTTGCTCAGTTGCAGAATTGTCACTGTCATTACTTTTCAGTATTTGATGACGGATCTCCCCACAAATCACTATCACTCAATTCTGCAAGTGATTCCAATTTATTATCGCTGTTTTCTAGCTGGTCTAAAACCTCTTTTGATGTAAAGGGACAGTTTTGGTTGCTATGAACAATCTCCAGTTTCCAGGCAGAAAGACAGTTTTTATATTATAAAACTGCATGCAGAGCACTGGACAGAACATTAGGGACAAAAGGGATGTAAAATAATTACATACAGTAATGTAATCTGTAAGATTACATTTAGTGATGGACGAACTTCCGACGGGACGTTTCGCGAACGCGAAATGCGAACGGACCCAAACGTTCGCGAAACCGACCGTTCGCCGCGGGCCCCATTGACTTCAATGGGAGGCGAACTTTGCAAACCTTCATGTCGAATTTGCGGCCACGTGGTAATTATTAGGGGGTAAAACGTAGTCCCACCATCTGGACAATGACATAATACATGTATGAGGTGAATTTGGGATCGATAACTACAAGCATTTTTATTTTATTTGGGAAATTGTTCTAACAATTCAGGACTATGGAGTTAATGAAGGCAATGGAGGAGAGGGAAGGTCAGGGACCAGGGTAGGCAAAGAAGAGGGTGCAGGAGATGATCACCAGCAGCGTGACATACCGGAATGACACATGCACCGTGATAGAGGCATCTGACAGCAGCACCGTAATACAGAGCACTGACAGCAGCACCGTGACATACAGCGCTGACAGCAGCACCGTGACATACAGCGCTGACAGCAGCACCGTGACATACAGCGCTGACAGCAGCACCGTGACATACAGCGCTGACAGCAGCACCGTGACATACAGCGCTGACAGCAGCACCGTGACATACAGCGCTGACAGCAGCACCGTGACATACAGCGCTGACAGCAGCACCGTGACATACAGCGCTGACAGCAGCACCGTGACATACAGCGCTGACAGCAGCACCGTGACATACAGCACTGACAGCAGCACCGTAAGCAGCCCCAGGAGGAAGTCAGCACAGCACAGGGATGGTGTGATCCCCTCATAATAAGAACCCCCAGGAGGAAGTCAGCACAGCACAGGGATAGTGTGATCCCTTCATAATAAGAACCCCCAGGAGGAAGTCAGCACAGCACAGGGATATCATAAGCAGCCCCAGTAGAAATATGACACCGCTCAACCTCTTCAAAGAGGAGGGTAGGGGCATATAGTACGGTGTGCTTTTTTGGGTCAAGGAAGTGAGCCAAATGAATTAAGAAGGTCTGTGTGCTTGATTAAAAAAATAGTTTATAGACATATACATGGTCTACTGGTCACATGTGTTGAATTCCTCCGAGATCCATGCCTCATTCATTTTTAGAAATGTGAGGTAGTTAACACTGTGGTGAGCTAGGCGAGTACGCTTATCGGTCACAATCCCCCCTGCTGCGCTGAACGTCCTTTCGGACAGGACACTGGATGAGGGGCAAGCCAACAGTTCGATTGCAAATTGGGCAAGCTCTGGCCAGAGGTCAAGCCTGCCCACCCAGTAGTCTAGGGGTTCATCACTCCTCAGAGCGTCCACATCGGCCGTTAACCCAATGTAGTCGGACACCTGACGGTCTAGGCGTTCCCTGATGCTGGATCCGGATGACACCTGTCGATGGGTCGGCTGAAAGAATGACCTCATATCCGAAGTCACCAACACATCTTCAAACCGGCCTCTTCTTGCAGGCGCTGTTGGATTGGTACCCGCAAATCCTTCTCTGGGAGTGGGAATTGCTCCTCTGCCAGCGCACGCAAAAGCAGAATGCAGCATTTCTCGAAGCAAGGCCTGGAAGTGCTGCATTCTGACAGCCCTCTGCGACGGCGGTAACATTTCCGCCATTTTGTGTTTGTACCGGGGGTCTAAGTACGTTGCCACCCAGTACTGGTCCTTGACCCTCATGCTTTTTATACGGGGGTCCCTATTAAAACACTGGAGCATGAAGGCCCCCATTTGCACTAAAGTGGAAGCGGTGTGGTGGCCTGGCTCCTGCTCATCATCCAGGATAATGTCGTCCTCTTCATTCTCCTCTCCCCATCCTCGCACAACAGGGATCCCAGAAAGGTTTAAAGCATGCTCTTCTTGCTCCTGCTCATCCGCCCCGGCACCATCCTCCTCTGACTCCTCATCAGACTCCTGTTGTTGACTTGTCTCAGATAGAGTAGCCCCCCCTGGGAATTCATCCAGCATTGCGACTTCCTCATCTTCCCGCTCCTGCTCCTCCACAGCCTGATCAATGACACGACGCAATGCACGCTCCAGAAAGAAGGCATAAGGTACCATGTCACTGATGGCGCCATGGCTGCGACTGACCAGTTTGGTGATCTCCTCAAATGGCCGCAGAAGTCTGCATGTGTCGCGCATGAGCAGCCACTGGCGCGGTGAAAAAAAACCCAGCTCCCCAGAACCGTTTCTTTCGCAGAGTTCATACAGGTAGACGTTAACTGCACGTTTCTGCTGGAGCAGCCTATCAAGCATATAGAAGGTTGAGTTCCATCGCGTCGGGCAATCGCAAATAAGACGTCTGACCGGCAGATGGTGTCGCCGCTGAATGTCAGCAAGGCGAGCCATGGCCGTGTAAGATCTTCTGAAATGGGCCGAGATTTTCCTTGCCTGCCGCAAGATGTCCTGGACCCCAGGGTATTTGACAAGGAATCGCTGCACGACCAAGTTTAAGACGTGTGCCATGCACGGCACGTGCGTGATTTTGCCCTGTTTCAATGCGCTAAGCAGATTGGCACCGTTGTCACACACCACTTTACCAACTGTCAAATTGAGCGGTGTTAGCCACTCATCTGCCTGTGAACGCAAAGCTGAAAGGAGTGCCGGGCCAGTGTGGCTCTTTGCTTCCAGGCACAACAGACGCAGCACGGCATGGCAACGTCTCACCTGGCATGTGGAATAGGTTCTGGGGAGCTTGGGCGGTGCAGTGGAAGAGACGCTAGCAGCGGAAAAGGAGGAGGCAGCTGAGGAGGAGAGGGAGGAGGATGGAGTAGGAGGAGGAGAAGAAGAGTCAGGCCTGCATGCAATCCGTGGCGGTAAAACCAAATCTACACGGGTGCCACGGGTTACATGCTTGACGGCCGTCAGAAGGTTCACCCAGTGGGCAGTAAAACTGATATACCTTCCCTGCCCGTGTTTGCTAGACCACGTGTCTGTGGTCAGATGTATCTTGGCACCGACACTGTGTGCCAGAGATACATTCACTTGCCGCTGAACATGGCCATATAGCTCTGGGATGCCCTTCTCTGAGAAATACTTCCTTCCTGGGACCTTCCATTGTGGTGTTCCAATGGCCACAAATTTGCGAAAGGCCTCCGAGTCCACCAGTTTATATGGCAGTAGTTGGCGGGCTATGAGTTCTGACAAGCCAGCCGCCAACCGTTGGGCAAGAGGGTTATCCGGCATCATCATTTTTTTACGCTCAAACATTAGGCCCACGGAAGCCTGCCTTTTTGCAGAAAAATGTGAGCTTGGCGTGATGGAAGGTGGAGTGGAGGACAATTGTGAGGAGAGAGGAGAAGGAGAAGTAGAAGACGAGGCTGGACGGTGAGAGCCTGCAGTGTGGCTTTGTGTGTTCCGTTGCTCCCACTGGGCTCGGTGATGGCTGCTCATGTGCCTTCTTAAGGCGGTCGTCCCTAGGTGAGTATTGGGCTTACCGCGACTAACGCGTTGACTGCAAAGATTGCAGATGGCAACGCTATTGTCAGCAGCGGACACGTTAAAAAAAGCCCACACTGCGGAGCCATGTGCCGGTGTCCTGGGAGCGCCAGATGTGACCGTACATGGTCGATGACTCGCTCCTGATACATTTTCAGTCTGCTTTGTCCCTGCTGTGCAATGTAAGTCATTGCTGCTTCTCCTCCCTATCTGCTGGTCCATATCTCCCTCTGAACTCCCCTCCTCTTCCTCTCTTGTGGGCACCCACGTGACATCACTAGACACGTCATCATCAACGTCACCTTCCCCACCGCTATAAGTAGAGATCTCGGAGTAGGCAGCAACACCGGGGACCAACCTCCTTCTTGGGCTGATCTGGGTACTGGCGTCAGACTGCTGAGTAGCGCTTGTTGCTACCTCCTCTTCCTGATCCAATACCAAGAGTGGCTGCGCATCAGAAATGTCCTCTTGATATGGATCGGAATATAATTCCAGTGACTCAAGCGGAAGGTATGTGGTGGTGGTGGTGGTGGTCGTGTTGTTGGTGGTAGTGTCTTTGGGGGTGCACATAGCAGAGAGTGAAGAAGAGGGTGCAGATCGAGAGGATGAGGAGGGTGCAGAAGAGTAAGGCTGAGCGAGCCACTCAACCAAGTCTGGTGCATCCTTTAAAGTAATTGAACGCACCTTCTGCAACTTCCCACTTTGGCTCAAGCCTGTTGCTCCTGCCCTACCCCTACCACCCCTGCGGAAGGGCCTGCCTCTTCCTCTGCATGTCATTTTTTAAATGACCCTGTGACAAAACTCTTAGTCCCTATACCGCTGAAGGACTGCTGCAGTATAGGTGAGCGGTCAGCAGTGGTGCACGTCAACCCTATCTATTGTGGACCTATAGCGGTCCTTACAGAACAGCAGACTGTACCGCACTCAAGCCTATGTACCGTAGCACCCTATACCAAGTTACCAGTCCTTATAAGAACTTTTGTGGACCAAGCAGGTTGTGTATTAGTGTTTAGCAGACTGTACGTCAGTCCCTATACCGCTGAAGGACTGCTGCAGTATAGGTGAGCGGTCAGCAGTGGTGCACGTCAACCCTATCTATTGTGGACCGATAGCGGTCCTTACAGAACAGCAGACTGTATCGCACTCAAGCCTATGTACCGTAGCACCCTATACCAAGTTACCAGTCCTTATAAGAACTTTTGTGGACCAAGCAGGTTGTGTATTAGTGTTTAGCAGACTGTACGTCAGTCCCTATACCGCTGAAGGACTGCTGCAGTATAGGGCAGCGGTCAGCAGTGGTGCACGTCAACCCTATCTATTGTGGACCGATAGCGGTCCTTACAGAACAGCAGACTGTACCGCACTCAAGCCTATGTACCGTAGCACCCTATACCAAGTTACCAGTCCTTATAAGAACTTTTGTGGACCAAGCAGGTTGTGTATTAGTGTTTAGCAGACTGTACGTCAGTCCCTATACCGCTGAAGGACTGCTGCAGTATAGGGCAGCGGTCAGCAGTGGTGCACGTCAACCCTATCTATTGTGGACCGATAGCGGTCCTTACAGAACAGCAGACTGTACCGCACTCAAGCCTATGTACCGTAGCACCCTATACCAAGTTACCAGTCCTTATAAGAACTTTTGTGGAACAAGCAGGTTGTGTGTTAGTGATTAGCAGACTGTACGTCAGTCCCTATACCGCTGAAGGACTGCTGCAGTATAGGTGAGCGGTCAGCAGTGGTGCACGTCAACCCTATCTATTGTGGACCGATAGCGGTCCTTACAGAACAGCAGACTGTACCGCACTCAAGCCTATGTACCGTAGCACCCTATACCAAGTTACTAGTCCTTATAAGAACTTTTGTGGACCAAGCAGGTTGTGTATTAGTGTTTAGCAGACTGTACGTCAGTCCCTATACCGCTGAAGGACTGCTGCAGTATAGGGCAGCGGTCAGCAGTGGTGCACGTCAACCCTATCTATTGTGGACCGATAGCGGTCCTTACAGAACAGCAGACTGTACCGCACTCAAGCCTATGTACCGTAGCACCCTATACCAAGTTACCAGTCCTTATAAGAACTTTTGTGGACCAAGCAGGTTGTGTATTAGTGTTTAGCAGACTGTACGTCAGTCCCTATACCGCTGAAGGACTGCTGCAGTATAGGGCAGCGGTCAGCAGTGGTGCACGTCAACCCTATCTATTGTGGACCGATAGCGGTCCTTACAGAACAGCAGACTGTACCGCACTCAAGCCTATGTACCGTAGCACCCTATACCAAGTTACCAGTCCTTATAAGAACTTTTGTGGAACAAGCAGGTTGTGTGTTAGTGATTAGCAGACTGTACGTCAGTCCCTATACCGCTGAAGGACTGCTGCAGTATAGGGCAGCGGTCAGCAGTGGTGCACGTCAACCCTATCTATTGTGGACCGATAGCGGTCCTTACAGAACAGCAGACTGTACCGCACTCAAGCCTATGTACCGTAGCACCCTATACCAAGTTACCAGTCCTTATAAGAACTTTTGTGGAACAAGTGAGTTGTGAATGTTTAGCAGACTGCAGCAGAAGGGCAGCAGTCAAGTATAATATCCTTTCTATATTTGGAAGAAAGAATATTATACATGTACAAGCCTATTACTGTACCACTGATACCAGTCCTGAAAAGAACCTTTGTGGAACTAATAATAACAGCAAGTCTTTAAAATTACCCTCACTGCCTGACAACACTGCTTCCTTCCTGTCCCTATACAAATTGGCAAAAAAAGAGAACGATTAGTGGTTACTGGAACAGCTCTTTTGTGGACCTTGATAGTAACAGCTAATGATGATGATGATGATGATGATGATGAAAGACTAATCTGGCTGTCCCTGTAGCATACACCGTCCTTTCCCTTTCTCTAAACTAACAAAAGACACTCAGGCTGCTGCAAGAATCAGCAGCACAGCAAACCTATCAACACCTAACACCTATACCAGTCCTGAAAAGAACTTTTGTGTACCAAATAGCTAGTGGTTTATCTCTCCCTACTCCACACAGGAACCTGTCCCTATCTTAACAGAAGAAAGAATGTAAAATGGCCACCGGATCGGGTGTATTTATAGGTTAGGGGGAATGTACAAGTGTCCATGTGCTGTCATGTCTCAATTGGCTGTCCTGTATCACATGATAAACGTGTCACCAAAGGTTAAAGCTCTTGTATACATTAAACACGTAAGTCCGCCGCGGCGAACGACGGAAAAAGGCGTTCGAACGTGCGGACCGCGAATGTCGGAAATTCGCCGCGAAACGACCGCCGGGCGAACCGTTCGGCCATCACTAATTACATTATACTGTAGGTATAGTGTGTCTTTTACTTTGGCGCCGTTCTCCGTCCCCGTGCGTCGCAACGTTTGCAGGGAATGGAGCCCGGTGATGTGATACATCGAGTGGAGGACAAGCCGCTCGCACAGCGGGGGGGACATCGCTGGATCCAGGGGATAAGGTAAGCATACTCATCCTGGATCCAGCAATGCAATCCCGAGTCTGACTCGGGGTTACCGCTAATGGTACTGAATTTCACCCCGAGCCAGACTCGGGAATACCGCCAGGGGGGTTAACTGAGCATATAATGAAAGTGTATGGAATCAGGACTAGCTTTAGTGAAAATGGCATGACACAATCAGCCAATAAAATGGAAACTATATAAAAAAAATTGGTGAGTTTAGGGTGGAGACTGCAGGGGGGCATGTCAGCAGTAGGCAGAGAAACAGCAATACACTGATCTTCCCTGTTAAGAGTTGTTCGGGGGGGGGGGGGGTGTCAGCAAAAAGTCTTGACAATTGGAGGACAGTCAGGCTGTGCTCCCAGCACAGTCATAAAAGCTGACCATGCTGGGAAGGATGTGATTTTATGCCTAGCGTGGGTAGTTTGAAATAGGAAAGCGGGGGGCTGGTAGGGTCACAAGGTATTTAATTTAGGTAATAGGTAATTTAAGGAAGAAATAAAAGAGAATAGGATACTCTTTAACCACTTGCTTACTGGGCACTTAAACACCCTTCCTGCCCAGACCAGTTTTCAGATTTCGGTGCTCTCACACTTTGAATGACAATTACTCAGTCATGCAACACTGTACCCAAATGAATTTTTTGTCCTTTTTTCCCCACAAATAGAGCTTTCTTTTGGTGGTATTTTATCACCTCTGGGGTTTTTATTTTTTGCGCTATAAATGAAAATTTTGAAAAAAACGCATATTTCTTTGTTTCTGTGCCAAAATTATGCAAATTGTTAATTTTTCTTCATAAATTTTGGCCACAATTTATACTGCTACATATCTTTGGTAAAAATAACCCAAATTAGTGGATATTATTTGGTCTTTGTGAAAGTTAGAGAGTCTACAAGCTGTGGTGCGAATCGCACAAAATTGATCACATCTGATGTACTGGTGGTTTATCTCATTTCTTGCGACCCGAACAAGCCAGAAAAGTACAAATACCCCCCAAATGACCCCTTTTTGGAAAGTAGACATTCCAAGGTATTTAGTAAGATGCATGGTGAGGTTTTTGGTGTTGTCATTTTTGTCCCACAATTCTTTGCAAAATTAAGATTTTTAATTTTTTTTATTTTTTCCCACAAAATTGTCATTGTAATAGGTTATTTCTCACATAGCATGTGTATACCATAAATGACACAACCAAAAAAATTCTGCTACTCCTCCTGAGTATTACAATACCACGTGTGGGACTTTTTCACAGCCTGGCCACATAGAGAGGCCCAACATGCAGGGAGCGCCATCACGTGTTCTAGGAGCATAAATTACACATCTAACTTGTTGACTACCTTTTACACTTTTGAAGGCCCTGGAGCACCAGGACAATGACACGTGACACTGATGACAGATGGCACTGATACGTGGCAATGATGACACGTGGCACTGATGACAGATGGCACTAATATGTGGCACTGATGACAGATGGCACTTATACGTGGCACTGATGACACGTGGCACTAATACGTGGCACTGATGACAGATGGCACTAATACGTGGCACTGATGACAGATGACACTAATACGTGGCACTAATACGTGGCACCGATGACAGATGGCACTAATACGTGGCACCGATGATGCATGACACTGATGACAGATGGCACTGATAAGTGGAATTGATGACACGTGACACTGACAACAGATGGCACGTGACACTGACAGGTGGCACTGATGACAAAGGGCACTGATACGTGGCACTGATGACAGATGGCACTAATATGTGGCACTGATGATAGATGGCACTATGTGGCACTGATGACACGTGGCACTGATGACAGATGGCACTGGGGACAAATGGCACTGACAACAGGTGGCACTGGGGACGGATAGCACTAACAGGTGGCACTGGGGGCAAGTAGCACTGGGGAGGATGGCATTGGGCGAGGATGGCACTGGGCGAGGATGGCACTGGGGTGGATGGCACTGGGGAGGATGGCACTGGGGCGGATGGCACTGGGGGAGGATGGCACTGGGGGAGGATGGCACTGGGGCGGATGGCACTTTTTTTTTTTTCATTTACGGCCACTGCAGCTGTTCATCTCTCCCTTCTCACACGCTGTCTGTGTGAGGAGGGAGAGCGGAGCTGAGAGATGATCTCATATGTTTACATATGAGATCATCTCCTATTGGATAGGTCGATCGCGCTGTAAATGGCCAATCACAGCGGGGACACGAGGGACACGGCCAGCAAAGAACTTCCCCGATGCGCGCTCCCGGGAGTGCGCATTGCGGAAGTAAACAGGAGGACGTCCAGGGATGGCCTCCCGACAGATACCGTCTGCTCTTAGCCGTCTTTCGGCTATAGGGCGCGCGCAAAGCGGTTAATACAAGTACATGGTACAACAGACAGATATCAAGAATATGAAATGTTGGGGTAACATACACTTTAATAACAGATTTTTTGCAAACTGTTCTGAATATATCAGAAATACATACATTTCATTTTGTCAATGTCTCCCAAAAAAGAGTTGCTTATTATGTATGTCTTCATACAAAGCATTACAACTCAAAGTTTATTCTCTGAATATACTTTCCCATTATGAGTTTAAAATCCCTAAAATCACTACGGGCAATACAGACAGTTCTTATTTACGGCACACTGGTCAATAACGCCTGAGTTTCATTCATTGCAAACAAAAACTAACCAGAAAATATGAAACAACAACCATGGCTTGTTTTTTTCAATTATAAAATAATATTCTCCTAGATATGACTGTTAAAAGTCATTCTCGAGTTTATTGAGCAATGCAAAGAGAAATGTATGAGAGAGAAAAGTATAGTGACCCCTAGCCACCAATCATTTCTAGCTCTTCCGCGGCTTGGCACAGTCAGAAAAAAAAGAAAAATCCTGTCTGATTACTTGCTTATGGGCCAAAGGTCTTTGCTGTTTGTCTTTTTAAATAAGAATGCTCATATTTAGGGATTATGACTTTTTTCAAAAACAGGTATTTTTTTTTTTCAGCAGGAACAGCAAAAGTATTAACACAAAACAGTTCAGATATTGATTGAAATCTAGGGAAAAAATATTTATAATTGATTTGGGGTAATTTTGAACACTCTTTGTCTTCTTTATGTGTTATCTTCTGAGCTGTCAAGATGGTTCTCCAAACCACTTAAAGCTCCGCAAGACTTTAGAAAACCGGTGTCCAAAAAAGAATTATGAAAATTCCAGGATAGTGGTTCTCCATGATAAAATATTTAACACCTAGGTTCAAAAGTTCACAAGTTCTTCATGGTTAAAATATTTATGAATGCACTTTTCACCCCCTTGGTGTGATTAGAATGTTCCTTTTCTACTGGAAGTTACAATTATGAGCTGGAAATGCATGTCAGAAGAAAATGTCTCTTAAACTATATAGATAGAATACAAAACTATCATTGCTCACATTGGACTGATACATTTATTTATGTATTACAGGTACTTATATAGCTCCGTCAATGTACACTGCGCTTTACACATATATTATACATTCACATCAGTCCATGCCCTCAAGGAGCTTACAATCTAAGGTCCCTAACTCACATTCATACATACACATATTAAGGCCAATTTAGACAGGAGACAATTAACCTACCAGCATGTCTTTAGACCCACAAGGGTTCACTTTTTAGTTTAGGGAAGCCTTTCCCAACCTTTTTACCCAAGAGTAACCCCTAAAATAGTTTTCAGTTCTTGTGAAACCTTCACTTAAACCAATTCATTTGGGGCCAATGGCAAAAATGCTTTTTACATTGGTGGTCTTTAGGAATAATGCAACCTCTATAGTGGTCAGAATGGTACCCTTACAGAAAACTAGAAAAGATAATTGATTTCATGCTGCTGGCTCTGCAAGTGGCAATAGTCCTGATACTCCATGGAATCCTGGTTGAAAATGGCTGACTTAGGGGTGATAAAATTTGTTTATCCTATTCCTCACTCCAGCAAGGTTCCCCCAGTGCTGCAATTGATCATGTAAAAACTCTTCTCTAAGGTGACTCCTGCCTCCTGTAGATACAATGTAACAGCCCTACATTGTTTAAATTGAAGTAGAAAGACTTCCTACAGCCCAGAGTGCCAGAAAGAGATGAAGGGAGCACTGATCCATCTGGATCAGGGGTATGGTAAGTGCAGCAATACCCCCACAAGAGTCGCTGGTAATTGGGCCAATTTCCCCTGTTCCCACATGCACAGCTAGGCACATGGCATGTCCGTCATTCTTCCACTGGCTCAATAATCAATCTAAGGATCATGGGATACCCCAAACTATATAAACGGAAGAACTCTGAGGACTGCTCAGAAAGTTCCAGAAAATGGAGCTTCTTCACTTCTGATAGTCTGGCTCTGTATCCAAACGCTGACCCAATCTCTCTCTCTCTCTCTCTCTCTTCGGTAGGGTCAACAGCTACTCCTAACTGGAACCTTAATGGTTGAAACAGACTCCTAAGGCTTCGTTCCTCCTCCTCTCTGCCCCGGGGGCAGAGCGCCAAGCACAGGGGGTCTCCTCCAGATGGCTGGGCTCTGGAACTCTTCTCCCTGACTACCAGGCCTCAGAATACTTAGACACCCCAGCCACCTACTGAACCACCCTCTCCAGGTATTGGCTAGGGGTCCACAACCATTCAGGCTACTGATTCTACCCTCCACCCCAATATACTTCTAGAAACATCCAGAACCACTGATATGTTTAACTGTGAGATGCAGTGGCGGCTGGTGCTCCATTTGGGAGGTAGTAAACAATAGCTCTCACACACACCCTCCTACCGCTCGCAAGCCTGCTAGCCTGCCAATCCCACACTTACCCCATCCAGGTTTGCAGGCAGCTTCGGTGGCTTCCCCTGCTTCTCCTCCCAGCCAATCCAGTCGCTTCTCCTCCCAGCCAACCCGATCTTAGCATCCGCTTCCTGTCTGGATTGGCCGGGAGGAGAAGCAGGAAAACAATAGCGAATGTTGATTCTCTAATGTCACAAACTTTCTGAAGCCAATTAGAGCCCCTGGTTCATATCATGTGCTTCACACAAAAAAAAACTTAGAACTCTTTGCGTCCGGCGCCCTGCATATAGAGTAAAGGGGCTGGCGCATAGAGATTAGAAGGACGGTACCCCCTGTGCCCCTTACGGATGGGCTGCCGCTTGTGAGATGTATTAATAACCATTTTTATTTCTGTTCATCCAGCCCTGAGAACTACACAGCCCTTCCAGACTGAACAATCACTCTATCACCTGACTTGTCACTACTGCAGTTATTTACCACAAAACAAATCATCTCCCCATTGTAGCCTGTGATTGGATCATAAAAAAGCAGCAACATACTGATGTAGTCAGATGTTTGCTCTCTCTGTTCCTTGTCAACACATGAGCATGCAAAAAGTTTGATTGACCCCTAATGCTGATCCTGCCTCCCAGTCTGACTGCTGTTGTTCAAGGGGTTGCAAGAGGTAAGAATAAAGTCAAATTCAGCCTTTTACACGAGTTGCATTTGAAAATACACTAATGATTGTTTTAAATAAATTTATAACTACAATCTTTTGTGTTTTTTTTATGTTATATTTTCCTGGGTTACAGCTTTAAAATAAAGAAGAAAACCAGAGAAGTAGGGCTCAGCGAAAAAGTCATTGCGATGTCCAATGAATATAATGTTTTCAGCTCCTGCTCTGTAATCTTCTGTTGTTTCCATGACTGCATTGTCTTTAAGTGACACACGGCTCCATTCTATGCAGCATATTCAGTGACGGCCAAGATGATGAGATCCTCCTTTGTTTAACTGTTGATAATCGTAAACAGGAAATATTGTTTCCTATCCCTTTATTATTACAAAAGTCAAAAAGAAAATGTGCTGGAATCTGTCTCACCAATTACAGATTTGCATTTAAAGATATAATTATTGAAGTCATTTTGTGGTCTCGAGGTAACATAAAAATATAGAGTGCTGTGCTATGTATCACCTACCATTATGCAGTGTGCTGATATACTGCGAACACTGATTATGCCTAATTATAGATCTGCAATCTAATATGTTGCTAATTGCTTACCTTTAAACAACAAATGCTGTATCACCTCTCCTTGAAATGTCATAACTTTGTAGGAATATATTGGTAAAGTTTCAAAGTCTTTGCATACATCTGAAAGCATTTTTTATGAATCTACTGTAGTTTAGGAGTTGGTAAAATACACGGACGTGTCTAAGCCCCACTCATGTGATCCCTCCGTATCTAGATGGGCTTTTTCAGGGCATAAGAATCACAAAAAAGAAAGAGTGCAAAGGCTTAGTGCACCACCTTCTGACACCATTTTAATATAAAAAGTTTACGGTAATAAAATACAAAAGGGCTTAAAAACCACAGGCAATCATAAAATCCCAAATTCAAAGTCTCTTCTGCTGATGCTGGAAAAGGGCTTATCCCTCAAAACACATTAGCTATCTTGCATCTACTGCATCTTGCTGCAGGTGCTAAACAGTGTTAGTTTTATAGATGAAAATATTTTTGGCATAGTTTTCATCAGTTGCATGTTTTCAGTGACAAAAACTAAATGAAAATAAAATTTGAATTAAAGCGGAGGTCCACCCTAAAGTGGACCTTCCGCTCATTGGAATCCTTCCCCCTCCGGTGCCACAATTGGCACCTTTCAGGGGGGAGGGGGGTGCAGGTACCTGTACAGTACAGGTATCTGCACCCACTTCCGGCATAGCTATCTGCAGAATCTACGCCCCTTTCCGAAAGTCCCCCGCTGCCTGCTGGGAAACACACTGATCCCAGAGACAGCGGGACCATCCTTATTGCGCAGCGCGACTCGCGCATGCGCAGTAGGGAACCGAAAAATGAAGCCGAAAGGCTCCACTTCCTGATTCCCATACCCAAGATGGCGGCGGCAGCACCCGAGAGACGATCGAGAGATCGGCTTCGGGTGCCGACATCACGGGCGCGCTGGGCGGGTAAGTGTCCTTATTTTAAAAGTCAGCAGCTGCAGTATTTGTAGCTGCTGGCTTTAAAAAAAAAAAACGACGGAACTCCCGGCGGACTCCCGCTTTAAGTTAACGGGGTTGTAAAGGTAAATGTTTTTTGACCTTAATGCATTCTATGGCTATAGCCGCCGGCTGTATCACGGGAGCACGCCCGCAGATGCTTCTCACCATGCGAGGGAGCTCGCATGAATGTGAGAAGCACCTGCAGGAGGAAGCCGAGACAGCTGCCGAGGGACCCCAGAAGAGCAGGTTCGGGGCCACTCTGTGCAAAAGGAGCTGCACAGTGGAGGTAAGTATAACATGTTTGTTATTTAAAGAAAAAAATCACTTTACAATCCCTTTAAGTTAAAACTATGATAAAAATGAATTCCAACTTTCGTCAACGAATGAAAACAGGATGAAAATGTGAGGGAGGGACATTAACCCATCTGAACTTTTGCTTTCCTCTGAGCTGTTAAAGCTTTCCTGTCTGTTAAAGCCCCAGCCCCCTCACTCTATTGACAAGCTGTATTGGCTGAGAGATGCAGGCTCCCATCAATCCTTTCCCTTTCATATGCAGTTCCACACTTTACACTCATTCGCACAATCTCTTTGATGCCCTCTGCTGGCCTATTCTAAATCGGCAACACAATTCCATCCTCAGCCTATAACAGCGATGGCGAACCTTGGCACCCCAGATGTTTTGGAACTACATTTCCCATGATGCTCATCCACTTTGCAGTGTAGTGGAGCGTCATGGGAAATGTAGTTCCAAAACATCTGGGGTGCCAAGGTTCGCCATCACCAACCTATAGTAATAACATATTAAAGTTTAACCACTTCAGCTCCGAAAGGTTTAACCCCCTTCATGACCAGGACATTTTTTGCGATACGGCACTGTGTTATTTTAACTGATAATTGTGTGGGTGTGCAATTTTTTCCCCCATAAATATAGCTTTCTTTTGGTGGTATTTGATCCCCTCTGCGGTTTTTATTTTTTGCGATTTATAAAAAAAAAAAGACAATACTGTTTACTTTCTGCTATAAAACATTCCCAATAAAAAAATGTAAAAATTCAAACTTCTTCATCAATTTAGGCTAATATGTATTCTGCTACATATTTTTGGTGAAAAAACAAAAACAAAAAAATAATCCTTGTATATTGATTGTTTTACGCAAAATTTATAGCGTCTACAAACTATAGTATGTATGTATTTTTTTTTTTTACTAGTAATGGCAGCAATCAACGACTTATAGTGGGACTGCGATATTGCAGGGGACAAATCGGACACCTAACTGACACTTTTGACACTTTTTCGAGACCAGTGATACTAATACAGTGATCGGTGCTAAAAAATATGCATTGTTATGTACTAATGATGCTGGCTTGGAAGGGGTTAACAGCAGGGGCGATCAAAGGGCTAAATGTGTTCTCTGGGTGTGCTTACTAACTCTGGGGGAGGTGCTTTGACTGGAGGAATGTAAAGATACATGTCCCTGCTTATTAGGAACGCAGGACCAGCACTTTCCCCTCTCACAGAATGGCGGTCTGCCTTGTTTACATAGACAGACCACTGTTCTGCCTTTCTCACTAACGATCAATGGGTCCTGCTGGTTGGCTCCCCCTGTGTCTAATCACAGAGGGAGTGGGTTTCCGGTGCCGTGCACACATGCTCCAGACTCGGAAGTGTAAGATCATGTACCTAGTGATCTGGCACAGAGCGGCCACCCTGCCACAGTATATTTACAGTGGGTGATTGCTAACTGGTTAAACTTGTTTATTTGTTTTTTTTATTTTTTATATTTTAAAGTTGCACTTCGGTTTGTCAAAAAAGCAATCTTTTTGTTTGTTTATGAAACTTGGTTTTATTTATAAAGATATTATATATCACAATGGCTAAATCTGTGTCTGTAGTGCATGTTCCTAATTTCCATAAATAATATGTTAGCAGATTTACTCCAGGAGTATATAATGAGTTTGACAATTCTAGAGAAATGCTTAAAGGGTCACTCCACTTTCTTGGGGAAAAAAATAGCAAATAAAGAAAAAAATAATATAGTGTATATGATTGCAACACTTTTGTAATTGAATTAAAAATTACAAAAATTACAAAAACAATTTTGTAATTGAATGTTATTAAAAATTACCTTTCCTTTTCAATCTGCAGCCAATGTAATTTTCTGAGAATACATTGCAATTAGGGATGAGCCGAACACCCCCCTGTTCGGTTCGCACCAGAACCTGCGAACAGACCTAAACTTCGTGTGAACTTTAGAACCCTATTAAAGTCTATGGGACTCGAACGTTCACAATCTAAAGTGCTCATTTTAAAGGGTAATATGAAAGTTACTGTCCTAAAAAGTGTTTGGGGACCTGGGTCCTGCCCCAGGGGACATGGATCAATGCAAAAAAAAGTTTTAAAAACGGCCGTTTTTTCAGGAGCAGTGATTTTAATAATGATTAAAGTGAAACAATAAAAGTGTAATATTCCTTTAAATTTCGTAGCTGGGGGGTATCTATAGTATGCCTGTGAAGGGGCGCATGTTTCTGGTGCTTAGAACTGTCGCTGCACAAAGTGTCATTTGTGCAGGAAAAAAAGTCTTTTAAAATCACTTGCGGCTAAATTGTCGGGTCTCCGTAATACAGAGAACACTCAATGAGTGTTCTCTGTATTAGCCGACAATTCATTCATTCATTGATTAAAAAAAAAAAAAAAAAGCGTGGGGGTTCCCCTAAATTCAATCAAAAGGCCCTTCAGGTCTGACATGGATATTAAGGGGAACCCCGTGTCAAATTTAAAAAAAAAATTGACGTGGGGGTCCCCCCAAATATCCATACCAGACCCTTCAGGTCTGATATGGATATTAAGGGGAACCCCGCATCAAATTTTTAAAAAAAATTGACGTGGGGTCCCCCTAAATATCCATACCAGACCCTTTATCCGAGCACGCAACCTGGCAGGCCGCAGGAAAAGAGGGGGGACGAGAGAGCGGCCCCCCCTCCCTCCTGAACCGTACCAGGCCACATACCCTCAACATTGGGAGGATGCTTTGGGGGTCTGTGACCCCTCAAAGCACCTTGTCCCCATGTTGATAAGGACAAGGGCCTCATCCTCACAACCCTGGCCGTTGGTTGTAAGGGTCTGCGGGCGGGGGGCTTATCAGAATCTGGAAGCCCCCTTTAACAAGGGGACCCCCAGATCCCGCCCCCCCCCTGTTTGAAATGGTAAGGGGGTACAAAAGTACCCCTACCATTTCACAAAGAAAGTGTCAAAATGGTTAAATAAGACAAACACACTTTTGAAAAATTCCTTTATTAAAAATAAAAAAAATAAAATAAAAATTCCAGCGGTGCTAATCCACTCTTGCTATCCAGCGACGGGTCTCCGGGGTCCAGCGATGGATGATCATATCCAGCGACGGGGGATCTCTCAGTCCAGCGCTGTCCATACCTCCTTCTTCTGTCTCCACTGCGGAGACACTGCAGAGAGCCGAGCGCTGACATTTCTTATATTGGGAGGGCGGGGCCACCCGTCACCTGACCCCGCCCCTCTGACGCTGGAGAGGGAAGCCAGGGGTTCCCCAGTGACGTGTGGGTGACCCCGCCCCCTCTGATGTAACGCAGGTTTCCGTTACATCAGAGGGGGCGGGGTCACCCACACGTCACTGGGGAACCCCTGGCTTCCCTCTCCTGCGTCAGAGGGGCGGGGTCAGGTGACGGGTGGCCCCGCCCTCCCAATATAAGAAATGTCAGCGCTCGGCTCTCTGCAGTGTCTCCGTAGAGGAGACAGAAGACGGATGTATGGACAGCGCTGGACTGAGAGATCCCCCGTCGCTGGATATGATCATCCATCGCTGGACCCCGGAGACCCGTCGCTGGATAGCAAGAGTGGATTAGCACCGCTGGAATTTTTTTTTTTTTTTTTTTATTTTTAATAAAGGAATTTTTCAAAAGTGTGTTTGTCTTATTTAACCATTTTGACACTTTCTTTGTGAAATGGTAGGGGTACTTTTGTACCCCCTTACCATTTCAAACAGGGGGGGGGGCGGGATCTGGGGGTCCCCTTGTTAAAGGGGGCTTCCAGATTCTGATAAGCCCCCCGCCCGCAGACCCTCACAACCAACGGCCAGGGTTGTGAGGATGAGGCCCTTGTCCTTATCAACATGGGGACAAGGTGCTTTGAGGGGTCACAGACCCCCAAAGCATCCTCCCAATGTTGAGGGTATGTGGCCTGGTACGGTTCAGGAGGGAGGGGGGGCCGCTCTCTCGTCCCCCCCTCTTTTCCTGCGGCCTGCCAGGTTGCGTGCTCGGATAAAGGGTCTGGTATGGATATTTAGGGGGACCCCCACGTCAATTTTTTTTAAAAATTTGATGCGGGGTTCCCCTTAATATCCATATCAGACCTGAAGGGTCTGGTATGGATATTTGGGGGGACCCCCACGTCAATTTTTTTTTTTTATTTGACACGGGGTTCCCCTTAATATCCATGTCAGACCTGAAGGGCCTTTTGATTGAATTTAGGGGAACCCCCACGCTTTTTTTTTTTTTTTTTTTTTTAATCAATGAATGAATGAATTGTCGGCTAATACAGAGAACACTCATTGAGTGTTCTCTGTATTACGGAGACCCGACAATTTAGCCGCAAGTGATTTTAAAAGACTTTTTTTCCTGCACAAATGACACTTTGTGCAGCGACAGTTCTAAGCACCAGAAACATGCGCCCCTTCCCAGGCATACTATAGATACCCCCCAGCTACGAAATTTAAAGGAATATTACACTTTTATTGTTTCACTTTAATCATTATTAAAATCACTGCTCCTGAAAAAACGGCTGTTTTTAAAACTTTTTTTTGCATTGATCCATGTCCCCTGGGGCAGGACCCGGGTCCCCAAACACTTTTTAGGACAGTAACCTGCATATTACCCTTTAAAATGAGCACTTTAGATTTCTCCCATAGACTTGTATAGAGTGTTCCGGCTTTTCGAATTTGCTGCGAACAGCCCAAATTGTTCACTGTTCGCTGAACAGGCAATGTTCGAGTAGAACATGAGTTCGACTCGAACTCGAAGCTCATCCCTAATTGCAATATGGCTACCTGGAGTCTGTACTGACCACTCCCCAGAAACATCATTTCCTGCTTGTGTGATTGGCTCACCATTTTTCCCAGATGTCTGCCTAAGATACAAGTCAGATTTCAGGCATCCCTTGCAACAAAAATATTATTTTTTGAGCGATACTTTCAATAGGAACCAGTCTAAAGGGATGCAGGCCCAGCAGATTTCCTCATTAGTGCCTGTAGCTCCACACCTGACAGTTAATTATAAAACCACTGCCATTAGACCTACTGAGCCCAGAGGCACAGAGAAACACACAGGGATTTCTTCAGAATAACAAAAGATAGGAATCGGCAACAACATTTGTTATAATCTTTGCAATGTACATTGATCACCCAGAAAGGAATGCTTTTTTCTCAACAAAAGTGGAGTTACAACTAAAATTAAAACGAAATTTGATGTCATAATTAACACTGGTGCTAAAGAGATCTTTTAATTGAATATCCCGTTTCTTGAGATGGGAAGAGACCCTAAATTTGGGATATGATAATATGCCAGTGAATGTAATCCTTTTGTGAGTATTTTAACAAACCATTTACAGGTGTTGCTGTTCCCTGTTTCACTTTGTGATTTTAGTATTGAAGTTTTCTCCTGCTTAATGAGAGCTTCAAGGACACAAAAGATCCCTGGACATCATAAGAATTGGATAAAAACTCACAGAAGTGTGTCAGATGCTGTTAATGGTTTGGTCACTGCAACCTTTCAAGAGCGGAGATTAAAGGTTTGGGTAGCAGGACAAATAAAGCATATGTCAGGGCAAAATAAAAATAAAGAACTACAGTATGCATCCGTAATACAAGATTAAAAACCCTGCAAGTACAGAAAAATGTCTGCCAATTTACCAGAAATGCACTAATTTCCTGCTGTGGCTGACAACACAGTGCCTTTTCTGATCTGACATCTTGAAGGGATTGTGTCAAAATTGAGTAGTTGGCTCTTGGTAAACCACAGAACCCCCCCCCCCCACCCCCCACCAAAAAATAGAGTGGATTGTTTTACAGTGCAAGATAAGAACTGGGAGGGCTGACCACACTCCTTGGGATTACACAGGAAGAGTTGATAGGACTTGAATTTTCGCCAGAGTCGACAGGTTTTTTGCAGTGATTTAAAAGATATAACAACACCCTATCAATGGTCTAATTAACAGACCAATAGAGAGCAGATAACAGAAGTTATGAGCACCAAAAACTAAAAAAATTGTATTTAATTAATTGTTAATATTCACAGCAAACTCACCTATCCATTCATGTCTCAATACTTTATTTTGTTGAGAAATCATTTTCTAGCCATGGACGTCTTCAGTTAAGTCAGATGAGTAGTGTTAACTTTCTAGAATCCATCTGCCCTTAGCTCAGGCATGCAGGCAGGTGGGTATGCATAGCTTAGAAAGCTCATCCTCACCTTCTCCAAATTAAAGAAAAAAAATGCCCATGAAGACTCCTGTGATACGGGACATCATTCTGGCCTAAAAACAGGGTTCCTAAAAAAGAGGGACTTTAGAGGACCATGAACCCTCAAATGAATAGAAATGTTATTGCGTTGACCCAAGTCCAGTCCAGGAACAGGAGGAGGAGGATTTGTTGGACCAAAAATTGGTTGCTTTATTAATTGTGACCAATTATGTCATATGCCATTGCTGTGGGAGCTCCGGGAGAATAATCCGGATGATTTTCGGAATTAACTCCAGATGACGGACCCCTGCTTTCACCAACTCTTGGCACTGTGTTACCCCCTATATTAAGAAGCAGGACAGAAGAAATAAAAGTTTGCCATCTGAGAAGAAAACGGGATCTGGATTTGGTATCTTTGAAGTGCGTGAGGAGACGTTCTCACGGACTTCAAAGATACCAAATCCAGATCCCGTTTTCTTCTCAGATGGCAAACTTTTATTTCTTCAGCCCTCTCTTCAGACGACCAACGAGCTTTTCCTACTCTAGCCTTCTCCTTTGATGAGCCGATCTCTGAAAAATAGCACCCACCCATATTTCCCTCTGCCCATTGCTGTCTCTGGCGGTCGTTTCAACACTCATTGCATATCTTTGGGACTACTCCATCAGGACTTTTCTTCCATTTGGCAACCCCCACCCCCCCACCCCCCCCCCCGCCTTCCCCGTTCTCCCCAGTAACCTTTTCCATCATGTCAATAATTTCCCGCTTCTCAGTGGTTAGTACACAGATCCATCCAGTTTTCTATGCTCAATCTATTTGCCTAGATACGGTATTCTAGTATTGATTATGTTTTCACAAGAAGACTACTTTGGTCTCACTAAAAGAGCCTTCTTGTGTTACTCATGCTATCTATCCTTCTATGTGTTTAACTTCTTTGGCTTGTACACCAGTCCCGATAATTGTCCTTACGTGCTCTGCTCTGATGATACCCCTTTGTGCTTTTCTCTGTTTCATTTATTTCACTGATGTACTACCCGGAAAAAGTCTGATGGTAACCTGTATAAATGTATTTTGTTAATTTTCTCAATAAAAACATGTTTAAAAAAAAAAAAAAAGAAGCAGGACACATGCATGAGGCTTTTATTTTTTATTTTTTGTTTGAATAATGATTTGATTTGGTATATTTTCTATATTTTTGTATGCATAGAAGGCAATTTTTGGTTAATTTCTATTGGCAGATAGCATTTCTAATTTTATTTGTTTTCTTTTTTTAATGCACAATAAAACAAATTGTGTAGAATGTGTTTCACTTCAAATGACAGTTTGGGAGTAGGCAGTTACATAAAAAAAAATACAATGTAAAATTAACAAGGAATACCAACATAGTTGTATCTTTGATCTTAAAAACTACGGGACAATGGTAAATTGTCCAAAAATTTTTTAAAAATAATTATATTATTCTTGATATCACTAGAAAATAAAAGCCTTTTAAAATACGTTGTCATAACTCCATCAGTATCACCAGCAAATCAGCTTCATTATTATCCCATTAAATGAAGAAGAAGAGAATGTGCGCTGCATTTCAAGATTTCATAATTTGCCACGTCACGAATGTCAATTCTCCATTACGAACGCTAGTTTACAAGACCAACTGCTTCCAGCTCATCCTTGCTTCCAAGCATGCATGTTTCTACTTCAGACTTTTTTCTGACGGACTTGTGTACACAAGCTCAGAAAATCCGACAGCAGGCATTTGTTCATGGAAAATTTTAAAGCCTGCCATCCAACATCTGTCTGCGGAAGATCTGGCAACTATTGTCTGATGGAGCGTACAAACAGATTTTCTGCATTAGCCTGTCACCACACATTTCCCGTCGGAAAATCTGATTGTGTGTAAGTGGCTTAACAGACTGATGGACAGGTTGGAGGGAACTGCCTATATGACTGTTTATTCATTCTCTTGGCCCCCGAGACAAATTCCCTACAAGAAAGGCTTGTAGGAAATCATCTAGTTTAGGCCAGGAAACGTAGTGGTACTAAGGCTAAAAATCCAGCGCTGCTCCTACTGAAAAAGTGTCTTGTTCCAGTCACCACCTCTAAGGCCTGGATGTACTCGATCTGAATATTTTATTTGATCCGTGGGAACAAACCGCCATGAAAATGGGTAACATGCCGTCCCAATGCAAGATCTGGATTTCATGATTGCATACTGCAGATCTGCCGGTATGCACACTGCCAAAATTCCATTTGGCCTTTCACACGTAAAAACAGGAGCAGTCACACCAGACCAAATACACAACGCCTTGAGTGTGACAATTGGCAAAATGTCTAGGATTAAACCTGGTTCTATTTGGAAGATCTGGATGCGTAGAGGTGTTCATGTATTGGCAGTACCCACACCCCCCACAACTAAAGGTGCCAAGCCTTTTGCAGGGATCCCTCCCATCTTACGCGAGGGATCTGAACTCACTCGAGACTAATTTGTTTCTCAGAAATCTAGCTCTCGGGAATTTAAAGGCTAGACATTCAGGTACACAGGATCCAGCTATAGGGTCAAGTGTAAGGGCGTGCCAGTATTTTTTAATTATTTGTTTAAACTTTCCTGCTGGTTGGAAAAACGGGTGATGATTCTTAAATGATTGATATCAGATTTATGAGTTTTAGTTTTGTATAATAATTCTTGCCTATTTTTGATAGTAGCTTTTTTAAAAGCTCGCACTTGTACCCACGGGCTTGCAGTCTCACTTTGAGTTTATCTGCCTCTTCTTTGAATGTGATATCATTTGAGCAATTTCGTCTAATATGGAGAAACTGCCCAAAAGGAATTGAATTCACCAGACTTCTAGGGTGAAAGCCAGTGGCATGTAAGATGCCATTTCCAGTGGTGGGTTTACAATAGAGACTGCTTGACAGCAGACCCTCCTTGTCTTTATAAATATGTACAACCAAAAACTCGATTTTAGCTGGATCACAGGACATGATAAAACTGAGATTAAAGGTATTGATATTCAGACGCTGCACAAAAGTATGTAGCAGCTCATCGGAGCAACTCCAAACCAGGAAAATATTGTTGATGAAATGAAACCACAGTGTGATATGGTTGAAAAAAATGGGTAGTGGCGCTGCTAAATAGTATGCAATTTAAAACATTAGTCCATCAATAATAAGTGGATACTCAGTATATGTGGAGAGGGAGAGATGAAGAATGGGAGACCTGTATGGATTACTTTAGCAGTCCAAAACAACCTTGGTAGCCTTTGAGGGGGGAGTTGAAAGCAGACTCCAGATATGCAAATGAGAAGAGAAACACACGCGCCTCTAGGTTAGAACTGTAAACATTTTAATGAGATACAGGTGCATTATCCACTTACATGGAGGTTAAGGAAGTAAGTCACGAGTCCATCCACACTGGTGTGGCGTTCACTGCAGAGCGGCATTCTGAACAGCATATTTTTCTGCCTGTGAGGCAGAAATCCTAGCCAGCAGGATTTTTTGGACCATGGCAATGAAACCGAGGCTTGGATCAGGCCGATAGTAAGAGCTGGAATGCGGCACCAGGCGTGATGACGTCATTGGTGGGTTGCAACAACATTTTGGAGCATGTGCACTGGTAGATGGGACTCAGGGCACGCTCCTTTGTCAAGAGCTTGACAAAGGAACCACTATATTGCCACCCTTTATAGGGCTTTATAGTGATTGTCAAATTAGTAGATAGATTCTGGAGAGTCTGTTGTTCAGTCATGGAAAGATTGGAGGCCAAGTCTTGCATAATTTTGATATTCTTAATTTCATTAGTAGTAAGCTTGACAAATGCAAGAACATTCGGATATAAACCCAACGCTGGAAATTTGTCTGACTTCTTTTTGGCACTGGACAAAACAGTGGATACATTAGAAGAGGGAGTTTGGTCTAGCTTCTGCAATAACTGCTCAATATCTATACAATCAATAAGATCAGGATTAGGATCACTTTCTTCCAAGAGGGCAATTAGGTTATCTATTGCTTGTATTTCTTGGGGTTTGGGTTGTTTTACCTCTTTAATGATCTTACAATAAAGTTAACAAAAGAAAAAAGCTGCGCACATACATAAATACTGTAAATAAAATTAAATATAAACACCTATGAGTGATGCATTCATTGCAATTGTAGTGAAAAAAGTTTATCTACCCCTCTAATAAATCGAACATGCCATAATTTTTAAAAAGAATTATAAATAACAAGTGTTAATAATGAAATTCGAAAAATCCAAGTGAAATAATGAAAAATAGTCCAGTGAAAACTTAATAAATACCTAAATGTCATAAGAATTCATGTAAAAATAAAAATATTAGATTAATAATAGCAATAAAAATGAAATGTAAAAAATATATATTAATGATAATAATAAAAATTGGTGATAGTATAAGTGTAATAATAATGTAAAAATAAAAAATAAAATAAAAAATAAAAAGTGTTCAATCTTTTGTGCAACCAAAACACACCAAGGATTGTGACCACCACCACACAAAATATGCGCTTACCAAAACCTTCTCAGACCATGATCACAATAGGCTCCCTTATTGAATGAAACAGAAAGGCAGTACTTGGGATTCCAGGGAAATGGAAAGAAGACGCACCATAGTATAATTCCATATAACACATTTAATAACAGTAAAGAAATACACTTACATAGAAAGCAGTAAAAACGCCCATAAAAAATGCCGGCCAGGCTGCAATCGCGCGTCCAACCTACACTGTATCGCGATGACATCAACATGTCTGCCACCCGATGTACGTTTAGTCAAAAAAAGACTTATTTGTGGGGATTCTTACGATGAAACGTATGTCAGGTGGTAGACGTGCTGACGTCATTGCGATACAGCGTAGGTTGGACGGGCGATTGCATGCCGGCCAGCATTTTTTCCATCAATTTTCTTTGCAAAAAGCTAAAGGTCCTTTATGGACTCAAATTTGTCAATATTCTTGTTAGGACAGAACCTTAGGCCCTTGGTAAGTATATTTATTTCAATATCAATATTAAGCGGATACTGTGATAAATTGACCACATTGAGTGAACTATCCTGTTCACTCAATGTGGTCAAGAGAAAAAAAAACTCTCTAGCAAGGAGGAAGAAATATTGTGATTTTATTATTACTTATTCTAATTACATATATCATTTTTCAGTTATCCTCTCCTGTACCATTCATATTTACATTGTTTATATTTTAGTCATTTAACCACTTTCAGACCGGACCAATTTGCTGGTCAAAGACCAGACCACTTTTTGCGATTCGGCACTGCGTCGCTTTAACTGACACGTGGCTCCCAAACAAAATTGACGTCATTTTTTTCCCACAAATAGAGCTTTCTTTTGGAGGTATTTGATTACCCCTGCGGTTTTTATTTTTTGCGCTATAAACAAAAATAGAGCGACAATTTTGAAAAAAACGCATTATTTTTTACTTTTTGTTATAATAAATATCCCCCAAAAATATATAAAAAAACATTTTTTTTCCCTCAGTTTAGGCCGATACGTATTCTTCTACATATTTTTGGTAAAAAAAATTGCAATAAGCGATTATTGATTGGTTTTGCGCAAAAGTTATAGCGTTTACAAAATAGGGATAGTTTTATAGCATTTTTATTAATAATTTTTTATTATTTTTTTTACTAGTAATGGCAGCGATCAGCGATTTTTATTGTGACTGCGACATTGTGGGGGACCCATCTGACATTTTTGACACATTTTTGGGACCATTGTCATTTATACAGTAATCACTGCTATATAAATGCAGTGATTCCTGTGTAAATGACACTGGCAGGGAAGGGGTTAACCAGGGGGTGGCAGTGTAGGGGTTAAGTGTTCCTAGGTGTGTGTTACTAACTGTGGGGGGGTTGGGCTTTCATTTAGTGAACACTTTCCTGTCTATATCTCTGGTTTATGTTCCAAGTCCAGAATTTGGGTTACTTGGACAGATCAGAGAAGGGTTACAGTAAGATATGGCCTTCCTGACCAGTTAAGAAGGATCTTGTTCTTTTTCTGATACCACTTCTTCACCTGCTTTTTAGTTACTGATCTCAATATCATGCTGGCTGTCAAAGACTACACTTGAGGATCTTTAGTTTAGGGCAGGCATCACTGAATGGCAGACCACGGACCACATCTGGACTGAGCCACTGTTCCATCCAGACCACCACTGGTAAAAACTTAACTCTAGCAGCTCCTGCCCTCCACCCAGATTTGTCCTGCCTCCCGCTCTCTGCACCTGAGTGGGGTAGGAGAATGAAGGGACAGAGCTGTGGGGGGGCTGCAATGTGAATGGGGGTGGAGATGCCAGGGGCTGTGATGTGAATGGGAGGGCAGAGCTTCGGGGAGCTGTGATGTGAAAGGGGGCCAGAGCTGCAGTTACTGCAATGTGAATAAAGGAGGACAGAGCTGCATGGGGGCTGCAATGTGAATGGGGGGCAGAGCAGTGGGGGCTGCAATGTGAATGGGAGGGGGTAAGAGCTGTGGGGGGGGGGGGTGTGATGTGAAGAGGGGCAGAGCTGTGGAGGGCTGTGATGTGGAGTGGGGGCAGAGGACATCGCTGTGGGGGGGGATTCTGTGAAGGGGGGCATAGGACACTACTATGGGGGGTGATGTGAAGGAGGAGAGAGGATACCACTGTGAAGGGGGACTGAGGACACCAATGTAAGAAGGGGATTGTGATATAAAAGCTGTGGAGAACCGGAGTCATTGCACAAACATGCAATTCAAACCTTTGCTTGAAGAAAATTTTACTGGTCAGACCTCTGTGAATTATAATTCAATACCCTTGGTTTAGGGTAACAAAGATAAGTATAATGCATCATCTAAGGATCTTGACAACTTTGAGTTCTTTTTCAAGTTCTGGATGGACAGGTCCTTTCAATACAACTGAACACATCATTTATCTTATATTTCAAGCTTCTTTGATTGTGTTCCAGCAAAGTGTAGATTCCAGTAGATATTCTATAAAAAGGCTGTGACTCATTAACAGTTATCACACAAAGATTGTGTTATGAGAGGGAAAGCAGAGCACGCAACAGTGACTAAAGTCAGATTTAAGAATACTTAATTAAAGCAAACCTGTCACTATATGTTACAGGTAGAAAAAAGATTAGGAAAGAAGAGTTAATACTAGTAACAGTATATCTTGTGAAGTTTTTTCATTTCAAGGAGCCCTGGAGTCCCTGAAACCTGGTTTCAGCAATATTGTGAAGTATATCCACTTCTGGTACATCCTATCACCAAAAGATTGATTTGGGATATGTCATCATTGGGACCAACTTTTCACAACATAGAAATTTGAAACATCTAGTTTACAGGGGCTTTTGGAGTCCCCAGTAGCAATTATGGTTCAGGCAAGTAATACTAATCAGGATATGGCAACATGGATTTAACCACTTGCTTACTGGGCACTTAAACCCCCCTCAGTCCCAGACCAATTTTCAGCTTTCAGCGCTGATGCATTTTGAATGACAATTACGCGGGCATACAACACTGTACCCAAATGAAATTTTTATCATTTTTTTCCCACAAATAGAGCTTTCTTTTGGTGGTATTTAATTACAGCTGGGAGTTTTATTTTTTGCTAAACAAACAAAAAAAGATGCAAAAAAAAAAAAAAATCATGTTTAATAGTTTGTTATAAAATTTTGCAAACAGGTAATTTTTCTCCTTCATTGAAGTGCGCTGATGAGGCGGCACTGATAGGCTGCACTGGTGGGCACTGATAGGCTGCATTGGTGGGCACTGATAGGCTGCACTGGTGGGCACTGATAGGCATAGTTAAGGCGGCACTAATAGGCACAGATAAGTCGGCACCGATGGGCACAGATAAGGCGGCACTGATGGGCAAAGATGGGCACAGATAAGATGGCACGGATGGGTGGCACAGATGGGTGGCATGGATGGGTGGCACTAAGGGGCACTGATAGGTACCACTGATAGATGGGACTGATGGGCACGGATAGGTGGCTCTGATAGGTGGCACTGCTGGGCACTGATGGGCGGCACTGCTGGGCACTGATGGGCACTGATGGGCGGCACTGCTGGGCACGGATATGTGGCACTGGGGTGCAGCACCTTTGTTGAGGCAGATTGTGGGCACTGCTGGGTGGCACTGTGGGCACTGCTGGGTGGCACTGCTGGGTGGCACTGTGGGCACTGCTGGGTGGCACTGTGGGCACTGCTGGGTGGCACTATGGGCACTGCTGGGTGGCACTGACGGGGGGCACTTATTTTTTAATTATGTTTAGAGATGAGGGGGCTGGCCGTGATCGGGACTGATGTCCCGATCACGGCCGCCGGTGATCGGCTCTTTATTTTTCTCCTCGGCTCAGTTATATCACATGATCAGCTGTCATTGGCTGACAACTGATCACGTGATAAGGGGTCGGGATCGACCCCTTGCTTGGATCGGTGATCAGGCGAGTCTCATAGACTCGCCGATCACAGAGCGCGCCCTCAATAGACGTAGTCCCGGCAAAGGAGATCCGCGCTGTAGCCGTCATTCGGCTATAGCGTGGGTCTCAACTGGTTAAAAGACACTGGGGTCCATTTACTAAAGGCAAATAGACAGTTGCTCCAGAGCTTAGTAATAGAGGTAAAGCTTCACTTTGCAAGGAATGCCCAATAACCTGATGGAAAATTTCAAAAAATGTTTAATTGCACATGATTGGATAATGGAAGTCAGCATAGTTTTTGCTCATTTACTAAACTCTGGAGCATCTGCACTTGCAGAGAGCAACTGCACTTTGCAAAGTACACAGTGTATTTGCCTTTATTAAATCAACCCCACATGGTTTATTAAAGTAGAATTCCAGAACTAAGCTTAAAACTGCTCAAACTCCCCCTCTAACACTTATACTAAGTACCCTGTAGAAGGAAGAATCATATACTTACCTATTCTCAGGGTGCTCTGGTCCAATCACGTGATCTCCCAAGTGTCCAGCTTCAGGGAATAGGAGAGAGTGCTGACAATGGCCAGAATGCCTGAACTGTGACATCACCTACGGGGCATCTGTTGTCAACTGTTCCTCCTCTCCCCGATTCTGGCAGCTGGGAGCCGATCGATTGACTGGACCGGAGTGCCCTTAAAATAGGTAAGTCTATGCATCTTTCTTCAACAGGGTAATTAGTATAGGTGTTAGAACAGGGGTAGGAGCTGTTTTAATATGATTTTAAAGTAATTTTTTTTCTCTAAAAATAACAACATAGTAGTAGTAGTTAGTAAGGTTGAATAAAGACACCAGTCCATCCAGTTCAACCTGAGTGAGTGTCTACAATTGTCCCTATCCCTGTACTTTGCACACTCACATCGGTCCCTACCCTCAAGGAGCCCACAATCCTAGGTCCCCATTCATATACTAGGGCCAATTTTGGACCGAAGCCAATTAACCTACCTGCATGTCTTTGGAGTGTGGAGGAAACCGGAGTATGCACAGCCAACCTAAGCAGGCACTGGGAGAGCATGCAAACTCCAGACAGGTAGTGCCATGGTTGGGATTTGATTCAGCGACCCTTTTTACTGCTAGGTGAGAGTCCTAACCACTACACCACTGTGCCATTATACTTACCTCCTCTGTGCAGTTGATTTGCACAGAGAAGCCCAGATCCTCCCCTTTCTCGAGTCTCTCTTCAGCTCTCCTGGCCCCTTAATCCTGCTGAGTGCCCCTACAGCAACTTGCTATGAGGGCAGCTGAGCCGAGTCACAGCTTCCTGTGTCTATTCAGACACGGAGCCCGGTTCTACCCCGCCACCATCTCTCTCCTGATTGGCTTACTGACTTTGACAGCAGCGGGAGCCAATGATGCTGCTGTGTCTCAGCCAATCAGAAAGAGAGTCCTGGATGGCCAAGGAACTTGTGGACATCGCTGGATAGAGGTGGGGCTCAGGTAAGTATTAGGGGTGCTGGGGCGGCTGCTACACACACAAAGTTTTTTATCTTAATGCATAGAATGTATTAAGGTAAAAAAAAAAACTTCTGACTTTACAACCACTTTAAGCTTGATTAGTTCTAGCCTGGAATTCCACTACTTTTAAACATCATTAATGTCATTTTAATTCAAGTAGTGTGAACACCATAGCCTCTTCTACTGTATATTCCTCTACAGCAGGGATATGCAATTAGGGGAACTCCAGCTGTTGTAGAACTACAACTCCCATGAGGCATAGCAAGAATCTGACAGCCACAAGCATGACACCCAGTGGCATCATGGGACTTGTAGTTTTGCAAAAGCTGGAGGTCTGCTAATTGCATATCCCTGCTCTACAGCAACGCAAAGACTGGAAGACGAAGGGGAAGTTTTTGGGACCAATCATACGGTTTTCATTCTTGTACTGATATGGTGCATGCTGATAGGGGGAGCAGAGAGATGACCTCATTAGTCAGCTCCTTCACTGTCCAATCACATGATGGGGAAAAACAAGTGACTGAGCAGTGATGCTGAACAGCAGCAGAAAAAAAATGCTTCCATGCAAAAATCACTATGTTTGTATGCAGTATACAGAACAATAATAGTAAAACTACAATTGTTCTATATATGTGCATATGCAAGTAAAGCATTGGGAGAGATGTGCGGTGATTGTAGTGATCCCTAGGGCTGTGCACTGACATCTAAATAATTATAGTTGTATGCATTTCTATGTAATATGGTGGGGCTTTGTCAATCTTAGGACAAAATAGACAGAAATATAAACCATTTGACAGGAAAAGAGCTCCCAAATAAGTATTTCAAATAAGTATTTCAATTGTATGTTTAGTTATTTGCCTGAAGTTCCATGTCTTGATAGCTACCTGTAGATGTCACCTTTTCTGCTGTTAGCAGCCTATCTGCAAGAATGCAGTGCTTGTCTGAATGTATGCTTCGTTATACTTCCAATAAGCATAAAGCCAAGCAGAGCATTTCTAATTTTGTAATTGTCTCTTGAAAAAATTGTATTGTTATTATGGTAATGAACCTTGAACAGGAACATAGGAATGATGTACTTCCCACTGAAGAAACTGAAAAGAAGAAGTAATTAAGTAGCACAGAGCAATGATAACGTATGTGAACGTCAAAATTCAGTCACCCATATCAACCAGAAATCATATGTTAACCCACTACAGAAAGCTGAAATCTGGTTGTTTGCTATAAGTTAAAAATCTGCAAATTTTTTTTTCAGTTTATAATGTTTACAGCGTGCAGTGGTGAAAATAAGTATTTGATCTCCTGCAAATTTTGTAAGTTTGCCCACTTACAAAGAAATGAAGGGTCTACAATTGTTATCATAAGCGCATTTTAAATGACTAGAGACAGGATATCAACCAAAAAATCCAAAAAAAAAACAACCACATATTACAAATGTTATAAATTGAGTTGCAGTTCATTGAGTAAAATAAGTATTTGATTTCTTACCAACCAACAAAACTTCTATCTCACACAGACTGGCTACAATATGTGCTCATGTGGTAAACAGATTAATCCCGTCAATTTAACAAGGTGCACCTAACGAAAACTCATTATGTGTATAAAAGACACCTGTGGGGGCTGTTTCTCTGCTAAAGGTACAGGACGACTTCGCTGCATTAAGGGGCCAATGGACGGGGCCATATATTGTAAAATCTTGGATGAGAACCTTCTTCCTTCAGCCAGAATACTAAAGATGGGTCTTCCAGCATGACAATGACCCAAAACATACCGCCAAGGCAACAAAGCAGTGGCTCAAAAAGAAGCACATTAACTACATCCTGTCTGTATGACGTCCTTGAGGTGAAGTAGTTATACCTGGATAATGCCTGCACCTACAGGCATCATCCCAGTATGGATTTTTTAACCATCGATTCCTTTCTAGCGGAAGTGATTCAACTGGCTAAATAGCATCTCCCGGGTTTAACCATCCAATCACAGAGCCCAGTTGCACAGAATAAAGAGAGAGGAGCTGATATTGTCCTTCTCTGTCTGTGACCCTCTGTCATCTGGGAGCGACAAATAATGGTGTCACTTCCAAGTCCACCTCTTTGTTTAGCTGGCCATTAGCGGGCAGGAAAGCAGTCCATCAGGCCGATCTGTGTCTGAACGGCTGCATGGGAGGCCGGTCTAGAGATTTGGGTTCTAATAGACCCCAAATCTCTCCATAAAGAGGACCTGTCACAGCCCATGCTGTGACAAGGGACCTTGTTCATCCCTTGTAATAGCAATAAAGGTAATCATTATTTTATTTTTTTAAGTGTAAATGTAAGTGCCTATGGAGAATGTTAAGAACCATAGTTTGCTGCTATTCCATTGGCAGATGCAGTTTTAAATCGTGACTTGTTAGGTATCTATTTACTCGGTATAACATCATCTTTCACATTATACAAATAAATAAGGGTTAATATTGTGTTTTGTTTTTCTTTAATTCATTAAAGTGTATTTTTTCCCAAAAAATAGCTTTTGGAAAAACTGATGCGCAAATACTGTGTGACATAACAAAATTACAACACTCATCATTTTATTGTATAGAGCAGTGGTCATCAACCCTGTCCTCAGGACCCACTAACAGGCCAGGATTTATGTATTACCTTGGGGAGATACAGACTAGAATGCTACAATCATTGAGCATAATATTTGGGGTTTCTAAATACTTTTCTAGCAAAACAAAACTAGATTTTTACATGTAGGAGCGAAATGTCAGAATTGGCCCAGATACGAAGTGGTTAAGTTCATGGAGTGACCTAGCCAGTCTCTAGACCTTAAACCTAAAGATAATTTATGGAGGGAGCTGAAACTTCCAGTTGCCAAGTGACAACCAAGAAACCTTAAAGTGGTTGTAATGTCTATTCTTTTTTTTTTTTGCTAACATGTTATACTTACCTGCTCTGTTGCAGTGGATTTGCACAGATCCTCTTCTTCTTGGGTGCTTCTTCTGTGCTCCTGGCCCCTCCCTCCTGTTGAGTTCCCCCACAGCAAGCTATGGGGGCACCCGAGCTGAGTCACAGCTCCATGTGTCCATTCAGTTCGGCCCGCCTCCTTTCTCTCCTGATTGGCTATCTGACTTTGATTGACAGAAGCCGGAAGCCAATGGCGCTGCTGCTGATTCTCAGCCAATCAGCGGGGAGAGTCCCGGATGGCCAAGACACTCGTGAACATTGCTGGAAAGAGATGGGGCTCAGGTAAGTATTAGGGGCTGCTGGGACAGCTGCTGCGCACAGAAGGCTTTTTATCTTATGGAACAAAATGCATTAAGATAAATAACCTTCTGCCTTTACAACCCCTTTAAGGATTTAGAAAAAATCTGTAAAGAAGAGTGGACCAAAATCCCTCCTGAATGAGAGCAAACCTGGTCACCAACTACAAGAAACGTCTTACCTCTGTGCTTGCCAACAATGGTTTCTCTACCAAGGACTAAGTCATGTTTTCATAGCTTGCATAGTTTCATAGTAGAGTTTTGCTTTGGTGCTTTGGGATTAAATACTTATTTTACTCATAGGTGCAAACCTTTGACTAACTGCGCTATGGAAAATACTGCAAGAGTATGATGCAACATTTTTAGCTGGGTCTCCTGGACATCCCCTGGGGTCTAGAATCATTCATAGTTTCCACTGTGGATGGTCTGGCTCTGAAACAAATTGGTAATCATACATGGTCCCACTCCCAAGTTGACAAGAAGACTCATAGGTGTGGAGAGGGGGTAGCCAGTACAGCTGCTTATCTATTTAAGACTTGTGGCATGGGAGTTAAACCATTGGTTTAGGAAATTACAAAATAAATGACACCAATACTGGTGATGCCAGTGAAGACCTCCAAATGGTACATAAGCAGTAGAACATGGGATGAAACAAAGCTAACATTTGAGGTGACACGACAAAACAAATATATGGATTAACAATGGAGTAACATCAAAAAGGGACCCGACTGTTTTTCTGCACTCTATGCTCTCTACTGTTTTCTAAAACTTATGGCTATTCCTTCAAATTATGGGTGAACAATATGGTATTAGTGGAGGTATTTCTTACTGTGGTCTTCCCATGGAGTACTACTGTATGTTCAGCATTTACCTAAATAAAAAAATACTACTTTCTGTAGTGTCATTATCAAACATAAAGCATGCATTTCCTTCTATGGATATTGCTCATATATTTATCATAAAATCCTACCCAAGTCCTGGTCTAGTTTTAAACTTATATTATACTTTCATAGTCACTAGTAATAATAAAAAAAAATATGCTGAAAAACTAAGATGATGAAAATAAGTCTTGTTCTATACCATGTACGCTGATTATGTGATCTCCGACAATAAACAAACAGTATCTGATCTTTTAACCTGCAAAAATTGTATTGACATTACCATTGCCCTGTGTCCATTTATTTGGCTGAATTGGTCCAGTCTACTCTGATATTTTCCTTTTACAAATCTCCACTTTCAGACCTGAAAACTGCCTTAAAGATGTTGTGCATGGATTTTCCCTATCTGGGAAAAAGAAAGAGGCAGAGAGACAGAACGAGAGAGCGACAAAGAGATGGAGCTTCACAGTAAATTTCTCTTCCCTGTTCACATTCTTGAGTTTAACGTCTAAGTTGATGGCTCTGGTTCCCTTCCCCAGTCTAATCCTTCTCCCCCCTCCCCAGGCAGCTCAGGGTCTTCTCCAGCCCATCTTTGATATTCTCTTCTCAATGAAACCCAGCAGTACACATTGGCTCAGGATGCAACAGGTGTCAGATCTGCTGTAGCTAACCCTTCAGTTTCTTCCTCCTGATAATGCTGTCTGACCTGCCGCCTCACATTCCTATACAATTTCTGTCTGATTCCTTCCTGCTGCTTCTACTGTGAGTGATTTACAGACAGAAGGCTTCTCTCATGAATATATGGGACAGTTGTAAAAATTCCCAAATTTTACAAACTGTCAGTAAATTTATGGACAGCAGAAGGAAGGAGAACACAATGGGCAAGAGGGGCACCTGTTGGCAGCATTTACTATTTTCCTCCTGCAGCTGCTGAATACTGGTGAAAGGGAGAGGAGGAGAAGCTGGCTTTCACTGGCTGCAGGAGGAAAATACCACAATGGCTTCCAGTAAATGCTCCCCCTTCTATCCAGATGTGACAGGGAGACCACTCCCCTGGAGCATGGGGGTGGCAGCACCCCTCCCCGTGTGACACCCAGAGCACATGTCCCCCTACCCCCTGCCCCCCCCACCACCAGTTTCTACCCTGCCTCAAACTAACAGGAAGAAAGTTTAAAACAGTAAAAGAGGTAGTGAGTCATTCAACATGGCTTTAAACATGTATGGGACAAACATAAATCTATACTCAGACAAAAAAGTTAACAAACAGAAAAACAGGCAGACTCAGCTGACCACTTGATCTTCTTTTTGCTCTTACTTTTCTATGTTTCTATGGAATTGATTTACTAATACTTAAGCTTGCAAAATGTGGTGCAACTGTGCATGGTAGCCAATCAGTTTCTAACTTCAGCTTGTTCATTGAAGCTTTGACAAATCTTGATTGATTGGAAGCTGATTGGTTTCTATGCACAGCTGCACCAGATTTTGCACTCTCAAGTTCTAGTAAATCAACTACTATGTGTCTTTGCAAAGTGGGCAACAGTGAAAGAGTAATGACGTCCCCTTTAAAAAAGCACCACCATGCAGACTAGTGTTGTGAGCAAAAATCAACACTTTACAGAGTGGTCAGCTGGCCATACTACATGAGTTACTAAACATAATGCATTAAATATACATTATACGGGGCGTGGCCAAGATGGCGATCTAGGAGGCAGCAAGATTTAGAGCTCTGCTGGATTTTCTGATTTTATCCTGACTTCTGACCGACTTTGGGCTTCCTATAGTGCCTAAACTGCAGCAGATGTCCTCTAGAACGAGACACAGGGGCAAGAGACTTCATTTCCCGTTGGTTACCAAAACCCCCAGCCCGCAAGGGGACCTGCGTGTGGCGGCCCCTTCGAAGTGTCTACAGCACATGGCTTCGCAAACGGAGATGGAGGGCCCGGCGGATGAGGCACAGATTGGCCTCCAAGACGTGATGAGGGCGATCGCCTCCTGTCAGGCAGCACTTACCAACAAGATAGAGGCAGTGCAAATGGATGTTGGGCTTATCAGGCAGGACCTGGACAAGCTGCGGTCTAGAGTGCAGGAGGTCGAGCAGAGGACCGGCCTGGTGGAAGACTCGGTAGCGGAGCATTCGGCATCCATTCGCTCTCTCCAGACTAGGGTTCGCGCCTTGGAGTATAAAGTGGACGACGCCGAGAACCGGAATAGGAGGAATAATCTGCGCATCGTGGGACTGCCGGAGGGTGTGGAAGGAAAGAACCCGACAGTGTTCGTGGAGGAGTTGCTGAGGTCCCTTCTGCCGGCCGCGCAGTTCTCCCCCTACTATACTGTGGAGCGGGCTCATCGTGTGCCTCCTACTCCTGGCCCGCCGGGGGCTCGGCCGCGGACTTTAATATTCCGTATGCTCAACTTCAGAGACCGGGATGAGGCTTTACGGATCGCTCGGCAGGAGGGAGAATTAATGTACCAAAATGCCAAGCTTCTCTTCTTCCCGGATTATTCTATGGAGACCCAGAAGCTGCGTCGGGCTTTCGACCAGGTGAAGGCGAATCTGCGGGCGAGGCATATTAAATACAGTGTTCTGTTTCCAGCCAGGTTGCGGGTACAGGACGGTGAGACAGTGCAATTTTTTACATCTCCACGGGATGCGGCAGCATGGCTGGAGACTTTGCCTCCTCGAGGATGAAGAGTGTCTGCATCTACTTTGCTTTCTCCTTCTCTATGTTTTATTCCCTTGCATTTTTTCATTTTGTTGTTTTTTCCTCCCCCCTGGTCTACTGTATGCTCGGAATGTCTCCCTCGTGCCTTTTTTGACTCTGGAGCTGCGGCCGCTGCCTATTGACACTGGAGGATATCCTCATCGGCTGAGGTGATTTTTTGCCTCCTACTAAGACATGGAGTCCTTTCTGTACTGTGCATGTATGTATGCTGGCTGAACTCTCTTCTGATAGTATTGGATGGATGTGGGATGTCCCTTCCCTACCCTCCCTGACCATGCTTCGGAGATCTGCGGACAGTGTGCGAGGTATTATCCCCCCCTGTTTGGCTTCACCCTCGGTGCACCTGTGGGGGAGGGGGGACCCTGAGGACAAGCGACTGTAACTCTGGCTGTTTGGACTTGATGGGGCATGGGGGGGGAGGGGCTTTCGGGGCTCTCCGTGAGCGGCTGCTTTGGGAGGGTCTGAGGCACTATCTCGGGTAGCTGGGGGGAAGTTGGGGGAATGTATAGCTTTATAACTGTGTGTCTCACTGTGTTACTGAGAATTCTTTTTGCTACGAGGGCAGAATATCTGCACCTGTTTAATCTAAGTTCGGTGTTTATTTGTGTATTCTACAGCATCTCTACTGTCTTGTTGGGTGGTGAGCCTTACTGACAGTCACAGTCCCGTTGATAATCTTTTCTATCTAGTTCTAGTTTTGGGGTATGGGAACCAATGCATCGCCAGTTTTAGGGGGGTGCGGGGTGGGGGGCTTTCAGTTTCAGTTTTTTTCTCCGCGGTTGCGGAGCACCGGGATCTGTTTTGAAAATTTTTTTGTTGTTAGGAGCTGCTATTATATTACGAGGTATGTGTTGGCCAATAGGGGTATATATATCTTCATTGTTATTGGGGAAGTGTGTTCCTGAGGTGCCGGGTGGTGCGGCCTGTGGGGGGGGTGGGTTTGGGGGCGGTGGATGGGGGGGGGCTTGGTGGTCTTGTGATGTGTGGCATGGCTAGTCTTTCCATCATATCTTGGAACGTGAGGGGGCTGAACTCGGCAATCAAGAGGTCGTTAGTATTTAATTACCTGCAGAGATATGCCCCCCACGTTTGTATACTCCAAGAGACGCACTTGCTGGGCCGGCGGGTCCTGGGCCTGTGGAGAGCTTGGGTGGGCACACACTATCACTCCACTTATTCAAGTTATGCTAGGGGGGTCAGTATACTGGTTAGAAGGTCACTCCCGTGCCAGGTCCTGGATGTCCGCACTGACCCTGGAGGAAGGTATGTGATCTTACATATGTCCATCTGTGGCCGTCACCTGGTTCTGGTGGGACTGTATCTTCCTCCCCCGGCTGACTCGACCATTCTCTACGATATTATGGGGGTGGTAGTGGGTTACGCTACGCGCGAGGTCTTTATTTTTGGTGACTTTAATTTGACCCCTAGGGCTGATCTTGATAGGCTACACTCTGGGGATAGGTCTTCCTCAGACTTAGGTCAGTGGGCCACTACATTTTCGCTGACAGATGTGTGGCGGCACTTTCACCCTTATGAGCGGGAGTATACCTGTCACTCGGCCTCCCATAGGGCTCTCTCTAGAATTGATCTGGTTTATGCTTCTACTGAAGCGCTTGTATGGGCACGGGAGGTTCGCCATCTACCCAGGGGTATCTCCGACCACTCCCCACTCTACCTAACTGTATCTATGGACAGGCCTTCTGGTCTAAGACTTTGGCGGTTGTCGGGTTTCTGGGCGACGGACGACCGGTTGAGGGAACCGCTGACTGAGGCGCTCTGTCAGTACTGGACTGATCACGGGGACTCGACGTCTGTGCCACATGCATGGGATCCCTTTAAGGCATGGATAAGGGGAGTATTTATTTCCAATATTTCTCACATTCAGAGGGAGGCTGGGGGGGGTGAGCGGGAGAGGGAGGGGGAGGTTGGGAGACGTGAGGCAGCCTATATTCTGAACCCGGGAGACTCCACTTATCGGGAGTGGCGGAGTGCGTTGAGGGAGCTATCGCTGTATAGGGTGGAGCAGACCCAGAAGTCTTTGCTGCACGCTAGGCAGCGGCTGTTTGAATTTGGAGACAAAAACGGGAGGTTGCTTGCTTGGTTGGCGAGGGGGCAACTTGGGTCCACGCACATTGCTCAGATTCGGGGTGCTACCGGGGAGCTGTTGTCCTCCCCTGCAGACATTAATTCCAGGTTCCTTGAATTTTTTCGGGGGGTCTATACCTCTCGCGCTGGCTCCTCTCCGGCGGAGTTGTGCCTTTATCTACAGCAGGTTTCCTTCCCTCTCTTGTCTCAGGCGGATAGGGATATGCTGGATGGTGCCATAACGTTGGAGGAGGTGCAGGCGGCGATTGGGGCCCTTCAGTCGGGTAAAACTCCGGGAATGGACGGGCTCCCCTCTGAGTTTTATACACAACATATGGAGCTCCTTGCCCCAAAACTCACTGCTTTGTTCTTGGGCCTTGGGACGGCTGAGGCCCTCCCCGGGTCCATGGAGGAGGCGGTCATTGTTCTTATCCCTAAACCTGGTAAGGACCCGCAGGAATGTTCCTCGTACAGACCCATTTCACTATTGAATGTGGATGCCAAAATATTAGCAAAGGTTCTGGCTACTCGCCTCACATCGGTTGTCTCTAAGTTGATACATGCAGATCAGACTGGCTTCATGCCTGGTAAGGGTACTGACATCAATATACGTCGTCTGTTCCTCAACCTTTCTACCAGGCATGATGATAGTGGCTCCCGGGTGGTGGCATCTCTTGACGCGGAGAAAGCGTTTGACTCTGTGGAGTGGGGATACCTATGGGAAGTGCTTCGTTGTTTTGGGTTTGGCCCCGGGTTTTTGCGTTGGTTACAACTGCTCTATCGGGCGCCTAGAGCCAGGGTGCGCACTAACGACAGGCTTTCGGATCTGTTCCCACTCCACAGAGGCACACGTCAGGGCTGTCCCCTGTCTCCTGGACTTTTTGCTTTGGCTTTGGAGCCTTTGGCAATCCTTATTAGGCAGTCTCCCGGGGTCCGGGGACTTGTGGTTGGTGGGGTGGAGGAAAAAATATCGCTGTATGCGGACGACGCTCTGCTATACTTGAGGGATGCGGGCCCCTCTTTGGCAGCTGCCTTGGATATATTTGACCAATTTGGTGCCCACTCTGGTATTCGTATCAATTGGGCTAAGTCTAGTCTCCTTCCCTTGGATGGAGGGGCCTGTCATGGCACACCCTCCGGTCCATTGGAATGGGTATCCTCCTTTAAATATCTGGGGGTGCTGGTGTCCAGGGACCCCTCTCAATATTATCGACTTAATATATCCCCTCTGCTCCGCTTTGTTAGAGACCGATTTCAATCTTGGGCTGGGTTGCCACTGAATCTATTGGGGCGGGTTGGTATTTTTAAGATGATGGTGTTGCCCAAACTTCTCTATATGTTTAGGAATAGTCCTGTGTGGGTACAGGCCTCCTTTTTCAGTGAATTGGATGGGTGCCTTACCTCCTTTTTGTGGAGGGGCGCGTCCCCGCGCCTGGCCAGGGCCACGTTGCGCCTTCCCACTCATCTGGGGGGGCTTGCCCTCCCGGATGTGCGGATCTATTATTGGGCAGCAATGTTGGTCACTGCATTTTGGTGGCTGGAGGGGAGTCGGTCAAATGCGGCGGTGCGTCTGGAGGCGGCACGGGTGGGCACCCGCCGAGATCTTCAGGATCTGGTTTATAGGGGGGTCAGAGCCTATTCTGATCTTCCTATTCCGACGAAGGCTACGTTGAAGGTGTGGGTGGTGGCTAGACGTCGTTTTTCGAGTTCCGATCGGTGGTCTCCTGCGCAGCCACTTTGGGGCAATCCTGCCTTGCATCATTTTCGTACGGTTCCGGACCCTCGGGTGTGGGCTAGGTACGGGATAGCGACTCTCCGGGATGTTATGCCCGCCGGTGTTCTACTGACATTCTCACACTTGTCTGGGAAGTATGGACTCCCGGGATGGATGTACTTTCGGTACATTCAATTGCGCCATGCTGCCAGGGCCCAATTTCCGACTCCCCCCTCGATTCAGACTGATCCAGTGGAAGACTTATTGTCTGATAGTGACCTGAGGAAGCCCCTCTCTGCATTGTATACCACTTTACTACCAAAAGACACTCCCAGGATGGCTCGGGTGTGGGAGGAATGGCGAACCGACATCCCGACGCTCACTAGAGAGGATTGGGAAGACTGCCTAGCCTACGGGCCCAGGGTACTGATAGCAGCGGGGGACAAATTGATTCAGCTTAAATTTCTCCGCAGAGTTTACTTTACCCCAGTCCGATTGGCGAGAATGTATGCTGATAGGGACCCGCAGTGCCCCCGTTGTAGAGTACATCGTGGCACTTTTATTCATATGTTCTGGGAGTGCCCGTCTCTGGCGACTTTTTGGGATGGGGTATTTGAACATATGAATGTTCGTATGGAATTATCAGTCGTCAGGTCGCCAGAGCTAGCTCTCTTGGGGGTGCAGGAGGAGGCCCAGAGGCCGCATCACAGTAGGATACTTATATATATGCTTTGTTTTTACGCTAGAAAGGAGATTCTGGTGAGATGGACATCCCCGACTCCACCTGGGGTGTCTGCATGGGAGAGTAAAATAAACGCTATGTTGCCCATGTACAAGCTGACATATATGAGCAGGGGCTGTCCTTGGAAGTTCGACAAGGTCTGGTCCCCATGGCTTGGGTCCGCCCCTGGATAGGTGACGGCTAGCTTTGTGCACTTATCCCTCTGCACTTCCTGCCCCTTCTGCTGTTTCTCCTCTATTTTTCCTCCTTGTCCGTTCCCCCCCCCCTGGTCCCTTTTTTTCCTTTTTCTCTCCCCTCCTGTTTTCTCTTTTCCCTGTTTCCGGTGCCCTCTTTGTTCCCCTGTCCTCCTTTGTCCTCCTGTATTCTCTTCTCTCCCTGCTGGGTTGTGGCACTGTGTCAGGCATTTTCTGGTTCACACTGTTTTATTGGTCTTGTGATTGATAAGTCGATTTATGTACGGTACTCATTGTATACCTTGTGTATGTGGATTTTGTATTTTGATGATGTTCAATAAAGCACTCCTGATTGTTAAAAAAAAATATACATTATACAATACGTATACATTATATGTACATAATATAATATTGAACATGATACATATGCTTGATAGGTGACATGACTTTCTTATACTTTAAGAGAGTCACTCTATCTATTGCAAAGTCATTTACCTATTCTAAAATATCTAGAGGGGAACTCTAATCTTTGAAATGGATTTTAGATATAGGTGAATTAAAACACCTGAAAGTGTATCTCTAATTTGGATAGAGTAGAGAAGGGTTAGGTCCTCTATCAAGTTTTTTTTGCTGTCCCAGTCCCCATGACGTATCTCTTTTTTTTTTACATGCAGTGCCATGTGCCTCTCTTTAACACACAGTGGGATTGATTTTACTAGAGCCAAATTCTGTTCACTTTGCAAGAGAATTTGTACGTTTGAAGGGGAATTTTCCCCAAAATGTGGTGGAATTTCTCTTTGCAAAAAAAATACCAATTCACGTACATTAAAAATAAACAGCCTTTTTGCTTGCACATGTTTGGATGTTAAAGTCTGCAGAGCTTCACCTCATTCACTAAGCTCTGGGAAAATGATCCTGCAAAGTACAATTTCCTTTGCAAAGTGAACAGTCTATTTGCCTTTAGAAAATAAACTTTAGTGGTACCTATTACAGTGATTTACAGTTTCCATAGGGATTCCATAAGTACGATATATGCATACTTACAGTAGTCCAAGCTTGACCAATGTCGCTACGTAAAAATTGCCATACCTGGAATTCAGCTTTAAGTAAAACAGTCATGTAGGTATTTTAACCATGTATTTGACTGGAGCGCCACTTTAACTTTTCACTGCAATCAAAATGATGGTCTCTTGTCAGGTACAATAAATAAAAGAAAGGTGAACTGAAATCATCAACAGGCCAGAAGTACCAGATCAAGGTAGCTGCAGTTATTCTCTGCCTAAATAAACTGTCTGTCTATAAATATTTGTTCAAGCAGATTTAAACTTCCTCAGCCTGACACACAAAGCTTCTCTTATTTATTTCCTCCGCGTATCATTGCTGGTTACCAAATTGCAATGTATGTTACGCTGAGTTAATGATTGCTTCTCACCAATGGGACATTCTTCCTGCATATTTTAGCTACATTAAATTAGATGAAGCAATTTTCTTGTATCTGTGCATAACAAAAGATACCAGATACTGATTTTACAACATAAATGCCATTGAGATGAGCAAGCAAGGGAGGCTGTATTTTAAGCAAATAGCTCCATTTTCTTTTTGATTGAAGACCTTTTCTTCTTCCAGTTACTGGCCACTTAGCTCAGATAGAAATATTTTAGAAAATGGTACTATGGCATTATTGTCTGACCAGTCTTTAGAGGCCACTTAAATTGGACAAAAGAATTTTGTACTACAGCAAACATTATTAAAGTTACCAAAGTGCAGGTCAGATTTTTGTTCAACTAGGGACTTAAGGCGCAATTACCCTGACAAAAAAAGTCTAAAAAATCATAGTATTTGTTTTTGTTTTTTTATCTTAAAATAATTGCATATAGTTGAAAGGGCTCTGGACAGAATTTAGATTTATAATGATTATAGTAGCATGGTTTTTGCAATTTTTTTTCAGTGTCGACCAATTCAGATCTCCAGCATTGGAAACCACCTACATAGCCTTCACTAGTGTGTCCACAGTTTCCAAGTTTCACTGAGGTAGGTAGCTCAGCCACAAAGGCCCTCTTCAAGTGCGGACAGCTAACACGTTTTCTGGAGCCATGCCCCCTTCTTCACAGCTGATGTCTTATGTCCCTGTCTGTTGATTTACTATAGGCAAGGTGTTGTAACCCAGATGGATTCTATGGAGCAGTACTTTGATATACATTTTATGGGGATTTTATTTATTTAATTTTCAGAGTATAATTGACATTACTCTTCCAGTTCATAGTTATTTTTCATGAGCAGAAGGCACTCTGTGACTTTAAGGTTTTTTTGCGGACTTCATTTAGGCTACTTTCTAGAAAGTTCTGTCCACACTGGAGGAGGAACTTTGCGACTTCATGATTGAATTTTAAGGGGGTTTTAGGATGTACCCTTCTTCAGGGTTTATAAACCTGGCCAGAACTGTCCAATGCAAATTGTCTGTTTCTACGTATCTGAGTAGACAGCTCATTATGCTCTTGCACAAACTTCTGCAGTTGAGATACTGTTTGTCTTAAAATTATTCAATTTGACAGTATACATTTTCTTTTATCATTTCGTTTATCAAAACTGAAGCAGACGGACTCTAGAGCAGCTGTGCATGGAAACCAATCAAATTCTATCTTGAGCTTGTTCAGTAAATTTTGAAAATGAAAAATGATAGAAGCTGACTGGTTGCCATGCAGTGCTGCTACAGTTTTGATAAATTCCTCTCATTGTATTTTGGAGTATCATGATACAGGTTCAATTATCACTTCTATGCTGATGATATTCAGATATACATCCACACTAAATTGGATTCTACTTTGGCTGCTTCTCTCCTATCTGGCTTTATTTATGATATAAAAACTCGGATAGTCCACAATTTCCTTCAATTAAACAATTGTGACAAGACTGAATTCATGCTTATTGGCACTCTCCATTGATTATGCAGGGCCAGTTCTAATAGCTTATCTATAGATGGCTCTGCACTAGAGCTTCAATCTAAATGGAATAATCTAGGGGTGATATTTGATGCTAATTTAACCTTTGGTCCACATGTATAACATGTTGTCAGAACATCTTTTTCCACTTGAGAAGCATTGCTCGGCTGCATTCTATGCTATCATACACTGTAGCTGAAAAGCTGATCCATACATTTGTGTTCTCCCGACTTGAATACTGCAATGCTCTACTCGCTGTTGTATCTAAATCCACTATAAATCAACTTCAATATGTTCAAAATTCTTCAGCCAGGATCCTGACTAGGTCTGGTGCAAGTGATCATATTACCCCTATCCTGGAGTCCTTGCACTGGCTACTTAAGGTTTTGCATAAACTTTTGCATCCTCTTGCTCGCCTATAAGGCTCTTAACCACTTAAGCCCCGGACCATTTTGATGGCCAAAGACCAGACCACTTTTTGCGATTTGGCACTGCGTCACTTTAACTGACAATTGCGCGGTCATGCGACGTGCTCCCAAACAAAATTGACATCCTTTTTTTCCCACAAATAGAGCTTTCTTTTGGTGGTATTTTATCACCCCTGTGGTTTTTATTTTTTTGCGCTATAAACAAAAATAATGTGACAATTTTGAAAAAAAACACATTATTTTTTACTATTTGTTATAATAAATATCCCCCAAAAAGATATAAAAAATTTTTTTTTTACCTCAGTATAGGCCGATACATATTCTTCTATATATTTTTGGTAAAAAAAATCGCAATAAGCGATTATTGATTGGTTTGCGCAAAAGTTATAGTGTTTACAAAATAGGGGATAGTTTTATGGCATTTTTATTAATAATTTTTTTTTACTAGTAATGGCAGCGATCAGCGATTTTTATTGTAACTGCGACATTATGGCGGACACATCGGACATTTTTTACACATTTTTGGGACCATTGTCATTTATACAGCAATCACTGCTATTCAAATGCACTGATTCCTGTGTAAATGACACTGGCAGTGAAGGGGTTAACCAGTGGGTGGCAGTGTAGGGGTTAAGTGTTCCTAGGGATGTGTTACTAACTGTTGGGGGCTGGGCTTTCTTTTAGTGAACACTGATCTCTGCTCCAATCACATGGAGCAGAGATCAGCGTCACCTGCTGCTAGGCAGAACTGGGAGATGCTGTTTACAACGGCATCTCCCAGTTCAGCCACCCCGTGAGATGATCGTGGGTACGCCCGCGGTGATTGAGCCTTCTCCTGCTATGCCGCAGAAAAAATAACATCAGAGAGTCACCTTCTCTAAATTCATTCAGATCAAATCTTAAAACCTTTTTCTTTAGACAAGCTTTCACATAGTTGTCCCTTTTTCCTTTATGTTATTCTGTATATCTCTTGTGCGTTCCTTGTAAAGTGCTTTGAGAACCACTTCAGCCCCGGAAGAATTTACCCCCTTCCTGACCAGAGCACTTTTTGCAATATGGCACTGCGTCACTTTAACTGACAATTGCGTGGTTGTTCAATGTTGCACCCAAGCAAAATTGACGTTCTTTTTTTCCCACAAATATAGCTTTCTTTTGGTTGTATTTGATCACCTCTGTGATTTTTATTTTTTGTGCTATAAACAAAAAAAGAGCGACCATTGTGAAAAAAAGCATTATTTTTTACTTTTTGCTATAATAAATATCCCCAAAAAATATATATATAAAAAAATTATTTCTCAGTTTAGGCCAATATGTATTCTTAAACATATTTCTGGAAAAAATTTCAATAAGCGTATATTGATTGGTTTGCGCAAAAATTATAGCGTCTGCAAATTAGGGGATAGATTTATGGCATTTTTATTATTGATTATTTTTATTAGTAAATGCGACATTATGGCTGACACATTGGACACTTTTGACACTATTTTGGGACCATCGTCATTTATACAGTGATCAGTGATCAGTGCTATAAAAATGCACTAATTACTGTATAAATGACACTGGTAGGGAAGGGGTTAAAAACTAGGGGGCGATCAAGGGGTTAAGTGTGTCCTAGGGAGTGATTCTAACAGTGGGGGGATGGGCTACTACTGACATGACAGCGATCACTGCTCCCGATGACAGGGAGCAGTAGATCTCTGTCATGTCACTAGGCAGAAAAGGGAAATGCCTTGTTTACATAGACATCTCCCCATTCTGCCACTCCGTGACACAATCGCAGGACACCGGCGGACATCGAGTCCACGGAACCCACGGTCACGGAGAACGCAGTGGGCACGCACACACCCACAATGCCACGTCTTAAAGGGGGAGTATAGGTACGCCCATTTTTCGCATCCATGCCATTGTGCCGACGTATATTGTCGTGCACTGGTTGGCAAGCGGTTAAAAGTGCTCTATAAAATAAAGTTTACTATTATTATTATTGTTATTATTATTATTATTATTATTATTATTACGGCAAGTGAGTTCAGAACTTTTGATTTCCATACATGTTCTGGGTCATACTTGGATCAATATTACTAACAAGCAAATAGCAATAAAAAAGAAAACAATGGCAACTTACACGTTTTCTCATTGGAAGTTTCCTTGTATGTTGTGTACTTGAACTTCTGTACACATTTCTAAGAAAATGTTTTATATTTAAAAAAATAAATAAATAATAATAATAAAAATGGATTGTACAAGTGATTTTAGTGACCTCGCATTTGCATTTACAAATATCAGTTATTAGGCAGAAAGCAGAACCTTGGCAACCGCCTTGTACATAATATATTAAATTAACATAGCCCATTGAAGCTGCCCTTATTACAGTCATCCAATTACATTCAATTGAAATGACAGTATTTTTGTTAGTTCCCCTGCATATGGTTGGGTGTTTAAGGTAACCACATCTTAATTAACTCCTTTGCTAAACTATGTTAAATCTATATTTATTCAATTCTGATTTTATTTCAAGTTTTTGTAGAACATTACACATATTTAAACAAGTTCCTACTACTTTAACACTGAAAAAAAAAAATGAAAGCAAAAAAAAAAAAGAAATTGGGTCTGGGATCAAAAGTAATATTTCTGTCTTTGCAGATGACACCAAGATATGCAGTGGAATAACGTCCTTACAGGATGTCTCCAATTTACAAGCCGACCTCAATACACTGTCTAATTGGGCGACTATGTGGCAGATGAGGTTTAATGTTGATAAATGTAAAGTTATGCACTTGGGGCCTAAGAATATGCATGCATCATACATGCTAGGGGGAGTACAACTGGGGGAATCCATAGTGGAGAAGGATCTGGGGGTTTTGGTAGACCATAAGCTCAATAACAACATGCAATGCCAAGCTGCTGTTTCCAAAGCGAGCAAAGTCCTTTCTTGTATTAAGAGAGGTATGGACTCCAGAGAGAGAGATATAATTTTGCCCCTGTTCAAATCATTAGTAAGACCTCATCTGGAATATGCCGTTCAGTTTTGGGCACCAGTTCTCAAAAAGGATATCGAGGAACTGGAAAAAGTGCAGAGAAGGGCAACCAAACTGATAAGAGGCATGGAAGAACTCAGCTATGAGGAGAAATTAGAGGAACTAAATTTATTCACTCTTGAGAAGAGGAGATTAAGGGGGGATATGATCAACATGTTCAAATACATTAGGGGTCCATATAGTGAACTTGGTGTTGAGTTGTTCTCTGTACGGTCAACCCAGAGGACACGGGGGCACTCTTTACGTCTAGAGGAAAAGAGATTTCATCTTCAAGTACGGAAAGGTTTCTACACAGTTAGAGCTGTGAAAATGTGGAATAGACTCCCGCCAGAGGTGGTTCTGGCCAGTTCAGTAGATTGCTTTAAGAAATGCCTGGATACTTTCCTGATGGTACATAATATAACTAGGTACTAACATAGGTAAAGTTGATCCAGGGAAAATCCGATCGCCTCTTGGGGGATCAGGAAGGAATTTTTTTCCCCTGCTGTAGCAAATTGGAGCATGCTCTGCTGGGTTTTTTTTCGCCTTCCTCTGGATCAATTGTGGGCATAAAATTGGGTATCTGGATTGTACGATTATTTTTTATTTTACTTATTTGTTTTTAAGGTTGAACTGGATGGACTTGTGTCTTTTTTCAACATGACTAACTATGTAACTATGTAAATAGAAAAAAGACCCACAAAAAATAAAAATGGAACAAGGGGGCCCCCACCCCCTTTCCCTCCCCTCCCTCCCCTCCATCCCTTCCCCTTTTCTCTCCTCCAGCATAGTCTTTCCTACCATTTCTTTCCTCCTTCTACCTTCAGGCATTTTTCGTACGTATCTAATTCTTGTGCTATAAATATCTCCATCCTCTCTATATTATCAATTTCTAAGGCCCATTCGTTTATCGTAGGGGACTGAGTTGATTGCCAGTGACGCGATATCACAGTTCTTGCTGCAATCAACCAGTACCCAAGAAGCTTCTTTTTAATGTTCTTATATGTTCCTGGTAACATAGAGAGAAGGGTAATCTGCGGCGTATTTGGGATTATCTCCCCAGTAACTAGTGTGTATAATTGCATAACCTTTTCCCAGAAACAAAAAATTAGGGGACAATTCCACCAAATATGGATCAGAGAGCCCCTCTCTCTACGGCACCGCCAGCATATGTCTGGTTTCTCTGTGTATATACGGTGTAATGTCACTGGGCTCCAGTACCATCTTGAGAGCAACTTATAGTTCGTCTCTTGTACTTTAGTTGTCTGTGATAAGCAGTGGGATAACTTAAATGCCTTCTCCCATTCCCCAACCTCAATTTGAACATTGATCTCATTAGCCCATTTATTTATATATTCCGGGGGCTCCGGATGATTTTTAATTATAAACATCTTGTAAAGTGTTGATAAAACGTGTTTTGGTTTTTGATCTTGTGTCAGAAGAATTTCAAGTTGTGTTAAATCTCTACCCGGGGATTTACTCGAACAAATAGAGGACCAAAACGACAGTAGCTGCCGGTATTCCAGCATTTGCACGAAAGATGGTCGCTGTATAGGGAATAGGTTTAATAAAGACGGAACTGTTCCCTGGCATAAAATATTGCTCAGTCTATAATGAGATTCCCTATTCCATGTAAGAAAACTTGTCCTATTTAATGCCGGGGGAAAAAAAGGGTTGCCAAATAGGGGTGTCATAGGTCCTTCATACGAAGAAAGTTTCAATTGTATAACTGTTTTAACCCATATATTCAACAGATGGGATGTAAGAGAGGGCATATTCTCTAATAATTCTCGATGTAGCTTGCTACCAGATAAATCTACCCATGGCAACACCTTTAAATCTAATTGGTTCAACCCTTGTTCTAATTTTACCCACTGTTTAGTTTCTGAACAGTAAAACCAATCCACCAGTCTAGTCAAGACTGCGGAAACATAGTAATAATACAGGTCAGGTGCACCCGCACCTCCTTTTGTTTTTGGTAATGATAATAATTTCTTTTGTAGTCTTGGTTTTTTTATGGCCCCAGATGAATTTTGTAAAGGCAGATTGTAAAGTAGAGAAAAATGATCTGGGGACACAGACAGGAATAGTTTGAAAAAAATACAAAAATCTCGGTATTACATCCATTTTTAATATATTGATCCTCCCAAACCATGAATGTTGCTTGACATCGTATTTTTTTAAGTCTTGTAGAGTACGTTGCAGGAGAGGTACGTAATTCATTTTATATAAGTGGTTTGGGTCTGGGGGAATTTTAACACCTAAATATTTTAATGCTGAAGAGCAAATCTTAAACGAAAAATTAGCTCTCAGCATAGCAACTTGTTGGGGTATAAGCGACACATTAAGGATTTCTGATTTTGATACGTTTACTTTGAAGTTGCTCAATATCCCGAACCGCTGAAATTCAGATAATATAGAAGGTAGTGCAATATGTGGATTAGTGATATATAGTAATAGATCATCAGCAAACAAGGCCAATTTTTTTTTTTTTTTTTTTTTTAAATCTATATTTAAACACATTTTAACCATGGCATATGCTTATGTTTATGGTCTGGAGGTCAAAGTTTCACAAAGTCCATTAAATGCAATTTTTTTTTTGTTTATTATTTTGTATTATTATTTATTTCAGTTTTGTTTCTCTAGGTTTCAGAGACTAAAAATGTAATCTACCAATGTCACATAACCCATAATTTTTTTTTGCTATTTAATAGGTTTCTATGCATTGTAATGTTTGGGAGTTGTTTAGCTCAAGTATAGCACTAACCAGCGAGTACAGTCCACGCCAGATGTACTGTACTGTTTAAGGCTACTTTAACACTGGGGAGCTTTGCAGGCGTTATAGTGCTAAAAATATTGCCTGCAAAGCACCCTGAAAGAGCCGCTCAATTCACTCCAATGTGAAAGCCCCGAGGGCTTTCACACTGGAGCGGTGCGCTTGCAGGACGGTCAAAAAAGTCCTGCAAGCTGCATCTTTGCAGCGCTATAGGAGCGGCGCATTCACCGCTCCTAAAGCTCCCCTTCCCATTGAAAACAATAGGGCAGTGCCGCAAACCCGCCGGAAGAGCATCCCTGCAGTGCACTTTGCGGGTGGTTTTAACCATTTTTCGCCCACTAGCTGGGGTTAAAACTGCCCAGCTAGAGGCCGAATAGCGCCACTTTACCGCCGGCGCCCACCCGCCCCAGTGTAAAAGTAGCCTAAGGGCTTTTCCAAAGCCCCAGATCCCTTAGGGGACTTATAGAACTGAGAAGAGAGAGAGAGAGAGAGAAGAAAAAAAAAGGGGGGAATCCCAAATTAAATAAATAAGTATAAATATGTTGCCCCTGCCGAGGAACCAGTGCCACATCACTTACTAACTAATCTATTCCTCAAGTTACTCTCCAATCAACCTTTTCCCTTCATCAGATTGTAAAAATGACTCACATGGAGCCCAAACTTGCAATAGACATTCCCTCTCCTCCAAAGACATAGGGATCAATTTTTCCATGATCCCAATTCTTCTTACTTTATTTAAACCAATTAGAGATTCGAGGTGTCCCCGACTCTTTCCAACATATGGTGATGCAGCTTTTGGCTGCATTCACCAAATGGCATAGCATTGAGTTCTTATATCTCTCTAAAGGAATTTGTGAGCATTGTAATAAGAAAAAAGCTGTCTCTCTCCTGGGATCTGGTAATCAGTAAATAATTGAGAGATTCTATGAACTTCTTGCCAAAACTGTCTAATTACTGGACAAAACCAGAAAATATGAGCTATGGTGCCTCTCTCCCTACAACCCCTCCAACACCTATCCGACATTTCTGAAGAGAGTTTATTCATTCGAGACAGGGTGTAATACCAACGCATTAGTACTTTATAATTAAATTCCTGTATCTTAGTACATCTAGATGATTTAAAAGTTAAATGTATTATTTTCTGCCGTTGGGATGGTGTAAAAGTTTGTTCAAGGTCCCTCTCCCACTTATCTAAGCTTGATATACCAAAATCCTCAGAAGATGATGTTAATAACGCATATATCTTAGAGATAATATGGGAGAGAGGTTCACTCTCCCCACAGTACTTCTCAAACTTAGTGAGTGGTCGACCGTACCCTTCGGCGGGTCCCAATGTTTCAAGAAAATGTTTAACTTGTAGCGCCTGTCAGAAGGGTATTTCGTATTGTCCTCCTAGTCGCGTTAACATTTCTATTGATGGCCACTTAACCAAACTTTAGAAAGTGTGAGGCCTGAAAACATCCTTTCTTTTTTGATTTCACAAATATTCCTGATTCCAAACTGGGAGGGAAATACGAAATACCCTTCTGACAGGCGCTACATTTCTATTGATGGCCACTTACCAAACTTTAGAAAGTGTGAGGCCTGAAAACATCCTTTCTTTTTTAATTTCACAAATATTCCTGATTCCAAACTGGGAGGGAAATTTGGATTCCCCAGAATAGGAGACAGAGGGGAATCTGGTGATGAAAATCTGGGGATCCGAGTAAACTTAGCGCCCATACGAAGGGTAGGTCCTATTAAAGGATGTACTTTTAGATAGAGGCTAATGCTGCGTGGCACCATATAGCTCTACCTAAGGGGATAGAGCTGACATGTTGTTCCAAGGCAGTCCACCTTTTACTATCTCTATGGAGGCACCAATCAATAATTCGACCTAACTGGGTAGCTTGATAATATTTATATAGATCAGGAGCCGCTATTCCACTCACCTCTTTAGATAGTGTTAACAAATTCCTATTAATCCTTGGCCGTTTACTTGCCCATATAAATTTTATAAACACTGTTCGAGTTTTAGTAAAGAAGGCGGTTGGAATCAAGATAGGTAACGCCTGGAACAAATAGAGAAATTTTGGCACTATATTCATTTTCAAGATATTACATCTCCCGAACCAAGAATGTGAGGATTTACTCCATTGATCTAACAATATGCTAACTTCCCTTAGTAAAGGTGGAAAATTTAGGGCATATGCATCTATTAAGTTGGGTGGAATCTGTAACCCTAAATAGTTCAAAGCCGTCGTTGTCCATTTAAACTTAAAATTATTCTCCAAGTTACTTTGGGTGGAACGCTCCAGGGATACCCCCATTGCCTCCGACTTGCTGTAGTTTATTTTGAAATTCGACAGAGCACCGTAACGTTCCACCTCCCTTAGTAAGTTAGGTAGCGATATTTGTGGACTAGAAAGTGAAAATAAAAGATCGTCCGCGTAGGCTGAAAGTTTATATTCCTGATCCCCCAAGGGGATACCTTTAATATCTGGTTTCTGTCTAATTCTATTTAATAAAGGCTCAAATGTCAGCGCAAACAGAATGGGAGACAAAGGGCAGCCCTGGCGCGTCCCATTGGATATTGAAACAAGATACTCGGCAACTTCCTTTGATTTGCGTATTGGACTAGGTTCAAAACTTTAATAGTGCTATCTCTAGCTTCCCATGTGGGGACAAACCCCACTTGGTCCCAATGAACCAGCTGCATCATAAATGGTTCTAGACGAGCTGTGAATACGAGCAGTATCTTTGTGAATATTTTATAATCCGTATTCAATAATGATATTGGACGGTAACTACTACAAACTGACAGATCTTTTCCTTCCTTTGGGATTAATACAATATGTGCTCTCAATGCTTCTGTGGGGGGTAAAGCAACTTGTCCTAATGCATTAAATGTCTTGACCATATATGGAGCTAGTAATGGGAAGAAACTTTCAAAGTATTGCAGAGAGAATCCATCTGGACCAGGTGCCTTCCCGTGCCTCATCATCTTCATTGCGGTAGATACCTCCTCTATTGTTATTGGTAACTCAAGTTTTCTTCTCGTCGGAGACAGCAGTCTCGCTAAATGAAGAACACCTTCTTCCACATGTTTGCTGTGTCCCCCACATGGCTTTTTGCAAACTTCAATCAGGACTTCTTATGGCTTTCTTTCAACAATGGCTTTTTCTTGCCATTCAATAAAGGCCATATTTGTGGAGTGCACGACTAATATTTTTACTGTGGACAGATTCTCCCACCTGAGCTGTGGATCTCTGCAGCTCCTCCAGAGTTACTATGGGCCTCTTGGCTGCTTCTTTGATTAATCCTATCCTTGCCCAGCCTGTCAGTTTAGGTGGACGACCATGTTTTGGTAAGTTTACAGTTGTGCCATACTCTTTACATTTTCATTATGATGTATTGAACAGTTCTCAGTGAGATGTTCAAAGCTTGGAATATGTTTTTATAACATAACCTTGCTTTAAACTTCTCCACAACTTTATTCCTAACATGTATGGTGTGTTCCTTGGCCTTCATGATGCTGGTTTTTCACTAAGGTTCTCTAACACACCTCTGAGGTCTTCACAGAACAGCTGTATTTATATTGAGATTAAATTACACATAGGTGGACACTATTTACTAATTAGGTGACTTCTGAAAGCAATTGATTCTACTAGATTTTGGGTAGGGGTGTTAGAGTAAAGGGGGCTGAATACAAATGCATGACAAACTTTTCAGATATTTATTTGTAAAAGAATTTGAAAAGCATTTATCATTTTCAAATAAGACATATTTCTTTATCTATTTACTAATGCTAGCAGCATAAGGATTAAAAACTAGTCAATGATGGAGCGCATGTGTGGGAGCTCCAAGATGGCCGCTTAAGCCTGGAGCTCTGCATCAACTCAGACCAGCGGAATACATAGTTCTGCTCACAGCCACCAAGGACTGACAACAATGTGGCATCCTAGCCCCTGAGACTCCCGTGCACACCCCTGGATGTCTGGGCCGGCCGCCAGACATGATCTTGGGCTGCAATTTGATAGTGGGGTGGTTGTACCAAGATGGCCACCGCCACCACAGGAGCACAGCCACATGCAGCCTACACACAGAAATACCTGGATCAGAGGCAAGTCTTACGCCCAGAAACCCTTACCTACACCCCAGTGATCCACAGGAGTACCCAGTACCCAGTTTCCCCTATCTCCCTCCCCAGCCTCCACAGAGTCTCTGCTGGACTGCTCCATGGAGGACTATACGCTTTCTCCAGTCGGGCCTTCCCAAACTCATCTTTTTGTGACCCCATCCCCAGGTTTCCCAGGCCAGGACCTGTCGACACCATCAGCGGACTGATTCCTTAAGCTCTCTGACCTCCTAGAGAGAAGACTGGCCAACCCGGCAGTTAAAATCACAAGGGACATTAAATCTGATTTTCAGAACCTGGGATCCAGAATGGAGGCCATAGAAAATAAACTGGACATCACGATATCCAGAACCACCGGTATCAGAATTCAGCCCACATTCAGGTCCTCCAGGATCAGCTTTAAACAGCTCTTTAAGAATTGATGATCTGGAAAATAGGTCCAGAATATACAATTTCAGAATCCAAGGTCTTCCTGAGACCATTACGGTCATTTCCCCAGCAGTCCAGGAGCTCATCAGGGATCTAATCCCCAATACCCCTCCTCACTGCCTGGAGTAGGACAGAGCTCACAGGGCCCTGGGACCCCCCAGAAATGATTGATCCCCTAGGGACGTAATTGTGAAACCACACTTCTATGCCATAAAAGAAGAAGTCATGCGTCAATCATGCTCCATGCCAAAGGTGACATGCCAGGGCCATCAAATACATTTTTTTGCAGACCTATCCCCCTCAACAATTCAAAAGAGGAGAGCTCTCAAACCACTCCTGACAGTCCTCACACAACAGGACATTAAATGTCGATGGGCCTTCCCATTTGCTGTGAGATTCACACCGAAGGGCAAGACACACTTTTTCTTAAACCTGCTGGATGGTGAAAAGATCCTCCTGAACCTCAAGCTCATCTCACAGGAAGCAACCATGGACTTTACCAACTCCTCCATGGGCTCAACCAAGCATCCTCCCCTAGCAAGCCTGGTCTCCCCTGTCTAGAACAAAGGAAAGACCAAAAGATGTAAAGACAGTAGGCCTCCTTAAGACTGTAACTCGAATCAACATATGCCCTTCTCTCACTTTTCTTCCTTTTCCCACGAAAATGGTGGTTCTACCTGTTGGAGCTATTTGCTCCTAACCTACATGGCCAAATTAGTTTTTCCACCTTTTATGTATTCTAAGGTTTCCTCCAGTTGCTCATTACAAGCAAGTTATAGGACAAGACAATGAGTGATTCTTTACTTTCAAAAGTTATCTTAAATGTTTTCAGTGATTATATGTAATATATGTTGAAAATAATAGAAAAGAAAAGCATAGAAAAACAATATAACAGAATAGAAAACAATATAATATATTCTATTCTAATCTTTTCTATTTCAATTCAAATTAATTCTGTACCAAATTCAAATTTCGGTAGATGGTTATACTTATACATATATATATATATACATATATATATATATATATATATATATATATATACCGTATATACTCGAGTATAAGCCGAGATTTTCAGCCTCTTTTTTGAGGCTGAAAGTGCCCCCCTCGGCTTATACTCGAGTCATCGCTGTCTGCCCGCTCGATCAGCGTGTCGAGCAGACAGACAGCGGCCATTCTATTCAAAAGCCGCGCCTCCGGCTCCGCCTTCGCCTGTGATAGGCGGAACACTGAATTTCCCAGCAGCCTGTGTTCCGCCTATCACGGACATCGTATCATCCTCGTACTACGGACGAGGATGATACGACGTCAGTGATAGGCGGAACACAGGCTGCTGGGAAATTCAGTGTTCCGCCTATCACAGGCGAAGGAGGAGGCGCGGCTTTTGAATTTTACAATGGCCGCCGAAGAGGGCACGGGACGGAGGCAAGGCAAGGCAAGGCAAGGCAAGGCACGGCACGGCACGGGACGGGACGGGACGGAGGCAAGGCAAGGCACGACACGACGGCAAGGCACGGCACGGCACGGCACGGCACGGGACGGCACGGGACGGAACGGAGGCAAGGAGGCAAGGCACGGGACGGAACGGAGGCAAGGAGGCAAGGCACGGGACGGAGGCTCGGGACAAAGGTAGGCTGGACACACACACACACACACACACACACACACACACACACACACACACACACACACACACATGGATACACACACACACAGGGATGGGTGGATGGATGGAGACACACACAGGGATGGGTGGATGGATGGAGACACACACACACAGGGATGGATGGATGGATGGATGGAGACACACACACACAGGGATGGATGGATGGATGGACACACACACACACAGGGATGGATGGACGGACACACAGGGATGGACGGACACACAGGGATGGACGGACACACAGGGATGGACGGACACACACACAGGGATGGACAGGCATGTCTCACCCTCGGCTTATACACGAGTCAATAAGTTTGCCAGTTTTTTTGGGGGTAAATTGGGGGCCTCGGCTTATATTCGGGTCGGCCTATACTCGAGTATATACGGTATATATATATATTTGTTTTTTTTTCTATTCTGTTCAATTGTTTTTCTATTTTATTCTTTTCTACTCTAATTCAAATTCGTTCTATACGAAATTAGAATTTCGGAATTTCAGAAATTTCTAAAATTTGAATAGAAAAGATTAGAATAGCAAAGAATAGCATAGAAAAACAATATATATATATATATATATATATATATATATATATATATATATATATATATATATATATATATATATATATATATATATATACATATATAAAATATATATATTATATTTTATTCTATTCTGTTCTATTGTTTTTCTATTTTATTCTTTTCTACTCTAATTAAAATTTGTTCTATATGAAATTAGAATTTCGGAAATTTCGGAAATTTGAATAGAAAAGATTAGAATAGAATAGAAAATAATAGAAAAGTATAGCATAGAAAAACAATAGAACGGAATAGAAAAAATATACTAAAATGTTGATGTCAATAATGTGTCTGTCCGCGCACCTCTCCAATATACATGTTATTATGTCTTGTTAGAAAAACGAATAATACATTTTTTTTCCCTTTTTTCAATAACCAATTTGTCTTTTTTAACCCCGTACTTCATTTAAAGTCCCGCTCAGCTCCTGTTTTTAACTTTGTGCCTTACAATGGATAGGGATGGAGGCTATGACCTCATTTAAAGTCCCAAATTTTCCCCTTTCCCCCTTCCCCACTATGTGATTATTGATATAAGGGATGGAAGACGGGTGTTATTTATACTTTATTTATTTTTGTTTAATTTTGCCTAAATTCTTGGACCAAATCGTTTCAAGTACCCTATCATTCATAATTTTTATTTAGTTATAGCAGCTACTACAGTGTTTTTCCAAATTTTCATATTTTTCTTTTTTTACATATCATATTTTTTGTGTATTGTTTGGTCCTTGACACACCTGTGCAGTCGGGTGGTGTTGGTGGCGTCGGCCCCGTTGCATCCCCTTTTGCCTGGGTCGGGAGCTGCGATGCACACTGGGGGACGCCCTCCGCCCTCCTCATCCATTTTTTTTGGTTGGGGGCGGGACGCGTTCTCCCACTGCGTATCGGCGTCACACTTTCACCGCCGGATGTGCGGCATCACTTTGATGGGTGCCGCCTTTCCGGCGAGTTTGATTTACATCCTCACGTCACCTGGAGTGTGGGTGTGGACGCAGGCTCGGAGTGTTTTTGTATCCCGGGTCCGGCGTTCTCCACTCCTCCCCATGGTGTCTCTGAGTGTGTGACGTTGGGGGCCTTCTGGCGGCGGTGTGGTTGTGGCGGCAGGCGGGACCGGAACGACCGGGGCTAATCACTTACCATATATTGCCACCTCTTGTTTCCGTGTTTTCTCCACACACAAGGTATCTTTGCACTAATAGTTTCAGTGTCCCTTTTTCTTTTCACTTTCCTTTCATTATCACTCTGTCACTTGGAATTCAGATTGGGTCATGGTATATATTGGCCACTCCTTTCACCCCCCCTTCCCTTCCCTCTGCCAACCCCTCTTACACTTACATATACCCATCCCACTTCCTTTTATTGCACTTTTTCCCCCATATAATTTACATAACACCTGTATCTCTTATCATGTATTTTTTCCCTCACTAGGCTTATACTTACACGCTGATTTTGTTCTTACTTATCAAACACCCTTGTTGTCCCGGTGATTGCCTGTGTGTGCATTCTGCGGGCCTCTTTGCCGCCGGATGGGCCTCCTCAGCTCCCGTACCATCGCTTTGGGTGCCTGGTGGCTTTCGAGACTGCTCCTCTGACTGCATGGCTATGTGTAAGTGACTACTAGGTGGGTTTTTCAACCTCCCTATGTTCCATCACTGCAAAAATTAATTTACTACTATTCTGTATTTTCAGACCAATCACGAGTTTGCTCCTGATGAGCGGCAGTAAGCCGCGAAACGCGTAGAGCTAATAGTTGCCGTGCATTTTGGTACCCCAACTCTAACCAGCATTAATTTTTGAAATACTGCATTAATTATGTTTTTTTTTACTAATTTATTGCAACAACCAAGAAGTCATAGATTCAAAGTTGTTGCCTATACTGTATTATTTGTCTAATCTATTACTATATTTGGTTATTCCATGTATATAATGGAGGTGCGCTTTTTTAACTTATTCTGTATCGGTCATGATGATTGTATAAAGCAAAATGTTGATGTCAATAATGTGTCTGTCCGCGCACCTCTCCAATATACATGTTATTATGTCTTGTTAGAAAAACGAATAATACATTTTTTTTCCCTTTTTTCAATAACCAATTTGTCTTTTTTAACCCCGTACTTCATTTAAAGTTCCGCTCAGCTCCTGTTTTTAACTTTGTGCCTTACAATGGATAGGGATGGAGGCTATGACCTCATTTAAAGTCCCAAATTTTCCCCTTTCCCCCTTCCCCACTATGTGATTATTGATATAAGGGATGGAAGACGGGTGTTATTTATACTTTATTTATTTTTGTTTAATTTTGCCTAAATTCTTGGACCAAATCGTTTCAAGTACCCTATCATTCATCATTTTTATTTAGTTATAGCAGCTACTACAGTGTTTTTCCACATTTTTGTATTTTTCTTTTTTTACATATCATATTTTTTGTGTATTGTTTGGTCCTTGACACACCTGTGCAGTCGGGTGGTGTTGGTGGCGTCGGCCCCGTTGCATCCCCTTTTGCCTGGGTCGGGAGCTGCGATGCACACTGGGGGACGCCCTCCGCCCTCCTCATCCATTTTTTTTGGTTGGGGGCGGGGCGCGTTCTCCCACTGCGTATCGGCGTCACACTTTCACCGCCGGATGTGCGGCATCACTTTGATGGGTGCCGCCTTTCCGGCGAGTTTGATTTACATCCTCACGTCACCTGGAGTGTGGGTGTGGACGCAGGCTCGGAGTGTTTTTGTATCCCGGGTCCGGCGTTCTCCACTCCTCCCCATGGTGTCTCTGAGTGTGTGACGTTGGGGGCCTTCTGGCGGCGGTGTGGTTGTGTCCGTGGTTGGCGGCGGCAGGCGGGACCGGAACGACTGGGGCTAATCACTTACCATATATTGCCACCTCTTGTTTCCGTGTTTTCTCCACACACAAGGTATCTTTGCACTAATAGTTTCAGTGTCCCTTTTTCTTTTCACTTTCCTTTCATTATCACTCTGTCACTTGGAATTCAGATTGGGTCATGGTATATATTGGCCACTCCTTTCCCCCCCCCCTCCCTTCCCTCTGCCAACCCCTCTTACACTTACATATACCCATCCCACTTCCTTTTATTGCACTTTTTCCCCCATATAATTTACATAACACCTGTATCTCTTATCATGTATTTTTTCACTCACTAGGCTTATACTTACACGCTGATTTTGTTCTTACTTATCAAACGCCCTTGTTGTCCCGGTGATTGCCTGTGTGTGCATTCTGCGGGCCTCTTTGCCGCCGGATGGGCCTCCTCAGCTCCCGTACCATCGCTTTGGGTGCCTGGTGGCTTTCGAGACTGCTCCTCTGACTGCATGGCTATGTGTAAGTGACTACTAGGTGGGTTTTTCAACCTCCCTATGTTCCATCACTGCAAAAATTAATTTACTACTATTCTGTATTTTCAGACCAATCACGAGTTTGCTCCTGATGAGCGGCAGTAAGCCGCGAAACGCGTAGAGCTAATAGTTGCCGTGCATTTTGGTACCCCAACTCTAACCAGCATTAATTTTTGAAATACTGCATTAATTATGTTTTTTTTTACTAATTTATTGCAACAACCAAGAAGTCATAGATTCAAAGTTGTTGCCTATACTGTATTATTTGTCTAATCTATTACTATATTTGGTTATTCCATGTATATAATGGAGGTGCGCTTTTTTAACTTATTCTGTATCGGTCATGATGATTGTATAAAGCAAAATGTTGATGTCAATAATGTGTCTGTCCGCGCACCTCTCCAATATACATGTTATTATGTCTTGTTAGAAAAACGAATAATACATTTTTTTTCCCTTTTTTCAATAACCAATTTGTCTTTTTTAACCCCGTACTTCATTTAAAGTCCCGCTCAGCTCCTGTTTTTAACTTTGTGCCATACTAAATATATTATATTTTATTATATTTTGTTCTATTGTTTTTCTATGCTATTCTTTTCTATTATTTTCTATTCTAATCTTTTCTATTCAAGTTCGAAATAATTCTATACGAAATTCGAATTTCGGAAGCCATTTCCTGAAATTCGAATTTCATATAGAGTGAATTTGCATTTGAATAGAAAAGATCAGAATAAAATAGAAAACAACAGAACAGCATAGATAAAATAATATATATATATATATACAGCTTCCAAAATTCAAATTTTATATAGAATTAATTTGAATAGAAAAGATTAGAAAAGAATGGAAAATAATAGAAAAGAATACCATAGAAAAACAATAGATCAGAACAAAAACAAAAAGAAAATAATATATATATATATATATATATATATATATATATATATATATATATATATATATATATATATATATATATATATATATATATATATATATATAATATTATATTTTGTTCTATTCTGTTCTATTGTGTTTGTGTTTATTATTTTCTATTATTTTCTATTCTAATCTTTTCTATTCAAATTTGAATATATATATATATATATATATATATATATATATATATACATTCCCATTTGAATAGAAAAGATTAGAATACAAAATAATGAACACAAACACAATAGAACAGAATAGAACAAAATATAATATTATATATATATATATATATATATATATATATATATATATATATATATATATATATATATATATATTATTTTGTTTTTGTTTTTGTTCTGCTCTATATATATATATATATATATATATATATATATATATATAAAAAACATCTTCCGACATTAGAATTTCGTATAGACTGAAATCAAATTTGAATAGAAAAGAATAGCATACCAAAACAATATATATATAAACAATATGTAATATATTTTATTCTTTTCTGTTCTATTGTATTTCTAGCCTATTCTTTTCTGTTATTTTCTATTCTTTTCTGATTCAATTTCATTCTATATGAAATTAGTATTTCAGAAAATGGTTTTATATATATGGTTTTTATATAATATTTATATATATAACCATTTTCTGAAATTCAAATTTCATATAGAAGGATTTTGAATTTGAATAGAAAAGATTAGAATAGAATAGAAAAAAATACAAAAGAATAGAATAGAAAAACAATAGAACAGAATAGAATAAAATATAATATATGTCTTTCTAGTTTATTCTTTTCTATTCTATTCTAATCGTTTGTATTCAATTTCAAATTCATTCTTGAATTCTATAGGAAATTCGAATTTCGGAAGATGGTTTTATATATATATACACATATATATATATATATATATATATATATATATATATATATATATATATATATATATATATATATATATATATATATATATATATAGAATAGAATAGAATAGAAAAGAAGAGAAAAAATAATAGAACAGAATAGAATAAAATATATTATAGTTTATTCTATTCTGTTCTATTATTTTTCTATTCTTTTCTATTTTAGTTTCCATTGTTTTGAATTATATTAAAATCCATTCTTGAATTCGAATTTATACTATTCGGAAGACGGTCACGTTCTATTTTATTAGATTCTATTAAATTCTATTCTATTCTTTACTATTCTTTTATTTTTATTCTATTTCTTTATTGTTTTATATTCTATTTTATTGTATTTTTTCGAAAAATTATTTCTATTTTTTCTAACTTGTTTTTGAATTCGATTCAAATTTATTTTCGAATTCGATTCGATTGACAGCAATCTGAGGGTTTGACCAGCAGCCATTTTAAAGCCTTCATCCGCTTGTGGAAGAGTAACTATAGTTTCCATTTCTCTTATTATTTTTCTGTTTGTAATTATTTTATGCTAGCTGATTTGCTACCCCATTACATATTTTAATTTTAAACACCCCAAGATTAGGTCATTTTAATTCGCCATATTGGCATAACTTTAGATGGACTTTACCAGAGGATTCAACTGCAGCAGGTTCACGGGCCAAGTTAGCCAAATGCAGATTATTATCTGTCAAACTTTATAAAAACAAGTTAAGAAATCTACAAAGGGGAAATTAATTAACTTAATCCAATATAGATACAAAAGCTTTAACAAAATATCTTAAACAACTAATGGCAAAATTTAGTGTCTGTGTCAATATATTATTCCGACTGTCAGTGGTGTTTGTAAAGTGACATATTGTAATTAATATGAATTTATTTTTGATAGTCTCAGTCCATACTTACACCAATGGTATCATGTTATTCAAAGGATTTCTGTATAGCAAAGCAACTCAAGAATAATTAATTGAGTCAGCTTAGTTAATTTTTATAAATTATTTTGTACAGTAAACGTTTACGGGGAACTGTGTCAAATGCTTTTGCAAAATCCAGATACACCACATCTACGACCTTTCTTTATCTAGATGGCAACTCACCTCATAGAAGTTTAATAGTTTCGTTTGGCAAGAACAATTCATAATGAATCCAGACTAATTACTGCTAATGATGCCATTCTCATTACTAAAATCTTGTATATAGTCCCTTATCATCCCCTCCAAGAGTTTACATACTATTGATGTTAGGCTAACTGGTCTGTAATTCCCAGGGATGTATTTTGGGCCTTTTTTAAATATCGGTGCTACATTGGCTTTTTTTCCAATCAGCTGGTACCATTCCAGTCAGTAGACTGTCAGTAAAAATTATGAACAATGGTCTGGAAATTACATGACTGATATCCATAAGTACTCTCAGGGCAAGCCATCTGTTCCTGGTGATTTATTAATGTTAAGTTTCCCAGGTCTAATTTTAATTCTGTCCTCTGTTAACCATAGAAGTGCTTCCTGTGATGTGTTATGAGGATAAGCACTGCAGTTTTGGTTACCGAAGCCCCTCGTGAAGACTGAGGAGAAGAATTAATTAAATACCTTTGCCATCTCCCCATCCTTTGTAACCAGATGTCCTTCCTCATTTTTTATGGGCCCAATATGGTCTGTCTTCCCTTTTTTAATGTTTACATTCAATTTCTTGGGATTTTTTTGCTCTTCTCCGCTGTTTTTTTCATGTTCTACCTTAGCCGTCCCTTGCACCCTTACATTTCTTGTTGCATTCTTCTTGCACATTTCTGTTGCATTATATAAAGTCTGAATGCTGATGATGATCTTTCAACCTTGTATTTTTTGAAGGCCTTCTCCTTTGCTTTTATATGCATTTTTACATTGAAGTTAAGCCATCCAGGACTTCTGTTAATATGCTCTTAAAGCAAACCCATCTCTCCTCCATGTTCTTTGGTCTTAAGATTTTATCCCAATTTATGCCTTCTAGCAAGGTTCATAGTTTAGGGAAGTTGGCTCTTTTGAAATTCAGTGTTTTTATATTCCCCTTATGTTTCCTATTTGTGTGATTTATACTGAAGCCAATTGATCTGTGATCACTGTTACCTAAATCGCCCCGTATTTCCACATCCATGATCAGGTCTGTATTGTTGGTAATCAGTAGATCCAATAACGCTTTATTTATAGTTGGTGTGTCTACCATCTGACCCATAAAATTGTCCTGCAAGGCATTTAAGAATTGGTGATCCCTAGATGAAAGTGTGATTCCCTCCGCCCAGTTTATGTCTGGATAATTGAAATCCACCATTCCCATCCTTGCTGCTAATCCAGTTTGTGATAGGAGATCTGTTTCCCCTTCCTCCTTCAGGTTAGGAGGGCTATAGCATAAGCCCAGTATTATTTTCCCCTTAGCTTCATCCATTTGGAGCTCTATCCATAAGGATTCTGTCTCCTCTCTAGCTCCCTTGGTGATGTCATCTCTCACATTCACTTGTACATTATTCTTGATATATAGGCATACTCCTCCCCCTTTTTTACCCTCTCTATCCTTGTGATAAAGGGCATACCATTGAATGGCTGCCAGCCAATCATGATAGCTGTTGAATCAGGTCTATGAAATTCCCACAATATCCAAATCTTCCTCATTCAACAGTATCTCTAGTTCACCCATCTTGTCCGCCAGGCTCCTGGCATTGGTGAACGTGGCACGTAGTTTAGACTGGTCTCATATTATCCTCTTATTGGGTGTTCTGAGCTTGCAACTAGGACTTGCTACTATACCTACCTTGGGCTTATGTACTTTGGTCAACCTATCACTAATGCCCCCAATACTACCCTCCGGAATATGTTTCGCTCTGACTATCTCTACCTCCGGATCCTCCGCCCATCATCTAGTTTAGAAACCCCTCCAACTTTTTGGACATCTTCATTCCCAGCTGATCTGCACCCTCCTCATTTAGGTGCAGTCCATCCCTTCTATAGCACTGGTTATTGGAACAGAGAGGCTGTGGGAGGAGGGGGGGAGGGTCCATGATTTATAATGGGTCACCAACACAGAGGGAGGGGAAGTTATTATTACACTCTGCCATTAACCACCAATTCTAACAGGAGGGGCAATTATTGTTCCAGATAGGCAATGACCAGTGGGGGATCCCTGCTCAGTGGGGATCAGCGGAGAGATCCCCCGCTGAGCAAACAGATTCTGTTTCACAGGGGCTCCTATGTGAAGGGGGTCATATACATTTTAATGTATACTAAGAGTACATAAGTTTACTATAAGACCAGAAGTAAGTCCAAATGGCAGATTAAAAAATTAGACAGAAAGATAAGGCCAGGAGATCAATCTAAGAAGAAGGCAGAGAAACTGTAATTGCCTTGGGCCATGGGAAAGCCTGAAATCATGGCAATGAGGAAGGTAAGAGCTTACAGACAGCTGCATCACTACATCCCCACTACAGGGGGTGTTAAACTGACAACTGGCTGTGACAGGAAGTGGAAGAGCTGGAATTCCCACAAAGTTATTGCTGGAGGAGGAGGAGTACACAAAGGTGCCCTGCATGCAGAACATGGAGCTGTAATGCACAGGAAATAAAAAGTAAGGCTCTGTGGCAAAGATCAGTGAAAAAATCTAATTGGAGTTATGTTTTAATCATTATATCCTTAAATAAAATACCAAAATTAATAAAATATAAATAAATGTATATTTTAGGCCGGTACTTCAACTTTTTTTTTCTTTTTTCCATACAGTAGTGCTGTAAATGTGAAAAAAATAATATTTTTACTGGACTAATTCAAATATATATAAATATACTGTATGCATAAGCAACCAGCTTCTTGTATACACTGGGCATTTTAAAAATACAATATTTACCACCCTGATTCATGTTTACTTAACTACTTGGGTGATTTTTCAAGCAAGATCATTTTGCCCCACAGTGCCAGAGTCTCTTAATGTGTAACTGCAGCTATGGTCCACTTACACTTTATATCATCATAAATCAGCTACACTTTGATTTACTAATAGACTGTGCACTTTGCAAGTGTAGTTGCTATAAAGGTTATTAAATGAGGTAAGGCTTCACTCTGCAAAGAATACCCAATCATGTGCAAGGAAAAGAAAAAAAAACAGCATTTTTGCTTGCATATAATTGGATGATGGAACTCAGCAGAGCTTCTGCTGATTTACTAAGCTCTGGAGCAACAGTCTATTTGCCTTTAGTAAATCAACTCCTTTGTATTACTATATATCAGTTACACTTTATAACACTTTTAAATTTTAGCGATATTAGCTACTATGACAGTGCTCACAGATCAGTCTAGGGTTTTTTTTCTGCGTTTTTATTGCAGAATGATGAACTTGGGTAGGAATAGGAGCATACCCCAGAACTGCAAACTTGAGTACTGCTTGATGTCTGGATGCTATTCACAAAGTTCTGGCTGTATTGCACAACTCCTGGCTGTACTGCACTTGCCTCTTACTTCAATGACACTGTAAGGGCTCATTGACATGGTCAGCCAAGTGGCAGTAAAAACAGACAATTGAGACACATTTTTTACTTCCCCCAACCACCCACCAACCACCCACCTAAAGAAGGACATGCAGCAGGTCAAGGCTGTATACATGCCACGGCCATAATGCTTTTCTATGCAGGAGTGGGAAAAATTGAACTTCATATTGCATTCTGCGCTGCTCAACATAACCAATTTAAGCACTCAAAGCAGAGCTGAAACCTCACTGCAACTGTGTTCAGCACACGTCGTTGTGACATGGTGGTTCAGCCTTTCTAAGGCTAAACAGGTGGCGAGGAGGTGACAAATCACCCCCTTACTGCTTAGCAAATACACTGCCCTCAAGGAGTTTACAATCTAAGGTCCCTGCTTCAAATACATACTGTACATATACTAGGGCCATTTTAGACAGAAGCCAACTAACTTACCAGTATATCTTTGGAAAGTGGAAGGAAACTAGATTAACCAGAGTAAGCCCATGCAGGCACTGGGAGAACATGCAAACCTCATGCAGATAGTGTGTAGACTCGCATTTTTAACTGGGGACCCCATTTTTGCAAGACAGAAGTGCTAACCACTAAGCCACTAACCACTAAGCCACCGTGCTTGTTTCTTTTTTTAAATGTTGACAATTTAACTAAAAGTAACCCTTATCCTACCCTAATAAGGCCAAAAATTACTTCTTCCTCCCTAGGTTTTTTTTTTTTTTAAAGAATATGATTATTTTCTGTTTAAACGCAGTCTATTTTGCTTTGCTCTCTAATATACAACAACATGTTTGTAATTAGCTTCACTATGTCACACTAATTGTAAAAGATATCTGCCCACACTGAAGAGCTTATTGTTTAAGTTTTTTTTCTTTTTGCAATTACAATTTTTGGAACAAAAGCCTATATAAATCTTGTCCTTTCTCAGATTTAAGAGTTAAGAAAACACTGCAGGTGCAGGTAATGTTATACTAAGGTTTATACTAGAATTTACCGGATGCTTACAAATGTCCAGTAGATTATATGAAGGGTCAAACCTCATCGTCATGACCCCAGGGGATGCCTACTGGCTAGGAGAGCCTCATATTCATGATGCAGTGCCAGCAGTCCAGAGTCACATCCAAATTATAATTATAACATTTGGTGTAATTATAGCTTCATGTTAAGGGCCATTCCTTTATTTGTCCAGACACTGAGCATGCACATTGCTTGTCAAAACAGTATTTTACATTAATCAAAAAAAAAGAAATGAATAAAATCAAAAAGAGCAAGACTAAAAATAATTGATTATTATACATAAATATAACAACAATTACTGTATAAGACCAAGATATAGTATATTGGACCAGTACCTCAGACATGCATCCGGTATAACAATGGTCAGTGTAACAAATATCATAATGTTTCATATATCAAAGAGACAGATATCGGTACAAAACATTTAGCCTTCATTTGATATGCAAAATAATCTAACAAAAATGTATATATATAAAAAAAAAAGGCTCTTAACTAAATAAGACCACAAATGGGGAGACCACAGTTACAACCCAATGCATAATCTAATATAGCATTGTATGGATGGCACACTTACTGTTGATGACTATATGAAGGGTGAACTACCAACCACAAATATACTATGTAGTGGTCAATAGTTAGATTTGGAACCTGGAAGAAGGGAGGGGGCAGGGGCGTAACTAGAAATTACATGGACCCATAGCAAAATGTTGTATGAGGCCCCCCTGCAAACAGACCCCCCCCCCCCCCACACAAAAAAATTAACTAATGCCATTGAACAACAGATTACCACAATAGTTGAGAACCTCTTTAACCCTTGCAGCGCAGGCACAGCCCAGATTTAAGTTCAGGGCAAAGTTCTGCTTTAAGTGCTCTAACATGCAAATGACTAGTGCCCAGAGCAACCAATCAGCATCCAGGTTTTATTTTCAAACTGCAGAAACAACAGCTGCAAACTTAATGGTTGCTATTGGCAACAAGATATCTCCTCCAAAGGCACAGCCCCCCAACAATGTATGAAGCGGTACAGGTGAGCATAATATAGAGAAGCCGAGAAGGTCACAAGGTCTGCGGAGCTCTGAGGGTACAGTCCCCCTGATACACACTGGCCCTAGGAGCCAGCCTCCTCCGTGCCCCTGACACCACTGTGCCCTCACCACCACCTCCCCATTACCCCCACCACAGTCCTCACCTGCAGATGTGGCACTCAGCTTCACAAAGCGGACCAGCGGCTCCCCTCCACCGGCTTCCGCCAACATCATACACGGTGCACCAGCAAATCGTTCCACCCGGAAACACGTAGCAGCACAAAGTGTCCACTCATCATCTGAACCCACAGAGGGCAGGCTAGAGCGGGGAATCTCACGGATGATGGGGAACTGAGGCGCCACTCGGCAGCGGGCCCCACTCGGCTGGGGGCTTAATAGCGCCCGCGTGGGGTCACTATGGTGGTAGTTCTGCCACTGAGGGGGTAAGGTATATATTAGTGAGAACAGAGAAAATAGTCACATAACAAATAGTAATATATGGTTCTAACGTATAGTGAAATTTTAAGCTCCTCATTCAGTCCAACTGGGACAGTACATCCAAGACATAAATCCAATAGTTTTCCCTTTAGCAGAGACACTGAAATCTCTCTGCCACAGCATGTATGGCCTAACCCATTTATGCCTGATGTTCCATTATTGGAACGGTAGTGATGTGGGAGATACGTATATCCTATTGCTCAAGGTCATCGACGAGGTCTGATTTTTCACACGTCTACCTCCTGAGGGCATGGGCGTCCGCAGGTAGGGGCAAGGGGGGTCAAGTGCCCCCCCCCCTGGAATCGGGGATCGTATCTTAAATTCAGCACAGTTGCTTCTCTATCGGGGTACGGGCAGCCCTTACCTGGGTGCCAACTGCCAGTGGGGTGACACCATCAAGGTGCTGTCAAGCCCCCCATCAGTGTAGTGGGACTTTGGCTCTTTTCCCTGCTCAGTCCAGCAGAGAACTCTGTGGAGTTGTGACTGGCGAGCTGCGGGCTGTCAGAGGTTTCCCCCGCTCTTCCTTCCTTTCTCCTGTCAGGGAGAAGAGATGGCGGCTCTCACCATGTTCCCCGCCCAGCTTCCTGCCCGCTCCTTCCCTACTGGCCATAACTGAGGGCCAATCAAAAGAGACTAGGAGAGGATATCATCATGAGACACGTAGTCTTAAAGATTGGCCGCCCCATTTTCCACAGGGAGGAGGCTACAGCTCTATCAAGAGAGAGATTGAGAGACTGCAGCCTGGAAAAAAAGCTGAGGGAGAGAGTGCTACAGGACCAAGAATGAGAGCCACACTACCCAGTGCCACTAGAGAAAGAGCCACACTGCCCAGCGCCACCAGAGAGAGAGCCACACTGCCCAGCGCCACCAGAGAGAGAGAGCCACACTGCCCAGCGCCACCAGGGAGAGAAAGGCTGAGCCACTACCAGGGTAATGACATACTAAACTACTGACCAGAGTTGGCCCCAGGGGGAACCAAGAGTGAGCGATCGTCCAGCCGGAGGGATCACTGCTGTAGTTTTGCTGGGCTGGCCTGTTAGCCATTATCCATTACTTATCCTAAGGATTGTACTCTGTCTGCAGACTCTGACCATGATAATGTGATAATTACATTGTTGAAAAGGGGCTGTGCATGAGTGACCCTAAAATGATGCCCCCCCTAAAAAGAGTTCTGCAGACGCCCATGCCCGAGGGTACATGTTTTCACGTTGTGCACAAAGTTAGTCACTGCTGCAGATACTGGCATGCTGTGAGCTTGTCAAAAAGTGATGTAAATTTTCGGATTTTTGAAGGACAGGTAAATACAACTTTACTGCACTACATCCTATACTAGTATTTTTTTCTCTATTATTTCTCTACTAATTATGCTATTGTGATGTAAAAAGAAAATACCAAAATGATTATTGTTGTATTAGTTATGGGTATGACATTTTGCATGTTCTATTCTTGTAGCACTAGGCAAAACTACTACCACTAGGACTAATAATATATTTTTCAGTTTTTTTCAGTTGGAATTATTTTTTTACAAGTCTCAAGGTGCCTCGAACTTTAAGTTAACATAACTAACCTGTTAGAGACAGATGACAGCATAGAAGCAAGTGCTACAGTCATACAACCACCTGAAAATGCTTTAGCACCTGTTTCTAATGAGGACAGAAACAGGTGGTAGAAAGGTGGAACAATAAATAATCTGCCAGGTTCTTTGTTGCGCCCACCTTCATATCTTATTCATGATGACTCTGATGCTGAGCCTGACTCAGATGATCCCTCATACGCACCTGAAGATGACTCTCCTGATAATTAAGTTAGATCTACATCCACTGCGCAGAAACCCCCTCCATCAAAAAGAAAGAAAGTGACAAAATGTGTTCGTAAATGGAAAAAAGCTGACCTAAGTGCACATCCCATAGTAGGTAGAGTTACAGAACCACCAGTTTCTACAATAAAATGAGAACTCCCACAGAAGTTCTTGAACTTTTTCTCGATTACAAGGTAGTTGAACTCATTGTCACATGCTGCAACTTATAAGCTCAAAGTAAGGAGGTGGTATGCCATTATCTGGAGACTCATGGTCATCCTCCAGAACGTGGCCAAAGAAGAAGATCTTCTCAGAACCGTAATGTTGACTCACATTATGATGGCATGAATCGTGTGATAGTCAAACAGGGAAAGCAAACGCGGTGTGCTGAAAGTCTTAAGAACACCACTTTTCAATGTGAAAAATGTGATATTGCCCTATGTGAGGTGTTCTGTTGAACATCACAATAAATAGCAGGTGTCATCACCTCCTTAGACAAGAAACATGGTTTTATACATTATGTACAATGTAGCAGTGGTTTTGCTGAGTGTTCCATTTTTGGAATGCCACATAACTGAACAATGTAAAATATAAAAAAAAAAAAATTCTCTTACAATTCTTGTTCCTTGATATTTTCTAGGTAACACATGAATTTCCTGCAAAAATACAACCTCAGGCATAAACAGGTTAATAACCCAAGTCCTTCTGTAGATTTGTTGTGCAATTCCAAAAAATGTCTGATGCTCTCTGAACCATTTCCGGAGGGTACAGATGGTCCTCCCTACATAATATTGACCACACAGACAGGACAGACAATAGACAACAAATTCTGACAAGCACATGTGGAATTCTTTTATTTTATATGTTTTATGTGTGATAATAAATTGATTCTGGCCATGGGCTACAAATTTGCACATCATACACAGGGTTTTCAGCATTGATACATGCCTATAATGGAAATTAACCTAAGGGAAGGGGAACCAGACTGTCTGGATTTTAGTTATCTGGGTACCACCCTACTCTTGATGTTGCAGGCTTTCCTATATGAAAATTTTGGTTCATCTGGTATAAGGCTTCTGAGGTGAGGATCTTGTTCTTATATTTGTGTATGTAGCACTGACCCCTGAAGGAGCTGCTGATTTGATTTGGGCCTGCACTTTGCTAAGGAACCCCCTTAACTTGACTCAATCCCCTTGACACAGCTGGGGTGTAATATGAATGAGCAGTGAAATGGTGAGAGATAACCCCACAATGCACAATACAATAAACCTGTGATACCCGATGGCTCCACCTGCTGAGAGGAAAACAGTACTCCACACAACTGAGGTACTTACCCATAAATGTACATTACTATAAATTGTGATAGGCAGGTGGTTACAATAATTGTACTGTCACCCTAAAATGAAATGACAGAACAATGAATTCAACACAAAAATTATACAAATTAAAAATACAAGGGAGCTCCCCCTACTTTAAGAAATAGTTGCAAGATCTTGTTAATAGTACATAGTCTTTAGTCTTCGTTTCTTCTGCTAGCTATGACAATGCACAATACAATAAACCTGTGATACCCGATGGCTCCACCTGCTGAGAGAAAAACAGTACTCCATACAATTGAGGTACTTACCCATAAATGTACATTACTATAAATTGTGATAGGCAGGTGGTTACAATAATTGTACTGTCACCCTAAAATGAAATGACAGAACAATGAATTCAACACAAAAATGATACAAATTAAAACTACAAGGGAGCCCCCCCTACTTTAAGAGATAGTTGCAAGATCTTGTTAATAGTACATAGTTTTTTAGTCTTTGTTTCTTCTGATAGCTATGACGGTCTTTATAATTTGTAATCCAAAAGGCAAAAAGGTTAGGCTGAACTTAAAAGTGGTCCTACTATCTCTTTAAGTGCTCCAGTGAGAGTTCCCTCCGGTATAGTGCAATGCTCAAGATGCAACAAGGGTTAGGCCTTGAGCCTGCCTAAAATCAGTTTCTGTAAGCTTCTTCCATGATACTACAAATCCCAGCAAACACTGTATGTGATTCTATCTGAATGCAAGTGTGTAACAGGATGTGGGCTGCAGCCTGCTCACCAAAGATTGCTGCAATGCAATGGGTGAGCCGGGTCCTGTGACGCTCCGGGAAGTGTCTCTGGATCTCTCCCGATCCAGTCACCATGTCTCTCACATTGTCAGATGACTGGCAATGACTGTCGCTGCAGTGCTTCCTAATGGCCTTAGGCCGCTCCTCCTGAAGGCCTCAGCATGGGTCCTCATAGGATAGACCATGCGTTCGGAAGAGACCTAAAATGGCCACGTGAGGCCCTTTTATAATCTACTAAGCATGCAATTCTGTCCCAGGTGACCATGGGAAGGGCATCTGGCATTCTGGGTAGGTAAAGGTCAATAAAAAGGAACATAAACACTTCACATCACTTCCTATGATGCTTTCCAATGTTCAAGAAAGAAAGATTCAATTCCATTACTTTCTATTGGCTGCTAGATGGCGCCAAATACTAAGTCATGATAATGTCCACAGACTTACATCATAATAATTTCAACAAAGATCAATAGGCAGTAATGTCAGCGCTACATGAATAATAATTAATTATGTTTAGTCTTGTTCGCTTTGATTTTATTAATTAAATTTGTTCAATTTAGATACATTCTCTGCTATACTGAGTTTATGTCATACATATGAAGAGAGGGATACATGTACTTTGCTGGCTTTTTTAGCCATCAGATACATTTCTTTATATGTATTGTGCAGTGTTACCAAAGTCCTCCCTGACTTGTTTCCCAGCAAGTGGACAGCATGATTTTATAGTTTATTTTTTAATGTGTTAATATGTGTAATATATGTACAGTATCTCACAAAAGTGAGTACACCCCTCATACAATGTAAAGTAGTAAGTGTATAGCTTTTATAACAGTGTAAATTTGCTGTCCCCTCAAAATAACTCAACACACAGCCATTCATGTCTAAACCACTGGTACACAATTGAGTACACCCCCTCAGTAAAAATGTCCAAATTGGGCCCAATGTGTCAATACTTTGTGTGGCCACCATTATTTTCCAGCACTGCCTTAAATCGGAGTTCCACCCACATATTTTATTTATTTATTTTTTATACAAACTCTTACTATTGCAGAATGCATATTAAACAATCCTTATTCTTGTCATTAGCGCTGCATTTCTGATTATTTCATTTAAAAAATACCTTCAGCCTTCTCAGGCATTTCCATCTTACTTGTGGGCAGGTGAAGCCCACTAGCATAATCTTCTGGGATATGGCGCTGCTGTATTCCCAGCATGCACCTCCAGTTCTCGTGCATGCGCAGTAAAAGTACATAAGGCGCCGCAGTGAGGAAGGGAAATATTCAAAGGGGCCACATAGCAACAGACATTAAAAAGTACGAAAACATTTTTTTTTTGTCCAAATGTCATTGGTTAGGTTATTTGCCGCACAGTCATATCAAGTTATTTTTGTGGATGTAACTCCGCTTTAACTCTCTTGGGCATGGAGTTCACCAGAGCTTCACAGGTTGTCACTGGAGTCCTTTTCCACTCCTCCAATGCGACATCATGAAGCTGGTGAATGTTAGAGACCTTGCGCTCCTCAATCTTCTGTTTGAGGATGTTCCAGAGATACTCAATAGGGTTTAGGTCTAGAGACATTCTTGGCCAGTCCATCACCTTTACCCTCAACTCCTCACCTGGTTGCCGCCACACACGTTTGACGCCATCTGAACCAAATAAGTTAATCTTGTCTCATCAGACCACAGGACATGGTTCCAATAATCCATGTCCTTAGTCTGTTTGTCTTCAGCAAACTGTTTGCAGGCTTTCTTGTGCATCATCTTTAGAAGAGGCTTCCTTCTGGGATAACAGCCAGCAAATCAATTTGATGCAGTGTGTGGTGTATGGTCTGAGCTATCCTCCCACCCCTTCAACCTCTGCAGCAATGTTGGCAGCACTCATATGCCTATTTACCAAAGACAATCTCTGGATATGATGCTGAGCATGTGCACTCAACTTATTTGGTCGACCATGGGAGACCTCTTCTGAGTGGAACCTGTCCTGTTAAACCACTGTATGGTCTTGGCCACCATGCTGCGGCTCAGTTTTAGGGTCTTGGCCATCTTCTGATAGCCTAGGCCATCTTTATGTAGAGCAACAGAGAGTTCTTTGCCATGAGGTGCCATTTTGAACTTCCAGTGACCAGTATGAGAGAGTGATAGCACCAAATTTAATGCACCTGCTCCTCATTTACACCAGAGACCTTGTAACACTAACGAGTCACATGACACTGTTGAGGGAAAATGGCTAATTGGCTAATTGGGTCCAATTTGGACATTTTCACGTGGGGTGTACTCACTTTTGTTGCCAGCAGTTTAGACATTAATGGCTATGTGTGGAGTTATTTTGAGGGGGACCACTCACTGGTCCCACCCAACTCTTCAAATTCACGCACTTTCACCACCCATCTATTCTATGTATGACCTCTCTGCAATCCAGGGGCTTAGGTTTGAAGAAAGAGCTGTTGTGCATGCTCCGAAATGGATCACTGCCCCCTTCCTGACGTCACTTCCATTATATGCATTCTATGCAGACGGCATGCACTCCATAATCCTGGATGTGTGACAAACACCATTACCCTGTGCTACTAGCTCCCCCTGCAGCTGCTGGCCATCACTGCAAGTGGAGAGACAGTGTCAGGAGCCCTATCAGGAGGATTATGATGAGCCTGATTTATTGCTACTTCTTGTAAGTGTTTTTATATAATAAATTGTAGGTGTTCTGAACTTAGCAGTGTCTTCTTGCTTTTCCCTAGCTTCTAAAACAACACATGTTCTTAAATCTACTCCATATTAATGCTAAAAAATAACTACAAGTAGCCATGGCAACACATAGGAGCACCATCTGCCGATGAAGTGGAGGATCGGGCAAGTAAAAGGGCTTCTCCTCTCATCTAGACTAAACAAGCAAGTAACCCTTCAGGTGCAGGTGCAGCTCCACTCCTGTGGTATAATTTTCAAGTTTCCAGGAGTTGGGCTTTAACTTTAAGAAATCTATACTTCTTGCATGACTGACCCTAAACAAATATACAGTTTGTGATATCAGAGTGAAGTTAGAACACCTGACCTGCATTCTTGTTTCAGGTCAATGACTCTGTGCAGTGCAGTCTGTTTATTTAGCTCAGGTTTTCTAAAAGAAAATGTTGTTTATATTTTGCATTCATAAAGAAAATGCAAAGCATTCTATAGAGTCTATGCTGAGCGGCCAACCTCCTGTGTTCAGAATACATAAGGCCAACCACTCAGTATGAGACCAGGAAGTAAGTAGAGATCATTAGCGTGGTGGGGTCTACTTCAGTGATTTCTAACTTCCAGGGGCATCAGTCAGGTATGATATATACAGAGTTACACTGGTCCAAGCTAGACCAGTGTAATTATATTTAATTTAGCCATACCTGGAGTTATTCTTAACCATCTCCTGCCCGCCATATAGTAAAATGACAGCACAAGGTGGCTCTCTTATTCGTATGACGTCATCCTACTCTCCCGCACAGCCCAGCAGTAAATCCAATAAGTGCCCATCAGTGTCCCGGCCATCAGTGCCTCCTATCAGTGCCCATTAGTGCCGCCTATTAGTGCTTATCAGTGCTGCATATTAGCACCTCCTATCATTGCCCATCACTGCTGCACATTAGGGCCTATTCATCAGTGCCACCTTATCAGTGCCCACCAGTGCCCATCAGTGCAGTCTATCAGTGGCCATCAGTGAAGCCTCATCAGTGCACATCAGTGAAGGAGAAAAAAAAACAGAGCTGCAAGACCGCACAATTGTCATTCAAAGTGCAACAGAGCTTAAAGCTGCAAATTGGCCTTAGAAGGCAGTGAAAGTGCCCAGTATTGAAGTGGTTAAGGATTGGTAAGCTACAATATATTACATGATATATATATATATATATATATATATATATATATATATACACATATACACATTATTACATATTCTACATTACATTTATATTATATTACTATGATATATTATATTTTTGTTTTTGGGTTTAACACCACTTTAACCTTTTACTTTGGCCCCTCAACCATAACGTTAACTCTACCTGAACCTTTAACTAAAAGTTGAGATTTTAAGCTAAAGGGTGGTAACGGTATGAAGAAGATAAGTGCTATTAAGTAACATTGTATTTCTCATGTCATTTAAAGGCCACAAAAAGGACACCATTTTCTATTCCTGGAACTGTACTGTAGCTTGTATTAAAAGAGACAAGGTGTATTTATTTTGGTGAAATGGAAAGAGTTCAATGCAAATAGGACATATTTCGGGGTCATAATTTCAATTTGCAATTTTAATTTGAATCTGTCACAGGCATTTAAAAGTTGACTATAAATACAAGAGAATCACAGCAAGTCTAGGAAGTGCTAATCATAATGTTGCATTTAGGTGTGTTTGGAAAAGTCTTGTCTACGTAGATGACATGGTTTTGACAATGACAAGATAATTGGTCAATTATCAACTAAAAGCAGAGAGGACCGCATTGCAAACCAGGGGCTTCATTATTCATTTTATCCCATGAGAGCCGAATGAATCGGGAAATGGCTGGATGAATTTACTTTGAAGTTAATGATATTTACTAGCATATATTTCTTAAATGTGAGCTTTGAACAAACTCTTCCTTTCTAGAATACTGTGCTCTCATATCATTAAGTATTCATTATAAGCAATGTAAATTCAAAAACAAATATCTAAGATAAGCTTTTCCATGAGATTTCAAAATTTTTTTTTGAAATTCTAATTACATACTTCAGTATTTTTTTTTATAAAATAATACCTGGTGATCACTAATAATAATACCTGGTGGCACTTCTTGGTAAAGGATGACAACACCCTGTTGATGGTTCGATGTCAATGTAAGGAAGGTCCAGATCATTCCAGTACTATAAAACAAGTGTGGTTGCATGAACGTGGTCCTGTGCATAGGGTCATTGCCAGACACGCATTTATTTGGCACTGGTTTGCAATGACCCATATAAGCTGGAGTGTGATATGGACAGCTTACCTACTGTGTTGTAACTGAGTGTATTGCAGCATGGCCCCATTCACCTAAATGGGTAGCATTTGGCATCAGTACTGACCTCCCAATGCGACATTCCATAAAATTTTTATTAGACATGTGCAATTAGTTTGAATTTTCAATTCGTACGAATTTTCCAGAAATTCGTACATTCGTACGAATCCGAAATACGAATTTTTATGCATACAAATTCTGTACGAAATACTAAATTTCATTTACAAATTTCCAAATTCATAACGAAAATTCGTAATTATTACGAAAAGTTACCAAACTAAAAGTTCAAACCCCAGGAAGTCAGCACAGCACAGGGATGGTGGAAACCCCTCATAACGATAAATTCATCATAACAAAAATTTGTAATTGTTACGAAAAGTTAACGAACCTAAAAGTTAAAAACCCAGGAAGTCAGCACAGCACATGGATGGTGAGAACCCTTCATAATGATACATTCATCATAACGAACATTCATTAATTTTACGAAAGGTTAACGAAACTAAAGGTTAAAAACCCAGGAAGTCAGCACAGCACAGGGATGGTGGGAGCCCCTCATAATGATAAATTCATCATAATGAATGTTCGTTGTTTTAACGAAAAGTTTACGAATCTAACAATATTCGTATTTCGTATGAATCCGAATTGAATTTTGGACACGAGTGACGAAATATGATTTTTTTTGATGGTGCCCATGTCTAATTTTTGTTTACAGCCAGAATGGCTTCATGTTCCAGTTTAGGTGAGTGGTTGGTGCACAGTAAAACCGCAACCTAACTGCATGCTTTTACCTCTGTCCCCAGCCACCTGTGTGAACAGGGGCTTCGTCAGGGGAGCTCTCTCTAAGCCCTTGTACACGCGGTCGGACATTCCGATGGAAAATGTCCGATCGGACCGTGTTGTCGGATAATCCGACCGTGTGTAGGCTTCATCTGACTTTTTCCTTCGGAATGTCCGACCAACAAAGTTTGAGAGCTGGATATAAATTTTTTCCGACAACATGATCCGATCGGACTTTGTCCGATCGTTTGTAGAGAATTTCCGATCAGACAAAGTGCCACGCATGCTCAGATCAAATTCCTAGAACAAAGCTAATAGTAGGAAAAAATCGGATGGATTTTGTTGTCGGAATGTCCGACTGTGAGTACAAGGGCTAAGAGAGCTTCAGATAGTAAAAACCCATCATGGGTTCTATCCCTTTCCTATTGTTTCTAAAATTAAATTAAATAATGTTGTGGCTGAAGGTATACTTTAAGATGACATAGGGGTCTATTAAAAAAAATGAATGTGAAAAGTGTTTACTATCCTTGATAAATTCTGGCCAGAATTTTCTCAATACAGTGATTTCTTATGATTGCCAGCTCCATCTTGGGACCATAATGTAGTATTTTTTGTGATTGAGATATTTCAGAAAAAAATACCGCATTATGCTCACTAGGTAGAGCTGACAGTAATAGGAAATCATTGTAGAAAGATATGGCCAGAACTCGTCAAAGATGGGTGAATGCATGTCACATTTGTCCAATTTTTTTTTTGTAAACTTCTATGTAAAGGACAATTCACTTCCAAATCTTCTGAGTCTTAAAGGCGCCAGATTTAAAAAAAAAGTCAGTATTCAAAGCAGCCAAACTTGGCGTTTTGAATTCTTTTAAGTGCAAAAAAGGGATTTGGAGCCTTATAGACCCCAGATCCCTTCAAAAAAAAAAATACCTGACACGTGATTATTGCGGTCAGAATGGTTGTTTACATTCCTTTTGACAGCAATAAAAGTAACCAAAAATATTTTTTTTTTAAAGGGACTATGTAAATAAATAAATAAAATAAATAATAATAATAATAAAAAGTAAATCTCCCCATCCCTCCATGCTCGTGCACAAAAGTGAACGCAAATGCAAGTCCTGCCGCAAATGTAAACAGTGTTCAAACCAAATGTGAGGTATTGCCAAGATTGTTAGAGCGAGAGCAATAATTCTAGCACTAGACCTCCTCTGTAACTCTAAACTGGTAGCCGTTAAAATTTTTTAAAGCATCACCTGTGGAGATTTTTAAATACCGTCGATTTTCACCATTCCACAAGTGTGCGCAATTTTAAAGCGTGACATGTTAGGCATCTATTTACTTGCTCTACATTATACAAATAAGTTAGCTATCTTTACTGTTTTTTTTTTTTTTTAATTAATGAAATTTATTTTTTCCCTAAAAATTGCACTTGAAAAACCGCTGCACAAATACAGTATGACGTAAAATATTGCAACGACAGTGCGCATGTGCGAGCACGGTGTTCCACACCGCCCCATATCAACGGTGCCTACAGCATCATACTGCGCTCCCAGGACTGCTCACAGCGAGGGGATTGCCCTCATAACTGCCATAGAACACCCCCAGGTGATTAATTCGACCTAGAGCTGCATTTTGAAGCCTCCACCCGGGCCGGGTGTACCAAGATGGCTGCCACTGCTGGAACACAGCCTCATGATCCCAGCATGGAAGGAGCCCCAGAACACAGACAAGTGCTCACCCCACCCACTTTGACCCACACCCCAGTCATTCATGGGAGTTGCCAGCAAGCCCTAACACCCTCTTCCACTTCCACAGAATCCCTCATTGACTGTACGATCAGTGACCATACTTTCTCCCCTGCTGGGCCTAATGCACCTTAGTTCACTGACTTTTCCACTCCAGGCCTTCCAGCCCAGGATCACAGCTTTAATGCAGCTGATCTATATTACAAATTGTGAGCCCTCCTGGAAAAGGGATTGGTGACCACAGCAGTCAAAATCACGGGGGACAAAAAATCTGATCTGCAAAACATAGTCTCCCATATGGAAGCAATTGAAAATAAGCTGAAGCAGACCATGGCGGTTTCTAACCAAAACTTGGATCTGATCCAAACCCTTCATAAACAACTGGACACTGTCTTATCACGCATAGATGATCTAGAAACAGATCAAGAAGGTACAACTTTAGGATCAGGGGCCTACCAGAGACAATCACAGATGTCACGGCGGCAACCCGAAACCTAAATAAAAACACAGATACCGAACACCCCGCAACATTGTCTGGAGCTCTGATCTCCAAATCATGTAAGTTTAACTGGATCTCAGACACTAAAGACCCAGAGGGTAGGTTCCTTTTAGTTAACCACTTCCCGACCAGCGCACGACGATGTACGTCGACAGAATGGCACGGGCAGGCATATTGGCGTACAGGTACGTTCAATATTCAATGCCGCCCTGCCATCGGGAGCGCGTGATTACTGTATAAATGACAATGGTCCCAAAAATGTGTCAAAAATGTCCGATGGGTCCCCCACAATGTCGCAGTCACAATAAAAACCGCTGATCGCCGCCATTACTAGTAAAAAAAAAATAATAAAAAATTATTAATAAAAATGCTATAAAACTATCCCTATTTTGTAAACGCTATAACTTTTGCGCAAACCAATCAATAATCGCTTATTGCGATTTTTTTTACCAAAAATATGTAGAAGAATACGTATCGGCCTAAACTGAGGGAAAAAAATGTTTTTTTATATATTTTTGGGGGATATTTATTATAACAAAAAGTAAAAAATAATGCGTTTTTTTCAAAATTGTCGCTCTATTTTTGTTTATAGCGCAAAAAATAAAAACCGCAGGGGTGATCAAATACCACCAAAAGAAAGCTCTATTTGTGGGAAAAAAAGGACATCAATTTTGCTTGGGAGCCACGTCGCACGACCGCGCAATTGTCAGTTAAAGCGACGCAGTGCCGAATCGCAAAAAGTGGTCTGGTCTTTGACCAGCAAAATGGTCCGGTCTGCAAGTGGTTAAGGGAACAATTGAGGAACAAATGTACTCCCTGGTGTCCTATTATACCCCTAACAAGGGGCAGGGGTTATTCTTTTCCCATCTCTTTGACATCCTTAACCCCATGTTGTAGGGCACAGTCATCCTGGGGGGTGACTCCAATGTTACCTTTGATCAGGGAGTAGATAAATATAATGCCCTGTACACACGGTCGGACATTCCGACCACAAAATCCATCAGATTTTTTCAGAAACTGGTGTTGCATACACACGGTCGGACAAAGTTGACGTTCGTTGCATACGATGTGACTATGTAGAGGCTAGTAGCCAATAGCAATGGTCTCGTAATTTGATCTGAGAATGCATGGCACTTTGTCCGTCGGAATTCTCTACAAATGATCGGAAAAAGTCAGATCGGACTTTTTTGACGGAAAATTTTAGATCCTGCTCTCAAATTTTTTCCGTTGGAATTTCCGATGGAAAATGTCTGATAGAGCCCACACACGATCGGATTTTCCGACAATATAATCCGATCGGATCTTTTCCGTCTGAATTTCCAACCGAGTGTACAGGGCATAAGCCACTCAGAACCCAGCTGACCAGCCCACCCAAAGTAAGCCACAAAATAGCTAAACTAATACATGCACAGGGCCTAGCTGACATCTGGAGAGAACAAAATCCGTCAACAAGAGACTTCATGCACTACCTAAGTCCACACAACACATATGCCAGAATTGACCATATTCTGATTCCCACACACACTATCCCACTTGTCTTAAACTCTCACATTAGAGACCACTCCCTAGTAATAATGACCATCCGCCTTCTCTCCCCAAAGTCTGGCCAGAGGCACTGGAGACTGAATGAGTCCCTCCTCTCTGATCCAGTCAGAGTCACCATGATTGAGAAATCATTACAGGAATACTTTAAATTCAACAATATTGATGGAACCTTGGTGGAGACCTTGTGGGCAGCCCACAAGGCCTTCATCAATTCATTCAATTGTCCATTCAAATTAAGCGGGAAAGGACAGCCGGAATTGAAAGATTAGAGAGAGAATACGCAACGCTTTGAGGCCAACACAAAAAGAAACCTTCAACCACTACAATAGTCCAACTTGATAAAGCCCAGCTGGCACTTAACTAGGCTCTCATGGCACAAGCAGAAAAATACTTTCGCTGGAATAAAAATAAAATTTATACACAGAAAGACAAGACCGGTTTCATACTAGCACCCAAATTGTCACCCTGAATACAGCTTCATGTAATGCCAAAGATCAGAATTCCCAGACAAGGTCCTACAGCGAACCCCACAAAAATTTTAGAGGCATTCAGGATTTTTACACCAAACTGTATATGGCCCATCCCTGAAATAATAACCAATTAATTAATTGGTTCCTGGATAGTCTGCCCATCCCTGCCTTATCCCCCGAACATAAAGAGATTCTGGAAGCACCCTTTACCGAGGAGAAGGTACTAGGTGTCATCGAGACCTTAAAAGAGGATCTGCCCCTGGGCCAGATGGTCTCTCCACCCCATATTTTAAAGCATTTGCTAACATGTTAGCTCCCCATCTAGCTAGTTTTTTTTAGTGCCAAGACCAGGGGCATTGGAGAATCAGGCATGCTACTCTATTTAGACCTACAAAAATCCTTTGATTTGATTTCCTGGCCCTATATCTTTACTTTACCCTTCTAGAGCAATGGGGCTTTGGTGAACGATTCATAGGCTTGATACAAGATCTCTACTCTCAACCACAGGCACATATTCGTCTCCAGGGATACTACTCTAAACCAATACATATAGCAAAAGGCACCAGACAAGGATGTCTACTCTCACCGCTAATTTTTGCCTTGGCAATTGAAACCCTTGCCATTGCAATACATCAAAACCCAAACATAAAAGGGATATCGGTGCTCCCAAACTCATAAATGCGGTCTTTATGCCAACGACATCTTACTATTCCTCAACTCCCCTATCACTTCGATTCCTTCAACTATGCCAGACATTAGAAGAATTCTCTGAAATATCAGGCCTCCAGGTTAACTATTCTATGTCCCAAGCGCTGAATGTATCTCTACAGCCAGACACAGTTACCCTTTTGCAGAAATCCTTCAAATTTGAATAGAGTGAGTCTTCCATTAAATACCTTGGAATTAACTTAACACCTAAGATGGAGTCCCTATCAGTAATTATCCCCCTATGTTCTGTGATCTTGAATCAGATCTTAAGTCTTGGTCCAAACATAACCTATCCTGGATAGGTTGGATAAACTCAATAAAGATGACACTGCTACCCAGACTGATCTACCTGTTTCGCTCACTCCTCATTCCAATTAAAAAGGACTGCATTCAATCCTTTCAAAGCAAGTTACTGAAATTAATTTGGGGAAAGGGTGGATACAGAACTTGACAACGCACCCTGTATGTCATAGGGAAAGTGGGGCTTAGGCCTACTCCAACTACACCAATAATATTTAGCAGCCAGACTTGCCCATCTTTCAATAGTATATTCCAGATTTGAAAAAACGGACTGGGTCCAAATAGAAAGACAAGCAGTTCCCAGCCACACCTTGGACTTCTTGCTGTGGCGTCCCCCAAAAAACCATCCTCCGATTATGGCTCCTACCTTATCTCACTCCTTAGCCCTATGGGACACTATGCGCACATCAACCTCAACAAGCCTGACCTCAACAAGCAAGCTGCTGTCCCATTTATTTAATAATCCTGACTTCCCTCCAGGCATGAACATATTAGCATTCAAATGGTGGCTAAACAAGGGACTGTACCGAATCTGACATTTCTACACCTCCACAGGTCTTCTTTCCCTAAATCACTGCGTCAGTAAGTTGGATCTACCTGCTTCAGAATGCTTCAGATTTAGACAAATTTCACACTTCTTACACTCACTCTGGAAAGATAAACCACTTCCTACTAGGTTCACTGCTTATGAACTCTGGTGTGGACAGGCCATGGAACAGAAGGGAGGGATCTCGATCATCTACTCGTCACTTGTTCTTCCTACCTCCAAATCCCCTTTCATGACTTCCTGGGAGTCAGATTTCCAATTCCACTTCCTTCAAGGGCATTCTAAATACATCCCTCACAGAAGCCAGTCTGAAGGTAATTTTTAGATGATATTACACCCCCTCCAGATTGACCTCTATGTACCCCTCGGCAGACCCTCTATACTTTAAAGGTTGCCAAATTTCGGGAACAATGGTTCACATTTGGTGGGAATGCCCCAGAATATGCCCTTTTTGGAGAAAATCTTCAACTTTATCAACAGGCTCACTGGATGCCAGATCCCCAGGACCCCGATGGTTGCCCTCCTCAATGCTGTGATACCAAAGATCTCTGCTCCCACTCGAAGGCTAATCCACTTTATTCTATTAGTAGCCAAACTTACTGTTGCCAAGGAATGGAAACAACCAAAACTTTCGGCAAGAGCCGCACACAGGAAAATATCCTGTATAATGTCTCAGGAAAAGTTATCCAGCATATTATCAGACACAGTCCACAAATTTGAAGCCACCCGAGAGCCCTGGGCCCATCATGTAGGCATCTCCTGCCTTCCTGGTGTTAAGTCAGACTGAACTGTACCAAAACACTGCTGATAGACAAACTCTAACCTCTCTACTTTCTCTCTCTCCTCAACTTAACCACTTACAGACCGGACCATTTTGCTGGTCAAAGACCAGACCACTTTTTGCGATTCGGCACTGCGTCGCTTTAACTGACAATTGCATGGTCGTGCGACGTGGCTCCCAAACAAAGTTGACGTCCTTTTTTTCCCACAAATAGAGCTTTCTTTTGGTGGTATTTGATCACCCCTGCGGTTTTTATTTTTTGCGCTATAAACAAAAATAGAGCGACAATTTTGAAAAAAACGCATTATTTTTTACTTTTTGTTATAATAAATATCCCCCAAAAATATATATAAAAAAAAAATTTTCCCTCAATTCAGGCCGATACGTATTCTTCTACATATTTGTGGTAAAAAAAATTGCAATAAGCGATTATTGATTGGTTTGCGCAAAAGTTATAGCGTTTACAAAATAGGGATAGTTTTATGGCATTTTTATTAATAATTTTTTATCATTTATTTTTTTTACTAGTAAAGGCAGCGATCAGTGATTTTTATTGTGACTGTGACATTATGGCGGACCCATTGGACATTTTTGACACATTTTTGGGACCATTGTCAGTTATACAGCAATCACTGCTATATAAATGCCATGATTCCTGTGTAAATGACACTGGCAGTGAAGGGGTTAACCAGTGGGTGACAGTGTAGGGGTTAAGTGTTCCTAGGGGTGTGTTACTAACTGTGGGGGGTTGAGCTTTCATTTAGTGAACACTGATCTCTGCTCCAATCACATGGAGCAGAGATCAGCGTCACTAGTTGCTAGGAAGAAAGGAGAAATGCTGTTTACAACGGCATTTCTCCATTCAGCCTTCCCGTGAGACGTTCGCGGGTATGCCCGCGGCGATCGAGTCCGCGGGACCTGCGACCGGACTCACGGGGGTCTCGACCGGCACGCGAGGGCTCCGCCAGCGGCGTGCTCGCGATGGCAGGGCGGCATTGAAGATTGGACATACCTGTACACCAATATGCCTGCCCGTGCCATTCTGTCGACATACATCGGCGTGCGCTGGTCGGGAACCGGTTAATTTCCACTCTCCTCATATTCTATCCCATTTCACCTTGTATATGACCTTGTATATGACTTTCATACCTCCAAATAAAAAAAATTGAAATATAAAAAATATTGCAAGGACCACCATGTTATTCTCTAGGGCAGGGATCCTCAAACTACGGCCCTCCAGCTGTTGCGGAACTACACATCCCATAAGGCATTGTAAAACTCTGACAGTCAAAGACATGACTCGGCATGATGGGAATTGTAGTTTCTGAACAACTGGAGGGCCGTAGTTTGAAGACCCCTGCTCTAGGGTCTCTGCAAAAAAAAAAAAAAGATATATAATGTTTCGGGGTTCTAAATAATTTTCTAGCAAAAAAATGTTACTTGTAAGCAACAAGTGTCAAAAAAAGGCTCCAAGGGATTAATATTGAACATTTGGATTTAAACAATTGTGCAAGCATCATAGGAAATACAAACACAGTAGCATCTATTCATTGTGTGAGTCTTTGCTTTCAGAATATAAATGGTTTGGAGAGTCTTTAGTGATTGTCAAGACCATAATGTGAATTTTATTGGGCAAATAATAAATGTGAAAGTGAAAGGGTTAATCCTTTTGTTACATTCCTGTGTAAACCTTCCCTACATGATGAACGTTCTGCTTTGTTCTGTGGAAGCTAAGATGTATCCCGTTATGAAATTTTCAATTGATTTGTGAAGCTAATAACTTCTCAGAGGATTGTGAAGTACACAATTTGCTACAGGACTAAAGTTACTCATTAAGAAAAAAAAAAAATGTCGCCTTTTACCTGAGGGAGATGAGTATGAGAAATAAGAGCGACTCCGATGACATTTAAACATTTATTTACCTTTTTGTGTTAAAGGAAACCTGTCATGTGAGAAATATATAGGCTGCCACTGCTGATCTTCAGAAATGCCAATTGTAACTGGCATTTGATCCTGTGGCTCCAATATTCTCTGACTCATCGGTATGGCAGACACCTACTTGATGAACAAAAAAAAAATTCTAGGATTAGTCACCTGGACAGCACAAAATTCTAAACAGTTTTTTTTTCTTGGTGAGATTCCCAAAGCTTTCATTGAATCTTTATAATCTGTCTCATCCACAGACTTTCATTGGTATATCTGGCACACTTACTATGCAAGGATTGTAGTATAGGAAAACAAAACAAAAAAACAATAGCAATATTATTTGCACTCCATCACATTTACATCGATGTTGATGATTCTCTTTAAAGGGTCAATCCTCCGAAAAACAAAAGTTCGATAAATGGTTTGTCACCTGCTGGCTGAAATTTTCCTGCTATATTTCCTGGCTCTTCTCCAGCATAACTTGAATTTTGGAATGTCTATATTCACCAGGTGGTTGTACCATTGCTCTTTCTGCATTTCCCATAACAACACTTAAATAAACAGGCAATTTTTATTGTACAAGTTTGGAAGCCACCTGAAATTTATAAAAAAACTTGTACCCGACCTTTGGCCCCAAGGTGCTTGGTGTTCAACCCTTCGGTCCAAGCAACCATTAGTTAGTGCTTTCACTGCCTAGGTACTTACCTAGGCCTGTCACAATGGATCTTGTTGTTGATATTATAATAATCATAAGGGCAATCATTTATTAGGGGGATGTAAGTGAAAAAGTGTGGATGTGTATTGTCTCTGGCCATCTCCTGTGGCATTTCTACAGTCTCTAGCTAACTCCTGTGTCATGTCCACAGTTTCTGGCCATCACCTGTGGCATTTTAATAGTCTTTAGCTGTTTCCTGTGACATGTTCACAGTCTCTGGCCCTCACTTGTGGCATTTCCACAGTGTCTAGCTGTCGCCTGTGTCATGTTCACAGTCTCTGGCTGTCACCTTTGGCATTTCCACAGCTTTTAGCTGTTTCCTGTGACACATCCACAGTCTCTGGTCATCACCTGTGGCATTTCTATGGTCTTTAGTTGTTTCCTGTGACATGCTCACAGTCTATGGCCATCACCTGTGGCATTTCCACAGTCTCTAGCTGTCTCCTGTATCATGTCCACAGTCTCTAGCCATCATCCGTGAAATTTCCAGTCTTTAGCTGTCTCCTGTGTCATGTCCACAGTCTCTGGTCATCATCTGTGGCATTTCCATAGTCTTTAGCTATTTACTGTAGTGTGGGCGTGTATGGAGTCTGTAATGGTAGTACTCCCTATAGCATGTCCACAATCTCTGACCATCCCCTGTTTCATGTTCACAATTTCTGGTCATCTCCTGTGGCATGTCCACAGTCTAAAATGTTGCTTGTTGCATGTTTACAGTCTCTGACCAACTTCTGCGGCATGTCTGCAATCTCTGATCATCTCCTGTGGCATGTCTGCAGTCTCTAACCTTTTCCTAGACCAGTGATGGCGAACCTTGGCACCCCAGATGTTTTGGAACTACATTTCCCATGATGCTCATGCACTCTGCAGTGTAGTGGAGCATCATGGGAAATGTAGTTCCAAAACATCTGGGGTGCCAAGGTTCGCCATCACTGTCCTAGACCATGTTAACAGTCCTTAGCTGTTTCCTGTGGCACGTCTACAGTGTATGACTGATCTGAAATAAAAAAGCCACACACAGCCAAAAACTCATAATAGTGTAACTCTGCTATTAATAGGAAAATTATTAAAACAGGCTTTAGTTCCATTAATGACTAGAGTGTTTACAGTACTATGCAAACCTTGCATCAACTGACAACAATGGGTGTTAGAAAACAGGTATTTCAAACCTAATGACATTACCCCCTCCATCTGAAACGTTCCATCAACAAAGAATTCCTCAGGGGCCACTCCATCAGTGGCGGCTGGTGAAGTTTTTGGATGGGGGGTGCCAAACCCCGCCCGTCATTTTGGCCCCTCCCACTTCTCATAAACCACGCCCCTTATGTAATCTGAAAAAAAAATTGACGTGGGTTCCCCCCTCTGAGAGCATACCAGGCCCTTAGGTCTGGTATGGATTCCAAGGGGAACCCCCTACGCCGAAAAAACGGCGTGGGGGTCCCCCCCAGATCCACACCAGACCCTTATCCGAGCACGCTACCCGGCCGGCCAGGAAAGGGGGTGGGGACGAGCGGGCGCCCCCCCCTCCTGAGCCGTACCAGGCCGCGTGCCCTCAACATGGGGGGTGCCTTGGGGGAGGGGGGGCGGAAGGCCCCCCCACCCCAAAGCACCTTGTCCCCATGTTGATGAGGACAAGGGCCTCTTCCCGACAACCCTGGCCGTTGGTTGTCGGGGTCTGCGGGCGGGGGGCTTATCAGAATCCGGGATCCCCCTTTAATAAGGGGGCCCCTAGATACCGGCCCTCCACCCTATGTGAATGAGTATGGGGTACAATGTACCCCTACCCATTCACCTGTGAAAAAAAGTACAAAAAAAACACAACACAGGGTTAAAATATTTTATTGCACAGCTCCGGGGGTCTTCCGTCTTCGGGGGTCTTCTCGCCGGACTCCTCCGCTATCTTCTTGTAGCTCTTTTGCTAGCGGAGGAGCCCGGCTTTCTTCCTCGCCGCCGGCCTCTTCTTCCGACTTCGGGGGTCTTGTCCCCCTCTTCGGTTCTTCTGCCGGGCCACCGCGCCTTCTTATAGCTCTTTTACAGGCGGTGGCCCGGTCTTCTGTCGCCGCCGCCGCCGCCCGTTCTTCTTCTTCTTCTTCTTCTTCTCCAGGAGATGTTGACTCGACGATCTCTCCGGCCGGAATGCCAGGGACGTGCTGCGCTGCCACTTATATAGGGACAATGGGGCGGTGTCACATGGGTTGATGTCACATGGGTTGGTCACATGGGTTGATATCACATGGTGACCCTGCCCCCTTACGATGTCACAGCCCCCCCTTTCCTGGCCGGCCGGGTAGCGTGCTCGGATAAGGGTCTGGTGTGGATCTGGGGGGGACCCCCACGCCGTTTTTTCGGCGTAGGGGGTTCCCCTTGGAATCCATACCAGACCTAAGGGCCTGGTATGCTCTCGGAGGGGGAACCCACGTCAGAAATTTGGCGTGGAGTTCCCCCTTCAGAGCTCATTCTCTGATTGGCCACGGCAAAAGTTGCCTGGCCTGGGGAAACCTTTCTGGCTGTGAAAGCTTTTTTGCCATTCATTCAGCTAAATGCATGAACATTCTCAACAAAGTAGAAACTAGAAAGCCTTTATGCGGTGACTCACCTCCTGCCTCACTGTCTTGCAGCTCCGCTCGGGCTGAGGAACGGAGCTGCCGACGTCACTTCCGGGTTTCGTGAAGCAGCCGAAAGCTGGAAGTGACCTGCCTGTCTAAGATTGACAATGTTCCCGCCCATAGAATCACAGTGATTTTACGGGCGGAAGCTAGTCGGCGTTCCAGCAGTGCGCCGCAAGGCGGGTTTTTAACCGGCAAATGAAGCGCCATGGATGCAATCTTGTGATTTCATCGACGTGGCACTTCTCATAGTGCACTGTGACCGGCGCCACAGTACACTATGTTAAATTGTTAAATGACATTTTTTTTTTTTAAATGTCTTAAAGGGCCCGTTTATTTTATTTTTTTTAACTTTTTTTTAAACTTTTTTTTTTTTTACTTTTTTTTTTTTTACACCTAGGGGGAGGGGGGGGCAGCGCCCGGGCGCCCCCTATGGGCGGGCCGCCACTGCACTCCATGTGTCTGCATATAGAAAAATACTATACAAGACTGATACAGAAGAAGACCAAATGACCCACTGAGTCTCATTTGTTTTTCCTTTTTTTTTATTTTGTTAACATTTTTCTCTGATCTATGATGTTTAAATCAACTTACTGTTGAGTGACTCACTTAGAGGTCTTTTCCAAGCTTTCAGTACTCTTTCAGTAAAGTAACATGACTTTTGAACTTATTTTCTGCTTGTTGAAAGTCATCGGCTTGTGTCCATGAGCTCAGTATCTTATTCAAAATACTGAGTTTTAAAGTGCCCCAGAAACCCTAAAATGTTTGGCACTCAGTTATGTTAATTCTGACTTTGGTTAAGAAAATGTTAGCCTGCCCTGCCTACCTCTTGCACCAAACAAATGGATGCTAAGACTACCCATCATAATGATTATTACCAGTAATGAGGCACAGGTGGAAAAGGGGAGCAGGGGCAAACATGAGCTCCCATGTCAAAGTCAAAATTTATAATTTTGCATAACAGGACACCTGTATATTTGGCAGCCTTCTTTTACTTTAAAGTGTAAGCTCATCTTTAGCAACATTTCCCAAAAATCCCCCAATGCAATTGTATATCTTCTGAATAGTATGAACCAGTGCTCTTCTTGTTTCAAATACTGCACCTTTTTTCATTATACATGCAGCTGTGGGAAGGGGGTCTCTCTGCAAAAAATGCTTGCCCCATTACCTCCCTCCATTCCTGCAATTTGCAAGAAGGACTGCACACTACAATTGTGTGCCCCCTAGTGGGTGCCCAGAGCTGTTTAAACTGCATGTTCTCTCCTCCAGGGAGGCACGGAAATGCAGGCAGAGACGGAGGTGCAGTAAAACCCCTGCAGGATTCAAATTAAAGATAGAAGAAGAGAAGGAGGGGCGGAGCTGAGAGTCAGGAGCAAAGGGGGTGGAACACTATTTAAATGTGGGGAGGAGTCGAGCGGCAAGCGTGGGTCACAAGGTTTCTGGAAGTTGCCCACCCACCCGTCCTTAGGTTAGGTTGATGTTATATTTATTGTATTTTTGGTTGTTGTCGGTGTTCCCTTTTTTCTTGCAGGTTCGGTGATGAGGGTCATCATAGCAGCAAAAGGCGGTGTCTTTGGTCTTTGACAGGGTAAAGAAACTGATGTGATGGAAGTGTGTGGGGGGCTCATAGGTGGTATGCCCCCTTTTGGTGTATCCCAGCGGAAGGGTAGGCTGGGATACGGGTTTGGTGGCACTGCAGGAAAGTGGGTTGTCTCCGGGCTGATAAACGGCTGGAGGCCTGGTATGGTGAAAATCTGGTCCCGCCGTGTATTGGTAAAAAGGGTAAAGTTAAAAGGAGAACCGAGGTACCGTCAAAGACCAAATGGCTGGGAGTTGTAATTGCTGTTGCAATATAGTATTTTTTCTATTAGAGTAATAAAAGTTATTTATTTTATTTTGGTTGAAGATTGGTTAAAATAAAGGCTGCTATGGCCATTTTATACTCCAAACTCCAGTGTGGTCTATTTATTGGGGGGTAAGGTAAAGGGGAAAGGTAAAAGGTATGGGGTAGGGAAATGGAAGGTTTCCGGGAAGGGGTGTATTACTAGATGCATAGGTCATGTAATTGTAGTGGCTCAATTCAACTACAGAAGATGTGAATACACTCCACGCACATGCACCTTTAACAGCCCAAAACTATTGCTATTGAGCTCAGCTAGAGAAAGAGAGAGCACAATGTACACACACTCAGTTTGAACAACCAACGGGACAGAGTGACCACTAGGAGGCACAGAATTGTAGTGTCCAGTCTGTCCAGCAAATGGCAGGAAGGAGGAGGTTAAAGGGGCCAGTTGTTTTTGTTGAAAGGCCGTCCACAGCTGCATGTGTAATGGGAGGAGGAGCAGCATTTGAACATGGAGAAATGCCGGTATAAAGATATGGAATTGCATACAGGGATTTTTGGAAAATGGTTGTAAACTGAACGGAAACATTGGGGTTGATTTACTAAAACTGGAGTGTGCAAAATCTGGTGCAGCTCTGCATAGAAACGGATCAGCTTCCAGGTTTTATTGTCAAAGCTCCTGCAGAGTGCGCATGGCGTGCTCTGTGATCAGCAAGTCTATGAGACTCGCTGGATCACAGATCGGAGTAAGGGGTCGATCCAGATACATTACCACGTGATCAGCTATCAGCCAATGACAGCAGATCGGGTGATGTAAACAGAGCCGGTAATTGGCTATTTTTTCTCCTCGCGCTGAAGGCAATCACCGGTGGCTATGAGAGGGACATCAGTCCCGATCACAGAGAGCTGCCGCAAGCTCCTCAGTGCCCACTTGTGCCACCTGACAGTGCCACCGAGCAGTACACAACACTGCTGCCTACCAGTGTCCACCAGCACCACCCATCATTGCGCACAGTCCCAGCCATCAGTGCCCACAGTGCCACCTACCCTGTTTCCCCTAAAATAAGACCTAGCGTGATTGTCGGTGTTGGCTGCAATATAAGCCCTACCACCCAAATAAGCCCTACTCTGTTTCCTCAAAAATAAGCCCTACCCTGAAAAGAAGACCTACAAGGACTTTAACTAGGGCTTATTTGAGGGGTAGGGCTTTTATTGCAGCTATCACCGACAATCACACTAGGTCTTATTTTAGGGGAAACAGGGTATCAGTGCCCACAATCAGTGCCTCATCAACAGTGCTGCACAACAGTGCCATCTATCAGTGCCCGTAAATGTCACCTACCAGTGCCCATCAGTGCCACCCATCAGTGCTATCAGTGCCATCTTATCAGTGGCCATCAGTACCGCCTTATCTGTGCCCATCAGTACCGCCTTATCTGTCCCCATCAGTGCAGCCTTATCTGTGCCCATAAGTTCCACCTTAACTTTGCCTATCAGTGCCCACCAGTGCCACCTCATCAGCACATATTAATGAAGGAGAAAAATTACCTGTTCGCAAAATTTTATAAAAAACTAAAAAACATGATTTTTTTTCAACATTTCCCATCTTTTTTTGTTTGTTTAGCAAAAAATAAAAATCTAAGCTGTGATTAAATACCACCAAAAGAAAGCTCTATTTGTGTGAAAAAAAATTATAAAAATGTCATTTGGGTACAGTGCTGTATGACTGCGCAATTGTCATTGCTCTGAAAGCTGACAATTGGTCTGAGCAGGAGGGGGGTTTAAGTGCCCAGTAAGCAAGTGGTTAAATCCCCATCGTCTAAACATTACTTTTAGGTAGTCTGGTCTTTTCAAATGCAGGCAAAAACATATTTATTCAATTGACTAGATGGAATATAAATCTATTTCCTCATTGCAATTCCAATCCGCACGTGCAGATTCGTTGACAATTGCATGTCATACAAACTCAATTAAGAGAAGCTGTCACCTTACGGATATTTTAAAGCATCTTAAAAGCAGGGGGGAAAAAATTTTGTTTAATAATTTGAAATGTGGCAGTAGGATGTTTTCTGCTTTGCTTTTTCAATACATTTATATCAAATTTTGTTTTGCTGGAGTAAATAAACATAGAATTGATGTATGACTTTCTCTAATGTTATTTCTTAAGCGAACCGGAACAATAAAATGAAGTGGTGCCGTGGGAAACAAAGGGATCGTTTGTTATCGCTTTGACGAAAATGTCAAATTTTTTCCTTTTCTCCTTTGCCGATATTTAAGAAGCACCTTCATCTAAATACGTGCTTCAATGCATTTACAAATGCTTTCAAGGACAAAGACACAGTTATATTAGCACTGAACTATTCGTTAGTGAAACAATAAACGGAATGGAATAGAAAGCCCATATTAAAATGATTTTTTTCTGCTCAGTTTTTTTTCTTTCTAACCAGATCTACTGTTGCTGAAATTTCAGTTTTGTCCTTTGTTCTCCTCTTATAATGAAGAGCTGCACTCAACTCCACTAAAGTGTACCTTTTTTATGTGTGTGGTTAAATCAGATTTAAATCCTAACTGGATGACATTTAGCTTGATACAGCACTGTATATTTAATAAACAATTGGCATTTTTTTTCTTTGAAAAAATACTGTTTTCACATTTTTTATCTTTTATTGCATTTGAGTGTTGTTGATCTACTTTTTTAACCACTTCTTGTCCATACTTACTTACTCCAGAGGCAGCTGCATGTCATTGCTCTGGGCCAACATTATGATAGTGATAATAGCAGAACAGGTCTGCCCATTGAGCATCAATACATCTTCTTACTTTCAAAATATTTTATTTTCAAAATGCAGAAAAATATCAAAGCACATTGTATTTTAAGCAAGGCCTGGGGGTAAACCCCAATTGCAGTCTCATTTTAACCATATAGCCAACGTACTTATTAACCATTTGCCGACCGGGCCATAGCCAAAAGACGGCTACAACGCGGTCGGCTTATTCTGGGAGGGCATCCATGGACATCCTTCCAGAATGTTGCTCTCGCGTGCCCCTTAGGGCGCGCTCCCGGAAATATCCGTACAATGGATCACGGTAAATGGCCGCTGGAAGCGGCCGTTTACAAGTGATCACTCCGTCAAATGACAGAGCAATCACTTGTAAACAAACCGGCGTCATGGCATGACACCGGTTCCTCCCTCCCTCCTCTCTCTGTACTGATCTATACAGTGCAAGGGGAGAGGGGGAGAGATCGTTTGTAGCAGTGCTGTGGGCTGGATGTGAAGATCCGACAGCGCTGCTCAGTGACAATACTCTGCAGTACTCTGCCCGTACTCTGCAATACTCTGCAATGATCTGCAATACTCTGCCAATACGCTGCCAATAATCTGTCAATGCTCCCCAATACTCGCCAATACTCGCTAATACTCTGCAATACTCGCCAATACTCTGTAATATTTGCCAATACTCTGCAATACTCTGCTTATAATCTGCCAATACTAGCCAATACTCGTCAATACTCTGCCAATACTTGCCAATACTCTGCCAATACTTGCCAATACTCTGCACTAAATTTTAACAAAAACAAAGAATTTTTATTTTTTTACCGAATTTTAAGTCTTTTTTGATTTATAGCACAAAAAATAAAAAACCCAGCGGTGATTAAATACCACCAAAAGAAAGTTCTATTTGTGTGAAAAAAGGACAAACATTTCATATGGGTATAGTGTTGCATGACTGAGTAATTGTCATTCAAAGTGTGAGAGCACCAAAAGCTGAAAATTGGTCTGATTAGGAAGGGGGTTTAAGTGCCCAGTGGTCAAGTGGTTAACTAACATTCTCTGAACCAGAAGTTGTCGTGGTGGGCTGCCCTTAAGGCAGACTAGGTTGGGCCGCAGCTGGGCTGAGCAGTACATCTTCTTATAGTCTCCACTTGAAGCCTAAGCAATAGAGCACAGTCTTCCAAACTTATCTCTAGCTGAAATCCAAACTAGTGCTCTTTTATCCCTCATCCCTTATTATTCCTGATGACGCAGGAGCACAATTGGGAAACAGGAACAGGTCTTTGTCATCCTATAACAGGAAGTGAATAACCCAAAAATGTAGGGCTGCTCCCTTAAAAAACTAACATATGCAAACAGTGGTGGAAATCCCCTATCCCAGATAGCAAAGATAACTTGCCACAAATTTGTGGCAGTGTTGAATTGCAAATCTGTTAACTTGCTGCACATTTTCACTAGCAGGTTATACACTTCCAGAGCACTTGAAGCACAAGTTCTAGTTGATAATTTTACAATTTGTAGAAAATTTGTGTGGCAAGTCTCTAGCAAGAGCAAAGTTGCAGTGGTGAGACTACAGCGAGCACTCTGCAAGTCTACAGCATGGAAATTCAGCCACAGTGACCCCTGTGGTGGGATGACTATGGTGCAACATAACTGAACCAGAACTTGCAGCAGACTTGCAGAATGTTTGCAACAAAAGTTGATCTGGAGTCATGCAATAGGGACTTGCTGCAATTGTGCAACACATTTGTAAAGCCTGGCAAGTCTAGAAATAGCTTAGCAAGTCATTTTAAAACACGCAGCACAATTTCTTGCTATCTGGGATTTGAATGTGAATCACCAGAAAGATATCCAGCTTATGGTGCTGAAACCTAAGAGCTGGCATATATAGTAACTCAAATAAAAAATACTAAGTGTACTGCAAATGTGATATATAGAGCACATAAACAGCGTTACTGTGTATTTGATATATGGGATATATTTATCCCAGTTGAAGTCACAGGAAGTGACGTAACGCATAGGATACGGAGACCGGAAGTAACGCTTGCACTTGAGCGGTTCGCTTGAATTGTTTGCTGCTAGTATTGCCTGAGTCACCCCATCTGTTTGTGAGTATTTTAACTTATAAATAAAGTAGTGGCGATTTTAAACTTGCTACACTATGGTTGCCCTTATATTTGTTCTTTGAGCTATACTGGAGTACACTGATGGAGTTTACATGGACGGAGATCTGAGAGTGTTTTTTTGAAGTTCCCCCCTCCCCCCTCTGATTCCTGGTTGATATCTAAGGAGGCTGCATACACGCTGTATTTTCTACTGCAGGGAGGTAATTACCCAGTGTGTACACTAACACGTAGAATCACCTGTGTGGAGGAAGATTCGTTATGCACTTTACAAGCACGGAGTCACTTTATACTTATATTTGATATTTTCACTGGACTTTGCTCACTCAGTCAGTTTACTGTGCATGTTCAAATAGTTTTTTGCTTACTATATGCACCTAGCACTTTTGATGTAAATCTGTTTCACAGTCAGATTACTGTGTGTGTTTCAATTGTTTTACGTTTACTATATGCACTTAGCACTTTTGATGCAAATGTGTTTCACAGTTATAAGATGCACTTAGCACTTTGATATCCAATTTTATGTTTGTTGTTTATACACAGCTTGATTTATTTGAGCACTCTAATTGGGGGTCATATTATTTCCCACATTGTGCTTGGTTATTTTTATTGTTATATTTGATTTTAACTTTAAACAAAATAACTTTTTAGGGCTGGTTCTAAGCTTTCTAAGGTGATTACACACCATTAGGTTACACTCTATTAATTTTTAACAATTAAGTCTCCTTGAGCTCTAATTTAGTGCTCCACTCTTCTTGGAAGCGCAACACTACTCCCTTTTTCCAAAAAAGTGTATTGTTTCCAAAAAAGTGCTCTTGTAAGTCCGCTGCGCAGATACGGTATGACAGAAAGTAATGCAACGACTGCTATTTTATTCTCTAGGGTGTTAGAAAAATGTATAATGTTTGGGGGTTCTAAGTAATTTTCTAGTAAAAAAAACAGTTTTTAACTTGTAAACAACAAATTTCAGAAAGAGGCTCGGTCCTTAAGCGGTTAAACCGTACACATGAATATATGGCTTGTGGGTATACAACAAGCCATTCTGTTAATTCACAATATAAAGTACTGTGTTCATTTTTTTTACAATTCTAATTCTAAATACCTTCTCTGATGTGTGGTCAAGTGACATTCCTCTGCTCTGCTTCCTTAATCTAAGGAATGCGGAGGTATGGGCTCAGATAACCCTCTAATGTCAGCTGGGCCAGCAAAGGAAGGTCACAGACCGCACTTCGGTGCTGTGAGGGAAGGTATTTAGGATTAGAATTTCAAAAAACGGACACACAGTACTTTAGATCTCGATAAAACTGAGGGGGTGGCAGTTATTTATAAATTATATTTTCAAGCCACAGGGAAGAGCAGGAGGAGGGGAGGGGCAGGGAGGAGATCGCTCTCACACACTGGCTTTGAAACTCACAGGCAGGGAGGGAGAGTGAGAGACTCAGAGCAGGGAGTGGGATGACAGAGGCAGGTGAACTGACCACAGTATCATGGATCAGCAGTCATGATTACCGTGGTCAGCACAAACAGAGGGACACAGGAACAGGCAGGATCAACCAGGTATTTTACATCATAGAATGAGACACATTACACGGCACAACACTATGCTCTTTAACATGCTTTAAAGGAACAGGATCTGTTTTTTTTTTTAATTTTAGGGTTCCAAACACTTTAAATTCAAAGTACAACTATCATATAGCCGAACTGCAAATGTAGTTGTAAGAAAAAACATTCTTGTGTTGTGCTCTTTTTTTTTTATAAGTATTGCTGCACTGAAGGAGATGTCTACAATATGCTGACTGACAAGCGAGCACTATGGGCTATGATGTTGTTTCTACAAAAATCTGTAACTGCAAAACACTGTTCATGGAGCCTTACAGCAGTCAGCAACCTGCAATAATTTCTAAATGTGTGTAGGAATACCTCACAGCCTGTACAGGCATCGATGTAGCAGAAGTGGTGATGATAGTTACCATTAAGTTATTTCAGGTGATAAAGTGTTAGGTTCAATTTTAAACTTAGATGGTGAGCACAAAATTTATGATAATTGCTGCAGGTTGTAAATGTAAAATTTGTGGGTTTTTTGCTGTTCGTCGATTTGGCCTCTGACTTCTTTTACTTACCTATGTCAAAGACCATCAAACACATTTTGGCACATATTGACAGTCACTGATGTGCATTGCCTACCTGTCCAATATATGAACTCAGCTTCCTATTGAATATTGAATATATTGAACATCACATATCCTGGACCCCTGTGCAGCCAAGATCACTTCCACAGAGGTGTGGCTACATTAATCAGTTTACAATTCTGCAGTTATTGCTTCATTAGGCATGTTTTTTTCATTGATTATCTCAAGGGTGCCCAACCCAGGGCCGTCTTTAAGGCAGGGCAAAAGGGGCAGCTGCCCTGGGCCCTGTCATTGTTTTGGGGCCCAAAGCAGCTTCCGCATACTTGCCAACTATCCCAGTTTAAATTCACTCTGATGTGGCCTGCGACCTCCTGCTCTGGGATGGAATAGAATAGAATGCTATTATTAAAGCTCAATTCATTACTAAAATCGCAGTGTATATAGGGGCATATCTGTTCTGCAGTGGTTACTGGGCTGCTTTCAAACTGATCCGCAGATGCAGAGCAGTGCACCTGAGGGGTTACCTGCACTGAGCCATAGACTTCTGTTATTAGTGTATAAGAAAAGAGTTGCGTTACTAGTGGATATAATAAGAAAATAGGTCAGCAGCTAGCATCAACAATATAGTGGATAGTGCAACAAATGGAAGAGAAAATAAAATGCAGCTCTTGTGAAAAGTATCTGGAAAATCCCTGGACCCCCAAGGATGAGTGTTATGCTGATGATTGCTAATATATGAAAATCAGCATCATACAAATACACAACAAATCATATCAATGTGCACAAAATGAAAAGATGTATCTATAGTGACACAATAAAAAAATCAATACAAAACAATATGAAAAATCAACAAACAGTCCTTGAAGGACAAAAAATGTGAATGAAAGCTCCTCTCTTAGGTGCTATATAGTCCTGTTAACAGGGGAATACAGGAGTGGTGCCTCTTAAAATAATGGTAGACAGGGATAGGCGGATTTCTCAAAATACCATTCGCAAATCACAACAGGAAGATTGGGTACGTTTACCACAGATGATGGACACACACGCCGTATAGCGGTGGGTCAAACAGGCATTCAGACCTTCCAATCCAGCAGGTCTTAAGTGGGAGACGGTGATAGTGTAATAATATACCTCGATGACCACATCTCAGGCAATAAACGGTGGATGGTGTGCACCAGACACTCTGACAGGCAAAAGTGCCTATATGAGAAATCGATCACCGGCTAGAAAGATCTGTGGTTCTCCAAAACAGCATTCAATTGGTTTGTTGGGATGTTTCCTCAAGCATCACCTTTAAAGAATCCTCTACATTGATTTTACATAGAAAGGAGGCAGATGTTTGTTCCCCAAAGAAATCTGTTTAACCGGTTCCTGACCAGCGCACGCCGATGTACGTCGGCAGAATGGCACGGGCAGGCATATTGGCGTACAGGTACGTCCAATCTTCAATGCCTCCCTGCCATCATGCCAGTCGGGACCCCCGTGAGTCTGGTCGCGGGTCCCATGGACTCGATTGCTGCAGGCATTACCCGCGATCGTCTCATGGGACGGCTGAATGGAGGAAATGCCGTGTAAACAGCATTTCTCCATTCTGCCTAGCAACTAGTGACGCTGATCTCTGCTCCATGTGATTGGAGCAGAGATCAGTGTTCACTAAATGAAAGCCCAACCCCCCCCCACAGTTAGTAACACACCGCTAGGAACACTTAACCCCTACACTGCCACCCCCTGATTAACCCCTTCACTGCCAGTGTCATTTACAAAGGAATCACTGCATTTATATAGCAGTGATTACTGTATAAATGACAATGGTCCAAAAAATGTGTCAAAAATGTCCGATGTGTCCGCCACAATGTCGCAGTCACAATAAAAATCGCTGATCGCCGCCATTACTAGTAAAAAAAAAAAAAAAAAAAAATTAATAATAAAAATGCCATAAAACTATCCCTATTTTTTAAACGCTATAACTTTTGCGCAAACCAATCAATAATCGCTTATTGCGATTTTTTTTACCAAAAATATGTACAAGAATACGTATCGGCCTAAACTGAGGGAAAAAAATGTTTTTTTATATATTTTTGGGGGATATTTATTATAACAAAAAGTAAAAAATAATGTGTTTTTTTTCAAAATTGTTGCTCTATTTTTGTTTATAGCGCAAAAAATAAAAACCGCAGAGGTGATCGAATACCACCAAAAGAAAGCTCTATTTGTGGGAAAAAAGGACGTCAATTTTGTTTGGGAGCCACGTCGCACGACCGCGCAATTGTCAGTTAAAGCGACGCAGTGCCGAATCGCAAAAAGTGGTCTGGTCTTTGACCCGCAAAATGGTCCGGTCTGTAAGTGGTTAAAGAAACTTTAATAAAAATAGTTCTTTAGGAAAGCCAAAGGTACACTGCGTTGCCCCCGTGGTGCAAGAAAACTACAGTGCATCAGTGTGAAAGCACGGTCAGTCTGACCCAATTGGACCCTCCAAACTAACTTGTGTCCTACCTCCAAAAAAAGAGTTTAGTGGGCTGTGTCTATGTAGAGCGGACACGGACCTGCCATCTGCCTGCTCTGCTCATTGTGGCCCACGACCGGTTACCAAGTCTCTGAAGTGCCCCTCGTGCTTCAAAAGGTTGGGCGCCCCTGGATATGTAAAAACTATTACATTAGAAATGACTGCTGAGGTCAAACTTAAAAAAAACAAAAAAAAACATTTTGTAACCCTTGCTGATTACGGTTATCCATACAGTGTAACTAATCACAAGAACAACAAATGTACTATATTGCAGCTTACCAGTTCTTAGAAACAGTGTATGCATTTGTTTTCTTTTTTTATGGATTGTTTTCACTTTATTTTCTCCTGGTGATCCCACCAGAAACACACCTATTCTAGGGTCACTCTTGAACTGTCACCTATCTTGTTTTGCATAATAATAGAGGGTGGAGTTTTGCAGTGTACAGAGATAGCTGGGAACACTAAACCCATATTCTATAAAACTATCAATAAATGGTTTATTACATGCTGTTCATACTCAGTCACTATGGGATTTGTTTTCTGTATTTTGCAAAAAACCTGGCCGATTGTGCTGTTCTTTATTTTGCACTTTCTGTCCATGTCCCCAATTCAGGTAGAGATTTTGCAGAGCAGTGAGAGTCTATGCTGGGCATTTCCTCCTATCACATCTGACCAGCACATGTGACTAAAGAGTCACACATGTAGGTGTATACACAGTGGTAAATGACAGCCCACTCCCTCCCTCCTCCTCAATGCCCATTAGCCAGCTAACACAATGAGGTGGAAGATTACATGTAGATTGATGGAGGCTTCACCTCCTTTTAATTTAAGACACAGGCTGGAGGGATTTGACACAGTCTGTGACAGGCAGAAATCTACTCACAACATGTTATTGCCAAAAACAAATAAAGATTTTATTGATCTATATTTGTATGACAATTTAAAACAGTTTATTGATATGAATTATTTATTTTTACTCTGTATTCCAAAGACCGTTTTTTTTTTTTAACATGTGACCAGCAGCAGAAGACTAGAAGCTCCTCCTGCTTACGTTTCCCTGCAGACAGGCTGAGACAGAGCTGGGTCATGTGACAGTCACTGTATATCGATAAGGAAAAATGTACTTAAATGTTATTTTTATTATATTATATTATAATTACAGTGCCATCATCCATATACAGAAATAGAAGAGACATTGTAAATTAAACAGTGTGTCTTTAGTATCACTTTAACTGATAAAAATCAGCACAGATAGAGAGCAAAGGGTGCTATCACCTCGCAAGATTTCTGTCAGGATCAACAGATTTGTTTTTTTCCATTAATTGAACAGATGAACAAAATGCTTTTTAATTGTATTGCATATTGTTGTATTTATCAAACCAAAGGTAGCAAATAGGAAAAGTTCATTGTTAAGGTTGTGCGATGTGTGTGACAGCACATATTTGCAACAGTGCCACAGCAATGATGACATTTCTAAAGGAAAAAATGTCATATAAACTTGCTTGCGGCTGTAATGTATTGCCAGCTCCTGGCAATACCGAGAAAAAAAACGGTATGGGGCACCCCCCAGTCCCTACCAGCCCCCCCAAAATCCATACCAGACCCTTATCCGAGCATGCAGCTTGGAGGTCAGGATAGGGGGGGACAAGCGAGCGCCCCCCCCCCCCCCCCTGAACCATACCAGGCCACATGATCTCAACATGGGGGATGGATGCCTTGAGACCGGGGCCCCTGTAAGGACCTCTTCCCAACAACCCAGGGCTGTGGTTGTTGGGGTCTGTGGGAGGGGGGCTTATTGGAATCTGGAAGCCCCCTTTAACAAGGGGGCCCCCAGATCCCGGTCCCACCCCCATCATTCACCAATAAAAGTGTCCAAATGCAAAAACCACAAGAGACAGTTTTTGGCAATTCCTTTATTAACAAAGAAAAAAAAGTGTCCCGCGATGTAAATCCATCATCAATCATGCCGCCCAACGAACCCAAAAAATAGAAAAAATGAAAAAAACTGTCTTTTCGGATCTTCCTATTACAGAGGCTGCCAAAAAAACAGGAGATTCTCATTGTATGTAATCTGACGGCAGGGACATTACCTTTCCTTCACGGAGCACTGGCTAACTCTGCTGGAAGCTGGAAAGGATGCAGGACAAGGTTCAGTATTGTTGGAGCTTGTTCCACCACCATGCCTCCAAAATGCTAGTGGTCTTTCTTCGACAGCTGTCTCCTCCACTCCCTCCTATTCTTCTTCCTCTATGGCCTCTTCTTCTGATTTCTCCTCTGAACCAAAAAGATGCCATGCAGTGCTCGAGTTGGTCTGCTTAGGGGACAGGAGCCACACTGGGGCAGAGATTCTGTCAGCTCTGCAGGGGCAGGCTCAGAGGTGGTTGGCGCCATGCCAGCTTCAGGAATGGTTGTATGCAACAATGGCACCAACCTTCTCTCCGCTCTCCGACAGGGACACTTGACCAATGTCCCATGTTGACACACGTTCTTCTTTTGTTGGTGCAGCGGTTCTTGAGCAGGTACCCAGGCTTACATGATCTCCTGAAGCAGGCCAGAAAAGGCCATTTGCGCCAGTCATACAAAACCAGTGCTCGGCTGGCTGAAATTCAAAGGGAATTCAACCTGCCCACAAACCGCCTCATTTGTGACATGCCCACCAGGTGGAACTCAACGTTGGCAATTCTGCATCGGCTGCACTCCCAGCAGAGGACCATCAATGAGTACCTTTTTTTCGCCAAGCCAGTAGCTACTGATCAAGGATGCATACACTGTCCTGTCGCCATTTGAGGAGGCCATGAGGATGGTGAGCAGCGAAAATGCATGCATCAGTGATACTGTCCCTCTTGTCTTCCTGTTGGAGCACACGCTTCTTGGAATAATGGACAGGGCACTTGGGGCAGAACAGCGGGAGGAAGAGGACTTCCTTATCTCTCAAGGCCCACTTTATCTAGATAGCATTCCTGTGGGCCAGCAAAACACACTGGAAGAAGAGGAGGAGGAGAATTGTGTCAGGATGGATGTAGAGGATAACACTCAGCAACAGTCTTCAAGGGATTGTTTTCAGTACCCAGAAACCCTAGGAGTTGTACGTGGTTGGAAAGTTTCTGACAACATCATCCTCAGTGACCCACAGGATTCACAATCAAATGCAAATCTCCAAACTTACGCTGCATGGCCTCCCTGATTCTGTAAAGCCTGCAAAAGGACCCTAGGATTTGTGGTATCAAGGAGAGGGATCATTACTGGCTGGCAACCCTTCTTGATCTACGTTACAATGGTAAGGTTGCATAATTCATCCTGCCTTCGCAGAGGGAGCAGAGGATGAAACATCTTCAGGAGGCCATGAAGAAAGGTTTGTGCAATGCGTTTCCAGACCCTGGGAGGTTACAATTTCCTGGTGCTGGACAACGCGTTGCTAAGGCTTCGGTCAGTCAGTGGAAGTGCGGTGGAGAAGGTGGCTAGCTGACCGATGCCTTCAGACAATTTTTTAGTCCTCAGAGCCAAGGTCTGATCGGTTAAAGCAACCATAGCCAACGTCTGCATTGCATGGTGCAGGAATATCTTGGGGCAAGAGCAGACTTTTCAACCTTTCCAACAGACCATCTACTGGGTTACTGGGTCTTGAGGATGGACCACTGGCCAGAACTTGCTCAATATGCATCCAGCGTTCTTTCTGAATCCACATTCAGTGCTGCTGGAGGGTTTGTAATGGATCATAGAGTGTGCCTGTCCAAAGACTCCATTGATAGGCTCACATTCATAAAAATGAATCAGTCTTGGATCAGCAGCAGCTATCAAGCACCTGATGCGGATGTAACACATTGATTTTTCTATGGATGTGGGATCCCTTGAAGACTGCCTATGCTGAGTGACTATCCTATTCCTCCTCAATCTTGATGATGCTAGCTGACCAACAATATTTTTGGTTTAGGGCACCACCACCACTACCTAAGGCCCAATTTTTCTGGCCATGTTTAACCACTTGCTGACTGCCTCACCACTATATACAGATTCGTGGCCACCCCCTCATGATCGCTCCTGATGAATGGGAAGCTTCATCTGCTTCTGAAACTGTACACAGAAGCCGAGGAAGTAATGTCATCTCTCCTGGTGTCTGTCTTTTCATCCAGAGCCCGAGGAGAGAAGACAGCACTGTGAGTTTGCACCAACAGAACACTAACATCAGTACACATAGGCACACAAATCACCCACCAATCACTCCCTCCCGCACCCCCTGTCACCCCCTGTTACAGTGACACCAATAGCAGTTTTCCTTTTTTTACTGATCACTGCATTGTTGTCATGTTGTGACTGTTATAAGTGTTAGAGCAATTAGTGGTAGGCCCCTTTAGGTCTAGGGTACCCCCCTAACCCCCCTAATAAATATTTAACCCCTTGAGTGGCCCCCAGTTAACCCTTTCACCCCCTGTTGCAAGTGTCACTAATCAATCATTTTTCTGATCGCCGTATTGGTGTCAAGGGTGATGCTAATTAGCCTGTTAGTTATTTAGGTTTATCATCAGCTTTTTATAGCATCAGGTACCCCCATATACTACCTAATAAAGGTTTTAACCCCCTGATTGCCCCCTAGTTAATCCTTTCACCCCCTGTCACCAGTGATCACCGTATAAGTGTCACGGGTGGCGCTAGGTAGCCAGTTAGTTATTTAGGTTCACGTCAGATTTTTATAGCGTCAGGTACCCCCATATACTACCTAATAAAGGTTTTAACACCCTGATTGCCCCCTAGTTAACCCTTTCACCGGTGATCACCATATAAGTGTTACGGGTGATGCTGGTTAGTTTGTTTTTTATACCTGCCGTTTATTACCCAATAAAGGTTCAACTCCCTGATTGCCCAGCGGGTGATATCAGTTCGTTTTTAGGGTCAGTTTGGGTCTGTGTTGCCCCAGGCAGCGTCAGATTAGTGCCAACTAGTGCTAATACCCATGCAGGCAGCATACACTTCCCTTACTGGTATAGTGTCTGAACGGATCAATATCTGATCTGATCCGATCTATACTAGCATCCCCAGAAGTTTTGGGTTCCCAAAAATGCAGTGTTAGCAGGATCAGCCCAGATACCTGCTAGCACCTGCGTTTTTCCCCTCTGGCCAGCCCAGCCCACCCAAGTGCAGTATCGATCGATCACTGTCACTTACAAAACACTAAACACATAACTGCAGCATTCATAGAGTCAGGTCTGATTCCTGCGATCGCTAACAATTTTTTTGGTAGAGTTTGTTACAGTTGCTGACAGCCTAGGAGCTTTTTTACCTGTGAGTCTCAATACTGTACCAGTAAATTTAGAGCCCAAAATGGAAAATCGAAGGTACATTAGTGAAGAAGAGGCCTACATGTTTCTGAGTATGACAGATAGTGAAGAGGAAGTCACTCATCTGTCAGATTCAGGCTCAGAATACGATCATGTAGACCCTAGCGGCTCCATGACAGACAGCTCTGACGATGGAGTTGTGGTCCCTCCCAAGGTCAGGTGTACCAGACCCCGATCTTTTGCTGTTGTTGAGGTGCAAGAACCGCAGGACTCTCGTTAGGAGCAGAGTACTAATGACGCTCATCCTTCTGGTGAACTGGCAAGCACCGGTGGACTAGTACACCCTGGTCGTACATCCAGCACTGCAGTATCACGTGGTGACGTGCCAAGTCCCATAAGTGCAGTTCAAGCTGGCAACGTGGCAAGCACAAGTAGTGTTCCGCTGCCACCAAGAAGACAAAGACAGGCCCGTCATGCCCATAGTGTCCTTCCTGCAGAATTTGCCAATCCTAATTGGGAGCCCATCCCTTCTGCAGCACCCGTACTTCCCCATTCACTGGCCAACCCAGAATTCAGGTGGAAACAGTTGATTTTACGTCACTTGATTTGTATTGACTGTTTTTCACGGAAGATCTCTATAGCTCTATTGTGGACCAAAGTAATTTGTATGCTGATCAATTCATCGCCGGCTAATCCCCAGCCCTCCCTTGCCAAAGATTGGAAACCAGTTATGGTTTCCAAATTTATGACCTTTCTGGGCCTATCCCTCAACATGGGCATAGTTAAAATGAGTATGTTGTGGTCATATTGGTCCACTGACCCAATTTACCATATGCCCCTGTTCTCTGCCTCCATGGCTAGAGCACGATACGAGCAGATCTTGCGGTTCATGCACTTAAACAACAATGAACTCTGTTGTCCTCGGGTAGACCCTGGATACGATCGGTTCTACAAAATTCTGCCCCTCGTAAACCACTTCAACAAATGTTTTGCAGACTTGTTTACTCCCCATCAAGTTGGCTGCATTGATGAATCCCTAATTAATTTTTTTGGTCGCTTATCTTTCAAGCAGTATCTTCTCATGCACAGCTGCCGAACTGCCCAGATTACATAGGGAGCGCTGGAAAGATTGTGTGAGACTTGGTATCACCCTTATTCAGAAAGGGGTACCATTTGTATGTGGACAATTATTACACGAGCATGCCACCTTTTAGTTACTTGTTTGATCATCAGATTGGCACATGTGGCACCATGCGATCTAATCACCAGGGCTTTCCCCAGCGGCTTGTAGATTCCCATTTTAGGCTGGGGGAGAGAGCCTGCTTGAAGTGTAATAAATTGCTCGCTGTGAAATGGAGGCATAATTAGAATGTTTTCATTCTGTCCTCCCTTCATGCAGACATGATGGTTCAAATTCCTATGGCGACTGGTGTAGTGGAGAAATCCATCTATGTCCACGAATATAACCAAAATATGGGAGGGGTGGACCTCAACGACCAGTGGTTGGTGCCGGAACCTAGTTGCCTGTAAGGCCAGACACTGGTACACACAAATGTCTGTTTATTTATTTCAATTGGCTTTGCTGAACGCTCATGTGCTATACAGAGCTTCAGAACAGACTGGATCCTTCCTTAAATTCCAGGAAGAGATTGTCAGATCCCTTCTGTTTCCAGACGGTGCTCCACCTCACCTTCCCAATCCAAATGCAGTAAGCTGCCTGCATGAGAGGCATTTTCCGTATGTCCTCCCTAGTACCCTACCCAAAGAGCCCCCCCAAAGAACATGTCGTGTCTGTAGCAAGCACGGATATAGGCATGACACCCGCTGTTATTGTCCCTCCTGTGTCCTGACAATCCCGGTCTTTGCATTGGTGAATGTTTTGAACACTACCCTACACTAGTGAAGTTTTAGCACTGCACAGACTAGGACACACTTTCCCAGGGTCTCCCAAGATGCCATCGCATTTTGAAAGACTCAAACCTGGAACCAAACCATTACAGTTGCAAATAAAAGTGTAAAAAAAGAAAAAAAAAAGGAAAAACACAAACAAATATAAAAAATAAAATAAAATTGGCGAAGTTTTATTGTTCTCCCTCTCTCTATTCTCTCTCTATTGTTCAGCTCTTTTTCACTGTATTCTATTGTCATTATGTTTTATCATGTTTGCTTTTCAGGTATGTAATTTTTTTTATACTTTACTGTTTACTGTGTTTTATTATTAACCATTTTTTTTTTTCAGGTATGCCATTCAGCAGCAGCATGGATTTATTCACCTTGCCAGCAACAGCGTTTGCTCCCACGATACATAAAGCCATAAATCAAGTGCTGTAGGAGGTGATTTCACCACTAGTGATGGACGAACTTCCGACGGGACGCTTTGCGAACGCGGACCACGAACGTGGCCGATAGTTCGCGAACCGGAACGTTCGCGGCGGGCCCCATTGACTTCAATGGGAGGCGAACTTTGCAAACCTACAGGTCAAATTTGCAGCCACAAAATAATTACTAGCTGTGCAAACATAGTCCCACCACATGGCCAATGACATAACACATGTATGAGGTGAATCTGGGATCGACAACTACAAGCATTCTTTTTTTATATGTGAAATTGTGACAATTCAGGACTGTGGAGTGCATGAAGGCAATGGAGGAGAGGGAAGGTCAGAGTAGGCTAAGAAGAGGGTGCAGGAGATGATCACCAGCAGCGTGACATACAGCAATGACACCTGCACCGTGATAGAGTGATCTGACACCAGCACCGTGATAGAGAGCACTGACATCAGCAGCGTGACATACAGCAATGACACCTGCACCGTGATAGAGTGATCTGACACCAGCACCGTGATAGAGAGCACTGACATCAGCAGCATGACATAAAGCACTGACACCAGCACCGTGATATACAGCACTGACACCAGCACCGTAAGCAGCCCCAGGAGGAAGTCAGCATAGCACAGGGATGGTGGGAGCCCCTCATAATGAGCATAGCACAGGGATGGTGGGAGCCCCTCATAATACGCACAGCAGAGGTACAGCCCCAGGGGGAAGTCAGCACAGCACAGGGATGGTGGGAGCCCCTCATAATAAGCAGCCCCAGGAGGATGTCAGCATAGCACAGGGATGGTGGGAGCCCCTTATAATAAGCAGCCCCAGGAGGATGTCAGCATAGCACAGGGATGGTGGGAGCCCCTCATAATAAGCAGCCCCAGGAGGAAGTCAGCACAGCACAGGGATGGTGGGAGCCCCTCATAATGAGCATAGCACAGGGATGGTGGGAGCCCCTCATAATGAGCATAGCACAGGGATGGTGGGAGCCCCTCATAATATGCACAGCAGAGGTACAGCCCCAGGAGGAAGTCAGCACAGCACAGGGATGGTGGGAGCCCCTCATAATAAGTAGCCCCAGGAGGATGTCAGCATAGCACAGGGATGGTGGGAGCTCCTCATAATAAGCAGCCCCAGGAGGAATTCAGCACAGCACAGGGATGGTGGGAGCCCCTCATAATGAGCATAGCACAGGGATGGTGGGAGCCCCTCATAATATGCACAGCAGAGGTACAGCCCCGGGAGGATGCCAGCACAGCACAGGGATGGTGGGAGCCCCTCATAATAAGCAGCCCCAGGAGGAAGTCAGCACAGCACAGGGATGGTGGGAGCCCCTCATAATAAGCAGCCCCAGGAGGAAGTCAGCACAGCACAGGGATGGTGGGAGCCCTTCATAATAAGCAGCCCCAGTAGAAATATGACACCGCTCAACCTCTTCAAACAGGAGGGTACGGGCATATAGTACTTTTTTTGTACAAGGAAGTGAGCCACATGAAGAAAGAAGGTCTGTGGGCTCGATTAATAAAATTGTTTATAGACATATACATGGTCTACTGGTCACATATGTTGAATTCCTCCGATATCCCAGCCTCATTCATTTTTAGAAATGTGAGGTAGTTAACACTGTCGTGAACGAGGCGAGTACGCTTATCGGTCACGATCCCCCCTGCTGCGCTGAACGTCCTTTCGGACAGGACACTGGATGAGGGGCAAGCCAACAGTTCCATTGCAAATTGGGCAAGCTCTGGCCAGAGGTCAAGCCTGCCCACCCAGTAGTCCAGGGGTTCTTCACTCCTCAGATCGTCCACATCGGCCGTTAACCCGATGTAGTTGGACACCTGACGGTCTAGGCGTTCCCTGACGCTGGATCCGGATGACACCTGTCGATGGGTCGGCTGAAAGAATGACCTCATATCCAAAGTCACCAACATTTCTTCAAACCGGCCTCTTCTTGCAGGCGCTGTTAGATTGGTACCCGCAACTCCTTCTCTGGGAGTGGGAATTGCTCCTCTGCCAGCGCACGCAAAAGCAGAATGCAGCATTTCTCGAAGCAAGGCCTGGAAGTGCTCCATTCTGACAGCCCTCTGTGACGGCGGTAACATTTCCACCATTTTGTGTTTGTACCGGGGGTCTAAGTACGTTGCCACTCAGTACTGGTCCTTGACCCTTATGCTTTTTATACGGGGGCCCCTATTAAAACACTGGAGCATGAAGGCCCCCATTTGCACTAAACTGGAAGCGGTGTGGTGGCCTGGCTCCTGCTCATCATCCAGGATAATGTCGTCCTCTTCATTCTCCTCTCCCCATCCACGCACAACAACAGGGATCCCAGAAAGGTTTAAAGCATGCTCTTCTTGCTCCTCCTCATACGTCCCGGCACCATCCTCCTCTGACTCCTCTTCAGACTCCTGTTGTTCACTTGTCTCAGATAGAGTAGCCCCCCCTGGGAATTCATCCAGCATTGTGACTTCCTCATCTTCCCGCTCCTGCTCCTCCACAGCTTGATCAATGACATGACGCAATGCACGCTCCATAAAGAAGGCATAAGGTACCATGTCACTGATGGCGCCATGGCTGCGACTGACCAGTTTGGTGATCTCCTCAAATGGTCGCAGAAGTCTGCATGCGTCGCGCATGAGCAGCCACTGGCGCGGTGAAAAAACCCCAGCTCCCCAGAACCTGTTCTGCCGCAGAGTTCATACAGGTAGACGTTAACTGCACGTTTCTGCTGGAGCAGCCTATTAAGCATATAGAAGGTTGAGTTCCATCGCGTTGGGCAATCGCAAATAAGACGTCTGACCGGCAGATTGTGTCGCCGCTGAATGTCAGCAAGGCGAGCCATGGCCGTGTAAGATCTTCTGAAATGGGCCGAGATTTTCCTTGCCTGCCGCAAGATGTCCTGGACCCCAGGGTATTTGACAACGAATAGCTGCACGACCAAGTTTAAGACTTGTGCCATGCATGGCACGTGCCTAATTTTGCCATGTTTCAATGCGCTAAGCAGATTGGCACTGTTGTCACACACCACTTTACCAACTGTCAAATTGAGCAGTGTTAGCCACTGATCTGCCTGTGAACGCAAAGCTGAAAGGAGTGCCGGGCCAGTGTGGCTCTTGGCTTCCAGGCACAACAGACGCAGCACGGCATGGCAACGTCTCACCTGGCATGTCGAATAGGTTCTGGGGAGCTTGGGCGGCGCAGCGGAAGAGACGCTAGCAGCGGAAAAGGAGGAGTCAGCTGAGGAGGAGAGGGAGGAGGATGGAGTAGGAGGAGAAGGAGAAGAAGAGCCAGGCCTGCATGCAATCCGTGGCGGTAAAACCAAATCTACACGGGTGCCACGGGTTACATGCTTGACGGCTGTCAGAAGGTTCACCCAGTGGGCAGTAAAAGTGATATACCTTCCCTGCCCGTGTTTGCTAGACCACATGTCTGTGGTCAGATGTATCTTGGCACCGACACTGTGTGCCAGAGATACATTCACTTGCCGCTGAACATTGCCATATAGCTCTGGGATGCCCTTCTCTGAGAAATACTTCCTTCCTGGGACCTTCCATTGTGGTGTTCCAATGGCCACAAATTTTCGAAAGGCCTCCGAGTCCACCAGTTTATATGGCAGTAGTTGGCGGGCTATCAGTTCGGACAAGCCAACCGTCAACCGTTGAGTGAGAGGGTTATCCGGCGTCATAATTTTTTTACGCTCGAACATTAGGCCCACGGAAGCCTGCCTTTTTGCAGAAAAACGTGAGCTTGGCATGATGGAAGGTAGAGTGGAGGACAATTGTCAGGAGAGAGGAGAAGGAGAAGTAGAAGACGAGACTGGACGGTGAGAGCCTGGAGTGTGGCTTTGTGTGTTCCGTTGCTCCCACTGGGCTCGGTGATGGCTGCTCATGTGCCTTCTTAAGGCGGTCATCCCTAGGTGAGTGTTGGGCTTACCGCGACTAATGCGTTGACTGCAAAGATTGCAGATGGCAACACTATTGTCAGCAGCGGACACGTTAAAAAAAGCCCACACTGCGGAGCCATGTGCCGGCGTCCTGGGAGCGCCAGATGTGACCGTACATGGTCGATGACTCGCTCCTTATACATTAGCAGTCTGCTTTGTCCCTTCTGTGCTATGTAAGTTATTCTTGCTTCTCCTCCCTATCTGCTGGTCCATATCTCCCTCTGAACTCCCCTCCTCTTCCTCTCTTGTGGGCACCCACGTGACATCACTAGACACGTCATCATCGACGTCACCTTCCCCACTGCTATAAGTAGAGATCTCGGAGTAGGCAGCAACACCGGGGACCAACCTCCTCATTGGGCTGATCTGGGTACTGTCGTCAGACTGCTGAGTGGCGGTTGTTGCTACCTCCTCTTTCTTATCCAATGCCAAGAGTGGCTGCGCATCAGAAATGTCTTGATATGGATCGGAAAATAATTCCTGTGACTCAAGCGGAAGGTATGTGGTGGTGGTGGTGGTGGTGGTTTTGTTGGTGGTAGTGTCTTTGGGGGTGCACATAGCAGAGAGTGAAGAAGAGGCTGCAGATCGAGAGGATGAGGAGGGTGCAGAAGAGTAAGGCTGAGTGAGCCACTCAACCAAGTCTGGTGCGTCCTTTAAAGTAATTGAACGCACCTTCTGCAACTTCCCACTTTGGCTCAAGCCTGTTGCTCCTGCCCTACCCCTACCACCCCTACGGAAGGGCCTGCCTCTTCCTCTGCCTGTCATTTTTTAAATGACCCTGTGACAAAACTCTCAGTCCCTATACTGATAAAGGACTGCTGCAGTATAGGGCAACAGTCAGCAGTAGTGCGCCTCAACCCTATATATTGTGGACCTATACCAGTCCTTAAGGAATAGCAGACTGTACCTCACTCAACCCTATGTACTGTAGTACGCTATACCTTACCAGTCCTTATAAGGACCTTTGTGGAACTAGTAGGTTGTGATTAGCAGACTGTACCTCAGTCCCTATACTGATAAAGGACTACTGCAGCAGAAGGGCAGCAGTCAAGTATAATATTCTTTCTATATTTGGAAGAAAGAATATTATACGTGTACATGCCTATTACCATACCAGTCCTGAAAAGAACCTTTGTGGACCTAATAGTAACAGCTACTGATTAAACTGACTGTCCCTGCTGCACACAGCATCCTGTCCCTCTCTCTACACTGACAAAAGACAGGCTACTGCAACAATCACTAGCACAGCAGTGCCTCAAACCTATATCCTGAACTACACCTAACACCTATACCATACCAGTCCTTAAAAGAACTTTTGTTGATCTAATAGCTAGCAATTTGGGTCACTGCAGTCTCTCCCTGCTCCACACAGCAACCTCTCCCTATAGTGACATTCGAACGAATGTAAACTGGCCGCCGGATCGGGTCTATTTATAAGTTAGGGGAAATGTCCAAGTGTCCATTGTTGTAATGTCTCAATTGGCTGTCCTGTACCCCATGATGGATGTGTCATCATAGGTCAAAGTTCTTTTACACAGTAAACACGGAAGTCCGCGGCAATAGTCCGTCGATCGGGCGGACCGCGAACAGCCGAAATTCGCAGCGAAACGACCGCCGGGCGAACCGTTCGGCCATCCCTATTCACCACCACAGTTAAAAAAAAGAGCATATATGCTTCGGCATATATATATATATATATATTAGGCACAGATTGCTTAAAAAATGTTTTATTTTTTATTATGTTTTTTTTTTGTATTTGCTTTGCAGGTCTTACTGTTATACTGTAATGTTACTTTGTCTTACTTAACCATCATTTGCTTAGCAGGTACACCATTCAGTTGCAGCATGGATTTATTTATCTTGACAGCAACAGTGTAAGCTCCCACTATACATAAAGCTGTGACTCCAGCGCTGTAGGAGGTGATTTCACCACCACAGTTAAAAACAAAATGGTGCATGTATGCCCATCATTAGAAGTGGGTGGATGAAGGGAGGTATTCTAATGGTGGGCATACCCACCAATCAATCTCTTTTTTTTTCATTCAGCCCACAGACTGCATGAAAAAAAGATTACAATATATGCCCAACAAGGACCAGCAACGTACTGGTATGTTGCTGGACTTTGAGTGGTTATACCAGAATGATGCCTGTGGGTTTAGGTATCATCTTGGTATCATTCTTTTCATCCAGTAGTCAGCTTTCATTTAAAAGCAATCCTAGTGGCTAATTAGCCTCTAGACTGCTTTTACAAGCAGTGGGAGGGAATGTCCCCCTCCTCCACCAACAGGGAACCTGAAAATGCAGCCGGTGGTTCCGCCAGCTGACCATAGAGCTTATCAGAAACCAGAATGACTTCAATCATCGATCTTGGGGTGGTCAGATGCTTTGAGGGCAAATATGAGATCTAGGGTCTAATAGACCCCAATTGTTTAAAAAAAAGTACCTGTCACTACCTATTACTACCATAGGGTATATTTACATTCCCTGTGATAACAACAAAAATGATAAAAAATAAAATGAAAGGAACAGTTTAAAAATAAAATAAAAAAGCAAAAGAAATAATTTTAAAAAAAGCACCCTGTCCCCCCCCCCCCCCCCGCTCTTGCGTGAAAGCGAATGCAAGCGTCAGTCTGGCGTCATATGTAAACAGCATTTGCACCATGCATGTGAGGTATCACCGTGAAGCTCAGATCAAGGGCAGTAATTTTAGCAGTAGACTTCCTCTGTAAATCTAAAGTAGTAACCTGTAAAGGCTTTTAAAGGCTTTTAAAAAGGAATGCAGTTTGTCGCTGCTGCACGTTTGTGCACAATTTTAAAGCATGTCATGCTTGGTATCCATGTACTCGGCCTAAGATAATCTTTTTTATTTCATTAAACATTTGGGCAATATAGTGCATTAAAATAAACAAAAAGTGTGTTTTTTTCCTAAAAAAAAAATGCGTTTGAAAAATCGCTGCGCAAATACTGTGTGAAAAAACCATCCACCATTTTAATCTGTAGAACCCTTGCTTTAAAAAGATATATAATGTTTGGGGGTTCAAAGTAATTTTCTTGCAAAAAAAATAAAAATGTTCATCTAAACAAAAAGCGTCAGAATGGGATTTGTCTTCAAGAGAAGAGTGAATGATGTGTGACATAAACTTCTAAATGTTGTGCATAAAATGCCAGGACAGTTCAACCCCCCCCCCCCCCAAATGAGTCAATTTTGGAAAGTATACACCCCAAGCTATTTGCTGAGAGGCTGATCGAGTCCATGGAATATTTTGTATTTTGACGCAATTGCAGGAAAAAGACAATGTTTTTTTTTTTGCATAAAGTTGTCACTAAATTATATATTGCTTAAACATGCCATGGGCATATGTGAAATTACACCCCAGAATACATTCTGTTGCTTCTCCTGAGTACGGGGATACCACATGTGTGAGACTTTTTGGGAGCCTGTAAGTGCAGGGGCCAGGATTGCGCTACGTACAGAGGTCAGGATTGCTCTACGTAGAGTGCAGGGGTCAGGATTGTGCTACGTACAGAGTACAGGGGTCAGGATTGCACTACGTACAGAGTGCAGGGGTCAGGATTGCACGCCATAGAGTGCAGGGGTCAGGATTGCACTACGCACAGAGTGCAGGGATCAGGATTGCGCTACGTACAGAGTGCATGGGTTAGGATTGCGCTACGTATAGACTGCAGGGGTCAGGATTGCGCCCTGTAGAATGCAGGAGTCAGGATTGCACTACGTACAGAGGTCAGGATTGCGCTACATAGAGTACAGGGTTCAGGATTGCACCACGTACAGAGTGGAGGGGTCATGAGTGTACTATGCAGTGTGCAACATGTCATTTCCACCCCTCTTCCTTGGTTCTCACCTCTGCACCCATCACTCTCCTCCCATCCCCCCACCTCTGCATACATCTGCCTCCACATGCCCCCCCCCCAAGTTTCCTCACATCTGCACTCTCTCCTACCTTCCTACCTGGCCGAGCTCTGGTACCTCCCCATATAGGCAGCTCCCTCCCTTTGTATTGGACTATAAGTTAGTACCTCCCTCTAGGGTGGATCTCTGTGTTCTGTATAAGTACTAAATAAGCAGCACAACACTGTCTCTCCAACACCACAAGTGCTTAAAAAGCCTGCCCTCAGGATGCAACCTGCTAGATGGAAAAAAAACAGAGCTGTCAGCAATCACTCGCTGGAGGGACTGGGGAGGCGATAGAGCGGAGACAGAGCAGCAGTGGAGGCGGAGACAGAACGGCGGTGGAAGACAGGATCGGAGGCGGACACAAAGCTGAGGCAGGGGTGGAGGTGGAGAAAGAGTGTAGGAGAGGTGTTTACTCTTATTGTCATGGAAACTGGCTGCATATGCGCTAATACAAAGCCGCACTGCTTGCGGGACTGAGGAGGATGTTTTCCCTTGTTGCCTTGGATGCCTGTAGAGAAAAAGAGGTAGGGGCTGGAGGCTGCTGTGTGGGTCACATGGCAAGGCCTTGTGGGCCAGATTCAGCGTGCGGGCCTTGTGTTTCCCACCTGTACTTTTGTGCGGCAGGAAGCCCACACAGGCCCAGGGAGAACATGCAAACTCCAAGCAGATGGTGTCATGGTCAGGATTTGAACCAGTGACTCTTTTTGCTGCTAGGTGAAAGTGCTAACCACTACACCACTGTGTTGCCCATTATGTGGGTTTAAAAGTCTCTCTCATACCACAAATGATTGAAGAAAATTATTATTAATTAATTATTAATTAGTATAGTCTCCTTTATACTTATGCTAGACTTTGTTCAGTTTTGGGCAGTTTGCTGGTCATTGTAAACCAGCTCCTGCAGATAGTCTTGGATGGATTTAAGTTCTCAGCTCCTCCCACCTGCTGTGACAATTACAAGGGATGGGAGATGTCTCACTCTCTCTGTTGGGTTTCTTATTAGTCATTATTACACTGAGAACACACTCTGTGGCTGCAGAGACAGAACAAATCCTGGAGTCCCCAAAATATCAGAAAAATCAGGAAATAATACAAGCCAGCAGCATCTATCCAAAGCTAAAATATCAATCAGCCTATCCCTTTAATGCACTCTGGCAAGTGCAACCCATATACTGATTCTTTTATAATGCAATGGTTAACAAACATACATCCCATTTCCTCCTCCACAGCAGAAAAAAAAATCATTTACAGATTTCCAGGAGAAAAAAATGGAAAAAAAAGGACCATTTTTATTTCATTTTTTCCCAGGCAGTCGCAGAACAAAGAAACATAATCAAAGCAGGGTACAGCCTGACACAGAAAAATGTTCCACATTATATTTCAAGTGTCCCTTTTAGTTTTCTATTGCAGCAGGCTGACTTTTATATGACAGGTGTCTTTTTTTAAAAAATATTACAGGTTCGCAGCTCTGGATTACAGGTCTGAATTCCTATATAACACAGAAGGCAAAGCTGCTGCTCTTGTAAAGTTCCTTCTTATATCACAGTAGCAGTCCAGCAGAGGTCTCTTCTTTTATTATTTTCTATGAAGTCTTCCTGATGATGAACACGGTGCATCTTTTCTCTTTTCTAAATCACTGGCTTAGCCCCTGAATAATACATCTGCCCACACCTGCAGGGCACTGAGCATCCTGCTACCTAGAGCATGCACAGGCAGCAGCCAGTTAACTATCTTATGGCCAATAAAGGAGCAATACGGATCGTCCAATAGGAAGCTGGTACCCTCTCCATCCAAGCGCAGCATCCCAACTCCAGCTGAACTGGTTAACATCTCCGATGGTCCTCCTGGTGAACACATCGGCAGCACTGTGATGCTGCTGCCACTTTCTTGCCTATGAAGCTTGCAAAGGAGCAGAAGGGATTATGATTTCAGAAGGGGAAGCAAGTGATCTGGCTGCTGCTTGTGATATTTTTTTGCATTCTTCTTCTTTTATCATTTTCCTATCCTAGATTTCCTCCCTTCTCCCAGTCTGGTCACTGGGGCTGATTAATTAATCATGAGCCGGCTGCCGTTAATACATTTATCTGGAGCAGACTGTGCCATAGGCTTCAGCAGTGGGTGAGATCCAGGCTGTGGAGGACTCCTTCTCTTCTATCCTCATCCCTTGTCTCTGGAAAGCTGGAGGGGACTTCAGACAGTTCAGTTCAGCTGCCTCTACATGGCTCATCAAGAGGTACTCTACTCCTTTTTTTTAACACTTCTATGGGCACTTTTGTAGGGAATGATGCCCTGGTGTGTTGGATTGCTATATGAGTAGCTCCACTTTTGCTTCAGGCTCCATAAATCAGATGGATGCTCACTTTTCTTGCCAAGGGCAGCAGCACTAGGATGGGGTAGAAGCTCTAGGCATGGTTACATGTAATTGAGGAGTAGGGAATTGTCGGGTCTGTCTTTGAAGCTGCTAAAACTAGAATGTGATGTCCCCCCCCCCCCCCCCCCTGGGGTTCAGAGCCTCTCAGGGCTCACTAGTGTAAGAAGGGGTTTGATGATGGGCAGAAATTGGGATGCTTGTGCCATGCTTCTGGTAAAGGGGCTAAATAGTAGGCTGAATGATTTATACTACTACTACTTCTACTTGTTCTGTCACTCAGTATGCAATAGGCTTTATTCTATTACTTGTGGATTTTGCTGCTCACAGCTTGAGGAATGTACAACTAGTTCTATAACAAGGATGTGTGCTGGATTGCACTTTGTGGGATTAAACTTGTTAATGTGAAGCACCTGTGAAGGACAAGCACCCTTTGTATAGGAGCACTCAGCTGCAGATCCTATACTGCTCAGAGTGGATTATTATTAACATTGCCTTGTCTCTGGGATTCTGATGGACCCTATAGGAAATTGCCTATGCATTGGGGGTTATTTACTAAAGGCAAATCCACTTTGCACTACTACAAGTGCAAAGTGCACTTGAAATTGGAATTGCAGTCGCTATAGATCTGAGGGGGGCATGTAAGGAAACTAAAAAAAACTGCATTTTAGCTTGCACATGATTGGACAATGAAATCAGCAGAGCTTCCCCTAATTTCAGATCTACCCCTCAGATTTACAGCGACTGCACTTCCAAGTATTCCAATTTCAAGTATACTTTGCACTTGTAGTTTGCACTTGTAGTGCAAAGTGGATTTGCCTTTCGTAAATAACCCCCATTGGGGCTTATTTACGAAAGGGGAATCCACTTTGCACTGCAAGTGCACTTGGAAGTGCAGTCCCTGTAAATCTAAGGAGTAGATCTGAAATAAGGGGAAGCTCTGTTGATTTTATCATCCCATCATGTGCAAGCTAAAATGCTGTTTTTTTTTATTTTCCTTGCATAGCCCCCTCGGATCTACAGTGACTGCACTTTAAAGTGCACTTACAGTGCAAAGTGGATTTGCTTTTAGTAAATAAACCCCATTGTGTATGTATAACATATACCCAATATAGGAGTATGTGTTAAGTCTGTTTATCTGTGTCAGCTGTAAGTACTATATGCTGGCAGAGAGTCGAATGTTGATGCTGCATGACTAGAATCCACTTAAATTGCACAGGTGAGGCAGGGTAAGTGGTTTCCCTCTTCTGTAACTTTTTTCTGGAGTTAAGCTGGCCATACATTATACAATTTTCTTGTTCAATTTTCTTTAGATTTACCTTCAACTATGTAGTGCAAGGGCCTGCCTGATTGCATATAAATTGAAAGTGTTTAGGTCTGACCTCATATTATATGTTTTTTTCAAATACTAAGGAAAATTGTATCATGTATGGCCAGCCTTGTGTTTATGTTGGCTTTTTAAAGGGGTGTCATATTTTAATAGAGCTTCTTTAAATCACTATGATTTTTTTTTTTCAAGGGGACAGCATATGAATACTGTATAAATGTGCTCTATAACCACCAAGCAGACTGAAGTTTCAGGCTTTAGACAAGCATTATTATATTGGTGTGTGCTGCTCTAGGATGAATATTAAAGATTGAGGGAGACACGGATGAGATTTGTGACTTGCTCTATTAACCATATAAAGTGATTGTTGGGAAACTTGTAACAGCTCAGTTAAAAAATGTGCTCTTTATTTGTAGCATCGAGTAAACTTTTAGGACAAGATTTTGGGGGTCTCCCCCATCTTTACTCATACCACATTTGAAAATACTCTTTACATTTGTAGAAACAGTTTATTTTTTGGGCAAGTTTTTATGGGAGGTCTACCCCCATCTTCTAGGTCCAAGCAGTACTATAGACCTAGTAAGTGCACTTGTAACAACACCATTAACAAAAAAAATTAAAAAATGTATTTGTAGAACAGTTTATTTTTTGGCCAAGCTTTTGAGGGTCTATCCCCATTTTCTAGGTCCAAGTAGTACTGTAGCCCGTATCATACACATGTAGTGACACAGTTGAAAATTCCCTTTTATAGTAACTGTAATTATTTTGTGGGGCAAAGTTAAGGTGATCTACCCCCATCTTCCAGGTCCAAGTAAATACCTGCAAACCATATTATATACTTGTAACAAAACAGTTAAAATATATCTTTATTTTTCTACCCCCATCCTCTCGGTCCAAGCAGCACTCTAGACCATATTATACACTTTTAACAACATGGTTAAAAGTAGTATTTTAAACTGTGTTAGACTTGTAATAACACAGTTAAACATTCTCTTTATTTTTGTAATAACAGTAATTTTTCAGGACAAACTTTTGGGGGTCTATCCCCATTTCCTAGGTACAAACCGCACTTTAGAACATATTAGTACACTTGTAACAAAACAGTAAAACATTCTCTTTATATTTGTAGTAACATTTATTTATTTATTTATTTTTTTTGGGGGGGATAAGCTTTTCGGCCGTCTAGGTCCAAACAGTACTCTCGACCATATTAATACACTTGTAACAAAACAGTTAAAAATTCTCTTTGATTTTTAAAGTAACAGCAATTTTTAAGGACAAACTTTTGGTGGGTCTACCCAAATCTTCCAGGTTCAAGCAGCACTCTAGGACATATTACTACACTTGTAACAACACAGTTAAAAGTTCTCTTTATATTTGTAGTAATAGTATTTTTTTCAGGACAAACTTTTGGGGATTGTGCTCCATCTTCTAGGTACAAGGGTGGCACAGTGGTGTAGTGGTTAGCACTCTCGCCTAGCAGTAAAAAGGGTCGCTGGTTCCAATGCCAACCATGACACTACCTGTCTCTGCTCTCCCTGTGCCTGTGTGGGCTTCCTCTGGGTACTGCTCTTTCCTCCCACACTCCAAAGACATGCAGGTAGATTAATTGGCTTCTGTCCAAAATTGGCCCTTGTATATGAATGGGGACCTTGGATTGTGGGCTCCTTGAGGGTAGGGACCAAGGTGAGTGTGCAATGTATGTGTGGAGTGCTGCGTAAATTGATGGTGCTATATGGGTACCTTAAATATATAATAGAGGAGCATCTTAATGAGACACAATGTACCAGGATAGGGACAATTGTAGACACTTACTCAGGATGGACTGGTGTATTTATTTAACCTTACTATTTAACAAGCAGTACTGTAGACCCCTGTAAGCTTGCCATGAAAAGTTCATTATTACTGCAAATAAAGTATCATGTACAGCACCTAACTGTGTTGCTCCCTTCAAAACCAGAAGCCATCGTTACCCCCACATTCCCACCCAATAACGTTGCTGGAGTTATCCATTAAATACAATCATTAAGCCATATTAGAATATTTGACGTTATATTGGTTGAACTAGATGGACTTGTGTCTTTTTTCAGCCAGATTAACTATGTGACTATGAAGGCTTGGTCTAATATGGCAATAATTATGTTTCCTGTTGAGAGATTTAAGTCTTGGCAGTATACTCATTCTCAACATCATTTACATCACTGTTCTGTTAATGAGGTAATGGGCAAGGAGTAGTTAAATCTTAGCCCTTGTACACACGGTCGGAGAATCCGTCGGAATGTGTCCTGTCGGACCATTTTTTTGGATAATCCGACTGTGTGTGGTCTGCATCGGACTGTTTCCGTCGGAATGCTGGAAATATTTTCCCACAAACTGGTCCGATCGGACATACTCCGATCATGTGTAGAGAATTCCGATCGGACAAAGTGCCACGCATGCTCAGATCAAATTCCTACATCAAAGCTATTGGCTACTAGCCTGAACGTAGTCCCATCGTAACAAAATGACGTCATCACGCTCTGAAAGATCGGATTTTCTGACAACTTTGTCCGACCGTGTGTATGCAACAGTTTCGGACACAATCCGTCAGACAAAATCCGTCGGACAAAATCCAACGGATTTGGTTGTTGAAATGTCCGACCATGTGTACAAGGGCTTAGGGTGGTAAAGAGATTTAAGCCCTAGCCCAATGTCATAACTGATTGCAAAGTATTCTTGAGAGCCCCGATCAGATGTAAGTCAACCAAATTGATGTAGGTTCCTCGGCATTAGTGCTATTTACACTGTTGCTTAATAAAGATTTGCAGCATCAGACATAAAACAAGCCATCTCCCTGGGTGGCACAAAGAGTTTAATTCATCATCTCTTGCAGAATATAATTCATTAGCTGTTCAGCGCAGGAACTCTGCGTTCTAGAAGGCTTTCACCTACCTGTGCTGTTAAGAAAAAAAAAGTGCCCAGCTTGACACTTAATGTGCTAAAACAAGCATGTGTCTGTAACCTCTCCGTCTTCCTCATTATGTGCCACAGACTGGAGCAGAGACTTTCTCTTCCACTGTCAGAGACTGAAATGCCTGTCTGTTGCATTATAGGATAAAAGCAGGTCAGACCAGCAGGTCCTTTTTAGTATAATAAAGCACCGTCATAAATGGTAGCGCTGGCTGTCTCTCTCGAACGCTGTGTATTGCGCAGCATTTTAGCTTGTCGCTACCCACTCATTCTATTGACTTGTTTGAAATCAAATCCATTTACAACGTATGACATTAATGAGTTATCAACAGCAGGATGCACATCAGTAATTGCAAGGCGTCGATGATATTAACTGCAGTGTTATAACAAGAAAATAAGATTGTCATGCAACAAGACAGAAATTATAAGGAAACTTCACTCTTGTCTTTTGTTAAAGCCATTTCATGTAGTAAATGGGAATGCAAGGAGATGATAGTATACAGTGTGCTTAAAGGAGACCCGAGTAGGCTGTCGTTGCTAAACTCTCCTTCTGAAAATGCTAGCTGCCTGGCTTTTTTGCTACCAAATTCTCAATTTTGTGTCCTTGGGGTAGGAACAAGCATGCCGATCCTTAAAGCTGAACTCTAGGTATGATCTTAAACTGTTACTAAACCCAGTAATATGAAAATAGTTCATCTCCCCCAACAGTGCCCACAGCTCATAAATCTTTTTTTTGTAAAATAAAATACTGCCACTATATATCTTTTTTGGCTGATCTGTATACCACGGTCAGTAATAAACTGCACAGTTTCTCCAGTGCTAAGAGTTCAGGAAGGAGGAGATTTCCACTGCAGCCTGTATACACGCCCACATGTGTGATGCCAATATCATGTGACCTGGCTAGCTCTGAGAACAAGTAATTATTCTCTCCAGCATAAAAGATACAACTGAGCATGTGCAGGTTGGCTACCCTGCCTCTGTTAGCTGCCTTTCCCCAGATAGACAGTACAAGAGGGAAGGGTCTGTGCATACAGGTTAAAACAGCCTTTTTACACAATGCAGAGGATTAACCCCTTAAGTTCCACAGTGAGTATAACAAGCATGCTATGCTGCATACACAGAATGATTTTACTCTTGTGGGTTTAGTAACACTTTAATTGTATGAGGCATTGGTCCAACTTAGATCAATGTAAGTCAGTGTTTCTCAATTCCAGTCCTCATGGCCCACTAACAGGTCATGTTTTCAGGCTTACCATTATTTTGCACAGGTGATTTGATCAGTTTCACTGCCTTAGTAATTACCCCAGCTGTTTCATCTGAGGGAAATCCTGAAAACATGACCTGTTAGTGGGCCATGGACTGGAATTGAGAAACACTGATGTAAGTATACTGTGTATCTGACAGGCAGCTGAGGAAGCTGACAAGTTATCAATACTATCCTCAAGTGGTGATCACCGATATCTTCTGGGTCATGTGCCGAATGGCTGCCCCACTGCATACTGAAAACACAGGGTCACTCGCTTGCTTGGCATCACTGTTATTCAAAGAACGCTTTGCATTTTTAATTTTTTTTGTGAATACAAGGCATAATCTGATTGGATTAGATGAGCAAGAGGGGCATCGCAACCTTCACATCATCCATTTACAGATTGCCTTGTATTAAAGCGGAGGTCCACCCTAAAATGGACCTCCGCTCATCGGAATCCCCCCCCCCTCCGGCGCCACAATCGGCACCTTTCAGGGGGGAGGGGGGTGCAGTTACCTGGATAATCCAGGTAACTGCACCCACTTCCGGGCTAGCTCTCTGCGGAAAGGGGCGTACGTTACGCCCCTTTCCGCAAGCGCCCGCCCCCTTCAGCAAGTGCCCCGCTGCCTGCTGGGAAACACACAGCTCCCAGAGGCAGCGGGGACCGTCCGGATTGCACCGCGCGGCTCGCGCATGCGCAGTAGGGAACCGGGAAATGAAGCTGAAAGGCTCCATTTCCTGATTCCCATACCCAAGATGGCGGCGGCACAAGCGAGCGATCGGCTTCGGGTGCCGACATCGCGGGCGCGCTGGACAGGTAAGTATCACTATTTAAAAGTCAGCAGCTGCAGTATTTGCAGCTGCTGGCTTTTAAAAAAAAATAAAAAAATGTGGAGTCCCGGTGGACTCCCGCTTTAATTGAAAATGTTCTTTGAATGGTGGAAAGATGTTCTTTAAATGGTTGCAGTGCCGAGCAAGCGACTCCCTGTGGTCAATACACAGTGAGGCACCCGCACAGGACCAGGACCAGGAAGATAGCAGTGATCATTGTAGTAGAATCAACTACTACAGTGATTGTTAGCTTCCCCTGTGGTCCATCAGGTGTGAGATATACATACTTACATTGATCCAAGCTGGACTAATTGAACTATGCTATAACTATTGAGATCATACCTAAAGTTTAGCTTGATTATTATTATTCAGGATTTATATAGCGCCAGCAGTTTGCCCAGCTCTTTACAACATGAGGGCAGGTGGTAGAGTTACAATACAATTCAAATCAGGAGGAATCATAAGGCCCTGCTCGTTAGCACTTACAATCTAAAAGCAAGGCCAAGTGATACAAAAGGTAATAAAGCTTTAAAACTACTACTACTTTTAGATTTTTGCAATGTAAGAATAGGTTACAGGCATGCAGATAGCACAGTCAGCCCCCCTGTACTGGGTTCGGGCCCCATCAGTTCAAAAGGTGGCCTGGGCATCTGCTGAGCAGGAGGCCTGATAGCTGTACTGTCTTATTTCAGACACTGATCCTCTTCTGTCTCCCCCTGTAGCGTTGTCAGCTTCTTCCTCTGGCTGCTCTGCAGGGGGATTGGTTCTATCACATGTGCTGCTTCCATCTGCTGTCCAGGCCCCTCCTCGGCTCCTTTATCTTCTTCCCTCTCCCGCTGGCAGTTGTTGCAGGCACACAGGGAGATGTTTCAGGATGGAGAGCGAGGGAAGAGGCCGGTAAATGTCACTTTCTAGCCCCTTCCTTTCCTGAATGAACAAAGTGAGCGATCAGTACCAATCACCCCTGTATCCAATCATCGATGAAGCATAGTAAACTGTAATGAGCAGGAAGCCTCATTGTGCTTCTTATCCATTCAACTGTGCAGCTGAGGTTGCAGAGAAAGGGACTAATAAATCTATGTCCTCAGACACTTTTGGCTGAAGGGGCCCTGTTAGGTAGGCTGTATGGGGCCCAGTGATTTCTAACTACAGTCCTTCTTCTGATGTGTTCCACATGTGTAGGTGTGTCTATGTCCAATCAAACTGTTACTTTATTTACTCCTGCACACCACAGTAAAAACACAGAATATCCGCGACTGAATCTTACATCTACATGCCATTCATAAAAAGTCTTGTGTCCTTTTCACTGAATAGATTGGAGGAGTGGATGAACATCACAATCTCCCCTCCTCCAATCACAAAATGTATTTTATTCAGTAAAAAGAATGGCTGGGGTGTAAGGCATCCAAGACGCTAGAACTGTACTCTTCCAGCTGGAACTATAAGTTTCAGTGCTGGATATTCAGCTATTACTTGGGTGTACTGGAGTAATGCAACTAAAAGTTTTAAGGAACGCAGCAGCAACCACACATCGGTCCTGCTTAATTAGAGATAACTTATTCTTACATTGCAAATGTTAAAAAATCCTTTTTTTTCCCCAGAGTTCAGCTTTAATTCCGATTTACTTCTGACTTTACTAGCTGCATGGTTGTTCTAGGTCAGTAGTTCAGAAAGCAATGAGACCACAGACAGCCAGCAGAATAGCATTTTTTTTAGAAGGAGATCAGCAAAAGCAACCTGCATAATTCTCTGTCAGTACAGGTTCATCATTGGTCTTGATGATGTCTGAGGACCTGCAGGCGTAGGTAGGAAGAGGCTGCTGGAACTGATCTAGCAGTGGGTAGGTATCCTTCGGGAGTGGAAGATCAGGTCATTCAAGAGTGTTTTCCGATATCCTAGACCTAAATGATCAATTAACCCTTGCAGTGTGGGGGGAGCTCCAGTGGAAGGATTTTTGTCTTCCTTGGAGTTCAGGCATAAAGTTGGGCTTTACAAAAAAAAGCATACAATGCTGGTCCCATATAACTATAAGGCTGTATTCACACCTATGCATTTTTAGTGCTTTTTGCATTTTGCAGATTTGCACTGCAGTCCATTTACCATGGTTTCCTATGGAACACGTTCTGTAGTGCAAATCTGCAAAATGCAAAAAACACAAAAAATGCATAGGTGTGAATCCAGCTACACAGCCGAGTGTGCTAAACCTACCTCCCAACCAGGGTTCCCTTTCTGTTCAAACAATGAAGTCCACAACTGCTATTAGAAGAAGTTTTTTCAAATCCTCTGCAGCCAGTGCTGGTTCCATCCTGAGTAATTGTAGGAAAGGAGCAGCCATTGGGGCCAGTGCCCCCTATTGACACTGGAGGGAGCACTATCTTGTTTTTTTCAGGCCGCACATGTACTTGCACCTGTCACAGCCACTTATACAGCATAGATGACTAGAAAGTACATATTGCACATGTGCGGCCTGAAGGAACAGGACAGGTTTCCTCCTTTTACTGTATTGAAAAGTCACAAACTGACATTTAGTTCATTTCATTGCAGCATGCTGCGTTGTGTAAAAAATGCAGCAAATCCTATATTTATTTGTTTTCTGAGGCATGGTGCACATTGGTCTTAATTGAGATAATAGGACATTTACCTATTGGCTTAATGTCTTGTCTATGTAGTGGGATTGTGTTAGGCAAAGCTATTCAATGCATTTGGTTTTAATGGGCCCCAAAATTGAACTTGGTCCCATCCCTTTCTGGCTTCCTATTGGTCACCTTTTTGAATCCTCACAATTCTGAGGCTCGGTAGTTTGGAAGAGCTTGGATAAAGCACACTTTTTTTAGATGAGTGTATGTACAGTGCCTTACAAAAGTATTCACCCCCCTTGGCATTTTTCGTGTTTTGTTGTCCCACAACCTGGAATTAACAAGGATTGTTTTGAGGATTTGCATCATTTATTTTACAAAACATGCCCACAACTTTGAAGATTTTTTTTTTATTGTGAAGCAAACATTAAATAGGACAAAATGACAGAAAAAGTCAATGTGCATAACTATTCATCCCCCCCCACCACCTAAAGTCAATACTTTGTAGAACCACCTTTTGCGGCTATCACAGCTCCAAGTCATTTTGGATAAGTCTCTATGAGCTTACTACATCTTACCACTGATTTTTGCCCATTCCTTCTTGCAAAACTGCTCCAGCTCCTTCAAGTTGGATGGTTTGCGCTTGTGAACAGCAATCTTTAAGTCTGACCACAGATTTTCTATTGGATTGAGGTCTGGGCTTTGACTAGGCCTTTCCAACACATTTACAATTTTCCCCTTAAACCACTCAAGTGTTGCTTTAGCAGTGTGTTTGGGGTCATTGTCCTGCTGGAAGGTGAACCTCCGTCCTAGCCTCAAATCACCCACAGAGTGGTACAGGTTTTGCTCAAGAATTTCCCTGTAGTTAGCAGAATCCATCTTTCCCTCAACCCAGTCCCGACTGCTGAAAAACATCCCCACAGCGTGATTCTGCCACCACCATGTTTCACTGTGGTGTTCTTTGGGTGATGTGATGTGTTTGCACCAGACATAACGTTTACTTTGATGGCCAAAAAGTTCAATTTTAGTCCACATTCAGACCAGAGCACCTTCCTCCATACATTTTGGGAGTCTCCCACATGCCCTTTCGCAAACTCAAAATGTGCCATTTTGTTTTTTTGCTGAAAGTAATGGCTTTCTTCCGACCACTCTGCCATAAAGCCCAGCTCTATGGTGTGTACGGCTTATTGTCCTTCTTTTCACAGATAATCCAATCTCTGCTGTGGAACTCTGCAGCTCCTCCAGGCTTACCTCTGTCCTTTTTTTTTTCCCTTGGTGTTAGGAAAACATGTCAGAAGTGATTCATGCTCATAGCAGAGGAATGATGCAGCAGACAGAAATGACACTTATGCCCTGTACACACGACCGGTATTCTCGTCGGAATAAACGCTGAAGGTTTTTCAGACGGAGTTCCGCTGAAATTGTCTTGCGTACACACAATCACACCAAAGTCTGACCGTCTAGAATGCGGTGACGTACAACACGTATGATGGGACTATAAAAAATAAGTTCAATAGCCAGTAGCCAATAGCTTCCGTCTCGTACTTGCTTCAGAGCATGCGTTGTTTTTGGTCCGTCGGAACAGCATACAGACGAGTGGTTTTCCCGATAGGAATTGGTTCAGTCGAAAATATTTAGAACATGTTCTCTTTCTATGTCCGTCAGAATTAAAAAAAAGTCTGATAAGGCATACACACGATGAAAAGCTTCCGTCTGACTTTTTCTGTCAGACATTCTGCTTGTATGTATAAGTATAAGACATAAGTGTTCTGGATTGAGACACACTATAGAGGGATAAGCTTTGTTCATATGTCATGTGTGAGGTTCACAACCACTTAACTGTCATAATTCATTTATTAGGGATTCCCCTGCAACCCCTCCTTTTCAGATTGCTAGTTGCCTGCCTGTTGTATTGGAACTCTGGCTTAAAAATTATGAGTTGCCTCCTGAAAATGAGTTGCTGGCTGTCATGTTGACTCTCTAGTTTCATTATTTTGAGACCTTTCCTTCTCAAAATAGAAATTGCCTAGCTGTCATGCTGACCCTTTGGCTTCGGGGGAATCCGTCTCCACCAGGAGAAGACAGAGATTATCACTAGCGGCTATAGCAGACGCTATCGATAATCGTAAGAGAATTCGCCAGGTTGATTGATCAAACAACTTACTACTTGCAGCCTGCCCATTAACGATTCGAACCATGTATTGCTGGCCTAAAAGTGTATTTCCACTTTTGCACCTAAGCCTTTGAGATCTTTGACCATTTGTTAGGATAGTTTGCATGCAAATCTAGTTTATATCTAATAAGATCTGCCAGCACAGTACAGACAGGAGTCATTATGGTAAGCATTACTCCTCAGCAACCGCCCCCCCATCCCCACCCCCCTAACATTACATAAAAGTAGAAAGCTGTGTAAGATTTTCCACAAAAAAAAAAATTACATAATAGGACATTTAAAAAAATTAAACAGAAATGATTAAAATTATGTTATGCGAGCATGTAACAAATATAAAATAGGTGTTATCCCACTTTGACTGCAAAAGTGGAAATGCACTTCTAAACATGGCAGTTTGGAGGCCAAATGCTTTGAAATATAAGCACAGACAGAAGGTATCCCTGGAAATAATTTTTAAATATAACCAACTATATTCAGCTGGTAGGCATGAATTTTTTTATGCTTTTAAATTTAAATATAAGGGGATATTTCTGCTCTCACTATCTGCCATAACAAAATACAAATTGACTTTTTTCTTTCTAGTTTTGTCTTTTGAGTAAAAAACGAATGTCCACCTTGGAACGGTGCAGTAAGCCTTTTCTATCATACACCCCTGGTACATGAGATTCATTAGGTGCCTTGTGACTTTCAAATGTGCTCAGTATGTAACATGTGAAGGTCTACTATGGCCTTTCTTAATTTTTTTTTTGTACCCTAGAGGAACCCTTAAAACAGTTTTCATGTCTTAGGAAACCTCTAATCATTGAGAAAATGTTCCTTATATAGATGATCAGTAAGAATAATGCCCCCCTTAAGGCAGTGGTCAAACTGCCACTCCTACAGACAGCTAAAAGGATAATTGGAGCCATGTCACTGGCTCTGACAAGTAGCTCTGGCCCTGGAACTTTGCAGGAACCATCAGATGGGAGGTCAGTTGGCCACAGATGATGGCCCAGATCTAATGAGCTCAAAAGTATATGTACCAGTTGCTTCTGCTACATGGAAATCTCAAGCATTTTTATCATCTCAGCCCAGTTAATTTCTGTCAATCACAAGGCAGGCTACTACCTCTACCTGTGTTGAATGTCAGATTGTGTGTGTATGTATATGTGTAAAATTATATATAAATATATATATATATATATATATATATATTATACTGTGTGTGTGTGTGTGTGTGTGTGTGTGTGTGTGTGTGTGTGTGTGTGTGTGTGTGTGTATATATAAATTAGTATGTATATATAATCTCGATCTGCCATAAAGTTATTACCACCCATCATAACCCATTGAGGCATGGACGCTACTTGATCTCTGAAGGTATGCTGCGGTGCCCGGCACCAAGCCGTCAGTAGCAGCTCCTTTTAAGTCCTGTAAGTTGTGAGGTGTGGCCTCCATGGATCAGACTTGTTTTTCCAGCACATCTTACAGATGCTCAGTTGTGTTCCTTTAACCATTCTTGAACTATATCGCAGTGTGGCAGGGCACATTACCAAGCCTAAAGAGGCAACTATCATCAGGAACACTGTTTCCATGAAGGAGTGTACTTGGTCAGGAACAATGCTTAGTAGGTGGTACGGTCAAATTAACATCTAAATGAATGGCAGGACCCAAGGTTTCCCAGAAGAATATTGCCCAAAGCATCACACTGCCTCCACCAGCTTGCTTTCATCCTATACTGCAACTTGGTGCCATACTGCATCCTGCACATGCACCCAATCATCTACATAATGTAAACGAAAACATGATTCGTCGGATGAGACTACCATCTTCTATTGCTCCATGGTCTGACACTCATGTGCCCTTTGTAGGCACATTTGGCTATGGAAATGGGTCAGCATGGGCACCCTGACCAGTCTGTAACTACACGGCCCTATATACAACAAACTACAGTGTACTACATGTTCTGTGAAATGTCAAAAGAAAAACTGCACCATTCCAGGCTCCTAAAAAAACCTCTTGGGAAGTGCACTGCTCCTGGTGCAGATCACAAGAGCTTTTCTAGCTCCATATATATGGTAAAATTGAAGAACGAGGCCACACTCCATGGAGGTCACAATTGTTAGGTTTATTGTGTATAGCTGTGTAGCCTAAGGGAGCGGACTGTGTCTACAACTAGCTATACACAATGAACCTACCGGTGGGATTTCCACGGATTGCCGCCTTGTTCTTTGAATTTGCACCGTGTGTTTTGAAACCTTTCTATTGTAACTAGCATTAACTTTTTTGCATTACAATAGCTCTTCAACTGGATCAAACTACACTACGCCAGTCTTTGTTTGGTACGTTCTGACCACTGCAGAACAGAAACATCCCACAAGAGTTTCGAATATGCTCTGACCCAGTCGTCTAGCCATTACAAGTAGGCCCCCTGTCAAAATCCCTCAAATCCTTATGCTTGCCATTTATTTTCTATTTTCAATACAACTTCAGGGACAACATATTCACTTGCTGCCTAATATATTCCACCTACTTTCAGGTGCCATTGTAAATAGACAATCAATGTTATTCACTTAACCCATTGTTAGGTGTGACCTCAACAAGTCACCTATTTGTCAGGTTATGTTACCGTTTCCCAATTGTTAGTTAGAGTTCTTATCCAAGCAAAGAGACACAGAGGTATTATTCAGTATTTCTGCTCAGAAGTCCGTCGTTAACTCTGACTGTCTCTGACTGACTGTGGCTCTGAGGCTTCTTTATTACATCTTTTATAGACAGAAAAGAGCAAACATCAGCAAATGTAAAAAAAACAACATTTTTGCAAAGGAAAGACAATTCTCCGGGTGTTATCAGCTGATAAGACAATCTTCTGGGCGTAGACTGCTTTTTAGGGCTGATGCGGCCTCTTCTTGATGAGTACGTGACAATAGATGACGAATCCTTATTTTACAGAGAAGGATAAAAAAATACATGTATTTAGTAAGACATAAGGTCAACCATTTTGTTTAGACACCCCTTAATCCTTACATTTCCCCCTTTGACATCACCCCTCCCTCTTGCCCTGGGTCCACCTGAACAAGTTCTAGTCGGCCTATATCCAGAGTACTCTCCCTGACCGCGAGTTGTCAGAGGGGTATACACCCATCCCCCTGGACAGTACCAACATCTAAAATTCAGGAAGAGTGGCTTTTCTGACAGATGGGTGATGTCAAGAAACTAAATCTACCTATCTTCACAAAAGTTCCATCTTTTCCGCATCATTTACCTTGGCTTTCTTGCAAAAGCACATAAACAACTTAAAGCATGCATAAAAGAAAAATACGAATAAGAGCACCACTATAATCGTCATTGCTGCCTTCTTAACCCAAGAGAATAACCCTGAGAAACTAAAAGTTCCACCAAACGGATCCCAGTCGCGACCAATATTTCGGGCCTTCTCTTGTAAATTCTTTACTTCCGTACGGTGTTGTGCAATGATGTCATAATAATCAGGTACCTCAATGCTGGTGTTATGTATCCAAGTACAGCACTCATAGTCCTCAGTAGTTTCACAGAGTCCTGTCAGTGCTGCACTCATACTTTCAATTGCTAATTCATGTAATTCTAATTGTTGTCTGATGGCTCTGGTCTCTAGATTTAACTTAGTAATATCATCAGAGTTTTTCTCCAAAACATCATTAATAATTCCTGTATAGTTATTTAGTCTTTTCATTAAGTCTATACCCCATCCTGTCCAGGACGGGAACCAAGCCCATGCCATGTCCTTCTTCAGGAATATTTCTCTTTTACTACGATACCTGAGGGGATATCTAGGATGCATGCTAGCTTCTAATAGGTGATCACCTCGTTCATCACCTACTACTCCCATTACTGGTACTAAACTTGCGAGGTAGCACCATCCCTGAGCTTTTCTAGGTATCCAAGTATAACATTTATCCTCACAACAGATGTATATATTATTTCCTAGAGCTACTGATCTTGAACTGATATCATTTCTATAACGAGAGGTGTATCCATAGAGGGATAAGTTGGATACTAACCATCTAACATTATTATCCACAATGTTAGTGAGGAAGTCAGATAATGTCTGGTGTGTGCTGGAATTACTGGGATAGAAGCTTCCATTTAATACGACAATGGACAAATTAAACTTGCTGTCTTGGCATTCTCCATTTCCTCCCGTTGTGTTCCCTAAGTTGAAACACCAATCAGGGAAAAAGGCGAGACCATTTGACTTAAACATTACTGTCTCACTGGTATTTGTTTTAATTATGTTAATGCTACTGTTAGCAAGATCAGTATAGTTTATAGGAACTGCCATCAGTGGTATACTTGCTGTGCTTGGGTGTAATTTGCTACAAATCCAACATTTCTCATATCCTGACTTCTGGGCATAAGCATATTTAAACTTCAGTAATAACATTTTTTTAGAAAATCCTTCATCCTTGTGTATTTTATTCTGTGAGGTAACCAAACTATTAGCCAGAATTACTGAAACAATAAAAAGATACATGTTGTCATTTGCCAACTGGCTCCTTTTTACAATGAGAAGCGTGGATCCAGGTAGGTTTCCCTTCCAATTTCACTGAGGTTGCTGTAATCAATAGCACCTGGAAAGGACCTTCAAACCTTGGTTCCAGTGTCTTTCTGGTATGTTTCTTTACATACACATAGTCTCCTGGTTGTAGATCGTGAGTACCTGTGACAGAATTAGGGTCTGGAAGAGAAGAATACACACTCTTGTGGATTTTAGTCAGACGCTGTTGCAACTGTATTACATACGTAGTTAAACTATCACATTGTAATTGCATACTTTGAGGAAAATATAAACCTAATCTAGGTGCACTTCCAAACAGTATTTCATATGGGGATAACCCTGTTTTTCCTGTTGGGGTGTACCTAATAGAGAACAAAGCTAAGGGTAGGCACTCAGGCCATGGTTTGTTCAACTCCTGCATAGCTTTTTGTATTTTCAGCTTGATTGTACCATTTACTCTTTCTACTGATCCTGAACTCTGTGGGTAGTAAGGAGTATGAAAACTTTGTTGAACCCCTAACATTGCCATCACATTTTGCATTATTTCTCCCGTGAAATGTGTCCCCCTATCTGATTCTATTGTTTCTGGGAGACCAAACCTAGGTATCAGCTCAGTAATCAGTTTCTTGGCGGTGGCTTTTGCCGTAGCTGATTTCACAAGATAACTTTCGGACCAGCCTGAAAAATAGGCAGATGCACACGAGAACAAATTCAAAGGGGCCGCTCTTAGGCATTTGTATGTAGTCAATCTGCAGTCTCTGAAAGGGATATTGGGCCCGGACCTGATGTTTACGTGGGGTTTTCACTCTCTGTCCTGGGTTATTAATCAGACAGATTTGGCATGCAGCACAGTAGTTCCTTGCAGTACTACTGAATCCAGGGGCTAGCCATCCTTGGCTTACAATCCTATACATAGAATTGGAGCTGACATGAGTGGGTAAGTGAACAGCCGCTGCCATTGCAGGGTATAGAGAAGCGGGTAGACATATTTTGTCTCCTTCTCTCCATACATTGTCAAGGCCTGGTGCAGCTCCCTCCTTAACCCAACGGTCCTTCTCAATAGCCCCTGCTTGTTCCTGTAGTTCCATTAGCTGCTGCCATGTGGTTTCGGGCATACTCACCTGTACCGTGGCTAAGGTCTCAGGGCTTGCTTCCCCTAGAGCTGCCTTCTTTGCAGTTAAATCTGCAAATGCGTTTCCTTTTGCCTCAGTTGTTTTTGCGCTCGTGTGTGCCGCTATCTTCATGATGGCTACTCTTTTAACCTTTTGAAGATTGTTCAGGACTCTTTTGATTCCTTCACCATGTTTAACAGGTGTGCCTGCTGCTGTAAGGTAACCTCTAGCTTTCCATATGTGGCCATAATCATGTGCCACACCGTAGGCGTATGCGGAATCAGTGTAAATGTTCCCTTCTTGTCCCTCTAAGTGTTCTAGGGCTTTCTCTAGAGCGGTTAGTTCCGCTTCTTGTGCCGACATGTGTGCTGGTAGTGACTTTGCCTCAATTACCTGTGTGTCCGTTACCACAGCATAACCTGTGTGATATTTACCTTTGTCATCGGCAAATCTACTACCATCTATGTACAGTGTGTGTTCTGCATTTGCAATGGGTATGTCTGTGACATGTGGGAACCCCGTGGTTTCTTGTTCCATAAGTTGGAAACAATCGTGTTCATCAGATGTTATGTCATGAAATGAAAGTGTGTCAGAATCCTGAGTATCTTGTGCTGTATCTACACCATTATCATCATTACTCCCCCCTGTCAAATCTGTCTGTAATTGTAAAAGCTGTGCTAAGTTAAAAGAAGTGCATCGCTGAAAGGTAACATTGGGGGGTAGGAGCAAAGTGCATTGTAGACGCAGCTGCCTTGCCATTGATATGTGTTTTGGTTGGACCTGTGATAAGATGGCGTGTATGTCATGTGTGGTATGTACCACTACAGGATTGTCTAAGACAATTTCTGAGGATTTGTCAATGATAATTGACACTGCTGCAACTGCTCGTACACAGGACGGTGATCCTCTAGAGACAGGATCGAGGGCCGCCGAGAAGTATGCTACCGGCCTTTGTTTGATGTGTTGTTGTGTCAACACCCCTGTTGCGTGTCCCGTGATTTCAGCAATGTACAAATGAAATGTTTTGGTATAATCAGGGATCCCGATCGCAGGTGCCGAAATTAGTAACCTTTTTAAGGTGCTAAAAGATTCATGACCTGCTTCTGTGAGTACATAGGGTACTATTTTCAAGCAATCATATAATGGCTGCATCAGAGAACTGGCATGTGGTATCCATTGTCTACAATATGATACCATTCCCAGAAACATACGAAGTTGCTTAAAGTTGCGTGGGATATTCATTTGTCTTATGGCCTGGACTCGGTCTTCAGTGAGGTGTCGAGTACCCTGGGATATACAGTGGCCCAAAAAGACAACCTTTTTCTGACATACCTGTAACTTAGTTCTATTCACCTTGCACCCTTTTTCAGCCAGGAATTGTAACAATGAGAGAGTGGCTTTTAAACAAGTATCGTTATCCGGACAACATAACAATAGGTCATCTACATATTGCAACAATACACAAGTGTCAGGCGGTTGCCATTCCCCCTATTTTTACTTTTTAAGGTTTAGTCAGTGGGGCATCGGACAAAAGACCGTCATAACCACTTATGGGTATGGTGTCACGGGACGTCATGTGTGGAGGGACTACTGAATCAGACAACAGACTGCGTGACGCTCCTGTGTCAACCAAACAAGGAATATGTTTACCTTCCACCTTCATCAACATGTGGAGCATTTTGTTCTCTGATTCAGCTAGGACTGGGGCAAGTCATGCGGTCGGATCGTCCCTATCATTGGTACGCCTCTGTCTGTAGTCCCTCGTGTCTCTGTCCGTGTTTCCTTCCTGTTCGTCTTTTATCCTTTTCCTACAGTCTCTTTTTATATGTCCCACCTTGTTGCAGTAATAACAGGTAAGAGGTTTACGGGAGAAATTCCCTCCTTCATTGACCCGGGCAACAGTGTTAACTCCCGGTGTCCTTCTGGGTTTAGTTTCTGCTAAATCAGCCTCTATGCCTTGTGCTTTCTGCAACAATGTTCCTCTGTCCCGTATGGCTCTCCATTCGGGAGTACATGCCTTCAGTTTGTCACCTATTTGGGGTACTAGTCCTTCCATAAACTGTCGATTGAAAGCCCTAATGGTGACGGGTAAGGCTAAATCTAGACCTTCGTCAGCCATCATGCTTTCCATGTTGAGGTAAAATTCTGTAACAGTCTGACCTGGGGCCTGTTTTATGGGCGCTGTCGAACCCCTTTCCTGCTGTTTCCCTTGGCAAAATTCTCGTAACTGAGCAATAAACAGGGGTCTAGAGTCTATATGACGAGGGTGTACTCCTGGCGGATCTGTGGTAGGATCCCCTTGTGGTCTATGTGGAGCAATTTCATTCATAAATTGATTAAACATCGTTAGTGTCATTTTATGTCTACACAAATCTTCCCCATCTTGCCAAGTTGCTTCATGTGTGTCTAGTAATTGTGTCACGAATCTACAGAATGCGGCAGGTTTTGCTACGGGATCAGGAGCATTCTGTATTAATGCCATAAGAGTGTCAGCCGACCAAGGTGTCCATGTCCTCAGAACGACTTGTCGGGTCACTGTAGGTGGCTGTCCTGCTTGACCCGCATTTGGATTATTTACTTGTATTACCCTAGTCCGACTATGGACTGGAGCTACGGGCTCTGGTCTTTGAGCTCCGCAATGTACACATTCCTGTGCCCAGTCTGGGTTCTGGGTACCGCATACTCGGCATACCCATCCTCTTCCTCTTAAGGAAGGATAAAGTTTTGGTCTTTCGCTACCTGGTGTGGTAGTGTTATAAGGAGGTGGAGTATCTCCCGTATTTATCCTATCGCCGGGAGCAGAAGGAAGACTTTTGTGTCGGACCTTCATATCCCATCCACCCTTTTCCTGACAATACTCCCATCCCTCCTCTTCAGCCCTGTTGGAAACCTTAATTAAACATTGTATTTGTGATACCCATCTGTTCTGCAATATCTCTCCCTGTCTGTCTCTCTTTATTTCTTCCCAACCTTCTACACTTAATCCATTTTCTCCATCCATCCCCAATTTCTTGAGAATCCTATTTGTGCCCTGTGCCTTATCCTTCCCATACAACATTGTAATTATGTCTTTAACAGCATAACATTTCTGAGATTCCTCCTGGGGTTTACCATGTGTCTGGCCCATTTTGACAGTCCTGCCTAGGTGGCGTTTGGATCACTTACTAAGTGTCTCGTTGCCTTCTCCTCCTAGGGTGCCAAAATACTAAAAACCTCTCCTAGATGAGATTTCTGAAATCGAATTACCTTATATGCTAGCCAACTGACAAATATTATGACCAGACTGACGGCTACAACATATACAAGCATTCCCTTTTGGTGGCCAAACACATATGACTAGGTCTCCGGGACTTTGTGGAGACCTTATTTCCGTCCCATTACCATGGAATCTCTCAGCATTCGTTTCTTATTCCTGCTTTATTGAGGCAGTCAGGACTTATACTTTCAACCCGTTTTTAGGCTCATGAATCAAAAAGCGTATATCAAACTTAAGTGTCGGACCCCCAAAGTACTCTTACGAGTTAAGGGCGCATTCCGTTACCCATTGGGATGATATATGTTTCAATTCACACCATACAAACAGGGCTTATTTCATTCACAACAGACAGATGACAAGTAGACAGACAAGAAACAACGGTAACATAAGCCAAAATATTAAGTTCAAGACCCGCTTACTACAGAGGTTGGTGTTTACCTGAAGAACAATTCAGACAGATCAGGTGGGCACAAATCTAAGAAGCACAGAGTTTATAAGAAAATAAAGCTTTTCTTACCTGCGCAGGATTTGTCTGTGGTTCTTGATGTGCCCAGCCTCTTTGTTCCGTCCTTATGTTCGTTCGCCTCTTGTAGTTTCTTCAGCGAGTCCCTGTTCGGGCGCCAGAAATGTTAGGTGTGACCTCAACAAGTCACCTATTTGTCAGGTTATGTTACCGTTTCCCAATTGTTAGTTAGAGTTCTTATCCAAGCAAAGAGACACAGAGGTATTATTCAGTATTTCTGCTCAGAAGTCCGTCGTTAACTCTGACTGTCTCTGACTGACTGTGGCTCTGAGGCTTCTTTATTACATCTTTTATAGACAGAAAAGAGCAAACATCAGCAAATGTAAAAAAAACAACATTTTTGCAAAGGAAAGACAATTCTCCAGGTGTTATCAGCTGATAAGACAATCTTCTGGGCGTAGACTGCTTTTTAGGGCTGATGCGGCCTCTTCTTGATGAGTACGTAACAATAGATGACGAATCCTTATTTTACAGAGAAGGATAAAAAAATACATGTATTTAGTAAGACATAAGGTCAACCATTTTGTTTAGACACCCCTTAATCCTTACACCATGTATGTGTGTGTGTGTGTGTGTGTGTGTGTGTGTACACACACTAGTTTTTGAGGGCTGAACCCAAATCATTGTTTTCCCTTTATTGAAAACCATGTTATTCAAACTGTTGATCAGTCTAAAAGGACTTGGGGAAGTGACATTTCATGTCATAACTTGCCCAAGCACCTCCAATATTTGTGGTTGTGGCTCAGATTCCTGACTTTTTCTCTGCCATGAAGTAACTGCTACATGTATTCTTATCTCAAAATGCAATAAAATATTCAGCATTCTGCATTTCGTGTTTTTATGGGTTTTTGTGGCAGCTCGTCATTCTGTTTTATCAGTGCCTTTTTTAACAAATGTGAATGCTTGCATTGGGCAGCATACAGTCTGTCAGACACATTTGATTGAGTTCAGAAACAGCAGCTTGCTCACTTTTGAGTAGTTGACAATGCACTGCTAGAATATTGAATACTTTTGATAATCGACCATCAACCTCTGTCTTCTTCCATCAATTTTCTGTGTGGTCTGCATTTGCTATCTGTATAAAACACATTTATTTTTATGCTTAAAGTGAACTGGGCTATAAACGACATTTTCACAAGTTGAGATTAAGCCCTGCCCCCTGTCACTCAGATGCCAAATATCTTTACTGCTTAAGTGGCACTGTGAGGTGCTTAAAGTGATAATAAATTATATAGTTTTTCTCCAAAAATAATCCATACACATCCACTACTTAATGGCACTGATCTATTTTGCATGAAATTGTTTCTTACTGTGTTTTTCTGGCTCCTTGTAACATCCTCCATGAGCTCCAGAACCTCTCGTTTTTCCCCATCACTTCTGTTAGTTTTGGAACAAGCAGTGCACACTGCTCTATGCACACTACAAATCCCATAGTCCCTAGTCTAGACTCTATAGTTCTTCTTGGGAGTGAGCAAGGGAGGATGACTACGTTCCTGCATACAGTGGGTCCATGGAGAACCAATATAGACGCCATCTAACAAGTGGTTGGATCAGAGTAGTAAAAAAAAAGGAGTTGAGAGATTTGGAGGAGGTTGAGAGCAATAGAAGGGACTTTTTTTAAAGCTAAGAATACAGTATATACTCAAATTGAATTTTTTTAAACCAGAGTTTAGTGTCACTTTAATCCCACCAGGCAGAATTAATGGCCCCATATTCAGCCTGTAGCGGCCATAACCCTTGCAGGGCGGCCTTGACTTATTGGGCTTACCAGTTACCTCATCTTGGCCTGCTCTTCCTCGTCTAGGGGTTCCTAGGGTTGATACCCAACAACTTGAACGCTGACACAAATAAAGTCCTTTTGAAAGGTTTTTTTGTGCAGTAATAACATCCAATAACACAGTCTCTCGTGGGAACAGAGGGCATGGGTGAAGAACTCAGGCACCTTGAACTGCAGGTCTAGCAAAGTCTCTGATTTCCCCCAGAGTGTAGCCACTCGCAGCTTGGTACCTCAAGGATGAACCGATCTCTAGCCAGATCATGGCAGTCAGCACATCGACTCAAATACTTGAAACATTCCTATGAACATGTATAAGTTGTAACTAAGGGTGAACAGGAACCTTTTTCCTCACTACCTGGAACGTTCTCTGTCTTCTCAATGGTACTGGAAAAACGTGAATTTGTCAATGTCCTTCCCAACTCAGCAACCAGGCACTTCCCAGGATGCCACTTGTCGGCCCTCCTCCGAAGAGTCCTCCCCCGGTCACTTCCACGAGCTGTGGCGCCTCTCCAAGCCGAAAGCACACCCGGATACCTTGAATCCTCCCTCAGTTACTGCGCCTTGGACCAGCAGGTTCCAAGACTCGGGAACAGAAGGATCCCTACCCCAGACCAGGCAGGTCTATTAGGGGCCTCTAACAGGAACATGTTTTGCATGATGTCGAACACCCCATGACTGGGACCTCTCACGGGGCTACCCCGGTCCTGGAACCAGAACAGACCACACGGGCCTCACGAACCCCTCTCCCTTAAACACGTGACCCACACATCTTAAGTACCCCTTCCCAGACTTCCCAGGGGCCTGGCACTCCCACTGATTGGTTCCGAGAGGGTTGATACTCAAACCATCCAACCAGGCCTGGTTCTGGCCTGTCATGTGTACCTCACTGCACACATGACCAGGCAGAGCTTCCAACACAGCCCAGCCAGACTGATGTCAAGGCCAACCTACGTAATTAACCCTCAGAACCCCTACTGTTCTGAAGCAAATACAAAATTTACTTGCGTATGACATTTTCTCCAAAATGTCATCCACTACACTACATTTCCCATGATGCGCATTCACTCTACAGTGTAGTTGAGCATCATGGGAAATATGGTTCCAAAACATCTGGGGTGCCAAGGTTCACCATCATTGGCTTAAGCCTAGGATCCAGAGAGGACCTCCAGGTACAAAGGATTTAATTGGAAGATTAAAAAGAGGTACAGACACCAGAAATCTTAGGCGTTATCTTAGAAGTGTTTTAGGTCACTTTAGGGTAAGCCTGTCACAAACATGGACAATACAAATGGAGACTGTCAAAATGATCTGTAGATCCAGGGATGCACTGTCGCAGTAAATGTACATACTACATACTGGGATAATGATGCTTATTGGCATTCTTCAAGTGATTGTAAAGGCTTGAGGTTATTTATCTTCATACGTTCTATGCATGAAGGTAAAAAAAACCTTCTGTGTACAGCACCCCCCCAATACTTACCTGAGCCCCATCTGAATCCCATGATGTGCACAAGATCTGGATCTCTTCCTCCTCATTGGCTTAGACAGCAACAGGAACCATCTGTTGTTAATATCACTTTAAAGTATATCCCCTTCTCGCCGACCGTAGGCAAATTTGCATTCAGGCTTGAAGGGGTTATAGCGGGGTGAAGCCTGCATCACCCCAGTACCATTCTTTAGAGAGGGCTGTTGGCTCTTTAGTGATAACAACCAAAGCGGCTAAAAGCCGATAGGTTGTTATCCTAAAGGAGCAGGAGTAGATGACGCCCCCCCCCCTCCCTTTTCCGCCTCTCTTCCTGGGCCTCCTGTTCCACCGGGAGACCCAAGCAACCAGCTGGCGCTAGGCTGAGACCTATACCAAGTCGAATTCGGCTCAGATCGGATCTCCAATGTAAAATCCTGGTGCGGCATCACGTTTACTTACAGTTTACTTATGGTTTAATTGACTGCCAATGGCGCCGATTAAAAAAAAAAAGACAGTATTCAGAATCTCAGTTTTTGGAAACCTGCACTTAAAAGTATTCAAAGGAAGGATTTGGGGTCTTTTAAACCCCCGATCCCTCCATAAAGAGTACCTGTCACAACCTATTACTGTCACGAGAGATGTTTACATACCTTGTGACAGCAATAAAAGTGATCAGAATTAAAAAAAAATTTAAAGCGACAATGTAAAAAAATAAAATAAATAAGAAAAATATTTTTTTTTAAAGCGCCCCCCCCCCCCCCCGCATGCTCATGCAGCAAAGAAAATGCATGTGAGGTATAACTGCGATCATCAGAGTGAGAACAATAATTCCAGTACCTCTTCTGTAACTCTAACCTGGTAACCGTTACGTTTTTTTTTTTTTTTTAAATGTCGCCTATAGAGATTTTTAGGTACCGTAGTTTGTTGCCATTCCACGAGTGTGTGCAATTTCAAAGCATGATATGTGACATATCTACTTATTTGGCATTACATCATCTTCCAAATTATACAAAAAAATTAGGCTAACTTTACTGTTTGTAAGCAACAAATGTCAGAAATAGGCTTAGGTGTAAAAGGGATATGTAAACCTCTAAAACATATCAGGAATATGAAATGTTGGAACAACATATTCTTTAAATGCCCATAAAACCCTAGCCTTATCTGGCTGTATTCCAACATATTGCCAGCTCAGTTTTCAAACAATCAATACCATGAATTATTGGGAGATCATATACAATTGATTAGGTAGCTTGTGGTAGTTTAATGATCCACTGGTCCAACTAATTAAAAACCTAAATCTATAGTCATATTACCTGTAAAAATGTATCTTCCACATTGTGCAGGGAGGTGGATTGTGGAGAAATCTTCACTGCTGGGATGCTGGTCCTCTTCATGTCTCTGAAATTTCAGTGTTGCAATGGTTAACGGCTTTTGGTCTTAAGGCAGAACAGCAGTACAAATGGTTTGTCTGGGACACACCTTCAGAAACCATGAATCAGACTGAGACAGAAGTACAGTTAAATCACAATCACACTTGTTTAATAATAATAATATATAAAAAAAAAAAAACGTAAACAGAGTAAATGTGGTCAAAACATAGAACGAATAGTCAGACAAGCCAAAACATCAAGGAGCCAGAGATGAGCGTAGTAGAACAGCAAGCAGGATCTGGAGCCAGAAGGAATGTCAGCCAAGCAAGTCTGTAACAGGAACACAGGAGAACATTTCTAGAGATGTGACCAAGGTGAAGGCAGAGATCATCTGGACTGGGCGGCCAGCTTTGAGAAGGAAGGGCTGAGCCCAGCCCTGACACCCCCCCCCCCCCTTCCATCCTCCTCTAGTGAGAAAATGTGTTTCATTGATTGGTTACACTGCTTGTAACACAATCTGTGAATAGGGGAGAGTCTGATCACACACATTCTCTCCTCTATTTACAGATTGTGTTACAGACAGTGTAATCAGTGAAAAAACTTTTCTCACTGGAGGAGGAGGATGGAGGAGGCCTGTCCCTATTGGATCATCTGTACTGCTGTTCTGCCTAAAGAACTAAAGCTGATAACCATTCCAGCACTGGAATATCAGAGACAGGAAGTGGACAGGCATCCCTGCAGTGAAGATTTCTCCAGGATGGAGCTACTTACAGAAGGTGAGACTATAGGTGTAGGGGAGTTTTTGTTTTTAAGCTAAACTTAAGCTGTAAGCTTGGGTGTTCTTGATTTTAGAACTCCATGACCCCAATCTGTCCTAATTTCAATGGGTGGGAATATCCTGAGTTTAATTCAACTTCCCACAGTGGACCACTTGGTTCCACTAAGGTCAGGGGGAAATACTCAGACAGTTGCCTTTAAAGAAACCCTTTTATAGAACTTTGGAGTGAATGTTGACTACAGAGAATGGCAGGTGCAGTTACTTTATACACCATGTATAATGACATGTTAAGGGGCAGAAGGTAAGTGACTTTTGAAAACGTGGATGCTTTGAGGAGAGATAAGGTCAAGACAAAAGACATTTGAGAGAAAATTTGATGTACAGAAATAGGTGAACATATTTAGACTCCTAAGGCATGCACATAACACAGAAATTAGAAAAGGGTGATGAACTGCAGAAGCTGTACACCCTACACATTGTGCTCCAGATTAACTAAGAATATTTAGACCTTGCATAGACATTTTATAGCACAAGATGTTATAAACACATTTGGTGTTCATCCGAAACAGATATAACCATAGCCCAGTTGTGTATAACGTATACTATTTATCTTTCCAAAAGTGTTTCCCAGTGCTCAACCTTTCATCCAATTTTTAAATTGCTGCACTGTAAACTTCAAAAGCCAATATAAAGGAATAGTAGTGGAAAAAAAGGCACTTGTTGGTTTAACTAATCTTTTGTTGCATAAAATGGGGTGTGGGGGGGGGGGGGGCCTTATGCCTATATACTTTTTCTAATAGGTATCCCCCGTTACCATCTCTAAAAGGTGGGAGGTATAGACATAATCAGTTGAATATGTTGTTTTTTTTTTTTTTTTAAAGGAAATCTGTATTGAAGTATGTAGGAGGCAATTGCTTGCCTCACCTGAAAATATAGTTAGCTGGCTTTTAATCTGAATCAGTGGTTTTCAGTACTTTGTCAGTGACCGAGAACCAAATCGGGAGTACATTTTACTATGATTTGGTCTGTATGTCTGTCCAGAATTAGTGACCCTGAAAATATTGAAGCAATTGGATAAGCATGACAGTTAGGCAACTAGCATTTTTCAAAATTTAGGTCATCAATGGCAGGCTATCTATTACTGTTGGTAAAGATTTCCTTAACGTAATGAATTGCTGGACTACTGATTTCTCATCTATACGTATGGAATAAAGTTTGTAGGATCTTCCTGCAGTTGTGCGGGTATTATACTGTGTACCATACTCACTTCAGTGCCCTCCAATATACAGAAATACACTAATACCAAAATTGACTTACTCCAACATTTTGTCTTGGAGTACCTGTAAGCCCTTGTACACACGGTCGGAGATTCCGTCGGAATGTTTCCTATCGGACCGTTTTGTCGGATATTCCGACTGTGTGTGGTCTGCATCGGACTGTTTCCGTCGGAATATCCGACGGACCAACTTTTCCAACTTGCCGGTAAAATTTTCCGACAAAATGCTCCGATCGGACATACTCCGATCATGTGTAGCCTACTCCGACGGACAAAGTGCCACGCATGCTCAGATCAAATTCCTAGACCAAAGCTATTGGCTACTAGCCTGAACGTAGCCCTGTCGTAACGAAATAACGTCATCACGTTATGTACAATTGGATTTTCCGACAACTTAGTCCGACCGTGTGTATGCAACATCACTTCCAGACCTCTTCCAGAATTAATCCGTCTAATTACTCCGACGGATTTGGTTGTCGTAATCTCTGATTGTGTGTACAAGGGCTTAGAGTGGTAGAAAATTTGACTTGAAAGGATAATGCAACTTTTATGGAAATAGCCAATAAAACAAAAATAAATAACCTTTATAATTGCTAGACAGGACATGTGATTTAATGTTATTAAAAAAAAAATACTTTTCTTTTTCATTTTGCAGCTGCTGTAATTTTCTGTAAAATAAAATGCAATATGACAACCTGGAGGTGTCCTGTACACCATTGCTCCATGGAATGTTTCCACAAACGTCATTTCTTTCTTGTGTGTTTGGTTCACAATTTTTTACCAGAAATCTGCACTATGATAAATAGTCGAGAAACCTACTGCAATAGGAATTTCGATTTCAGTGAAATGTATGTCAAGGGTTAAAAATTTCTCAAGGGGTGCCAACCCTGTGGTTTTACTCATCAGAACATTGAGAGTGCACCAGGTGATATTATTGAACCAGACCCTTCCATTCAAAATCAATCTGCAAAGGACATTGTGAAACAAACTGCTATTTCTTTAGAACAGAAAAGGTAGGAATCTGCTTCAAAGTAAAAAAAAAAAAATTGCAACCGGCATAATTCACCTAGAGAGGATTGTGTTTTTTTTTTTTTCTTAACAAAAATGGAATTACAGTTTAAGTTTATGTAGCACTACCCCTGCAAGAGCCTCTTGTTACTTTGGTTTCTTTGTTCTGTTGCCTTCAACTCCGTGAACAACCTCATCCGTTCTGACACACCTTGCATAAGCAAATGGTTGCTGCTGCAAACTTATGTGAGCATAAATATGAGTATCCTGCACATAACTGCATTTCAGTATCAGTAATATAAGGCATCAAACTGGATAACTGTGAATATAGTAGGTATATTGTCACGGCTTAAGGTAAATGGTAATACAATATATGAGCAGATAAAAGAATCCATTTATTCACAATACGCTATTCAATAGAATTTCTAGGCTAAAGCAGCTTAGGATAGAAAACTGTACCAAGTGAGAAAAAAACCAACACGGTAATAACAGTCGTAAAAATCATCTCTGTGACCAGTAACATATACTCTCTTCAGTGTGCACTGTAGGTAAAAGGCTATGATTGTATCTGTAGCTCCCCAAGGATGGGGGGTACCTCTGACTATGGGCAATTAGGGCAAAATTTCTTAAAGCAGTTGGTTGGTATACAGTTCTTAGTTCAGGGTCTTCAGCCGGCTAGTGTCAGGGCCAAGTCTTTAAGGTGGTGATAAATAGCACAGTCCCCTTTAAAGTCTGCATGCAGTGACTCCAACCACTAGGTAGATGATCAGTCTCTGCCAGCAGCAGTAGAACAGTGTTGGCAACGGCCTCTCAGCAGTCCCAGAGATAAAGCAAGCCTTGAACCAGGTACTTAGCTATCCACAGTCCCTCCAGCTCAGCACTCAGGGTACTACGGCCACAATCTCCGGTTCTCAGCACTCCAGTCACAGGTTGTAGCAAGCATGTGTGCACACTATAAGGTGCCCACTCCCCTGCTGCAAGAGGAAGCCATTTTGTTTGTGGGTAAATACAGCTTTCCTCTTCTCCACTTAGCAGTTTCTTCCTGTGGATTCTAGTCTACTTGCTCATTGATCACCATAGCAAGATCCTTCCTTACAACTGCATCCCTCATAATTCAGTGCGGCCAGCATCCAAATCTATTAAGCTTTTTCTGCTGGTTAACTCCCGCTGCTGGGTGGAGGCAAGACAGTGTAGTGGGAGCACAGCGAGGTTTACAGCACAGTGTCCTAAAAGTGTTGCTCTCTCTGTCTCTAGCTGCACCTAGCCAAACTGATTTTCCTTAGGCCACTTTCACACTGAGGTGCTTTACAGTCATTTTAGCGCTAAAAATAATGCGTGTAAAAACCCGAGTGCTTTCACACTGGAGCGGTGCGCTTGTAGTACACTAGAAAAAGTCCTGCAAGCAGAATCTTTGGGGCAGTGGAGGAGCGGGTGTATACACCCCTCCTTGAAAAAGATGGGCAGCTCTGCCGAAGTGCCTGCAAAGCCCTTCGGCAGCGGCTCTACATGGGCGGTATTAACCCCTTCTTCGGCCACTAGCAGGGGTTAAAAGCTCCCCACTAGCGGTCAAAAAAGCACTGCTAGAACGACGGTAAAGCACAACTAAAACTAATGGCGATTTTAGCTTAAAAGTGTTACCAAACCCACAATAGCAAAATCAGTCTGTGTATGTAATAAAGCATACTTGTTATACTCGCTGTGGAACCTAAGGGATTAATCCTCTGCATTGTGCAAAAAGACTCTTTGATCCTGTTCTCTCTGATCCTCCCCTTCTTTTACTGTCCCCAATCCATCTGCTGATACTGGTACAAAGCCTTGGGGGCACTCTGCACATGCTCAGTTTGGTGTGTATTGCTAGAGAGTTGTTTTTCTTTTTGTTCGGGGAGGGTGCATGTGATCTGCACAGGCCAATCAGCATTGTCCATACAGAGGGTCAGGGGTCCTGTAGTCTCATGGAACAGCCAGAGGAGAATGAAAACTCCTCCTACAAGCTTTAACTAGACACTGATAGAAGTCACAATACAGCTATATACTTCTGATGAGAAAAGGTATTTAGCAGTTAATATTTCCTAAAATAATTGCATTTACATGTTCTGTGTACTGTGGGAGATCAGATATAGTGAATTTAGGGTCATGGGTTTAGTAACACTTTAAATGTGTTGGTAATATACAGAGAAATACATTTAATATAAAGAGGTGTCAATGTGGAGTGCTTATGTTCTATTAATTTAGTATTCTTGTTTTGAGCAGATGGTGTCCGTATAATGCAAATATTAGAGTGTGGAGTAAAGTAACACTTGACAAATTTTCTTTATATAATAGACGTAACTTGCACCAGGCTTGTTATTGCACAAAATGACATATTTTCCTACATATGTACTGTCAAGTTTGCTTTGCTTTCAACCACACCGAGAACAGATGGAATTGTTTTAATCACATTTACAAGTAAGTTTAACACATCCAAGATTTAACAAGTGTGGCTTTTTTATATTGCTATAAGGGTTGTCTGCTGGTACAAGATTCCCAGCTAAACATAATTGATTAAAGGCTCAAGGTGACCCGAATGTCTGTAAAGAGACTAGCAATCTGTAATGCTTTGTGTCAGGTCACAAAACCTGGTTTTGACTTTTTTTGTGCTCAGAGGTTATTTAATAGTTAGTATAATTTCATAGTTAGACACCAGTCCATCCATTTATGTCCGTTCGTTTTTTTTTGGGGGGGGGGTTCTGCTTACTTGGTTATCTTAGGGATATTTTAGATTACATTTTAACAGGTTGCAGTGGAACACTGCCCGTTTTTATTTTTTTTATATAATTTTAGGTTGTAGGTAGTGAAGTATTAACATTATCCGAATTGTATTACTGTATGTATTTCTATGCAATGTTCCCCCTTCATTTCCTTCATTTCCTGTGTGGTTCCTAGTACAGGAAAGTGGCATATTTCCAATGGGGAAAAAGAAAGCAACAAGTAGTATTTTGTATTGTGGGCAAGAGCAAAAACCTTTATCAGTTTTTCTTTGTTGTCTTTGTCCCATTGTAGAGGTTCCTTACATATATCACAGAAACTATACGTAAGGGGAAATCTTGCGAGTAGGGAGAGATACATATACGGTAATAAAACCAAGGTTCTTTGGCTAAATGTACACTTTACATTGATACTACCTATTAGCAGGTTATTGAAATGTGTCCTTGGAAGCTTGTTGTATGCAGAGAATACTCTACTTTTATGGAGGATTAGCAATGCATGGTTTACAGAATGGAGAAACATGACACAGGAAACAGGAATATACAAGTACATGCACTTAACATAGAACATCCTCTTATTATGTTACCTTAGAATAACACACTATAACACTGCAGTGCCACCTGCTGGATAGATGGGTATAATGAATATACACAGTCACAGTATGTAAGCAGATTGCTGTTGTTCTTCCAACACTACCTTGTGTACTTACAGTAGAACTTTTCCCTGCCCCATTTGGCACTTTTTTTGAGGGGGGGGGGGGGGTGGAAGCGGTTACCTGGTGTTGACAGGTACCCGCTCCCACTTCAGGTCAGATTGCTGCTCTGATCTGAGCCAGACGTTCGGCTCCTCTTCCTTCCCTCACTGTCTTCTTGGACACATCACAGGTCCCAGGAAGCATTGGCACAACGCACAACATAGCGTGCATGTGCAGTAGGAAACTGGCTTCACTGCAGATGCTGGCACCTGCACCCAAAGCCGATTGAAGAATTGGCTTGGGTGAGGATATCGCTGGATCCCTGGACAAGTAAGTGTCCTCATATTAAAAGGCAACATTACTTGTAGCATACAAACATTTTTGGAGGGGGAGGGGGGACCTGGAGCCTTGCACCTCCTTTAATCTCTTTATACCGGTTTTCACTAGACTCACATCTGTCTGTGTTAGCCAAATTAAACTGGGTGTTAGGTATTAGGGATGGGCCAAACAGACCCCTGTTTGGCTCGCACCAGAACTTCCAAACACCGCAAAAGTTCTGACCCATTAACGAACCCCATTCAAGGCAATGGGATCCGAACATCAAAAATCTAAAGTGCCCATTTTGAAGGCTTATATGGAAGTAATTGGGCATACAATGGCTATAGGGGTATGGGTCCTGCCCTGGGGGACATGTAATAATAAAAAAAAAGTTTGGGAAAAATTATTTTTTTAAATGAGCAGTGATTTTTTGTTTTTAGAGTAAAAGCATAAAAATTAAAAATTATTTCCAGTGCCTGGGGGGTCCCCTTAGTCTATACCATGTCTAGAATCTGCTGCAGCAATAATTGCAATTGCGTTTATAAATTAAAAAAAAGAAATTTTCCCTACAAGCTGCCTTTATTTTGCTCAACAACAGCTGTGGAGCTAGTGTGTATGAAGAGGGCAAAACGTAGTGCACTGGGAACAAGATTAGGGATTTTTTTGGATGCATTCTGGTGTCACTTTGACTTTGGCTAGAAGTAACGGGTGCATAAAAATTGGTCTTTGGGTGTCGGTGGCACCTTCCCTCCTTTACCCTATAGGGGTAATCTTGATGAAAGCAAGAATTGGCCTTGCTGCAAAAAATTGCAATGATATGCACCTGTCAAACAGGTGCAGAAAAATTGGTCTTTGGGTGTCGGTGGCGCCTTCACACTGTAGCCCTATAGAGGTAATCTTGATAAAAGCAAGAATTGGCCTTGCTGTAAAAAATTGCAATGATATGCACCTGCTAAACAGGTGCTGAAAAATTGGTCTTTGGGTGTTAATTGGGCCCATGAAACCTATACCAAAAACATTCTTCCGAATTGAATGATTGAAAACCCTCTAATCTAGGTGGCCTAGTCCTGCAGAGATTCCACATCCCAAAAAGATTTAATCAGTGACATCAGCAACAGGGGCTTTATAGCTGGTAATCCAGGACCGATTCATTTTTATAAAAGTCAAACGGTCCAGACACGTTCTGTGATCAGTAACGATACCTCCTACAGCACTGAATACCCGTTCTGAAAGCATGCTGGATGCAGGGCAGCCCAACAACTCAATAGCATACTGGGCAAGTTCTGCCCATTAGTCTATTCTCATGACCCAGTAAGTCAGTGGATCGTCAGCTGGAAATCTCTCCATCTCTATTTTGGCCCAGAGGTAATCGTCCACCATGTGATGCAGACGCTGCTGATGGGATGTAGAAGCTGACAGCTCTGGCTGGCAAAGACTAAAAAAATTCCTAAATGCCTCACTTAGGCAGACGCCTTCTCCAACGCTCCTCTCTTGACCAACAGAAGACTCAAAACAATGTTTTCAACGACACTGTAACCTACTGGAGTCAGGAAAATCGTTCAATAAAATCATCTTTAACGTGTCCTCAAGAGATTTTATCTTCTGCGCTCTCTTTGGGCGCGGGATAAGTTCTGAGACCTTCCCCTTATAACGGTGGTCAAGGAGGAGATGCCAACCAGTAATCATACTTCTCCTTCATGCCACGTATTCTTGGGTCCTTTCGCAGGCTTTGAAGCATGAGGTTGCCCATGCACCTCAAATTTGCTGAGGCTTGAGAAGTAAACTCCTCTGGGTCACTCAGGATGTCAGCATCTGAAACTTCCTTCTCCCAGCTACCTACTACTCCCAAGGGTCCTGGGGTTGGAAAGCCATCACTTAAAGATTGACACATGTCTTCCTCTTCTTCAAAGTGCCAGAATCCTCCTCCTTCTCATCCTCCTCCCCTGTCTCCTCCTGTGTGTTCTGTGACATAGGAATGATGGTATATGGATAAAGTGGGCCTTGTGAGGAAAGGCAGTCCTCCTCTTCCTCCTGCTACTCTGTCTCCAGTGCCCTGTCCATAATGCCACGCAGGGTCTGCTCCAGCAGGAACGCAACAGGGATTTTGTCACTGGTGCATGCACTGTCATGACTCACCCTCCTTGTGGCCTCCTCAAATGGTGACAATACAGTGCATGCATCCTTAATCAGCCATTGGCATGGGGAAAAAAAAGCTGAGGTGGTCTGAGCCTGTTGTTGTGCCGTATTCACACAGGTACTCGTCGAGGGCCCCCTGCTGCATGTATAGCCGCTGCAGCATTGACAAAGTCGAGTTCCACCTGTTGGGCATGTCGCAAATCAGGCAGTTTACGGGTAGGTGGATTTCCTGCTGAATTTCAGCCAACCGAGCACTGGCTGTGTATGACTGCCTAAATTAGCTACAGACTCTTCTAGCCAGCTTTAGCACATCTTGCAACCCTGGGTACGTATTTAGGAAATGCTGCACCACCAAATTGAAGACATGTGCCAGGCATTGCACATGTGTCAACTTTCCCTGTCTAAGGGCGGACAGGAGGTTTGAGTCATTATCTCACTCCACCATTCCTGGCTCCAGCTGGAGTGGTGTGAACCACCTCTAGGCCTGTCCCTGCAGAGCTGCAAGAATCTCTGCTCCATGTGGTTCCTGTCCCCTAAACACACCAGCTGAAGCACTGCATGGCACCTTTTAGCCTGACTCTGGGAATAGCCCATTGAATGCTCAGGGGATTCCTGATGTTCATAGGACAATTCTGCAGAGGAGGGGGTAGAGCTCACAGGTCTGGCATCATCACCACCAGCTATATGGAGACGTGGGGGCACAACAAGGTGCAGCACTGAGCCCTGTCCTGTATCCTTTTGCAAGCAGCATTACCCAGTGTGCTGTAAACAAAATATATCATCCCTTTCCATGCTTGCTGGACCACGTGTCAGCAGTAAGGTGGGTTTTATGGCTGACTGCCTTGCCCAACGATGCCAGAACATTCCCTTCCACGTGATGTTAGAGGGATGGAACGGCCTTATGTGAAAAGTAGTAGCGGCTGGGAACCTGCCATTGTGGTACAGCGCATTGTGCAAATGCACAGAAGGGGGCAGAATCCACCAGGCTGAAAGGCAGAAGTTTTGACAAGTTTGCATTCAGACTCTGGGCATGTGGGTGGCAGGGACTGTATTTATTTATTTTTTTCTGCTGCAGCAAATGGGGCAGAAAAATTTGCCTGCTACAGTCTACAGCTGGTGGTGTGCTGCTGGCAGATGTGTTGCTAGGATCTGGAACACCCTGAGCTATACCATCATCCCTGTCAGTGGAGGCAGCTGAGAGGTAATGATTCGGTATCGTAGGGGCAGACTGCAGTGGTAAGGAGAAGGGAAAGATTTGTGCCCCTTTTGTGTGGCTTTTAGGTGCTCTTGCCAAGTGGTTGAACGTTAAATGCCTTGTTAAGCATCTGGTACCCAAATGGTTGGTGTTTTTGCCGTGTTTGATGTGCCTGAGACACAGTTTGCAGATAGCAACAGTGCGATCTGCTGCAGATGTGCTGAAAAATGCCCAGACAAATGAGCTTTGGGGAATGGGCTGGGAGATAACAGCTGCAGAATGTGATGCAATAGGGACTGCTCTCTACTCTTGATGTCAACCTCCTTGGGCTTGTGCCGCCTCACCTTCAGTTTCCTCCTCTGCTTTATCTGGCACCCAAGTGGCATCGGTGACCTCATTATCATTATCATCATCATCATCATCTCCATCTCCTTCATCTTCATCTTGCTGACCCCCTTACAGTGCCAAGGGAATGTTTGCCTCTCCTTGTCCTCCCAGACATTATTGTGAGGGCGGTGCTTATAAGCAAATGTAAAGAAGTTGAAATCTGTACTTTGATGCACTTTAATCAATGTAAAGAGGTGTTTGATGCACTTAAATTTGAGCTCTCACACTACAGATACACTATAATACACTATAATACACTGCAATATAATGCACCAAACAGTGATACACAGAACTATATGGCATTAAACTGGCAGTAACGCACACAGAAGTAAATGTCAATAAACTGGCAGTAAGGCAATCAAATATAGAACTGCCCCTACCCTAGCTATACACTAATGTAAAGATTACAGACTCGGTCTCACTAAAATACACTGAAACTATCTGAGCTGTCCCTACTCTACACTAATGTATGTATGAATGACACGGTCTCACTACACTACAGTGAAACTATCTGAGCTGTCCCTACTCTAGCTGCACACTATACAAAGCTGAATGTGGCCCTCCTCACTACACTCACACTATCCCTAGACACTAAACTAATATTCTACACTGGCAATTGAAGAAAAATAGCACAGTATAGCACACTAACTAAATAATGGTACTGAACAGAGCCCTGTTCTATCTCTCTCCATGCCAAAATCCCACTGAAAATGGCTGCCATTGAAAGAATGCTTTTATACTGTGGGGCGGGAATGAGCCATGATTGGATAAAGCCATGATGACAGTGTCCAATTATGATTCTGACAGTGCTCTGTGCCCTGATTGGCTGATGCTTTCACTGCTTCAGCCAATACGGGCATGTAAAGCACTGTTCAGCGCCACAATGCATTGTTGTCGGTTCGGGGGGGGGGGGGCGAATCCCTATCAGGTATGTAGCTCTCACCTATTCTTATTTGCTTAAGGGAAATCATTTTGCAGTGGAAGTTCTTCCATTTTTCAAATTTAGGGGAGACCTGACATGGCATCAGAGTGTCCTCTGCCATGGACTTTGGCCACTATTTTAGGAATGCCTATGTCAGAGAGAAAATACTATTACCAATTACTACTTTGTCTGGAGCATTTCTGTACAACCCTCTGCTAGGATAGCATCCCATTGAGAAGGTCATCTCCAGGAAGCCTCAAGGGTACACCTAAATTTAGTAAAGAAATGTCTCTTGCGCTGCTGTCTCCTGCTTTAGCAGAAATCTTCCTCTGGTTTCCCCTAACCCCACTGCCATAATCTTAACAGTGTGGCGGGGGGAATAGAGCTGAGGGAGCTGTGACAGGCACACATCAAGAGAGCTTCACTATGCCCACTCTTTCCACCCACCCTATTCACTTATAGATGTCATACTATCGCTTCTATGAATAAAAAATGATCTATGAATGGAGGACAGGCAGATGATTTAAAGCCCTCTCCATTGTAAACAGGCTCTCCAATGTAAGCAGTACACTGTTTATATTTGTAATGACTCCACCACAGTGATCATATGGTACAGACCCACTTCAATTGGCTCTGTACACTATTGTTTTTATATAGCACCAGGGACTATATCTCTGCACATATTGTGGTTTGCACCTGTTTGCTAGTTAGCATAATAGCTTTTTCTTTGTTGAGTATAGGCCACTCACACCTACTCAAAAAAGGTTTAATGTTTGTTTAGCGCTACATTTTATTTTTCACATTTATTTTAACTTTGTATGTTTGAATGTTAGCCGCTATTTTGATTCAAGTAGTGCAGTGTTTTGCTTTTTTCATTATTTCACTGTGTCTTTGAACCAAGGTGCCAAGTGACAACTTGTAGGAAAATCACTTACAGTCATTAAAGGGTACACTGGTCACCCTAGGGTAACTTCTGCAGTGCTGTTTATAAACGAATGGAGGCAGATACGTGGTTGAAATCCACTCATTAATCCCCTTCCTCTTGCCCATCTGCTGCTTCATATCTTTGCAGTCCATACCCTTGGTAAACTCCATTTGGGTAGCGTCAGCAAACTTGTTAAACCCTTGCTTTCCAATTGATGGCTTGAGCCTAAGCATGGCATCAGTGGTGGTCACATGCCTTCTCATATTTGTATTTGTTAGTAACTCCAATAGAGAAAGAAAGTTGAAAGGGAGCATGGGGAAGGTGATTATTGGTGGGTTGAAGGGTGAACTTTAAAATGACTGTGTCACATTGCCTAAATCCCCCATTTGGACAGATCTGGCACTGTCAGTCTGGTGCCCAATACTGGCATCATTCTAATTCTTGATCCTTTGATCTCATTGCCCGCTATCACTGCCAACACAAACCCTGTTGAAGGGGTAGTTGTGAGCCCCCAAAATGTGATGGCTTTTTTTTACTGATTTTTTATCTAGATTGATAAATCGATACTGGACTACATACAGACCTGGCGTTCGCTTTTTCTTTATATAGCTCCAGAGGGGGGTTACCATATATGATGGAGAGATACCTCATAAGATTGGCGATTACACCAGATCATACTTAACTTGAATCTAGTGCACATTTTGTACTTTTTCTTAAATAGGAAGGAGACTCTTTTAAAAAAAATGTATTTTATTTGATGAGTCCTGATCCTGTGAAGTTATATAGTGGAGCAGAAAGAGATGGATTACATAGAGGATATGCATTACTTTACAAATGTTCCAGAAGCTATCTTTTCTTCTGTATCTGATTTTATTTGTTTATTTAGCTATGTGGCCGGAGTTGCCCTTAAACAGTAATGCACTACCCCCCCCCCCCCCCCCCCCCCCCCAGACGCTGCTGTTTTTTGACATGCATTTGCAGCCTCCAAAATCATCCTATACATTATTTAAGGCGATGAACTGGTTCTCTCCATGCTTGCGCGGGGAATGTGTCTCTTCTGAGCAAGATCAACGCTAAAAAGTCCCAGAACTGCTGAGATCTTATTGTATTGTTCTTTATGCTAGGCTGCATATTGAATAGTTGTCAGAAAATCTGCTCCGGCAAAATAAAACATTTAATCTGCTTAGAAGTTTACATAACCTCTGGTCCCGCTGACAACCTGCACTGTACTAGGTTGTGTTTTCTTCTTTCTATATTTCTAAGGACACCTTCCTTCCCAGAGATGCATGGAGCATCAGGGGAGCCTGCGTGCCGTGCGCGGCCTCCTGTGCTCTTCCAGGGCATTTAGAAGTTCACTATTTGACATGTGCACTGGAGAATGAAGCAAGAGAAAAGCCTTATTATTTTCATCCTCTGCTGAATACACACGCTATCTCTAGCATTCTAGATCCGCTGTGAAACCTAGAAGTTGCATGGACGGCAGCACAACCATCTGCTTTATGTAGCACACTGTATGAACTTAAAGGAACGCTGTTTTCCAGATTGGCATAGAATTTAAATCCTTGAGCAGATACCCCTATACCATGTGTGCGTATATCCATTTTATTAAAAATCCATACATATTGGTATATTTATCATATAAATGTAATGACACACTGGGCTTACTTGACTAACATCTTTATTGTGATTCAAACTGACTTCTGGGTGTAACATATAAAGACGGATTTGGTAAGTGAAGCTGAACTCCAGGCCAGTGGTTAAATATATATTTTTAAAGCTGAATCCCAGGTATGGATAATTTTACATAGTTACCTGGACCCATGTAACTATGTATATACTATACCTATAGGATCCCCCTGGAAGCCAAAAAAAATTTTTTTAATGAGTGCAAAGCTTTCTCTGATTGGATGAAATAAAGAGGCAGGCTAGTGACATCACAAATTCCACCTCATCTTATCAGAGAAAGCTTTGCATTCCTTGAGAAAATGCAAAGCGCTCTCTGGATGGCACCCATGCCACTCTCCTGTATTCAGTAAACAGCAGGGTAGCCGCTTGGTGTGGGACTTGGAAGCTAGTGGAGTAGTGGTGATTTTCAACTTCCACAGGGATTGGCCAATTATGGTATATGGATAGTCATTTTCAAAACTTCTTATTATAAGAATGTTTGTTTTGATTTTTCTTGTTGATAATGGGGGTCAAAATGACATTTGTTTTTAACCCCCCCCCTCCCCCAAGAAAATTCAAACAAATTTCTGACTATCTGTATTTTGTTCAGAAATATCCATTTACTCCAAAATCGAATATTAAAAGCAAACAAAGTTTTGATGTAATTTTGAATGACATATTGGGGTTGATTTACAAAAACTGCAGAATTCTAAATCTGCTGCAGCTCTGCATAGAAACCAATCAGCTTAGTCGGTGTCCTGATTACCAGTGCTGCCAATTAGTGCCCATCAGCGATGCCTGTCAGTGCCCCCTATCATTCACACCTATCGGTGCTGCCTATCAGTGCTCCTCAGTGCCGCATATCAGTGCAGCCTCACCAGTGCCTCCCCATCAGTGCAGCCTCATCAGTACAGCCTAAACAGTGAACATATGGCCCCTTTTCACACTATGGCGGTGGGTGCGCCAGCGGTAAAACGTTGCTATTTTTAGCGCCTCTTTACTGTCAATTCTGCGGTGCCATTCGGCCACTAGTGGGACGCTTTTGCCCCCCCGCTAGCGACCAAGAAAGGGTTAAAACCACTGCAAAGTGCTGCTGCCGGTGGTATAGCCGCGCTGTCCATTGATTTCAATGGGCAGGAGCTGTGAAAGAGCGGTATGTACACCGATCCTTCACCGCTCCAAAGATGCTGCTAGCAGGACTTTTTTTAGCGTCCTGCAAGTGCACCACTCCAGTGTGAAAGCCCTTGGGGCTTTTACATTGGAGACACAGGAGCGGTTGTTTCAGGGTGCTTTGCATGCACTATTTTTAGTGCTGTAGTGCCTGCAAAGCACCCCAGTGTGGAAGGGGTCCAAGGGCTCTTTCACACTGGGGCAGTGGGTCCATTGGGGGTAAAGTGCTGCTATTTTTAGTGGCGCTTTACCGTTATATTTGGCGGGATTTTCAGCCACTAGCGGGGAACTTTTAACCTCTGCTAGCGGCCGAAAAAAGGGTTAAATCCAAAGCACTGCTTTGGTATAGCCGGTGGTATAGCCATGCTGTCCCATTGATTTCAATGGGCAGGAGCAGTGGAGGAGCGGTATACACACCGCTCCTTCACCGCTCCTTCACCGCTCCTGCCAGCTCAGCTTTTTTTACCATCCTGCCAGCTCACCGCTCCAGTGTGAAAGGCCTTGGGGCTTTCACACTGAAGAGACAGTAGCGGCTCTTTCAGGGAGCTTTTCAGGCGCTAAAAGGGGTGTGTGAAAGGGGTCTAAGTGAAGGAGAAAAATTACTAATTTACAAAATTTTATAACGGCAACTAAAAAAATATATTTTTTCAAAGTTTCCGGTCTTTTTTCGTTTAGTAAAAAAAAAAAACCCAGTGGTGATTAAATACCACCAAAACAAAGTTTTGTCTCTGTTGTTTGGGTAAGGCATTGCATGAATGCATGCCAAGTGAGCAAGTGATTAAAAGAAGTGATAATTTTTTCAAATTCAAGAATGTTTGACTCTTGAATGAAAACATTGATAAATGGAAACATTTAAACATTTATGTGTGTGTGTGTGTGTGTGTGTGTGTGTGTGTGTGTGTGTGTGTGTGTGTGTGTGTGTGTGTGTGTGTGTGTGTGTGTGTGTGTGTGTGTGTGTGTGTGTGTGCGTGCATGAACTAATACATATTTAAAGCCCAATGCCAGGAAAAAAATCATCCATGGGGATGCATGAACACTGTAAAGGTTAACTGCTCATTTAGTCTATGGGGGCAGTAAAGCAGTTTCACCCAGTTCTCCACTCCCCCATGGCGTTTCTCTAAGCTTTAGCCATGGACTGTCTCAGTGTCCTCACATTTAGTGCAGGGCTATATACCCTGAATTGGCATAGATGACAGTAAAGGACCTTAGACTGCTGTTACATGGAGGAGAGGCTGCCGAGGATGCTCTAGCAGTGCCGTAAAACCTGCAGGAGTAGAGGATCGAGTACTTAAGTCTGATTGTTTTCCAAATCCCCTAGACAGAAACAAGCAGTTAACCCTTGCAGTGCGGGGGCAGCCCCAAAACAAGGGAGGATTTTTAGGTTTCCTGGAGGTAGTGCTGACAACAAATCCATCCAGAAAATCCCCTATCTATAGGAAAAAAAAAACCAGCTTTCAGCAAGCAATTGTTTTATTAGATATGACAAACCAGAACATATGGTGTACAACACAAGAGCTTACCAATTAGGATTTAACAGTTCTTTAATTGTCTAAGTACATTTGTCATTTTCATTCTCAAATGTCTTTGTAGACTTTTGCATTGTCGCTCTGATATTTTAAACGTAAAAGAAGGGATAGCATACAAGTAACTTATAATCTAAGGTCCCTAACTCACATTCATACACATTCGAGGGCCGATTTAGTCAGGAGCCAATTAACCTACCAGCATGTCTTTGGTGTACCCAGAGGAAACCCACGCAAGCACAGGGAGAACATGCAAACTCCAAGCAGGTAGTGATTTAGTTGGGATTTGACCCAACAACCCTTGTGCTGCCAGATGGAAGTGCTAACCACTTATCCACTGTGCTGTCCATGACAGAAAATACATTTCCATGTGTTTTTAAATTGAGACTAAAAGATTAAAGGCAACCTCACCCCTCCTTTTTTTTTCTAAGCTTTTTCACTATGTTGATAATTATAAGTGTTTTTTCCTAGATTATCCACAAAAAACATACATATCCAGCGGCCTTCTTTAGTGGCCTGTCACTGCTGCACACTTAAAGCGGTTGTATAGTCAAAATTGTAACTTTTACCTACCTACATATAGGTAAAAAAAAATCTAAACCTGTAAATATTCCCCCTGCAATGAGCCGCTGACTGCAGCGGTGCATGCGCACAGGGGATTCTCGGCTGAAAGCCTGGGCAGACAACAGACCTTGCATGCACGGAAGTGACATCACAGTTCCGGCCACCCATAGCATTGGAGCCGCGATACCCGGAATACACGCCGAGGCAACATGTCAGCTACCTCGGTGTGGATCGGGTGAGTTACCGACGACTCGTTCTAAGGTGAGTATTTCATAATGAGCTAGTATGCAGTGCATACTAGCTCATTATGTCTTTTGCCTTACAGGTGCAGGAAAAACAAATGTGTCAGTGGGTTTACTACCGTTTTAATATAACTCCACCAACCTCTTCTCACCAGGAGCCAACTGTCTCTTCTGGGTTCTTGCACCTGCCCTTTGATGCCGAAAATGCTCTGTAGAGTACTCAGAGGCAGAGCCTGAGCTAGCTTATGTGATCTGGGGGTACAGTATAAAAAGTCAAAGGGAATACTTTTAACAGTGTGTCAGAGATGCAGGGAACTAATATTTTCCATTCACTCAACATGCTTCTGCAAGTCACAACCCAGAAATAACATCTGACAGATAGTGCAGAGATGATGCAGGACTGAACAGGGAACACTAATGTGTATTAGGCTGTCATTAGATTAGGATGATTAAACCGAATTCATCCCTCCTTATATCAAGTGTCCCTAACATAGTCTCCATCTTACATCATGAGTCCTTATCAGAGTGTCTCCTTGCATCAGATGTCCCTGTCAGAGCATACCCTTATATCATGTTTCCCCATCAGAGTCCCCCTTACAACAAATGTCCCCATCAGTCTCCTTACATCAACTGCCCCCATCAGGGTGCCTCTTGGATCAGTGGTTAGAGACCTGGAGGGGCACAACAAAAATCTGGAGGTGGGGGGGGGGGGGGCGGCACAGTCCACCCCAGCACCCAGATCCAGGCCTGCTTAGAGGCCCCCTGGGTTTCGTGACTTAGTAACCTAGGTGTCATGGTTATGCAGTGATCTTCCTGTTTGCTTACCTCCCCTCATGTGTTCAGGCTAAGAGGCCAGGCACTTCCACCTGGTGGTTTTTATAACCTCTCCTCTAAGCATGGCTCCACCACAGAGCCTATCAGGGAACCTTATATTAACCTGTGCACTGCAAGCCAACAGTGCTGATCAACCATTGTGTATTCCTTTGTGTGTTAGCTTCCTGTTACCTGCCGTGTGCTCTTCTGTTGTTCCGTTACCGACGGACGTTTGGCGTGTCTTTGACTATCCCTGTTTGCCTGTGATCCTGACCTTTTGGCGTGTCCCTGACTATTCCTGTCTGCTTGTTGCCCCGACCTTGGCTTTGTCCCTCACCATCCCTATCCTCCAGTTGCCTACTGTGGGTGTGAGCTGGGGGACCCTGGGGGTCGCGACCTGGAGCCAGTTACAGCCAAGTCCATCTTCACCACTCGAGGCTTTGGTGAACTCCTGCTGGCTCTTAGACTCTGCGCCCCAGGGAATCTTACGCTCTAACCCCGGTGGGACCTGTCTCCCGTTCGCAGCAGTCAGCTGTAGGGTCCACAACCTTGCGGTGCACTCCTGATCCCTACGGTGTGCATATGTCACCTCGCCTCAAGGTGACCTGACACTAGGTGGCTACAGTCAACTGTTGAGATGAGAGGGCAGCACTAAATCCCATGGGGTTTTAATCACAAAACCTAGACTGCTGCTCTAATATTCCCCTGGATGTGTATAATTTTGTTTAATTTTCAATTTTAAGGGATAAATATTGTCTGGTTTATTTTGCCGTATTTTTCTGTATTATAGAATTCAGAAGACTGATTCCTGTATTGGTGTGCTGACATTTCATGCATAGCCACAGCTGTGTCATTACGACCTGTTTAATATTTAATATGTCTGTTTCATATGCTATGCTTTTAGCTATATTTTCTTTATAACTAAATGGTTAACTTGATTTGTTAAGTCCCTTCCAGTGATGTATTATTGAAGCCAGTATTGGTACATTGTCACTTAGATACATAATGTATTGGCCTGGAAAATTTCTGTGTGTGTGGGCCAAAAGTGTCACCATAAGTTCTGATTTTTATGTTTCTTACTAAAAATGATGTGCCTTTGTGTGTGCAACATGTTTGTTTTTGTATAGACAGTTACATTGGGATTGAGTTACTAAAGAAATTGAGGCTGTCCACTTTGCAGAATAAATGTTGGTAATTACGGTAAACCTGTGTACGCTTTGAATACCCAATCGTGAATGAAAGAAATTAAGAAAACAGGATATTTTTTAGAACATGATTGGTTGAGGGAACACAGCCTCAATTATTTTTTAAGCGTAGTTAACATTCCAAGCTCAGTTTTCACATTGTTAAGTAATTATTCAAATCAAGTGTCTATTCATAATTTTATATATATATATATATATATATATATATAAACATTTTTTTTAGTTAGCCTACCTGCAGGCTTGGAAGCAGGTGAAGATTTCCCTCCATCCTGTAGGGGGCACTGTGCGATTATTACAGATGGAGTGAAGTCAGGCTCTCAGAGGAATCAGTGTCCATCTCAGAGAGGTCAGTATCAAATTGGGCTCTGTAATCTGTAAATGAGATTTCAGGTAGCCATCTTGGTAAAAACTATTTTGATAGGATAGCCATGACATTCTGGTGTACCTGGGGGGAGTGGTAGGTCAGGGACAAATCAGAGACCCTGCTGGTGAGGAAAAGTATATAGGGCAGGGCCAAGACAAGGGGTGGGCAAAAGGGGCAGCTGTGGTATCATGTGGGGTAGGGGGGCACCACAAACAGATTGGGGGAAGGGAATTTGTGTTGGAAGGGGGGATTTGAGGGAGGGTGGTAAGGGGTAAGAATTGTTCTAGCAGGGGAAATTTGGGTAGGTGTGCTGGGAGCAGGAATTTGGGGGATTTGTGTTGGAAGGGGGGATGGGTGAAGAGGATTTGTGCTAGAAGGGGGGATTTGGGGGGTTTGTGCTAGAAAAGGTAATATGGTAGGGGGGGGGATTTGTGCTATGATCAACATTTTTTGGGAGGGGGGAGATTTATGCTAGTAGGGACGATTGGGGGGGGGGGGTATTTGTGCTAGGGGGAGGGGATTTGGAATGGGGAGAGAGGTTTTGTGCTCAGAGGGGAAATTTGAGGGGTAGAGGATTTGTGCTGAGGGCACATGGGGAGAGAGAGGATTTGAGCTCAGTGGTGGGGTGTGGATTTGTGCCATGAGAGGGGATTTAAGCAGGGGCGTGGATTTGCACTGTCAGGAAGGGGGGATTTATGCTTAGGGGGAGCATGCATAATGGTGCTCAATTTTTTTTTTGGGGGGTGTTTGCTGACACATAATCATACATCTTGGGGTGGGAGGGCACTATTGCCATGTTTGCCCTGGGCTCCAGAGGACCTTGTCCCTGGCACAAGGAGAGGTTGCTGGCTAGTAGGGTCTCAACAGGGACAATGTATATCTAGAGCAGTGGTTCTCAACTCCTGTCCTCAGGACCCACCAACAGTCCAGATTTTAAGTATCACCTTGGGGAGATGCAGAGTAGAATAGAGCAATCACTGAGGAGCAAATGATATCACCTGTGATGTATTTCTGTTATCTTGCAAACCTGGCCTGTTGGGTCCTGAGGACAAGAGTTAAGAACCACTGATCTAGAGGAAACATCCCAGTACCTGGGGCTTTTCCCAGCAGTTTTACAGTACCATCCCGGTACATTACAAACCGCCACCTCTCCAACAGAAACCTTCCTCCAGTAATACAGGCCCAAGCCTGATAACTGGGGGGGTCATTTACTAAAGCTGGAGAGTGCAAACTCTGGTGCAATTTTGCATAGAAACCAATTGGCTTCCAGGTTTTATTGCCAAAGCTTAATTAAACAAGCTGAAGTTAGAAGATGATTGGCTACATGCGCAACTGTACCAGATTCTGTGTGCATCAGCTTTAGTAAATCTACCATTGCATGAATATCAACCATTATATTGCCTTATCCCAGTGCCTACAAGATCTGTCATTATTCATTACCACTAACCAATATATAGGATAATTACTGCAATCATGGGCTGTGTGTGGTCTCTTCCTGCTTGGGTACCTTGAGCCTATGCCCCCTCCTTCAAACTTAACAAGTCCACAGATTACTCTAACCATGCTAAACAGCATGGATGAAGGCACCTTTCCGTGTCGGCTATTGTATACTGACAACTGACACTTGTAGCCGCCTGAATACCCATACTTCATCTGATTGGATGATTGATGATGATTCATCTGATTGGACATCATACTTCATCTGATTGGATGATTGATGATGATTCATCTGATTGGACATCATACTTCATCTGATTGGATGTTGTCACTGTCTGACCGACAATCTTTTGCCCAATGACTTTCCATCTTGCTTCTTGACAAAGTCAATTTAAATGTGACTTTTGCTCAGACAGCTGGTGCAGACACAGGGTCATACACGGCTTGAATTTCAGGCAATTCATCAGGAATTGGATGAAATTTAAGCCATGTATGGCGGGCGTTAGCTTTGCTACCGCTGCAATAAAAAGTCAGCTATTTTGCCTGGCAGGAGTGACTACAATACAAGACTGGCTGATTAAAATTACAAATCCTTTGTCAGATAAAACTGTTCACCTAAAACCTAATTCAGCTGTATATTTGGTTTATTTTTTACTTACTTGTACATTGAGTTGCCACATGACAGGTAAAATCAGGTTGGTGATGAGCGCAGGGGGAAAAGTTGCTTGTGAAGTTTTAAAAAATAAGTTTATTAAAGGAAACTCAGACAATTACATGTGTAAACTCTTTCTCCTCTGTTCTCTATGATGGAATGACAGTTCATACATTTCCTCCTCCCATTAGAAGTGGTGTTGGATTTTTCTGCACCAGGCAAAACACAGCGGAGGAAGAAGGTGGCGCTCACTGTCAGCACAACTTTCATCTGTGCCCAGGAGTCTAGCGGTGCAACATCTGCCAGCTGCCACATAAGAGCTGCCAAGGGACAATGACAAGAGTGAAATATCTTACAGCACTTAATATGTCTGAATTATTGTTAAATAAGACACTAGAGTACGATTAAAGCTTATCATGTAAACTCAAGAGTTAATTTCAATTTTTTTTATTTTTTTTAAATACCTGCCAATCCTGCCATGAAGGTCTTTGTTTAGGCACTTTCTGTAATGGGATGACAACGGCCTCCTAGGTTTTAGGCTAGGTTTGCATCTATGCAGGTTGCAGTTTATGCATTTTGAATTTTTTTACACACCTTTTTTGATGCATTTTAAATGCACTTTTTTTGCATTTTTGGGATGTGTTTGTTTTCATGCGGGAGAAACTAGCATAAACGCAGTGGTAACACATCTACAATGCCATCACTGTGTTTTTAATGCGGTCCATTGCATTTTTATTGAAGTCTATAGAAACAAAAAACACAAAAAATGCACTGGTTGAAAACAAACAGATGTGGACTTGACCCATAGGAAACTATATTAAACTGTAGTGCGTTTCTGCAAAACTTAAAATGCACTGCAAAACACAAACCTTTGAACCAGGCCTAACTTTGATCCTGCATTGTCTCCTTGTCACACCCACCCATGGTGGAGACTACAAGTGAACATTCTGCTATTTTTTTCAAGTAGGGTTCACCTTCTTCGCTATCAGGACAACAAATTAAAGTTGAAGTATTTTATGGAAGAAAGCATGGCTGTTGTGTGGTACACAATAATTAACAAACTAAATCGTATCCATTGAGGACAGGCTTTCTCATCCTTTTTACTTTGGAGGACCTTGAATGAATTTATGGGTTTCAGGGAACCCCTGCTAAAAAATATATCTACAGCTCATGGTACATTAGTGGTAGACAGTGGAGGAATATCATATTGTCAGTGGAGTGTCCCTTACATTGGTGATCAGTGGAAAAGTACCCCAATACACTAGGATTCATAGAAAAAAAGTTTCCTTGTACAATGGCGGTCAGTATGATAAATGCCCCTTACTATGGGGGTCAGTAGGTTAGATGACCCCTTACAATGTGGTCAATAGGGTAGATTACTACTTACAATAGTAGTCAGTAGGATAGATGCCACTTTACATTGGTGGTCAGTGGGGCAAATGTACACCTAAGATGGTTATCAGTAGAAGGTATGCCTTGTTATACTATTCAATGCTCAATGAAACCCTTGAAGTCTCCTGGATGAGAAAGGTTGAGTTATGCCACGTACACATGACCGGACTTTCCGGCAGAAGAGGTGCGACGTAATCATTTCGTCAGATATTACGATCGTGTGTGGGCTTCATCTGACTTTTTTCTTAAAAAATTCAGAGGGACCTAGAAATATAATGTTCATTGAATCAATTTCTATCGGAAAAAAACGTTCATCTGTATGCTGGTCCAACGGACCAAATACGGTGCAAGGGCAGCTATTGGCTACTGGCTATTGAACTTCCTTTAATAGTCCCGTTGTATGTTATTACGTTCAAAACTAACGGATTTTGGTCCGTTCCTGTATGGACAAGTCCGTTCGGTCAGAAGTCCGTTGTAACTCAGTCAAAAGTCCATTGGAACTCCGTAGGAAAGACCATCGGACCTTTTCTGCCAGAAAGTCCAGATGTACAGTATGTACGCAGCATTAGGGTTTAGATCTCCTTTAAGCTGTTGAGTTTCTACCCACTCCCCACTCTGACAAGCTTTCAAATATCATAGCCATGTAGTAGATTACAAATGTATGTGAATTACAAATCATTTATTTGTTTTTATGGCTCTACTTGAGCTGTGTACTAGTTGTCCATCATATTTGTTACGAGGATCAGATTAGGCAAGAGTGCATCAACTTGGTGGAAACGTAAGTAAACACAGGCCGAGAACATACTGACTCCATGCAAATGATGTCCTTTTGGGAGATGAACCCAGAACACCATATTGCAATGTAACAATGCTTACTCCTTCTCTGCTGCTCAATATCATCTCTACTTTTCTCAAATGCCCTAACAAATTAACTAGAAATCGACAAACTACATTGTGTTTTTTCCCTTCCTGGTTATTAATCAGCCCCATGGCATTTATACATAATTATATTGTAATTATGCTGTATGTAAGTGCTATACTTAATTGTGTAGAAAACCGATCATGTATAATGTTAGACGCAGTCTATTGCAGTGAGGGTCAAATTATTTTTGCCTTTTATGAAAAGAACCCCTTACAGAATTTCCCATTAGCGTACAAGGAAGATGAAGTGTAATACTCTAAGGATTATCTGCTGTGCTTCCATAATGAAGCAGATTCCTTTAATCAAGAGAAAACCAATGGGGATACAAGAACAGCCAACACGGCTTATTTTGCCTATAGGGAGACATTCAAATTAATGCTGGCATCCACAAATAATAAGTGCAGAAGAAGCTTTTTTTTTTAGAAAAAAAAATGCCAAATATATTGTAATGTTGTCAGCTCATATAATGCACCTTGATTTATGTTTAAGTAAAGGCTTTTCTTTTTTCTAGGGACATATTCAGCACTCTTAATCCTCCTATATGAAAAAATAATAATATATATATATATATATATATATATATATATATATATATATATATATATATATAATGTGTGTGTGTGTGTTTTAAAAATATATATGTATAGTTTGTCCTTTTTATATAACTTAATAAGTATCTGATAGGACTAAGAATGGGTGGGAGATTCACTTCAAGAAAACTACTTGAAACTTGTCGTAGAAAAATATTCTAGGAGCGCACAATTTAATATGGGTGCATGAATTTTATTTTTTACTCTCTCTACACGATCGGACTTTCCGGCAGACTTGGTCCGGAATCCGTCGGAGCAATTCGGACGTGTGTGGGCTCCAGCGGACTTTTTTTTCCCCCAAAAGTCAGACGAACCTATACATAAAACACGTTTCAAATCTATCCGACGGACTCGAGTCCAACGGACTAAAAATCGGGAAAACCGTTTGTCTGTGTGCTACGGCCTATTGAACTTCCTTGTTTAGTCCCGTTTACATCATCACGTTCGTTCAGAAAGTCTGTCGGACCTCCGCCGGAAATCCGTTGGGAAGACCATCGGACCTAATCCGTCTAAAAGTCCGGTCGTGTGTACGCGGAATTAGAGGCATCCATTTGTTTTCAGTACTTTTCTACCACAAGTGGAACAGACATGGTGGCTGCCTTGGAGATCTATTCTGCAGGAGTTCAACTTCAGGATTGAACCAATATGCTTCCCCCTGTAGCATCACGGGTTTTGATTGTTTGGAAAAGCATATAGAGGATTTTATACCTTGTGTTTTTATGCTTTAGGATAGTTTTTGTCTGACACTGGGAAACACATGTATAAGACCTAGAATGGCATAATTGGTAAAACAGTGAAAGGGGCATAACTTATAGTGGAATCCATCTTGTTTTGGTGTAGCTAAATTGACGGTTTTGGTGTAGTTAAATTGACAGCTGGCATTAATCAATTGCTGTGCTTTTCACTTCGAATTAACTATTGAATATGCCTTTCAGTTTTACTGATGGCCTGGATTGATGAGTCCTTACCTAACCCCATGGCTGCAAGGAAGAATTAAATGAGGGCACAGAAAAGATAATTCAAAAACTAAATGGTGTTAAACAAAAACATTTACAAGGTTTTTCTGTAGGTTTAAGTGTGTACAGTATATTTTAATTAAAGGAAATTTCATAAAAAAATCAATGTAGTTAGTATTATACAGTACTTTAGCTCAATTTTTTTAAATTCTTCCATTGTTATGCTTGTTTCATTTTTGGCCCCTTTGTATAAAATTTCTCTACATTATAATAAGAACGTATTGGCGTATCTTAAATCGCTGAAAGTCAAGAGGCTGAACTTCTGACATTTGACATTCAAACATTGTCTTGCATTATGGTCTGTTGCTTCTACTCCATGGTCAACTGAACATAGCTTGCCTGTATGGATGAGATAAAAAAGTAAGAAAACTTTTGACAAGGTGAAGGGTGACACATGCAGCTAGATCAGAAGAAGTTTTTAAACAGGTCTGGTTAACATTTTAGTAACTTTGTCAGGTTCTTACTAGGGATGGGCCAAACGGACCCCTGTTTGGTTCGCACAAGAAGTTCTGAACACCGCAAATGTTCGGACCTGAATAATGAACCCCATTACAGGCATTGGGACCCGAATGTGAAAAATCAAAAGTGCCCATTTTGAAGGCTTATATGCAAGTAATTGGACATACAATGGTTATAGGGGTCTGGGTCCTGCCCTGGGGGACATGTATCAATAAAAAATATTTTTTTTTTTAAATGAGCAGTGATTTTTTTTTCTTTTTTTAAAGTGAAAGCCTAAAAATGAAAAATTCCTTGCAATATAGTACCTGGGGAGGTCCCGTTAGAAGATCTGTACCATGTCTAGAATCTGCTGCAGCAATAATTCCATTTATAAAGCAAAAAAAAGTTTTAATTTTCCCTGAAAGCTGCCTTTATTTTGCACAGCAACAGCTGAGGAGCCAGTGTGTATGATGAGGCCACAATGTAGTGCACAGGGAACAAGATTAGACATTTTTTGGATACATTCTGGTGTCATTTTGACTTTGTAAAGAAGCAACCGGTGCGTAAAAATTGGTCTTTGGATGTCGGTGGCGCCTTCCCACCGTAACCATATAGAGTTACTCTTGATGAAAGCAAGAACTGGCCTTGCTGTAAAAAATTGCAATGGATAATTGGATACATTCTGGTGTCATTTTGACTTTGTAAAGAAGCAACCGGTGCGTAAAAATTGGTCTTTGGATGTCGGTGGCGCCTTCCCACCGTAACCATATAGAGGTACTCTTGATGAAAGCAAGAACTGGCCTTGCTGTAAAAAATTGCAATGATATACACTTGTCAAACAGGTGCACAAAAATGATTCTTTGGGTGTCAGGGGGCGCCTTCCTACCATAACAATATAGAGGTGCTCTTGATGAAGGCAAAAAAATGCAATAATATGCATATGGTTGGTGTTTTTGCCACGTTTGATGTGACTGAGACACAGTTTGCAGATAGCAACAGTGTGATCTGCTGCAGAAATGCTGAAAAAGGCCCAGACAGCTGAGCTTTGGGGAGTGGGCTGGGAGATAACAGCCACAGAATGTGATGGAATAGGATGGCTGCTCTCTACTCTTTCTTCATGTCGGCCTCCTTGGGGTTGTGCCGCCTCACCTTCAATTTCTCCCACTGCTCTATCTGGCACCCAAATCGCATCAGTGATCTCATCATCCTCTCCATCTCCTCCATCTTCATCATTAACCCTAGAGACAACTTGGCAATACGCTGCGGCTTGGGGAACATGAATGCCAATTTGTCTACCAGTGTTCCGCCCTCTCTCTAGGCTCATGTACCTGTCATCCTCAACCTCAGAACCAACATCTGAATCCAGTAATGGCTGGGCATCATCAAGGAGCAAGTGGCTGATGCTGTGGTCAAATAACTCAGCTGACTCCTCAATGGCTGATGTTGGGGCTATGGTAGGAATAGATGCACAAGGAGGCAGGTTTATTCACTCTGGCAACTGCAGGGGATTCACTAAACAGAGGAAATGATGCCCTTGCTTGAGGACTGACCACCTTTGCCTATGGAGTACTCACACTACACAGACACACTCCATGGATACACTATAATATACTGCAATATAATGCGCCAAACGTACAGTGACACACAGAACTATATGACCTTAAACTGGCAGTAACATACACAAAAGTAAATGGCATTAAACTGGCAGTATCGCACAAAACTATATTGCGTTAAACTGGCAGTAACGCACACAGAACTATACGGCATTAAACTTGCAGTCTCGCACAGAACTATATGGCATTAAACTGGCAGTAACGAACACAGGAGTAAATGGCATTAAACTGGCAGCAACGCACAAAATGATATGGCGTTAAACTGGTAATAACGCACACATAATATGCACGTTAAACTGTCAGTAACGCACACAGAACTATATGGCATTAAACTGGCAGTAACGCACAAAATTATAAGGCGTTAAACTGGCAGTAATATAATCAAATAGACGTGTTCAACCATCATTACACTGATGGTATTTGAACTGTCCCTACTCTAGCTATACACTAATGTAAAGATTACTGACACAGTCTAACTACACTACACTGAAACTATCTGAGCTGTCCCTACTCTAGTTGCACACTATATAAAAAGATGAATGATGGTCCTCCTCACTACACTCCCACTGTCCCTAGACTGACACTAAACGAATATTCTACACTGACAATCAAAGCAAAATAGCACAGTATAGCACACTAACTAATAGCACTGAACAGAGCCATGTTCTATCTCTCTCCATGCTGAAGTGACACTGAAAATGCTTGCCATTGAAAGAATATTTTATACTGTGGTGCAGGTATGAGCCATGATTGGATAAAGTCATGATGACAGTGTCCAATCATGACACTGAGGCCGCGTACACACGGGCGGACTGTTCGCCCAACTTTGTTCGTCAAACAATCCGACAAACAGTCCGCTCAAAATTTGCATGAACGGACTTGACCACTCACGATGAACGAACAGTCCGCTGAAAGCGTGCGCGATGACGTGAACGGCACGTACGACGGGACGAGAAATTCGACGTCCAATACACTGCAATGCAACCTTCGCCGTGTAAATCCTTTCTGAGCATGCGCGAAACTTAGTTTGTCGAACAAGCCTACACACGAGCGGACTGTCCGCTGAAACCAAGTTTCAGCGGACTGTCTTACGGAAATTCCGAAAAACTTTGTTCGACAGACTGTCCGCTGAAACTGTCCGCTGAAGCCCACACACGAGCGGACTGTCCGCTGAAACACTGTTCAGCGGACAAAGTTGGGCGAACAGTCCGCACGTGTGTACGCGGCCTGACAGTGCCCTGTGCCCTTATTGGCTGAAGCTTTTACTGCTTCAGCCAACAGGGCTTGCAAAGCACTGTTCAGCGCCGCAATGCATTGTGGTTGGTTCAGGGGGCGAACATATGGTCGAACAACCCATTTGTTTGGCTGTTCGTCGAAAGTCCAAACAGCGAAAGTTCAGCCCAAACTTATGCTTGGGGTGAAAACGTTCTCCTATCCCTAGTTATTACCATACCCACACATCCCAACATACACTGCCAGCATCTACTGTATGTAAGACTTGGTCTTCTCTGAAATCGCTACAAGAACAGATATAAGCCAATGCAAATTGAGATTTTATCATCCTCTCATCCTCATCTGCCACTTTTAAAGAAAATATATTCTCCTAGGCATTTCTACACTGAAATTCTGAACTTTTCAACATCTACAGTGAAGGCTGTCTAGATCCGACAGTTTGAAATGCACTGGAAACAAGCAAAGAAATGTGTGTCACACATACAGCAGAGTCCTATCAGAGTTCTTCTTATAACATATCCAAGAGACCTCTCTATTAGGGATGAGCTGAAAAACCCACGGGTTTGGTTTGCACCAGAACATACCGAACAGGCAAAAAATTTGGCAGAACACACAAACACCGTTAAAGTCTATGGGACACGAACATGAATAATCAAAAGTGTTCATCTTAAAGGCTTATATGCAAGTTATTGTCATAAAAAGTGTTTTGGGTCCTTATATTGCTCTGCTGATGGACCGAAAAAGAAAAAAAAAATCTGCCACCTATCCATCTCTATGGGAGGCTCCCGCCATGTGATGCTTCATCAACTTTGACAGCTCTTATATAACTGAGGGCAGGGCCACCCGGTGACGTACTTGGGTGACCCTGCCCCCTCTGATGCCATAGCTAAGCCATGGAAAAGTCTCCGTGGCATCAGAGGGGGGGGGCACCCAGGTATGTCACCGGGTGGCCTCGCCCTCAGTTATATAAGAACTGTCAAAGGAGATGACGTGCCACACTGCAGGAGCCTCCCATGGGGGTGGATTTGTGGCGGATTTCTTTTTCTTTTTTGGTCCGTCGGCGGAACAATATAAGAAGATGACATTTTTATTTTTTAATAAAGGACTTGTCCCCAAGCTGTGTCTTGTAGTTTTTTACATTTTGACCCTTTTTTTGTGAAATGGTAAGGGTACATTTGTACCCTGTTATCATTTCACAATAGGGAAAGGCCAGGATCTGGGGGTCCCCTTGTTAAAGGGGTTTCCACATTCCGATAAGTCCCCCGCTCACAGACCCCCAAAACCACTGGGCAAGGGTTGTGGGGATGAGGCCCTTGTCCCCATCAACATGGGGACAAGGTGCTTTGGGGGGCTACTCCAAAGTACCCTCCCAATGTTGAGGGCATGTGGCCTGGTACGGTTCAGGAGGGGGGTGCTCTCTCACCCCCCCTCTTTTCCTGTGGGTTGCGTGCTCGGATAAGGGTCTGGTATGGATTTTAGGGGGACCCCCACGCTATTTTTTTTTGGTTCAGGGTTCCCCTTAATATTCATACCAGATTCAAAGGGCCTGATAATGGACTGGGGGGATCCCATGCTCCGAGTTTTATCTGCCGAGACCCGACAATTCATTACAGCCGCAGTTTTGAATGACAATTTTTCCTTTAGAAATTTCGTTTTGCTGTGGTACTGTTCTAAACATGGGAAAAATACACCCCTTTTCAGGCATACTATAGACACCCTCCAGCACAATATTTATTTAAAGGAATATTTCATTTTTATTGTTTCACTTTAAGCATTAAAAAAATCACTGTTCCCTAAAAAAAATGTCAGTTTTTAAAAAAGAAATTTGCATTGATACATGTCCCCTGGGGCAGGACCCAGGTCCCCATACACTTTTTATGGCAATAACTTGCATATAAGCCTTTTAAAATAAGCACTTTTGATTTTTTCATGTTAGTGTCCCATAGACTTTAACGGTGTTCCGGCAGCAGTCGAATTTGCCCTGAACACTACATATTGTTCGGTGTTCGCAGAACATCCGAACAACCAAAGTTCAGCCTGAACTTATGCTCGGGCCCAAACCGTTCGCCCATCCATACTCTCTATTTAAAGGGTATATAGTACTCACCACCAAAGGAGACATCGTGGTTGATTTACTAAAAGCTTCCAGGTTTTATTGTCAAAGCTTAATTGGACAAGCTGAAGATAGAAGCTGATTGGCTACCATGCACATCTGCAGCAGATTTTGCACATTCCAGGTATAGTAATTAAACTCCAGTGGGTTGATCAGGATCTTCCATCCTGCTCCAGTGATGACCTGCCCAAAATTGGCCTGCCCAAGAATCACTGACACATCTTATGGCTTGACAAAAAAGACTTATTGAGAGATTCAAAAGCCCTGGAGGGGAAAAATTGGTTAAAGCAACAACTGCAGTATAATACCACACAGTAGTTATAGTATAACTCCTGTGTTATACTATAAGGCCCCTTTCACACATGCGGATGATATGTCCGTATTTCATCCATCCGTTTGCGGATGAAATACGGACATCCATTCATCCCTATGGGATAGCGGGTGTCTGCGGATGAGCATCCGCAGACACCCGCTATTGTCCGCCTCCGCAAATGTCCGATTCTGCAGACGGAGGAAAATCCTATTTTTCTGTCCGTCTGCAGAGCGGATCGGATGAACACGGACACACGGTCCGTGCTCGTCCGATCCCCATAGAGGAGAGCGGAGAGCTGACAGGGCGGTCCCCGCACAGTGTGCGGAGACCGCCCTGTCCGCAGCCGGCTCAGCGGGGACAACGGAGCGATCCCCGCTGAGCGAGCGGATCAGCACGGGGCGGATCTTTACTGATCCGCCCCGTGTGAAAGGGGCCTAACACAATGCTGCAGTACAACTATATAATTCAATGTAACTGTAAATATAAATAACTATTATATGAGTAGTCAAAGACCAGACTAGAGGATGCTAAAGTCTCTTGCCACTCTACTGGCAAGTAGTACTAAACTCAATCCAGCCAGCGCTGGGCCCCTTAGTCTTTGGGGTGGAGTGTTTAGGGTATATTTGGAATTCCAACAGAGAAAGGTGCTCCTAAGGAACTGGGTCTCAGATAGTCCTGGAAGAAAGGGTAGCTCTATTCTACTGGAAAGGCTACAGAGAGAGCAATGGCTAAGAGACCTCTCACCATTGGAGTTGGTCTCTAGGTATATGGTAGTTCCAAAAAGAGCATCGAACGCAAACTCCCTAGGCACCATAAAAGTAAATTCAGGTGGTCCTCTCCTCAAGGATCAGGACACAACCGCAGTCATTTCCTGGATCACAGCCACAGTCTCTCATCAAATCCCAAAGGGTGACTAACGGATGCCCAGCACAGGCTCTCTACAGCCAAGTCCTCACACAGGTAGTACAGCACAGGTCACAGCAATATGTACTTTCTTCAAGCCCTGCTCTGCACTCTGAAAGATAAAGTCCTTTCACCCTACATACTGTACACTCCCCAGCAGCCTTTGTACCTGTACTCTTCCCATTTGTGTGGGCAAGGCTTTCATCCACCGTGGTGGTCAAGGACAGTTCTCCTACCACTCTCTCTCCTTGTGCAACTTCAATGTCCTATGTCAGCAGGAGAGAGGAAACACTGCAGCAGTGTGGGTGGCCACCTCCTCCATGCCCAAGTTGAGTGGCAACTCCCTCTAAAAGGGCCCCCGCAGGGGCTTCGCATATCTAAACCCCAAAACAAATTTGTAAAATATTGTAGCTTACCAATCTTTAGATGTGGAACTGGTAGAGGGAGAAGCAGTATGAAGAGCCAGTCAGTTGTGCTGCAGTGTTTATGTGCTAGCAAAGAACATGCTGATTCAAGGAGAAAGCAGTGTTACATAGTTACATAGTAGGTTAGGTTGAAAAAAGACACAAGTCCATCAAGTCCAACCTATGTGTGTGATTATATGTCAGTATTACCTTGTATATCCCTGCATGTTGTGGTTGTTCAGGTGCTTATCTAATAGTTTCTTGAAACTGTCGATGCTCCCCACTGAGACCACTACCTGTGGAAGGGAATTCCACATCCTTGCCGCATTTACAGTAAAGAACCCTCTACGTAGTTTAAGGTTTAAGGTAGAAGCCTCTTTTCTTCTAATTTTAATGAGTGGCCACGAGTCTTGTTAAACTCCCGTCCGCAAAAATGTTTTATCCCTATTGTGGGCTCACCAGTACGATATTTGTACATTTAAATCATATCACTTCTCAAGAGTTTCTTCTCTAGAGAGAATAAGTTCAGTAATTGCAACCTTTCCTCATATCTAATATCCTCCAGACCCTTTATTAGCTTTGTTGCCCTTCTTTGTACTCGCTCCATTTCCAGTATATCCTTCCTGAGGAATGGTGCCCAGAACTGGACAGCATACTCTAGGTGCGGCTGGACCAGAGTTTTGTAGACCGGGAGAATTATTATTTTATCTCTGGAATTAATCCCCTTTTTAATGCATGCCAATATTCTGTTTGCTTTGTTAGCAGCAGCTTGGCATTGCATGCCATTGCAGAGCCTATCATCTACTAGGACACCCAGGTCCTTTTCCATCCTAGATTCCCCCAGAGGTTCTCCCTCCCCCCCCCCCCCAGTGTATAGATTGCATTCATATTTTTGACACCCAAATGCATTTTTACATTTTTCTACATTGAACCTCATTTGCCATGTAGTTGCCCACCGCATTAATTTGTTCAGATCTTTTTGCAAGGTTTCTACATCCTGCGGAGAAGTTATTGCCCTGCTTAGCTTAATATCGTCCACAAATACAGAGATTGAACTGTTTACCCCATCCTCCAGGTCGTTTATGAACAAATTAAACAGGATTGGTCCAAGCACAGAAACCTGGGGGACCCCACTACCCACCCCTGACCATCATGAGTACTCCCCATTTATCACCACCCTCTGAACTCACCCTTATAGCCAGTTTTCAATCCATGTACTCACCCTATGGTCCATGCCAATGGACCTTATTTTGTACAGTAAATGTTTATTCGGGACTGTGTCAAATGCTTTTGCAAAATCCAGATACAACACATCTACGGGCCTTCCTTTATGTAGATGGCAACTCACCTCCTTATAGAAGGTTAGTAGATTGGTTTGGCAAGAACGATTCTTCATGAATCCATGCTGATTACTGCTAATGATACTGTTCCCATTACTAAAATCTCGTATATAGTCCCTTTTCCACTCCAAGAGTTTACATACAGTGTGACATAGAGATGAGCTCATCAGTCTGCTGCTCGTTTCTTTCACTGTCCAGTCACAGGTTGGAAGTGGGCTTGTCACAAAGGACTTTGTGTCGGGAACAGCGTATATCTCAGAATTGTAAATAAAAAAATATTTAAAGTCCTACTTTTATGTTTTTCATCTGTGCATTCAGCTGTTTGCCTGGAGTTTAGCTTTAAACCTCTCAGACATTTTAAATGGGTGACAGTTTTCTCTTCACAGGGAGTATACTGTAAGTAACTTTTTTTTTATTGTCATTTGATAAAACCAGCTAATAATTCTGCTGCTGCTAGGTATTTTTCTTGAATTTTACAGATTTCCAATTGGCACAGTTTATAATTATTTAATCTCTGTGAAAAGTACTTTTCTGGCAACTACAAATTAGTATTTGCATTAGAAGTATTGTCCATTGACTTACAAAACAATCGACAGCGTTTTAATTGGCATGGCTTATAATTATTTAATCTCTTCTGAGGTAGAATTCAGTTTTTTATGCTGGGAAAGCTGTCCGTTGACTTACAACTTCTGTGAACTACACTGTAAAATTAGAGAACATTATGCAGTGATAGGAAAATAAAAACACATTAACAGCCATGCTTATTAACTATTATCGGTGTAATATGACAAAATGGGTTTATAAATCCTAAGCAATTCTATTTCAGGTGACTGCAAAGTATTAGTTTAGGACTCCTAAGAAGAACGCAAATAAAAATGATTATATGGGATTCGGATTCAAATGTTCTTTGGTATAATAACACTGATAAAAACTTACAATTTCTCTTTCTCCACATGAGAACATTTTCTAATAGTTCTGCTACACAAATCACTGTTATTAATTTGGATCAAATGTATTGAAGGGAATTCTAGCATTTCCAGCATCCTCCATGTTTTGTGTTCTTTTTATAATTTTTTTTTTCTGTTTTATAACAATTTATAAGTTCAACTTTAAAATTGAACAAAGAAATCAGAACTGTGTAAGCGATTCCCTTTTCTTTCTGTAGCCAAGTCGCTGGCCCCTTTAAGCCTAATGGTTACCTTATGGAGTTATGGAGAGCCGACATGCTTCATTGTAGAGTGGGTTACAAGGCATGGTGGGTGTAATGAAAGATGAACAGGTGCGCCAGACATGTTTGCTTACTATTATTTTTTTTTGGGAAGCCAAAAAACACATACAGTATATTGCAAAAAATGCTTGCATGTTTGGTTTTTGTCAAGCCTAGTAATGTGCTGGATCTATACAAAGTAAGTTTACAAACTTCTAAATTGTTCAGAATAATAGGAGTAGTCTAGAAATAAATACATTGCAGAAATTATTATGAGTTTAGATTTTGACCGAAGATATGTTTTAATTAGACTTGATTGAATGACTTTGTTGTGTCTAGACCAGGGGTGTCAAACTCAATTTCTTCGTGGGCCGCATCAGCATTACGATTATCCTCAAAAGAGCCAGTTGTATCTGTAAGATTAGATGCCCAGTGCATCCCCTCCCCTTACATTAGATGTCAAGAGCCACCCCACAATCAGAAGTTAAGTCCCCCTACTCTCCCTATGCTGCTGCTTGGAAGAAGCTGTATGCATTGCTTGGAAGCAGAAAGTAGGGGTCTGGAGGAGGACCAGGGGAGGTCTGGAGCTCTCCTGCAGCTGTAGAAGAGGTGCAAGGGCCTGTGGTCTAGACTTTTGTTTGTCAAGAAAGTAACTTTGTCTGGTTTGGACTTTTGACGTTGCCATGATGAATATTATTGTTAAAATTTAAGGTAAACTGTAAAAATCTGCCAAAGTTGACAAAGGCAGGTTCCACCGGTTCATTTGAAACAAACCTATTGGGCAACCTTTTCAATACATTGTTAAGGTGCAGTGGACAATTCCACCTTAAATATCAGTAACATTCACAAAGAGAGTGCTCCAAATTTTAGTGATGAACTGCTGTTCTGCCCAATATTGTCACTAAGAATATTTTGTCCAATATTGGCACATAGAATTTCCCTTTTTTGGGTGGCAATAAAGGGCTTCAAGGCAGTCCAAATGTCAACCAACCAGTAGGTGGATGTTTAGCTTGGTCGATCCTAGTGCTTGCGTAGGCCTCCAAAGACATGGGTGGTTTTGGGTGTCACTCAGCAGAGTTTCTGGTGACTGGCCAACATTTGGATTACCGCATTTCTCTTTTTTTTTTCTTTTTTTTTTCTTTTTTTTAAGTGCTGTTTTGGTGTGGTGGACACCTATTTACTGCTTTTCATAAAAAGTGAATCCAAAGTGCATTGATTGGGACAAGCTTGTGCTGTACAAAACATTGTCCCTTTTGGTGCCCCGTGGAAAATGTGACCACAGGGCCTGCACAGCAGCTAAATTGCTCTTAAGAGAAAAAAATGAAAAACAAATGCACAAACCAACGCACTAACAAAATAAAGTATAGTAAAAAATTTTTTTTAAAAACAGAGGCAGGAGTCAAGACTCAAATGTGTCCCCATGTAATACTGATAAAAACAAAAATAGAAATAAAAATAGATGTAGCGCCACATCTATTTCAATTGCTCTCAGTTTTAACAGGCAAATCCAATCCCAATGTCCATGCAAGTATTTTGTATAGGTCAATATAGGCAACAAAGCCTATAGTTAAGACAGTAAAGATAGTTAAGGGGGATATGACCAACATGTATAAATACAAGTGGTCCATATAGCGAACTTGGTGTTTGAGTTATTCACTTTAAGGTCATCACAAAGGACAAGGGGGCACTCTTTTTGTCTGGAGGAAAAGATTTAAAGAGGAAATAAACTCTCCCACTCTGATGCTTCTTTTCATTTAGTCCATTATAATAAGTAATTATCAAACTATAACCACTGTAATCCAGCCCAAATCGCATATTACTGTTTAAAGAAACTTTAAAAAACTTGTTTCCAGGGGTTAGGCAGCACCATCTTAAGTATTGTTTTCTTTTCTGAGTCCACAGTAGAGTGTATTTCCGCCCTTACATGGAGCACTTCCTGTACTGTTAACCAAGCCTCCTTCTCAATCCAACGTTTCTATGGAAACCCTGCTTCCCTGTTCATAGCTGACTTGTTTTATTTCATAGTATTTACTTGTGCTGATTATCTAGTGTTTGCCCATGTCAGTCTTATCAGCTTCAGCTGATAAGACTGTAGTAATGCTGTCCGATGCCCTGATTTACACTGCATGTGATGTCACATGGTCACATGGGGTGTAGGAGGAAGCCCTGAGTGATTATGCCGTCTCCTGGGATTTCAGTGTTGTGTGCCGTAGGAAGAACAAGAACAAAAATGATTACAACAATACTAAGCAAGTAAGGAGATATCTACAAGCAGTGTTCAATAGGGTTTTTTATTCTGATTTACATGGAACAAAGATGTGGGGGAGGGTTTACAACCACTTTAATCTCCAAATACGGAAAGGCTTCTTCACAGTAAGAGCTGTGATAATGTGGAATAGACTCCCTCAAGAGCAGGTTTTGTCCAGCTCAGTAGATTGCTTTAAAAAAAGGCCTGGATCATTTCCTAAATGTATATAACATTACTGGTTACTAACATTTATAGGTAAAGTTGATCCAGGGAATATCCATTTACCTCTCGGGTCAAACTGGATCATGCATTGCTGTTTTTTTTTTGCCTTCCTTTGGATAAACTGTGGTATATGATTGTGTACATAAAATTGTATGATCCACCCCCCCGTTATTGGCTGAACTAGATGGATTTGTGTATTTTTTCAACCAGACTAATGCCGCGTACACACAGACAGATTTTCTGAATGAAAATGTTCAATGGGAGCTTTTTGTTGGAAATTCTGACCATGTGTAGCCTCCATCTGACATTTTCCATCAGAATTTCTGACACACAAAATTTGAGCTCTGGATCTCCAATTTTCCGACAACAAAATCTGTTGTTGGAAATTCTGATGTGTGTACACAATTCCAAAACACAAAGTTGTACGCATGCCCGGAATCAAGCAGAAGAGCCACACTGGCTATTGAATTTTCTTGGCTCGTTGTACGTCACCGCGTTCTTGACGTCTGGAATTTTCGACAAAATTGTGTGACCGTGTGTATGCAAGACAAGTTTGGGCCAACATCCGTTGGAAAAAATCCCATGGATTTTGTTGTCAGAATGTCCGATCCTGTGTATGTGGCATAACTATGTATCTATGTAAAAAATTGAATTGACAAATGTTTCTTTGTGAACATAACGGATCCCTAAATAGACTGAACAAGAATTTTGGTATGGTCAAAAAGGTTTTTGAAATTGACTTTTTAGTATTCATTCGACAGCAATGTAGTAAACTCTGTTACATTTGCACATCCTTTCAACACTTTGTGGGCCAGTATAAAAAAATTTAAGACGAATGTCACAAACATCTGCCTAATCCTCACAAATTATGGCTAAGATTTGCCTAATATGTTGATTTCCAATGATAATCAGGTCCATCCAGTGGACATGATATATATAATTTCCTGAAACACCTTTATCACGCAAGTGCCACAGATAGAGCTGATGATCATGAGATATCAACATAGGAAGAAAAATATGTCCAAAGTTCAGGATTAAGCAAATGTTTGTCATATTCATCTCACAAGTTTTTTATGCATAGATCCCTTAGTGTACGGACAAGGGGTAAATATTTGACTTGTTTCGGTGTGCAGTTAGCATTACCTCTGCAGTTCATGTATCGTTGTGTACAGGGGAGGACTGACAACTCATGGGTCCCCCGGGCAATAGGAGATTATGGGTCCCCCGGGCAATAGGAGAAGATTATGGGGCCCCTGGGCAATAGGAGATTATGGGGCCCCTGGCAATAGGAGATTATGGGGCCCCCAGGCAATAGATTATGGGGCCACACAGTATACACACACAGTATACACACACAGAATACACATACACACACTGAAAAGGTACTGGAGAGGCGGGGCAGCTATAATCTTGGGATTTTTAAATAAACATAGATTTTTACATACTGTGCCTGGTTTTATTGAGGCTGGCAAACCTGATGGGGCCCCTTAGTTGCATGGAGCCCTCGGCAGTGCCCGTGTGCCCGAATGGTCAGTCCGCACCTGTTTGTGTATGTGTGTGCATGTGTTTGCACTGTATGTGTTTGTTTCTCTGAGGCCAGATCGTCCTGGCCCCAAGCCGTCCAATGACTGAACAGCAAAAGGAGAAGCAGCACAGGGATCATTTCATCTCTCTGTTACTCTGCTTTCTCCTCCTATCATTATCACCTCCTATCAGCATCACATGAACGGATTGGCTCCTGGCACTGCTTCTTCCAGCCCTGCAGTACAGGGACTGCAAGAGACAGATGCGGGATCGCCACATCTATTTAAAATAATTATAATAATAATAACAATAACAATATAATAACAATTAATGATGTATTAGGATTACAGAGCTGTGTTAATTTGTGTTTTTAATATTTGCCTTGAGTTAGCTTCAAATGTTATAGTTCAATGGGGTCATTTCATCTAAGAACTGCTTCATTAGGTCTGATCCCTTATTATAGTAATTACAGTGTAGAGTGACATAGACATTTCCTGCAGTCTTCATATATCAGCATAGTGGCAATACATATTCTCTCTACAGATCTAATGGTACCCCTAGAGCAGTCTGTAGGTTAAGATTCAATTTTGGGTGTTCAGTTTTAATTTGTGGAGTCCTCAGACTGTTAATATAAAGCTGTGACTGTTGTGCAAATAGGGCAAAATTCAATGTTCTTAAAGCATTTTCTCTTTTGGTTGAATGTTGTGTGTTTGTTTTTTTTTTTTTTTTTTTTGTTTTTTTACCACTTAAAGTGGTTGTAAACCCTTACAAACCACTTTGACCTACAGGTAAGCCTAGATTAGAAATATCTCCGAAACCTACATGGTTTAGGAGATATTTATTAAAAGACAGTCACAGCTGTCTATGGCGCATGTGCCGTAGACAGCGGCGCGCAGGCGCACTATCGCCCGTTAGCAGCATGCCGCTGCTAACGGTGATATGCCGTTAGTGGCGGCTCCCATGCGCATGCGATACCTGGAAGAAGATGGACGCTACAGGGGACAGCGGTGACATCGCTGGCTCCGGTGTCAGGTAAGTAACATAATGGGCTACTATGCGGTGCTTAGTAGCCCATTATGCTTTACGTTTGCAGGGAGGACAAAGAGGAAGTAAACCCAGGGTTCACTTCCTCTTTAAGGACCAGGCCTCATTTTGAGATTTTGGTGTTTACATGTTTAAAATTTTTTTTTTTTTTGCTAGAAAATTAATTAGAACCCCCAAACATTATATATTGTCTTTTTTCTAACACCCTAGAGAATAAAATGGCGGTCATTGAAATATATTTTTTTCACACCATATTTGCACAGCGATCTTACAAGTGCACTTTTTTTGGAATAAATTCACTTTTTTGAATAAAAAAAATAAGACAGCAATAAAACTAGCCCATTTTTTATATAGTGTGAAAGATAATGTTACACTGAATAAATTGATACCCAACATGTTATGCTTCAAAATTGCGCCCACTCGTGGAATGGCGACAAACGTTTACCCTTAAAAATCTCCATAGGCAACATTTAAAAAATTATACAGGTTGCATGTTTTGCATTACAGGGCTAGAATTATTGCTCTTACTCTACTGATTGTGGTGATGCCTCACATGTGTGGTTTGAACACCGTTTTCATATGCGGGTGCTACTCACGTATGCGTTCGCTTCTGCGCGCGAGCTCGGCTGGATGGGGCACGCTTAAAAAAATGTTTTTATTATTATCAATTTTACCTTTTATTTTTTATTTTTACACTGTTTAAAAAAAAATTGTCACTTTTATTCCTATTACAAGGAATGTAATAGAAAAAAACATGGCAGGTCCTCTTAAATATAAGATCTGGGGTCAAAAAGTCCTCAGATCTCATATTTAGACTAAAATGCAATTTAAAAAAAAAATGTAATTTAAAAATATTGTTTAAAAAAATTGGCCCTTTTAAGAGCTATGGGCGGAAGTGACGTTTTGACATCGCTTCCGCCCAGCAATTGTATGGAGACGGGTGGGGGCCATCTTCCCCTCACTTGTCTCCATACTGAGCCAGCAGCAGGACGCAATCCCCTCCGTTGCTGCCGACAGCTTCGGTAAGTGGCGGAAGGCACCGGATAGTGGCGGGAGGGGTGTCCCTCTCCCGCCACCGATAAAAGTGATCTCGCTGCGAATCCACCGCAGGGACCACTGTTATCTTGTAGCGGACCGCCCGCTGAAGAAGGGAATACCGGGTTTATGGCAGCTAGCTGCTGTCATAACAACAATATCCTCCTTCAAACAGCCGCAGGTGGTCTGTAAGTGGTTAAAGCTATTTCTTTTTTGATCAAATGTTCTTAGGATATTTCCTATTCTGATTGGTTGATTGTATGTAGGCTATTATTTTAGGCTACTTTTGGTCAAATGTCGTTAAACACTTCTCAGGCTTCAGCATTTTCTCATATGGACAAATGTTTTTTGTTCATTGTTTTAGTCTCTGGCTAAATTTTCTTTAGAGCCGGAATATATATATATATATAAAAAAAAAAATGTCATACTCCCCTATGTGGCTGCAGCATCGATCCGATGTTGCATCTCCACTGCTGCCTCTTAAGGTCAGGAACTGAGCGATCAAAGACTGCTGAACGCTCAGTTTTTAGTCTTAAGTGAGCAAAGAGTCAGTGACTGTTAAGCCTCGTACATAAGATCGGATTTTCCGCAGACAAAACCTCAGACTTTTGTCTGAAGGGCGTAGGCCAGGAACTTGTCTTGCATACAAACGGCAAGGAATTGCCAACAAACACGAACGTATTGACGTACTATGTGGTTTTTCAGCTCTTTAGCACCACTCCTTGGCTCCTTCTGCTAATTTCATGTTAGTAGAAGTTTGGTGAGTGTTGATTCACGCTTTTCATTTTGCACTTTTCAGTTTGCGCTTTTCAGTTTTCTGAACAGCCGTTCGCCAACCAGCCATGTTGCGGAATCGAAGGAAATAATGTGTTATTTATTATTGGCCTTGGAGTTATTGCTTTGACCCAAGTTTTATTAATCATGACCAATTATGTCATATGCATTTGCTGCGGGAGCTCCAGGAGAATAATCCAGATGATTTTCAGGATTATCTCCAGATGACAGACCCCTGCTTTCACCAACTCTTGGCATTGCTGACCCCCCTTCTTTTCTTCTTCCTTCTTTTTTACCTAATATGCGAAGGACCTAAGTGTGCTCCTCTAAAGGACTGGCTGTCTATCCACGTGTGTGGATTATTCTGGATACAGTTCCTGGTGTCTCGGCTAAATGACCCATACCCCAGGGAGCCCTGCTGATGGTTCTCAGGGAGGTTTTTATCAGGGCTAACAGCCAGAGGCGTAACTAGAAACCTCAGGGCCCCGATGCAAGAAATCAGGAAGGGCCCCCCCCCCCGAAAAGCATGATTTTGATACTATATTTTTTTCCACTGTAGAACAAAGTAAAACATTTCTGTGCAGCCTGTGTCCCGAGTGAAACCTGTGTCACCAGTGCAGTGGTTGTACTGGAGGGGGGTGGCAGTGGTACTGGAGGGGGATGGTGGTCCTGGAGGTGGGTGGCGGTGGTGGTCCTGGAGAGGGGTGGCAGTGGTACTGGAGGTGGGTGGTGGTGGTGGTACTGGAGGGGGGCTGATGGTGGCACTGGAGGGGGGTGGCAGTGGTGGTACTGGAGGGGGGTAGTGGTCCTGGAGAGGGGTGGCAGTGGTACTGGAGGGGGATGGTGGTCCTGGAGAGGGGTGGCAGTGGTACTGGAGGTGGGTGGCGGTGGTGGTACTGAAGGTGGTAGCGGTCCTGGAGAGGGGTGGCGGTGGTACCGGAGGTGGGTGGCGGTGGTACTGGAGGGTGGGTGGTGGTACTGGAGGAGGGTGGTGATGGTACTGGAGAGGCATGATGGTCCTGGAGAGGGGTGGCAGTGGTACTGGAGGTGGCTGGCATGGTGGTGGTACTGGAGAGGGGGTGGCGGTGGTACTGGAGGTGGGTGGTGGTGGTACTGGAGGTGGGTGGCGGTGGTACCGGAGGGTGGGTGGTGGTACTGGAGGAGGGTGGCGATGGTACTGGAGAGGCATGGTTGTCCTGGAGGTGGGTGGCGGTGGTACTGGAGGTGGGTGGCATGGTGGTGGTACTGGAGAGGGGGTGGCGGTGGTACTGGAGTGGGTGGTGGTGGCACAGTCTGGAGGGGTGGTGGCCTGGTGGTACTGGAGGGGGGGTGGTGGCACTGGAGGGGGGGATGGTGGCATTGGAGGGAGGGGTGGCACTGGAGGGCGGTGGTGGAACAGTCTGGAGGGGGGATGGTGGAACAGTCTGGGGGGGTGGTGGTGGCACAGTCTGGAGGAGTGGTGGTGGTGGCACAGTCTGGAGGAGTGGTGGTGGTGGCACAGTCTGGAGGAGTGGTGGTGGTGGCACAGTCTGGAGGGGGGGATGGTGGCATTGGAGGGAGGGGTGGCGGCAGTCTGGAGGGGTGGTGGTGGTGGCACAGTCTGGAGGGATGGTGGTGGTGGCACAGTCTGGAAGGGTGGTGGTGGTGGCACAGTCTGGAAGGGTGGTGGTGGTGGCACAGTCTGGAGGGGTCTGGAGGGGTGGTGGCACAGTCTGGAGGGGTGGTGGTGGCACTAGAGGGGTGGTGGTGGCATTAGAGGGGTGGTGGTGGCAGTCTGGAGGGGTGGTGGAGGCACTAGAGGGGGGGTGGTGGTGGCACAGTCTGGAGGGGTGGTGTTGGCAGTCTGGAGGGGGGGTGGTGGGCTGGTGGTACTGGAGGGGGGGTGGTGGCACTGGAGGGGGGGTGGTGGCACTGGAGGGAGGGGTGGCACTGGAGGGCGGTGGTGGCAGTCTGGAGGGGGGGTGGTGGAACAGTCTGGAGGGGTGGTGGTGGAACAGTCTGGAGGGGGGGTGGTGGTGGCACAGTCTGGAGGGGGGGTGGTGGTGGCACAGTCTGGAGGGGGGGTGGAGGGCTGGTGGCACTGGAGGGCGGGTGGTGGCACTGGAGGGGTGGTGGCACAGTCTGGAGGGGTGGTGGCACTGGAAGGGGGTGGTGGTGGCACTGGAAGGGGGTGGTGGGCTAGTGGCACTCGAGGGGTGGTGGTGGCACAGTCTGGAGGGGGGTGGTGGCACTGGAGGGAGGTGGGGGTAGCCGCACTGGAGGGGTGGTGGTGGCAGTCTGGAGGGGGGTGGTGAAACAGTCTGGAGGGGTGGTGATGGCACTGGAGGGTGGGTGGCACAGTCTGGAGGGGGGGGTGGTGGCACTGGAGGGAGGTGGGGGTAGCGGCACTGGAGGGGTGGTGGTGGCAGTCTGGAGGGGGGTGGTGAAACAGTCTGGAGGGGTGGTGATGGCGGGTAGGTGGGTGGTGGTGGCACTGGAGGAGGTTGTGGGCTGGTGGCACTGGAGGGGGGTGGTGGCACTGAAGAGGGGGTGGTGGGCTGGTGGCACTGGAGGGGGGGTGGTGGCACTGGAGGGAGGTGGTGGCACAGTCTGGAGGGGTGGTGGTGGCACTGGAGGGGGTTGTGGGCTGGTGGCATTGGAGGGGGGTGGTGGCACTGGAGAGGGGGTGGTGGGCTGGTGGCACTGGAGGGGGGGTGGTGGCACTGGAGGGAGGTGGTGGCACAGTCTGGAGGGGCGGTGGTGGCGAACAGTCTGGAGGAGGGGATGGGGTGGAACAGTCTGGAGGAGGGGATGGGGTGGAACAGTCTGGAGGAGGGGATGGGGTGGAACAGTCTGGAGGAGGGGATGGGGTGGAACAGTCTGGAGGAGGGGATGGGGTGGAACAGTCTGGAGGAGGGGATGGGGTGGAACAGTCTGGAGGAGGGGATGGGGTGGAACAGTCTGGAGGGGGGGATGGGGTGGGACAGTCGGGGGGGGATGGGGTGGAACAGTCTGGAGGGGGGGATGGGGTGGAACAGTCTGGAGGAGGGGATGGGGTGGAACAGTCTGGAGGGGGGGATGGGGTGGAACAGTCTGGAGGGGGGGATGGGGTGGAACAGTCTGGAGGGGGGGATGGGGTGGGACAGTCGGGGGGGTGGGGTGGGGTGGAACAGTCTGGGGGGGTGGGGTGGGGTGGAACAGTCTGGGGGGTGTGGTAGAACAGTCTGGAGGGGGGGGGGGGGGTGGTGGCACTGGAGGGGGGGTGGTGGGCTGGTGGCACTGGAGGGCAGGGGGTGGCACAGTCTGGAGGGGTGGTGGTGGCACTGGAGGGGCGATGGTGGGCTGGTGGCACTGGAGGGCAGGTGGTGGCACTGGAGGGGGGTGGCGGGCTGGCACAATCTGGAGGGGGGTGGTGACTTACCGCCAATCAATCGATGATGATGATCGATTCCCCCTCCTCAGAATCCTGCAGAGTGACGTAAAGTTCCTCCACGAAGCGTGCCTCCGCTCCTCCGGGAAAGCCTTGCTTCAGAGAGTGCCTTCACTGCATTGGCTGAAGGTTTTTTTGTGTCCGCCCCGCCTCCCTTACAGACACTCTGGATAGGCGGGGGTGGAGCCAACCGAGCACTTCTCTCACGCTGGCGAAGGACGGCATGAACCCGACATTACACGCACACCCCCGGCCGGACAGTCAGGTGGGCCCCTCGGGCGGAGGGCGGCGGGCGGGCTGCCGGTGGGCCCCCTGAAGTGGCCGAGAATTACAGGGCCCAGTCGCACTTGCGACTGTTGCGACCCTGATAATTCCGCCACTGCTCACAGCCTTGTCTGGGATCCGCTGGGTCCATGTAAGAGACCATCTGTATATGTGCGAGCCTTCCGAGTGTGATTCCAGCCTAAACCTTTGGGAATTTGAGATCCATCTGGCAGACCCCGCTGTGTACACTGAGTGAACGATTAAACACTTGCCTCTGGTAAGCGTGCATTTCTAGCGGTGTTTAGCACGTTTTTGGTGATGGAAGATTGCACGTTTGATTACAATTATTGAACGGACTATTACTTTGGATTTCTTCACTTTTCACATTTATTTATTTGGATTTCTTCACTTTTCACGTTTATTTATTTGTTTAAGATTGTTTATTAATTTTTATTATAAATTTTCATTTACATATCCATTAGTATCACTTATGAATTAGTGTAATTCAAATTTTTTGTATATTGATGAATTTTAATTTATTTGAGAACCCTTAATTTATTATTTATTTAATTATTTCACTCACTATGGTGATGGTTTTGAATATTGCGGTAGTATAGAAATCAATTTTAGTCTTTGGGAGTTGGAAAAATATGGTCAGCGCAGCTACACATTTTCTTTTTTGCACCGGACACCATGGCTGAGCTGAGCTGAGCTGCTGCAGGACACATGAAGTCTGTCTCCTGGACAGATAGGTCAGTGTATATATGTCAGGTAGGTAGGTAGGTCAGTTTATGCATGTCACTACCGTCAGTGTCTGTATGTCAGGTAGGTAGGGCAGTGTAATGGTCAGGCAGGTGAGTTTAGTGGTCAGCATTGATGGGTACTGGTAAGCCAGGCAGCAACCAGCAAGTGAGCTTACCCCTGCCACACAACCCCACCGCCCAGCCAAAAAGCCCCGTGCCCCTTATGCCCCCCCCCCCAGACTTTGGACTTCGGACTGAAGTCCCTGGTCTTTTTGCCACCCAGCAACGCCCCTGGCAGGGGGCCTGGTGCATCTCCCTTCACTGGTTTAGATCTGATTTCAGACCAAAAGATGCATAGGACCCCTGTGCAATTCGCACCAGAGCCGCCCTGGAGATGTGTGAACCCACTCCATAGAGAGCCGGTCACAGTCTCCTGCTATGCAAATTGGATGCAGAGAAATCCACATCCAATTCGCAATAGTGTAAACCCAGCCTTACTGAGCTATAACATGATTGCAACCAGTTGGACCATATTTCTCTCCTGGCCAGGTTTCCTTTTATGAATGCACTGTGATCCAAGCTGTCCGCAGATAAAACTGAATTCAGAGATTGTGCCTTTTGCTATTCAGAAACCAGAAAAGCCGTAGGCAACATCTAACATTTAGTGCTACTACATAGACGGGTCCGAATAATATTAGGGTTCCTTTTTTCCATATTCACTGGAATGTGTCTAGATGCCCAGGGGCTTGAGATAGAGCCGTGGGTCCTTTGCATTTGTACTCTGCCCTTGTTCAACAACCAGAAGCCAATCGTTTTTTTTTTTATGAGAATCTGAGTTCTTCGCACTAAAATCAGCTCTTGCTTGTCTAGAAAATTTGATGGTATAAACTTATTACTCTGTTGTTTTCATGGTCTGTCACTGTCAGTCACCAAATAATGACAGCATATGGGAGAAGCTTGCTTCATTATTTCCTAATGATCCATGACAAAATTAAATGTGTATGCAATCTGATAGCTGCTCCCTTCTCTCCGAGTAGTAGAGACTCCGGCACAGAGACTGTATGAACAACACAAACTGCTGTCACCAGATGTAAATCCATGTAGATCTCTGGAGGGGATGGGATTTACATAACATATTTTACACTTCTGATCTCTGCCTGTGATGAGGCTCAAGTGCCAAGCGGGTTCACTGCACAAAGTGTATTTGTGATTCTGATGAGCAAGGAATACTTGCCTCTGTTTTCTTTGTATATTGTGTCGGAAGAAAGATACATCAAAGCAGGATCAGCATTTGCTGATCTGCTGAATACGGTATATGTTTAACATGGTTATGTGCAGAGAGATTACGCATGTATTAAAGTTTAAATATAACCCTTGCCGCCAGCTAGCGCCATCCGTTACCTCTGCCACCTACCTTGCGACCTTAAACTAGGATTAAACTCTCTATGTTTTTTAGCTCATGTTGGGCACAATAAAAACATTCCCTAGTAGACATGTGCAATTCGTTTCGTTCCAAATTAGTTTAACGAATTTCGACAAATTTGTTAATTTGGACACATCGGAATTAATAAAAACCCATTTAACAAATTTTTCCAAATATTCGAATATCAGCAAATGTGAAAATCTGAAATAATAACCAACTATTAAATTATAGATATTGGAATTTCCTTTCAAATTTGTCTGTTAGTCAACGTAACAAATACGAACTTATCTGAAGTTATGAATTATCTGAAATAACGACTGCTACATCTATACGAATCAGAAAAAGCAAAAACGGAGGACTATCCCCGATAATTGGGTAAGGTTTGGGACTTGATATGAATCATGTAGCCAGAAAGGTAGCAGAGCGTAGTGATGTCTGGTGGGTGCACCATATTTGTGACCATACGTATATGTCCTAATATAAGTAAAATACAATAAAACTAAGGAAACATAAATTCCAGAACGTAATACAAAGTAGCAGATTGGCAAAACAACATAATGGTATCACAAAAAGGACATCATAGTTTCTCCAGACACATTGATATGTGTCTCCATAGTGCTAAATATATACTATATGCTACCCAATGAGATATAGACCATGTTTGGCACATGATTCCACCTCCAATAGGACAGATATGAAGAAGGGAACAAAGAAATTGGGACTTTATATGAGGACATCAAAATGTACCTCGATCCCCAGGAATTAGATAATCAGGAGCAAAGTTTGGGACTTTATATGAATCGTGCAACCAGGGAGATGACACGACATAATGCTATCTGGTAAGTAATACATGTTTGTGACCATTACTGTTGCATAATAACAAAGTACATACAATAAAATAAGGTAAAAAAATTGAAAATCTTTAATTCCAGGACATGATTTTTTTTTATATAACAATACGTTTGTATAGCAGCACAATGATAATAACACAATGATAACATAACACAATATAATAAAATAACACAATAACACAAAATAACACAATAATAAAAGTATAATATATTCAAATTGGTAGGATCCAAAAAAGAGCATGATGGTAATACAAAAGGCTTCAGACAGCTCAACGTGTTTCGTGGCTACATTATCACTCTTCAGGAGCAGATGCAAGTGTCTAAAAGAGTATTAAGAAATAAGTATTAGGTAGAATAATGATTAAAAAGGAAAATCATATAGAGATAAATCCCCCACTAATACTTACAGACCAGTCACGAGTCTGAGAAAGGACAATGGAGGGCAAGAATCGGCCAGGCAAATCAATAGCCACGGGAGCTGAGGTGGTGACCCCCATATGTAGATGGAAAAGGGCATACCCCGGGGGAACATGGTCCCCCTGTAGTGATGGAACAAGATTGAAACCAATTGTGTGGAGGATCCATCTAAACAAAAAAAATATGTGTAAATAGATGAAGAAGTGACTGTTGCTTAGTCCTATATAGGCTAATGAGAGTGTGTATCAACCAGGGAGGTGATAACAATGAAAATAGATGTAAATAGATATGAAGGTGAGGAGACAGGAGGATGTGAGAGTGGTTCAATAAAGATGCATATGGATGTAGTGGTGATACCAACTAATACCTAAAATTACCTGTGGGGGTGACCCAGTCAAAAGACGTATAGTGTTTTTTTTTTTGGATCCTACCAATTTGAATATATTATATTTTTATTATTGTGGTGACGCGTATTAATGAGTCTGGCCATTCTATGATGTTACCATTCTGATACCATTGTACTGCTATACCAACGTATTATTATATAAAAAATATATCATGTTCTGGAAATTAAAGCTTTTCCATTTTTTTTATCTTATTTTATTGTATGTGCTTCATTATTATGCAACAGTAATGGTCACAAACATGTATTACTTACCAGATATCATTATGTCGTGTCATCTCCCTGGTTGCATGATTGATATTTTAAGACCCAAACTTTGCTCCTAATTATCTATATGAATGGAACGTAACAAATTAATAATAATAAAGAACAATAATGAAAATGTTTTATCATTATTTATTATTAATTTGTTCAGTTCCATTTGTTTAGAGGCAGTTGTTATTTCGAATAATTTGTAACTTCGGATAAATTTCGTATTCGTTACGTTCAGGAACAGCCACATTTGAAAGGAAGTTCTAATACCTATATTTTATAGTTAATGTTAGTTAGTTGGTTATTATTGTGAATTTCAGATTTTTGTTTTTTCAAATTTTCGATTTTCTAATTTACGAATGTACGAATTTATGAAATTATGAATTCACGAATTTCCATCATAAAGAATGACCCAAAAAGCAAAAAAAACGAATGAAACTAAAACATATATTTTTTTCCCCCGAAGTGCACATGTAAAGTATTTTTATTAAAATTCTTACCCCAGCACTTGTAGTATACAATTTTCAATTCTGCTCTCTAAGTGCTCAACTACCAGTATTCGCAGGAAAGAACTAACAGTGGACAGTGCAGTCTGGAGTCAGCCTGTTACTGTCGCAAAGGTTGGAGGGAGGAGAATGGGACTGCCTTGCTAGCCTAGGCTTTGAGGCTGTGTGTTTCTATTGATGCACACTGCATGCAATGGTGGCTCTATAGGATGTTGCAAGAGAACGGAGCTAGACTAAAGTGGAAAATCTGGGGCAGCAGTCAGGGAACCAACTTGAATTGGAACTTTGGCAAGGATTTAAAGATAAATAAGCTGCATAGTCAGTAAGTGATTGAGGCAACTTTCACACTGCTCCATTGCAAAAACGTGGTAAAAACACATATGCGTTTTTGCTGCATTTTTAATGCATTTTTGGCATATAAAAAAAGACATGGGACTAAAACTAATGCACAAAAAATGCACCTGTGGGTGCATTTTTGATGCGTTTTTGCCGTGTTTTTTATGCGGTTTCCATTCATTTCAATAGAGAGGTGTGTTTTTTGTTGTGTGTTTTTTTTTTTTTTTAGCACACCAAACATGCATTAAAAATGAAGCAAGCAGGAATTTTTTTTCTTAATAAAATAGATATATGACTCCAATATACACTTTATCAGTAAATGAAATACATATCCAAATAATGAACAGTATAGTTCAAATGTTTCAAAAAATAAATAGCAAACAAAATCAGTAACAAGTTAAAAGAAATAGAAAGTAAAAACCAAATTCACTTGCTTTGTATTTATTTCTAAAATGTGTAAATAAAGAAAACAAAAGGGAAAAAGGGGGTGGGGGGGGGGGTGAAGAACAGGGAATAGGGGTAAAGGACAAGAAATTAGTGAGCAACCAGAATGTCATAAATTAACTGCTAAACTAATATTTTCCCCTCATACTTAGAAGCATTTCATTGGAACTATTTTTTGTTGCAATTTTAATGTAGGTTGTGTGAGGAGAAGTCATTAATATTTTTAACTTTGGAAAACGATAGTGATAGCAAGGAGATGCAAGCCTTAGCAGCATTGATCAAATGCTGCAGGACTGAATTTTTGTAAGTTTTAATTGGTAGAGTTTTCTTTTTTAATGCAAAAGCGAAAGAAAAAAAGAGATCAGTGTGAAAGTAGCCTAAATCAACTTCTGAAAGTTTTTATTTATTTATTTATTTTTAATTTAACAGTGGATTTTGGTATTGAACCCAAAATCATGCATTTAATAAATTACAGCTTAACAATTCTAAGCCCATGTACACACGGTCGGAGATTCCGACGGAATGTGTCCTATCGGACCGTTTTGTCGGATAATCCGACTGTGTGCGGTATGCATCGGACTGTTTCCGTCGGAATATCCGTCGGACCCAATTTTCCAACTTGTTGGAAATATTTTCTGACAAACTGGTCCGATCGGACCTTGTCCGATCATGTGTAGAGAATTCCGATCGGACAAAGTGCCACGCATGCTCAGATCAAATTCCTACACCAAAGCTATTGGCTACTAGCGTAAATGTAGTCCCGTCTTAACGAAATAACGTCATCACGTTCTGAATGATCGGATTTTCCGACAACTTGGTCCGACCGTGTGTATGCAACAGTTTCGGACACAATCCGTCGGACAAAATCCGTCGGACAAAATCCAACGGATTTGGTTGGCAGAATGTCCGACCGTGTGTACAAGGGCTTAAATGTAATGGCTGCATTAATTTCCTTTTTTTTTTTTTCATCTGGTAATCTGTTGTTTTTCTAAAGCACAAGCTTTCCAGCATTGGCAATGCTGCTCTGCATTCAGGTGCAATGCAGCATTGTTGCCACACCATCACAGGAAGATGCATTAGGTGAACTTCACTGGCAGGATCAACAGGTATTTATGGGACTTTGCAGAGAAATCTGTAAGTACAGATGCATGTATAGATAAGTGGTGCAGCATGTGTTTGTTTTTTTTTGGGGGGGAGACCATAGTTCTTCTATAAAGTGCCTACAGACATTAACAAATGTATACCCTTATCTAATGAATCATTCACCTTTGAATTGGGGAACATTTCTTTATTTGTTCCTCCGCTGTAATGCACATACTTAGTCTTTACAGAGCAAAGGTGATTTTAGCTTATGGGGATAGTATTTTTATTTTTTCTAGAACGTGGTCTTCCCTTGAAAGAGGCCAGTGGTAGACTGGTAGTTGACACATGCACCAATGGAAGGAGCACCAGACCAAATACGAGTCAAAATGAATTTATTGGTTTACACTAAAAAAAATCCAATGGATTTCGGACTCCAGAAAAAAAAAACGCCCCTTCATCAGGGCTTCAGAGAAATTAATAGACTTGAATAGATTCAAAATAGGGCTTTCCTGTATGAATTTGTGAAGGGGGACTAATTGTTGGATTAGGAGAGTTATTAGCCAGCAGCATCCATGTGAGCAATCAGGATCTTGGCAAATGCCAGCAGCAATTGTTTTTTATAGTCCCCCTACAGATGGGTGATATCACCACCATGATTTCAGGTGGAGATTTTGATAAAATGTGCATAGAGACTGCTTTCAGATATTACATAAGTGTAGCGCCATCTAGAGGTGTGCTAGAGTTAATTTAGGTTTGTTAGTGTAGATCTGTTAGGGCAGGAAAAACATAGTTAGCTCAGGACTAAGACTAAACTGTGTAATCTGGGTCAGGGTTATTTTAGTTCAGGTCTGGGTGACTTTCTAGAAGCTTCTCTGGTACCTCCCCCTGTTCTCTGGGACATTGGACAATGTTCTAGACCATGGGCCTTCAAACTATGGCCCTCCAGTTGTTCAGGAACTGCAATTCCCATCATACCTAGTCATGTCTGTGAATGTCAGAGTTTTACAATGCCTCATGGGATGTGTAGTTTTGCAACAGCTGGAGGGCCGTAGTTTGAGGATCCCTGTTCTAGACAGTGAGTGAAGGTTAGGAGAGGCTGCTTGGAATGCACCTGCCTACATGCAGATGATTGGGGTTGCCATTAACAATTAATAACACAACCGCACATCTGTAAAAGGACAATGCGTTTTTGTGTATTTTGCGAGAAAGTGTGAGATTTTGACTGCGTTACCGCAATGCACAAATATCAACATATCCTATGTTACACCAGGCTAGAAAGGCTATGTTCATAGAGACGCACTGGCCTTATAAAGATGCACAGTTGTTTCATTAATTCCGATGACAAAATCCGTCATATTTTTTCTGACGGATTTTGGCCCAAACTTGTCTTGCATACACACGGTCGCACAAAGTTGTCGGAAAATCCGATTGTTCAGAACGTGACGTTACCACACTTATGCCAGGACTACAAAGAAGGCAGTAGCCAATAGCTTTTGTCTCATAATTTATTCTGAGCATGTGTGGCACTTTGTCCGTCAGAATTGTCTACACACGATCGGAATTTAAACGATCGGATTTTGTGGTCAAAATATTTTAGATCCTGCTCTCAAACTTTGTCTGTCAGAAATTTTAACGGAAAAAGTCCAATGGAGCCCACGCCGGATTTTCCGACAACAAGATTCGATCGCACATTTTCCGTCTGAAAGTCCGACCGCTTGTACAGAGCATTAATGTTCATGGGGGTGCCATTCATTTCCAATTGCACCTCCACTCATTTGTGATCGCATGTACCTAAATGCATGGGGCTGCAAGAGCACGCCGATGGGTTAAGTGGAGCCAAAGAGATTGGTCATACATACATAAGGACTGGCATGCTTTATATTCCAGTGCTGTACTTAACTCCCAATATGGTCTAATGCCTCAACATTTGTTACCTTTTGAACATTTTACAAACCATTCGACTATCCCATTTTTCCAGCCGTGTTTCTCTGCTGACCTATAAAGCTATTTGTCAGTAGTAATAAAATTCAGGCACACGAGAATTGCTATATGGATTGTATAAACTTCCAGCATGTTTTTGTAAAGCATTGATTTTTTTATACTGGGCTATCATATCATTAGGAAAACTGCTGTTTGAAACCGAATGCTTTTAGCTCCTTTGCGCCAAAGATTGACCTAATTTTCTTCCATTATGTTTGTATGAATCCTGCCTATTAATGCAACTGAAACACATAGCAGCACATCTATCACACGCCTAATCTGCTATTCGCAAACAGCATGCTAGTCCTAGTTATTCTATTTGAAAAACAAAAATGAATCCTTGTGTGTATATTTATTTAATTGCAACTTTATGAATTGCCACCTAATACTTTATTATTAAAGGAAGAACAATGAGCGATGCTGCTTCAAAAGAGCTTGCAATCTAAAATCTTGATTTATGCATTGATATACCTCCCTAGACCTAGTCTGTCTGGATGCCATGGTCGTCTGCTGACTTGGCACCATCCTCAAGCAGCTTAGATCTTCAATAAGACACAGGCATTAAGTCCAACACAATTTCACTTCAGAAAACTGCAGTACAAATTTTGTTTTTCCAGTCTTCTGAAGTGGAAGAAGACAACTGGGTTGATTTAGTAAAACTGGAGAGTGCAAAATCTGGTGCAGCTCTACATAGAAACCAATCAGCCTCAAGTTTTTTTTTTTTGGTCAAAACAAGGTGAAGTTAGGAGCTGATTGGCTACCATGCAAAGCTGCACCAGATTTTGCACTTTTCAGTCTTAGTAAATCAAACCCAATGACTTTCCTAAGTCCTGTCCTATGTACTAACACTGATCGAGGAAACATGGAAGAAATGGAGGACATCTAGCTAGGACTGAAATAACTAGCACTAAGTTAGTTCAGTGAGTCAAGGCACTACTGAAGTCATAATTGTCTGATTGATTGAAGCCATTGGATCTACATGACATTCAGACAACTAACATTTTGACAATTGGCCAGCAATGACCACCTCCCTGTTCTGTTAGCACAAATGTATTTGAAACAAATATCTGCATAATGGGTATTTAGGTGTTGTGGTTACCTGGGACATCTTGCAGCACTAGGGACCTGAGTTCTGGCCAGGACCCAGTCCGTATGGAGTGTGTGTGAACTCTCATGATTCACCCTACAGCCCATACATTTTTAGTAGGTCTTTGGCTTCTACCTAAAGAGGTTGTAAAATTACAGAAGGAACTGCCAAAGGGGTATTGTCTTGAGAATTAAAGCAAGGGTTCAAAACTAAATAGTTGAGCTATTCTTCTATCTGAATGTAGTGAAGAGGAATGTATAAACTGACTCTGTAGTCTACTCTTTCCCTGGCTGGGAATGGCCATTGTGAAGCTTGATTTCTATGGAAGAGAACTTTAAAAGGATTTTTGATTAACAATGAAATCAAATCAAAACACAAGTTAGGTTGATACTCACAGGGTCAGTAGAAGGGACTATTTAAAGGCACTCATGGGCCAGCTCCTAGGCATCATAGAATGTATGTATTATATACACATACTCTGCATGTACATTTGTGCCTTCATCTCCAGCCTCAGTTCAGTGTAACCCAAGGGTTCCTCTGGAAGGTGGTAGAAGTTAATTTAGTAAGTTGCAATTTCTGCCTCTACTAAGCACCAGTGAGGTGCATTCTTTCCTCTGGCCACCAATGTAAAAGGGCCTTTTACCCACTGACCATTATTCTTTTGGGGCCTTCTGCCCTGACCAGGGTAAAAGGAGCATTTGACCACAAGTTTTAAGGGGGTCGTACACTGATGACCAATGTAAGGGGTCATTTCCCTGACCAAAGGTACAAGGGGCACTAAACTGACCACCCGTTTAAAGACATAGTAAACATTTATACTTGCACCTTGTGTTTTTCAACTACATAAAATGTGTTTTGATCATGTTTCATGGTGCCATTTGTTGCCCTGTAACCAATTCCTACAGTAAAGCTAGTATTTCACATGCCTGTGTCAGCATATATAGTTACATAGTTGGGTTGAATAAAGACACCAGTCCATCCAGTTCAACCAGTATGGGTGAGTGTGTTCATGTCAAATACCATTTCCCATATCCCTGTATATTGTGTTCGCTAAGATGCAGTGGTGCATACTAGCTCATTATGCCTTTTCCCTTACAGGTGTAAAAAAAAAAAAGTCAGCGGGTTTACTACCGCTTTAAGGTTAAACTGTTTCTTCTCCAATTTTATTGAGTGGTCTTGTGTGTTTTTACACTCCCTGAGACTAAATAGCTTACTCCCTATGCTAGAATCACTATTAGTTTTTTTTGCCTCCTCTCAAATGTTTCTTCTCCTGGGAGAATACGTTCAATGGTTGTAGTTGTTTCTCGTAACTGAGGTCCTCAGCTTCATTGCCCTTCTCTAGACTCTCTCCATTTCCAGCACATGCTTCCTGAGAATTGGTGACCAATACTAGACGGCATTCTCAAACCAGAGTTTTATAAAGTGGAAAGATTATAGTTTTATCTATTTAGTAAATTCCCTTTTTATGCTTGCTAAAATTCTGCTAGTTTGCCACTGCTTGGCATTGCATGCCATTGCTTATTCTGTCATCTACTAGCAGGGGCGGATCCAGAGTCTAGTCTCGGGAGGGGCACTGCCAGAAAATAAGGCTGCTTTCACACTGGGGTGGGCGGGCGACGGCGGTAAAGGCCGCTAACGGGACGGTTTTATCTCATTTATTTCTACTGAGACACACAGCCGCTATATCCCAATATGACATGTTGGTGCGAGTACTTGAATAAACCCTGCATGCATTCTGGGATCCGCACGCATGACATACTGGGATATAGCGGCTGTGTGTCTCAGTATAAATAAATGGGATGCATGTAACACTTTATGCATCCCCAAGCCAGTAAAAGACAGCCCTGCATATCAGACGCATGTCTGCCCTGTGTGAATGAAGCATAAAGATACAGATTTCTGTCATTCTATATCATCATTAGTGATGGCCGAACGGTTCGCCCGGCGGTCGTTTCGCGGCGAATTTCCGACATTCGCGGTCCGCACGTTCGAACGCCTTTTTCCGTCGTTCGCCGCGGCGGACTTACGTGTTTAATGTATACAAGAACTTTAACCTTTGGTGACACGTTTATCATGTGATACAGGACAGCCAATTGAGACATGACAGCACATGGACACTTGTACATTCCCCCTAACCTATAAATACACCCGATCCGGTGGCCATTTTACATTCTTTCTTCTGTTAAGATAGGGACAGGTTCCTGTGTGGAGTAGGGAGAGATAAACCACTAGCTATTTGGTACACAAAAGTTCTTTTCAGGACTGGTATAGGTGTTAGGTGTTGATAGGTTTGCTGTGCTGCTGATTCTTGCAGCAGCCTGAGTGTCTTTTGTTAGTTTAGAGAAAGGGAAAGGACGGTGTATGCTACAGGGACAGCCAGATTAGTCTTTCATCATCATCATCATCATCATCATCATTAGCTGTTACTATCAAGGTCCACAAAAGAGCTGTTCCAGTAACCACTAATCGTTCTCTTTTTTTGCCAATTTGTATAGGGACAGGAAGGAAGCAGTGTTGTCAGGCAGTGAGGGTAATTTTAAAGACTTGCTGTTATTATTAGTTCCACAAAGGTTCTTTTCAGGACTGGTATCAGTGGTACAGTAATAGGCTTGTACATGTATAATATTCTTTCTTCCAAATATAGAAAGGATATTATACTTGACTGCTGCCCTTCTGCTGCAGTCTGCTAAACATTCACAACTCACTTGTTCCACAAAAGTTCTTATAAGGACTGGTAACTTGGTATAGGGTGCTACGGTACATAGGCTTGAGTGCGGTACAGTCTGCTGTTCTGTAAGGACCGCTATCGGTCCACAATAGATAGGGTTGACGTGCACCACTGCTGACCGCTGCCCTATACTGCAGCAGTCCTTCAGCGGTATAGGGACTGACGTACAGTCTGCTAAACACTAATACACAACCTGCTTGGTCCACAAAAGTTCTTATAAGGACTGGTAACTTGGTATAGGGTGCTACGGTACATAGGCTTGAGTGCGGTACAGTCTGCTGTTCTGTAAGGACCGCTATCGGTCCACAATAGATAGGGTTGACGTGCACCACTGCTGACCGCTGCCCTATACTGCAGCAGTCCTTCAGCGGTATAGGGACTGACGTACAGTCTGCTAAACACTAATACACAACCTGCTTGGTCCACAAAAGTTCTTATAAGGACTGGTAACTTGGTATAGGGTGCTACGGTACATAGGCTTGAGTGCGGTACAGTCTGCTGTTCTGTAAGGACCGCTATCGGTCCACAATAGATAGGGTTGACGTGCACCACTGCTGACCGCTCACCTATACTGCAGCAGTCCTTCAGCGGTATAGGGACTGACGTACAGTCTGCTAATCACTAACACACAACCTGCTTGTTCCACAAAAGTTCTTATAAGGACTGGTAACTTGGTATAGGGTGCTACGGTACATAGGCTTGAGTGCGGTACAGTCTGCTGTTCTGTAAGGACCGCTATCGGTCCACAATAGATAGGGTTGACGTGCACCACTGCTGACCGCTGCCCTATACTGCAGCAGTCCTTCAGCGGTATAGGGACTGACGTACAGTCTGCTAAACACTAATACACAACCTGCTTGGTCCACAAAAGTTCTTATAAGGACTGGTAACTTGGTATAGGGTGCTACGGTACATAGGCTTGAGTGCGGTACAGTCTGCTGTTCTGTAAGGACCGCTATCGGTCCACAATAGATAGGGTTGACGTGCACCACTGCTGACCGCTCACCTATACTGCAGCAGTCCTTCAGCGGTATAGGGACTGACGTACAGTCTGCTAATCACTAACACACAACCTGCTTGTTCCACAAAAGTTCTTATAAGGACTGGTAACTTGGTATAGGGTGCTACGGTACATAGGCTTGAGTGCGGTACAGTCTGCTGTTCTGTAAGGACCGCTATCGGTCCACAATAGATAGGGTTGACGTGCACCACTGCTGACCGCTCACCTATACTGCAGCAGTCCTTCAGCGGTATAGGGACTGACGTACAGTCTGCTAATCACTAACACACAACCTGCTTGTTCCACAAAAGTTCTTATAAGGACTGGTAACTTGGTATAGGGTGCTACGGTACATAGGCTTGAGTGCGGTACAGTCTGCTGTTCTGTAAGGACCGCTATCGGTCCACAATAGATAGGGTTGACGTGCACCACTGCTGACCGCTGCCCTATACTGCAGCAGTCCTTCAGCGGTATAGGGACTGACGTACAGTCTGCTAAACACTAATACACAACCTGCTTGGTCCACAAAAGTTCTTATAAGGACTGGTAACTTGGTATAGGGTGCTACGGTACATAGGCTTGAGTGCGGTACAGTCTGCTGTTCTGTAAGGACCGCTATCGGTCCACAATAGATAGGGTTGACGTGCACCACTGCTGACCGCTCACCTATACTGCAGCAGTCCTTCAGCGGTATAGGGACTGACGTACAGTCTGCTAATCACTAACACACAACCTGCTTGTTCCACAAAAGTTCTTATAAGGACTGGTAACTTGGTATAGGGTGCTACGGTACATAGGCTTGAGTGCGGTACAGTCTGCTGTTCTGTAAGGACCGCTATCGGTCCACAATAGATAGGGTTGACGTGCACCACTGCTGACCGCTCACCTATACTGCAGCAGTCCTTCAGCGGTATAGGGACTGACGTACAGTCTGCTAATCACTAACACACAACCTGCTTGTTCCACAAAAGTTCTTATAAGGACTGGTAACTTGGTATAGGGTGCTACGGTACATAGGCTTGAGTGCGGTACAGTCTGCTGTTCTGTAAGGACCGCTATCGGTCCACAATAGATAGGGTTGACGTGCACCACTGCTGACCGCTGCCCTATACTGCAGCAGTCCTTCAGCGGTATAGGGACTGACGTACAGTCTGCTAAACACTAATACACAACCTGCTTGGTCCACAAAAGTTCTTATAAGGACTGGTAACTTGGTATAGGGTGCTACGGTACATAGGCTTGAGTGCGGTACAGTCTGCTGTTCTGTAAGGACCGCTATAGGTCCACAATAGATAGGGTTGACGTGCACCACTGCTGACCGCTCACCTATACTGCAGCAGTCCTTCAGCGGTATAGGGACTAAGAGTTTTGTCACAGGGTCATTTAAAAAATGACATGCAGAGGAAGAGGCAGGCCCTTCCGCAGGGGTGGTAGGGGTAGGGCAGGAGCAACAGGCTTGAGCCAAAGTGGGAAGTTGCAGAAGGTGCGTTCAATTACTTTAAAGGATGCACCAGACTTGGTTGAGTGGCTCGCTCAGCCTTACTCTTCTGCACCCTCCTCATCCTCTCGATCTGCACCCTCTTCTTCACTCTCTGCTATGTGCACCCCCAAAGACACTACCACCAACAACACGACCACCACCACCACCACCACATACCTTCCGCTTGAGTCACTGGAATTATTTTCCGATCCATATCAAGAGGACATTTCTGATGCGCAGCCACTCTTGGTATTGGATCAGGAAGAGGAGGTAGCAACAAGCGCTACTCAGCAGTCTGACGCCAGTACCCAGATCAGCCCAAGGAGGAGGTTGGTCCCCGGTGTTGCTGCCTACTCCGAGATCTCTACTTATAGCGGTGGGGAAGGTGACGTTGATGATGACGTGTCTAGTGATGTCACGTGGGTGCCCACAAGAGAGGAAGAGGAGGGGAGTTCAGAGGGAGATATGGACCAGCAGATAGGGAGGAGAAGCAGCAATGACTTACATTGCACAGCAGGGACAAAGCAGACTGCAAATGTATCAGGAGCGAGTCATCGACCATGTACGGTCACATCTGGCGCTCCCAGGACACCGGCACATGGCTCCGCAGTGTGGGCTTTTTTTAACGTGTCCGCTGCTGACAATAGCGTTGCCATCTGCAATCTTTGCAGTCAACGCGTTAGTCGCGGTAAGCCCAATACTCACCTAGGGACGACCGCCTTAAGAAGGCACATGAGCAGCCATCACCGAGCCCAGTGGGAGCAACGGAACACACAAAGCCACACTGCAGGCTCTCACCGTCCAGCCTCGTCTTCTACTTCTCCTTCTCCTCTCTCCTCACAATTGTCCTCCACTCCACCTTCCATCACGCCAAGCTCACATTTTTCTGCAAAAAGGCAGGCTTCCGTGGGCCTAATGTTTGAGCGTAAAAAAATGATGATGCCGGATAACCCTCTTGCCCAACGGTTGGCGGCTGGCTTGTCAGAACTCATAGCCCGCCAACTACTGCCATATAAACTGGTGGACTCGGAGGCCTTTCGCAAATTTGTGGCCATTGGAACACCACAATGGAAGGTCCCAGGAAGGAAGTATTTCTCAGAGAAGGGCATCCCAGAGCTATATGGCCATGTTCAGCGGCAAGTGAATGTATCTCTGGCACACAGTGTCGGTGCCAAGATACATCTGACCACAGACACGTGGTCTAGCAAACACGGGCAGGGAAGGTATATCAGTTTTACTGCCCACTGGGTGAACCTTCTGACGGCCGTCAAGCATGTAACCCGTGGCACCCGTGTAGATTTGGTTTTACCGCCACGGATTGCATGCAGGCCTGACTCTTCTTCTCCTCCTCCTACTCCATCCTCCTCCCTCTCCTCCTCAGCTGCCTCCTCCTTTTCCGCTGCTAGCGTCTCTTCCACTGCACCGCCCAAGCTCCCCAGAACCTATTCCACATGCCAGGTGAGACGTTGCCATGCCGTGCTGCGTCTGTTGTGCCTGGAAGCAAAGAGCCACACTGGCCCGGCACTCCTTTCAGCTTTGCGTTCACAGGCAGATGAGTGGCTAACACCGCTCAATTTGACAGTTGGTAAAGTGGTGTGTGACAACGGTGCCAATCTGCTTAGCGCATTGAAACAGGGCAAAATCACGCACGTGCCGTGCATGGCACACGTCTTAAACTTGGTCGTGCAGCGATTCCTTGTCAAATACCCTGGGGTCCAGGACATCTTGCGGCAGGCAAGGAAAATCTCGGCCCATTTCAGAAGATCTTACACGGCCATGGCTCGCCTTGCTGACATTCAGCGGCGACACCATCTGCCGGTCAGACGTCTTATTTGCGATTGCCCGACGCGATGGAACTCAACCTTCTATATGCTTGATAGGCTGCTCCAGCAGAAACGTGCAGTTAACGTCTACCTGTATGAACTCTGCGAAAGAAACGGTTCTGGGGAGCTGGGTTTTTTTTCACCGCGCCAGTGGCTGCTCATGCGCGACACATGCAGACTTCTGCGGCCATTTGAGGAGATCACCAAACTGGTCAGTCGCAGCCATGGCGCCATCAGTGACATGGTACCTTATGCCTTCTTTCTGGAGCGTGCATTGCGTCGTGTCATTGATCAGGCTGTGGAGGAGCAGGAGCGGGAAGATGAGGAAGTCGCAATGCTGGATGAATTCCCAGGGGGGGCTACTCTATCTGAGACAAGTCAACAACAGGAGTCTGATGAGGAGTCAGAGGAGGATGGTGCCGGGGCGGATGAGCAGGAGCAAGAAGAGCATGCTTTAAACCTTTCTGGGATCCCTGTTGTGCGAGGATGGGGAGAGGAGAATGAAGAGGACGACATTATCCTGGATGATGAGCAGGAGCCAGGCCACCACACCGCTTCCACTTTAGTGCAAATGGGGGCCTTCATGCTCCAGTGTTTTAATAGGGACCCCCGTATAAAAAGCATGAGGGTCAAGGACCAGTACTGGGTGGCAACGTACTTAGACCCCCGGTACAAACACAAAATGGCGGAAATGTTACCGCCGTCGCAGAGGGCTGTCAGAATGCAGCACTTCCAGGCCTTGCTTCGAGAAATGCTGCATTCTGCTTTTGCGTGCGCTGGCAGAGGAGCAATTCCCACTCCCAGAGAAGGATTTGCGGGTACCAATCCAACAGCGCCTGCAAGAAGAGGCCGGTTTGAAGATGTGTTGGTGACTTCGGATATGAGGTCATTCTTTCAGCCGACCCATCGACAGGTGTCATCCGGATCCAGCATCAGGGAACGCCTAGACCGTCAGGTGTCCGACTACATTGGGTTAACGGCCGATGTGGACGCTCTGAGGAGTGATGAACCCCTAGACTACTGGGTGGGCAGGCTTGACCTCTGGCCAGAGCTTGCCCAATTTGCAATCGAACTGTTGGCTTGCCCCTCATCCAGTGTCCTGTCCGAAAGGACGTTCAGCGCAGCAGGGGGGATTGTGACCGATAAGCGTACTCGCCTAGCTCACCACAGTGTTAACTACCTCACATTTCTAAAAATGAATGAGGCATGGATCTCGGAGGAATTCAACACATGTGACCAGTAGACCATGTATATGTCTATAAACTATTTTTTTAATCAAGCACACAGACCTTCTTAATTCATTTGGCTCACTTCCTTGACCCAAAAAAGCACACCGTACTATATGCCCCTACCCTCCTCTTTGAAGAGGTTGAGCGGTGTCATATTTCTACTGGGGCTGCTTATGATATCCCTGTGCTGTGCTGACTTCCTCCTGGGGGTTCTTATTATGAAGGGATCACACTATCCCTGTGCTGTGCTGACTTCCTCCTGGGGGTTCTTATTATGAGGGGATCACACCATCCCTGTGCTGTGCTGACTTCCTCCTGGGGCTGCTTACGGTGCTGCTGTCAGTGCTGTATGTCACGGTGCTGCTGTCAGCGCTGTATGTCACGGTGCTGCTGTCAGCGCTGTATGTCACGGTGCTGCTGTCAGCGCTGTATGTCACGGTGCTGCTGTCAGCGCTGTATGTCACGGTGCTGCTGTCAGCGCTGTATGTCACGGTGCTGCTGTCAGCGCTGTATGTCACGGTGCTGCTGTCAGCGCTGTATGTCACGGTGCTGCTGTCAGCGCTGTATGTCACGGTGCTGCTGTCAGCGCTGTATGTCACGGTGCTGCTGTCAGCGCTGTATGTCACGGTGCTGCTGTCAGCGCTGTATGTCACGGTGCTGCTGTCAGTGCTCTGTATTACGGTGCTGCTGTCAGATGCCTCTATCACGGTGCATGTGTCATTCCGGTATGTCACGCTGCTGGTGATCATCTCCTGCACCCTCTTCTTTGCCTACCCTGGTCCCTGACCTTCCCTCTCCTCCATTGCCTTCATTAGCTCCATAGTCCTGAATTGTTAGAACAATTTCCCAAATAAAATAAAAATGCTTGTAGTTATCGATCCCAAATTCACCTCATACATGTATTATGTCATTGTCCAGATGGTGGGACTACGTTTTACCCCCTAATAATTACCACGTGGCCGCAAATTCGACATGAAGGTTTGCAAAGTTCGCCTCCCATTGAAGTCAATGGGGCCCGCGGCGAACGTTCGGTTTCGCGAACGTTTGGGTCCGTTCGCATTTCGCGTTCGCGAAACGTCCCGTCGGAAGTTCGTCCATCACTAATCATCATTATTATCATGATAATCACACAATACAGGTGCTGTGGCTCAACGCACCTGTGCTGTGTGATTATCATGATGATAATGATGATGATTGGTAATTGTAATATGACACATGGAGGGGGGTTAATGTACTCACTGATGTATTACTGACCAGTGGCAATTAATTAACCCCTTTGTGCTGCATTAGTGGCAGTGTTTATAAACCCCTTCATGCTGTAGCATAAAAGGGGTTAATTAACATTGATGGTGCCACTGTCATTAATGCAGCACAAAGGGGTTAATTGTCACTGATCACAAATACATGAGTGAGTACATTAACCCCCTCCATGTACCATATTACAATTACCAGTGTAAATTATTTCCCGCCCCCCCCCCCCCACCCCCAAAGCATTCACCACTTCACCTGTAAGACAAGGTGTTAACTAATTAACATAACAATGCCGCTTGTAGCTAATTAACATAACAATGCCGCTCGTAGCTCATTAACACAACACTGCCTTAGCTAAGTAAGTGTTCACTCACTTGCAGTGCACTGAGCTGGCTACAGTCCATCTTGTCTTCAATCCTGCGCGCCTCTGAATCGTGACGTCACACCAGCCGGGACTAGGAAGCTCCTGTCGGGTAGAGATCACTCCGCCTGACAGGGAAGTGAAGTGACACTCGTGCCGCTCTGCTGCAACTCTGCCAGCATGTAGCAGCAGCCCGTGTCACATCAATTACAGACCCCCATAGTGACCCACTGGCCCCCTCTAAATAAACTGATGGAAGCCAGGGGAAGCAGCAATAAAGTCCCAGCTGCATTTAGATGCCTCATGCAAATCTGGTGAGGTGGCGGAGGGAGAAAGCCTTGGAGTAAGTTCTATTTTCTCGGAGGGGGCAATTGTCCCGTTGCCCCCCCCCTGGATCCGCCCCTGTCTACTAGGACAGATCTTTTTCCATCTTGAACTCCCCAAAGGTTCTCTCTCTAATGAATAACTTGCATTCCTATTTTTAGTAGTGTTAACCCCCCTGACGGTATTCCCGAGTCTGACTCGGAGTGGATTTTTTATACCAAGAGCGGTATCCCCGAGTCAGACTCGGGACAGCGTCGCTGGATCCAGGAGGAGGTTTACTTACCTTCTCCTTCGGATCCAGCGTTGTCTCCCCGCTGTACGAGCGAGCCGTGTCTCGCTCGATGCATTACATCGCCGATCTCCGTGCCCTGCGAGCGTTGCGACGCACGGGCACGGAGATCGGCGCCAAATTCAAAAAGTGAAACAAACAGTAAACATACAGTATAATGTAATCTTACAGATTACATTGCTGTATGTAAATATTTCACATCCCCGTTGTCCCTAGTGGTCTGCCCAGTGTCCTGCATGCAGTTTTATATAATAAAAACTGTTCTTTATGCCTGGAAACTGGAGATTGCCCATAGCAACCAAAACTGTCACTGTACATCAAAAATGATTTTAGACCAGCTAGAAAACAGCGATAATAAATTAGAATCACTTGCAGAATTGAGGGATAGTGATTTGTGGGGAGATCCGTCATCAAATACTGAAAAGTAATGACAGTGACAATTCTGCAACTGAGCAAATTTCAGTGTTTTTGATTTGATTACATTATTGAATAATTTTTATTATTGTTATATTATTATTTGGTACAATTATTTATAATTATTTATTATATTATAATTTATGATTTAATTTTTCAAACTTTATCATACCCGGGATGTCTGCTAGACTCTGGTTTGGACAGATTTAAGAGAGTTATTCCTAAGAATTGCAGGACTACAATATAAAACGCCAAATTTTCATGCAAAATAATGGTACCGCTTTTAGCACCTAAAATCCGAAATAATCGTACCGCCAGGGAGGTTAATCTTGTCGATGAAAACATTTCCGTCATCATTTTCATCAGAGGCATGTTTCCAGCGATGAAAACGAAACAGAAATTACCTCACATTTTTGTCAATTGACAAAAACTATGAGGAAAATCGATTTAATTTTTCATCAAAAAAGTAAAACGAAACAAAAATGTGAGGGAGAGATGTTTACCCACGGGAACTTCTGGTTTCCTGAGAGCTCGACCTATAAAGCCTATGCGTGCGTCCCCTCCCAGAAAGCACAGTAGTGATTGCAGCATGCTTAGTGGTGCAGAGTGCTTAACACTGTGCAGGCCTCCTCAGATGACAGTCCTGACCAGCCAAAGGACCAGAGTGCTGTGCATTACAGGTCTCCTCAGACCACCCAGAGCACTGTGCATTACAGGCCTCCTAAGTCCTGACAGCTCTAACCATCCAAAGGACTGGAGTGCTGTGCATTACAGGCCTCATCAGACCACCAAGAGCACTGTGCATTACCGGCCTCCCGAGTCCTGACAGTCCCGACCATCCAGAGGACCAGAGTGCTGTGCATTACAGGTCTCCTCACACACCCAGAGCACTGTGTAGCATTATAGGCATCCCCTTAAACCACCATCCAGAGCACTGTGCAGCATTGCAGGCATCCTCAGACCACTGTCCAGAGCACTGTGCAGCATTACAGGCCTCCTCAGACCACTGTCCAGAGTGTCTGTGTAGTTTGTTCATATCTTTAATACCATAAATAATAACATGATATTAGATCTTTTTTACTCCAGGAGTATATAATGGGTTTGGAAATTCTAGAGAAATGCTTAAATAATGCATTGCAATTTAATTAAACAGATTAGATTTTAGCCGACTAAAATGTAGGACATTTTATCAGACTAAATATGACTAAACCTAACACAATTGCAGATGACTAAAATACGACTAAAAATAAAATGTAATTTTAGTCAAGACTATGGCTAAAATGAAATCGAAATTTGATGCTAAAATGACCACTGTCCCCAAATGCATTACTTTACATTTTCAGCATTAATTTGCTATGTATTTGCCCACCCCTTTATTTGATTGAGATCTTATAAAGTTTTAATATCCTGCAGTGAAGTTATTGCCCTGCTTAGCTTTGTATTATCAGCAAACATTGAGATTGAGCTATTTCTAGCAACCTCTATATCATTTATAAATTGAACAGAATTGGTCCCAGAAGAGAGCCTTCGGGGACTCCACTTACAGCTCCAGACCAGTTTGAGTACTCGCTATCACCACAGTATGGAAGTGCCCTTGTAACCAGTTTTCTATCCAGAAGTTTCTGTTTGTTTTGAAACATACAGTCATGGCAATCACTGATTAATGCATGACTTTGTCTGTAGTCTGAGACATGACACTTTCTGTGAAGAACCTGTATATCCCAAAATCCCTGGGTCTCTCAGCCTAGTGCTGGTGCAGGTGAGAGCTACACAGTAAATGTATCTGACACAGACACAAACAGGCAGAGCATTCATAGACACACAGAGAGCTTATTATGTAGATGGAAGATTATTTTTAGCACATTATCACTCCCACTTTTTTGGGAATGGCAAGGCATGGGTTGAACTACAGTATGTGCACCCTTTCTACTTGGCGCATAGGGACTAGCTGGCTAGGGATGAGCTTGGTGTTCAACTCGAACGCATGTTCAACTCGAACATGGGCCGTTCGCTTGTTTGGCGAATTCAGAACTTTGTGGACCGTTGGCACCAAATTTGTGTGGCACGAACGGCCCACAATGCACTACACCATTGAACTGCTGGCTCATGATTGGCCAAGCATGCACTGTGACCCCGCATGCTTGACCAATCACAGCACCGGCAGCGAGGAGAGCCATAATTGGCCAGACGCAGGATGCCTGTGGCCAATTATAACTCAGGGGGTGTAGTACACGCCCCCACACTATATAAGGCTGCCAACGCGGCGACCTTGTGTAGTGTGTTCCGGCGTACAGGGAAAGAGCTAGATAGGCAGGGACAGTGTGTTCTTTTCTCAGGCATCTGCAAGAGTTAAAGGGGGTGTTGTGTGCCTCCAGCACAGTATACCCCTGAGCTACCCTTTTTTGCTGGTGTTCTCTAATACAGTCATCTGCAGGAGTTAGTAGGTGTTGTGTGCCTCCAGCACAGTATACACCTGTATCTACCCTTTTTTGCTGGTATTCTCTAATACAGGCATCTGCAGGAGTTAGTGGGTGTTGTGTGCCTCCAGCACAGCACAGTATACACCTGTATCTACCCTTTATTGCTGGTGTTCTCTAATACAGGCAACTGCAGGAGTTAAAGTGGGTGTTGTGTGCCTCCAGCACAGTATTCACCTGAAGATACCCCTTATTGCTGGTGTTGTCTGTTGCATTTCTTGCAAATTAGCCTTTAAAATTAGCACTTTTGATTTCGAACGTTCGAGTCCCATAGAGTTTAATAGGGTTCTAAAGTTCATATGAATTTTCGGTCCTTTCGAAGGTTCTGGTGTTCGGCTCATCCCTATAGCTGGCTACAGCAATACATGAACATAGGGGAATCTGTCAACCATAGCACTACAAACTGCTGCCACAACATGTGAGCCCACCATTACAAGGTACAGCAAACAGCTCAAGGAATACAACTATGCTCGGGGCCCATTCACACTGAACAGTCAGCTGCCAGAGAGTAAGTGGTATCTCATTCTGTACAACGCTCTGCAATGAAATACAGCATGTTTGCATTTTATCACAGCCTCTGGCCTGAATTGCAGTGTGAATAGGACAAACAGCGTGTTTTACAGTATGAATTGGCCATAATACCTAGTTAAAATAACAAAAAACATTGATGCTATATTTTTTTACCATCTGATGTCATATTTTGGGCGGTTGGTCGGTGAGTCACACACCCTACCCCACCCTCCGGTCGGTCATATGGCTGTCAGATCATGCTCACTACTCACACCAGGGACTGTCGCTCCTTCGCTCCTCTCTGCCCATACTCAGCTCTGATCAGCAGCTCCTCCTCCGTACAGCTCCGTGGCCTCAAAACTCTCCAGCAGCTCCAGAGCCCACCGCCATGCCGTCACAACCCTCTCCCTCCTAAGCCAATGGCCTAGCTTCCCCTATTTGGCCAATTGGGACATGGGTCTCAGGATCCAATTCCTGATTGGCCTGGAGGAGAATCTGTGTAACAATAGCGAATACTTATTTGCTATTGTCACACAACTGGGTGGGCTCAGACTGCAGGCCCACCCCTTTTTTAAGCCTATAAAAACCTCTTGCTCACGTGCTTCAAAAAAAAAAAAAACATTGGCACCCTGCATGTTGGTTAGGGGGCCAAACACATATATGGGGGGGCTGCACCCGTGTGCCCCTAATGGACGGGCTTCTACTAAATGGGAGGGACCACTACAATTTTTCACTCTGCATTTTACTGCCTATTATCACAATTATTATTATTTGTTTCATTATTATTCCAGATAATGTTATATATAACAGCCCTGGGTTGTAGATATAGTAAATATCAGCAAAGGCTCCCTGAATCTTGAGGTTTTTCCATGTTAAATAGATTTAAAAGGGATGATCTATGGTTTATAATTCTGCATGCCATAAGAATCCCATATGTTTTATCCCTGGATAGCCTAAGAGTGTAGTTTTCTTGTTATTCGCCGCTTTGCTGACATACATCATGAATGGTCGATACATAGTGCTACATTAGTTTAATGATGACATTCAGGTCAGCTTTCCAGGATCCCTTGTCAGATAAAATTAGTCTCAGCACATCTTTCTGTAGAGTCTACATGGCACGCTTACTGTTTTGTCTTGCTCCATTCTAAAATCCCCATGCATTCTCCAACAGAATATTCATATCCAACAACCATAGATGGCTGAGTCTGTTTTATGTCTTTCACAATTGGACACCGGTATTGAATTTTCTACCTTTTCTTGGCATTCTAACAGCTTTAGATATCAAGGTTAAACATCGAAGGAATCCAGACAACCAGCAAGCCTGATGTACAGTTAGATCTGTGACCCATTTTGATGAAAGATCAAATATCTGCCTGTATTTATAACAATCACTGTGCCACCTGTGAACAAGGAAAGGATTTTAATAAGGAGAATGCTCATTCATATTTTAGCGCTTGCTGGAATACCTGTAACTGGCTCTGGACTTTTATTGCACGTCAATGCCCATTCATGTGTTAACCTCAATGATATTTTTTCTCAATTGTACTAAAGTATCACCACTAACTTATGCAGGCCATACACGGTCGAATTTCGAACAAATTTTCTTTTCAAAATCAGAAAATTCGTTTTTTTTTTGTGATCCGATGATGCCACTATTGATTTTCGAAATTTGGCCGACCAAGCCTTCAATTTCACCTCATGTTGCTACAGAAAAGAATTTTCTTGGCTGGGAATCTTCTTTTCTCTCCGTACATTTTCTTTTATCTCCGTACATTTTCTTTTATCTCCGTACATTTTCTTTTCTTATTACGTTTCTCGCACGATTCTCCCATCATTGATTAGAAAATTGTTCGTTTTTCTAAAAATGTCCAACATGTCCGATTCCTCAAATTTTATTTCCGCACGAAAATCGGCTGTTGCTGCAGCCCACTAATGGTGCGAAATTCATACGAAAATTCTTAGCTACGATTTTCGAAAGAAAATTCTTTCGAAATTCGAACCGTGTATGGCCGGCATAAGATGGCTGTTTACCAAGTTCCTGCTGCCTGTGTGACCTTTTTAGGTACACCTTTACATGTTTATATTAATTATGAATAGGCATGAGTGGATTGATTGCAACAAAATTGAATTTGCAGCAAAATTACCATTAACCGCTTATCAGCCACCCCACATACATTTACTGCGGCAGGGCAGCCACTCTGTGCCAGATCACATATCTAGTACATGATCTAGGGCAGTGATCATCAACCCTGTCCTCAGGGACCACTAACAGGCCATGTTTTAAGTATTAGCTTGGGGAGATGCAGACTAGAATATTGCAATCACTGAGCAGCAAATGATATCACCTGTGATGTGTTTCAGTTATCTTACAAACCTCGTATGTTAGTGGGCCCTGAGGACAGGGTTGATGACCACTGACCGTCGTTCTGTGTGAGCGGAATGTGCTGATCCTGTGTTCCTGTTAAACAGGGACATGGATCTTTACATTCCCTCAGTCTAAGCACATCCCTCACAGTTAGCAAGCACTCATAGGGAACCCATTTAAGCCTTTGAGCTCCCCTGATATTAACCCCTTCCCTGCCAGTGGCATTAGTACAGTAACAGTGCATATTTTTTAGCACCGATCACTGTAATAATGTCACTGGTCCCCACAAAGTGTAAAAATTGTCAGTTAGCTGTCCGATTTATCTTCCACAATATCACAGCCCTGCTATAAGTCCCTGATCGCTGCCCTTACTAGTAAAAAAAAAATAGACAAGCCGATAAGCTTAGAAGAATTGACACTAGCGGTGAATTCTACCAAACCGGGAAAGGCCCCTGGCCAAGATGGCTTTACTCTGCTTTACTCTGCAGTATTATAGAACCTTCCTTCCTACCCTAAGACCCCACATGGTAGATTTGTTTAACGAGTTGGGTAAAGATGAGGCCCTCCCTAGAGATACGTTGAAAGCATATATATCTGTTATTCCAAAAGAAGGTAAGGATTTGACCTTATGTGGCAGCTTTCGGCCAGTTTCTCTTTTGAATGTTGACCTTAAACTGTTCACTAAAATCTTGGCGACTCGCCTTGCAACCCACCTACCAGATCTAGTGCATTTGGACCAGGTAGGCTTTGTTACCACTAGAGAAGCGAGGGAAAACATGATCAAAGTTTTACATTTGCTTCATGTAGCCAGAATCTCCCTAGCCCCCTGTGTCTTTCTTAGTACGGATGCAGAGAAAGCATTTGATCAGGTGAATTGGCAATATATGTTTACGGTCCTTCAACACCCGGGCCTAGGGGATACTATGATTCGATGGATTACTGCAATCTATTCGCAACCCACGGCTCAGGTTAAAACTAATGGGGTCCTATCTGATCCCTTTTCTATAAAGAATGGCACTAGACAGGGATGCCCGCTTTTCGCCCTGTTATTTGTTGGAGGTAACCAGTATAAAATATCGGCCTATGCAGACGATATGCTTTTCTCCCTAACAAAGCCTGCTATCTCACTCCCTAACCTACTACAAGAGTTTGAGATCTTCGGATCCCTTTCTAACTTAAAAATCAATTTTCATAAATCAGAAGCCATTGGGATAGGTATACCTCCTTCTATGTTGTCTATATATGAATCTAGTTTTAAATTCAAGTGGACGCCGACAGCACTGCAGTATTTGTGTACCCGTATTCCCATGGATATATCACGTAAATTTGAACTTAATTTTTCTCCGCTGCTTTTCCAAATCCGTACGCTTTTGAAGACTTGGAATAGAGGCCTGTATTCATGGTTTGGCAGAATTAATTTATTGAAAATGTGTATCCTACCTAAATTTCTTTATTTACTTCAAGCCTTACCATTCAGGATCCCTGTTTCTTACTTTAACCACTTGCTTACTGGGCACTTAAACCCCCTCCTGCCCAGACCAATTTTCAGCTTTCAGCGCTGATGCACTTTGAATGACAATTGCGCGGGCATACAACACTGTACCCAAATTCATTTTTTATAACTTTTTTCCACACAAATAGAGCTTTCTTTTGGTGGTATTTAACCACTTAACAACCGCCCATTGCCGATTAATGGCTTCAGGGCGGTTGTTTAACTCTGAGAGGGCGTTAATTAACGGCCTCCCAGAATTCTGCTCTCGCGCGCCCCCTGGGGCGCGCACACGAGATCATCCGTGACCACTGGACCCGGCGCATCACGGATCACGGTAAACAGCCGCTCGTCGCGGCCGTTTACCACGTGATCGCTCCGTCAAATGACAGAGTGATCACTTGTATACAAACCGGCGTCATCTTATGACGCCGTTTCCTCCCTCCCCCTCTCTGTACCGATCGGTACAGCGGAGGGGGAAAGAGAACCAGTAAAAAAAATGTAAAGGGTCGCCTATGGGGATTTTTTAAGTAGCGACGTTTGGCGCCATTCCACGGGCATGTGCAATTTTGAAGAGTGACATGTTCGATATCTATTTACTCAGCATAACTTCATCTTTCACTTTATGCAAAAATTGGGCTAACTTTACTGTTTTTTTTGTTTTTTTTTAAGCACAAAACAGTTTTTTCCCCCAAAAAAACGTGTTAGAAAAATTGCTGCGCAAATACCGTGTGAGATAAAAATTTGCAACGACCACCATTGTATTCTCCAGGGTCTTTGCTAAAAAAAAATATATAATGTTTTGGGGTTCTCTGTAATTTTCTAGCAAATAAATGATGATTTTTACATGTAGGAGAGAAATGTCAGAATTGTCCTGGGTGCTCCAGAACGCCTGATGGCGCTCCCTGCATGTTGGGCCTCTGTATGTGGCCACGCTGTGTAAAAGTCTCACACATGTGGTATCGCCGTACTCGGGAGTAATAGCAGAATGTGTTTTGGGGTGTAATTTGTGGTATGCATATGCTGTGTGTGAGAAATAACCTGATAATATGACAATTGTGTGGAAAAAAAAAAGAAAAAAAAAATCTTGATTTTTCAAAGAATTGTGGGAAAAAATTACAACTTCAAAAAACTCATCATGCCTCTTACTAAATACATTGGAATGTCTTCTTTCCAAAAAGGGGTCATTTGGGGGGTATTTGTACTTTTCTGGCATGTTAGGGTCTCAAGAATTGAAATAGGCCTTCAGTCCTTCAGGTGTGATCAATTTTCAGATATTGGCACCATAGCTTGTGGACTCTATAACTTTCACAAAGACCAAATAATATCCACCAATTTGTACTTATTTTTACCAAAGATATGTAGTGGTATAAATTTTGGCCAAAATTTATGAAGAAAAAATTACTAATCTGCTAAATTTTATAACAGAAATGAAGAAAAATTCATTTTTTCACAGAATTTTCGGTCTTTTTTCTTTTATAGCACAAAAAATAAAAAACTGAGAGGTGATTAAATACCACCAAAAGAAAGCTCTATTTGTGTGAAAAAAAGGACAAAAATTTCATATAGGTCCAGTGTTGCATGACTGAGTAATTGTCATTCAAAATGTGAGAGCACCAAAAGCTGAAAATTGGTCTGGTTATTAAGGGTGCCCAGTGGTCAAGTGGTTAATTACAGCTGGGAGTTTTATTTTTTGCTAAACAAACAAAAAAAGATGCAAAAAAAAAAATCATGTTTAATAGTTTGTTATAAAATTTTGCAAACAGATCATTTTTCTCCTTCATTGAAGTGCGCTGATGAGGCGGCACTGATAGGCTGCATTGGTGGGCACTGATAGGCTGCATTGGTGGGCACTGATAGGCTGCACTGGTGGGCACTGATAGGCATAGTTAAGGTGGCACTAATAGGCACAGATAAGGTGGCACCGATAGGCACAGATAAGGCAGTACTGATGGGCACAGATAAGGCGGCACTGATGGGCAAAGATGGGCACAGATAAGATGGCACGGATGGGTGGCACGGATGGGTGGCACTAAGGGGCACTGATAGGTACCACTGATAGATGGGACTGATGGGCACTGATAGGTGGCACTGATAGGTGGCTCTGATAGGTGGCACTGCTGGGCACTGATGGGCGGCACTGATGGGCACTGATGGGCACTGGTAGATGACACTGATGGGCACGGATATGTGGCACTGGGGTGCAGCACCGTTGTTGAGGCAGATTAAGGGCACTGATGGGTGGCACTGTGGGCACTGCTGGGTGGCACTGATGGGGGGCACTTATTTTTTAATGAGGTGGCATTGGCAGGGGGCAGGTGGGCACTGGCAGGGCTGGCCGTGATCGGGACTGATGTCTGACAAGAATGTGACTGGGATAAAAATATATAGAAAACCACCATGCCCATTGTACCCTGTGTCACAACTGTCCTATAGTGAAGTGAAGACTGGGGGAAAGAAACCACAGCATACTGCCAGGGGAATGGTCACATGACACACTCAGATGTGAGTGAACTGAAGAGGCCATTGCTCAGCAAAATGAAGAGGATGTAGCTGGACTGATGATGTTTGACCAGCAACCAAATTGCCTTAATTAAAGAGGAGTTCCCCTAAAAAAAAAAAAAAAATGAAAAGTAAGCAACTACAAATACTGCAGCTGCTGACTTTTAATAATCGGACACTTACCTGTCCCAGGGTCCTGCGATGCGGGAGAATGAAGCTGTCTACAAGGTTTAGGAGTGTGTCTATGGAAATGTTTGACCATTCTTCCAGAATTGCTGGAAGATCTGCAAGAAGGTCTGGCTCGCAGTCGCCACTCAAATTCATCCCAAAGTTGCTCTATCAGGTTGAGGTGCAGGCCAATCAAGTTCCTCCACCCCAACTCGCTCATCCATGTCTTTATGGACCTTGCATTGTGCACCGGTCCAAATCATTTGGTGGAGGGGGGGTTATGGTGTGTGGTTGTTTTTCAGGGGTTGGGCTTGGCCCCTTGGTTCCAGTGAAGGGAACTCTTAAGGCGTCAGCATACCAAGACATTTTTGGACAATTTTATGCTCCCAACTTTGTGGGAACAGTTTGGGGATGGTCCCTTCCTGTTCCAACATGACTGCACACCAGTGCACAAAGCAAGGTCCATAGAGACATGGACTTGGCAGGGTTGGTGGAAAATGAACTTCAAGTACAATAATTCACATTATAATAGTAACTAAAACATATACAATTAAGTGTAACAATCTAAAAAATGTAAATTCCAAAGTGCTATAATGAAGTAAACATCCCAACTAAAAAGTTGTTGCATTTGAAGTTAGTTTGTATTGCAATTATCTGTATGGGGGTTTTCAACATTCCTGCTAAGTTTCATTTGTTATGTCTTGTTTTCACTTTCATGTGTATGTGATGTATATGTGATGTTACAGATCACAGAGACCGCTATTGTGGTAATATTGATGTTTATTGAGATTTCCATACATTAGAGGGTTCCACCATTATTGTTAAGTTATTGATTAGTAAGTTAGCGCTGCGCAAAAGTGCCCATTTTCAAGGCTTATATGCAAGTAATTGGGCAACGGTTATAGGGGACCGGGTCTTGCCCTGGGGGACATGTATCAATAAAAAAAAAGTTTGTGAAAAATGTAATTTTTAAATGAGCAGTGATTTTTTTATTTCTAAAGTAAAAACCTAAAAGTCCGTTCATTTCAAAAGTACGGCGGACTGGCACACACACGGCTGGATTGTCCGCCGAAATGCGAGTCCGGTGGGAAGATTGGAGTGCAAAACTACTTTCTAAAGCCGCGTACACACGGGCGGACTGTATGGCCAACTTAGTCCGTCGAAACACATTTCAGCGGACAGTCCGCTCGTGTGTGGGCTTCAGCGGACTTTTTCAGCGTGCAGTCTGGCGTACTAAGTATTTCGGAATTTCCGTAATACTGTCCGTCATACTTTGGTTTCAGCGGACAATCCGCTCGTCAGTAGGCTAGTTCGACGGACTAAGAATGGAGCATGCTCAGAAAGGATTTACACGGCGAAAGGTTGCATTGCTGTGTATTGGACTTCCTATTTCTAGTCCCGTCGTACGTGCTGTACACGTCATCGCGCAAGCTTTCAACGGACTGTTTGTGCATCCGTGTGTGGTCAAGTCCGTTCATTCGAAAGTAGGACGGACTGTCTGTCGGATTGTATGGCGGACTAAGTAGGCCATACAATCCGCCCGTGTGTACGCGGCTTAAGTCCGCCGTACTTTCGGGTCAAAAAAGTATGCCGGAGGCTACACACGGGGGGATTGTCTGGCGGACTTCAGTTTGCCGGACTTTTCCACCCGCTTGTTTGATCGTGTGTACACAGCATTAGTCTATCGGTAATGTGGCAGATCTAAAACATATCTAGAATCTGCTGCAGCAATAATTGCATTTATAAAGCCAAAAAAATGACATTTTCCCTGCAAGCTGCCTTTTATTTTGCTCAGCAACAGCTGGGGATTCAGTGTGTATGATGAGGCCACAATGTAGTGCACTGGGAACAAGGTTAGAGATTTTTTGGATACATTCTGGTGTCACTTTAACTTTTTATAGAAGTAACTGGTGCGTAAAAATTGGTCTTTGGGTGTTGGTGATGCCTTCCCACCGTAACCCTATAGAGATAATCTTGATGGAAGCAAGAATTGGCCTTGCTGTAGAAAATTGCAATGATATGCACCTGTCAAACAAGTGCAGAAAAATTACTCTTTGGGTGTCGGGGGGCGCCTTCCCACCATAACCCTATAGAGATGCCCTTGATGAAGGTAAAAAAAAAAATTGCAATAATATGCATATGGTTTGTGTTTTTGGCATGTTTGTTGTGCCTGAGACACAGTTTGCAGATAGCAACAGTGTGATCTGCTGCAGATGTCCTAAAAAAGGCCCAGGCAGCTGAGCTTTGGGGAGTGGGCTGGGAGATAACAGCCACAGAATGTGATGGAATAGGGTGGCTGCTCTCTACTCTTTCTTGATGTCGGCCTCCTTGGGGTTGTGCCGCCTCACCTTCAGTTTCCTCCTCTACTCTATCTGGCACCCAAGTGGCGTCAGTGACCTCCTCATCATCATCATCATCATCATCATCATCATAATCTCCATCTCCATCTCCATCTCTTCCATCTTCATCATTACCACTGGAGACAACTTGGCAATATGCTGTGGCTTGGGGAACATGAATGCCAATTTGTCTCTGTCATGGAATGAGCCATGATTGGATAAAGTCATGAAGACTCTGACAGTGCTCTTTGCCCTGATTGGCTGAAGCTTTCACTGCTTCAGCCAATCAGGGCTTGCAATACACTGTTCAGCGCCGCAATGAATTGTGGTTGGTTCGGGGGGGGGGGGCAAACAAACGTTCAAACGACCCGTTTGCTCAGCTGTTCATTGAACGTCCAAACTTATGCTCAAGCCGAACTATTCACCCATCCCTAGATGTCCACTGATAGGCAGTACAGATTGTTAGCACTGATTTGTAGCACTGATGAGCCACCAACCCCATTATCTCCCTGCCTGCAGATTCAGAATGAAATGCTTCCACACTTCTCTTATAAGCAGAACTGCTCAGTGGCAGATCTTTCCCATCTCCCCATTGGAACACAGAGCGATAATGCTAATGTGAATGGGGTGATTTTGGTGTGCATGCCTATGATTACAAGTGAAAATAAACTAATTAATTTCTTAAATGTTTTAAAGTGGTGTTGCCACCAAAAAATAAAAAAGTGTTTAAAAATCTTTAAAAAAATAAATAATAATAATTGGAAAAAATTTTTTTACTCACCTCTAAATACCTGTTGCTAGGGGGTCCCTCGTAGTCTGCCTCCTTCCTTGCCCGGGCTGGTGTCATCACTTCCCCTCGCACCGCACAGTCATCTGGGACCTGTCACGTGTCCCAGATGACTGTGCGGCGTATCACGGCACCCTACACCGCTCGCGCATGAGCAGTGGGTGCCCACAGTACGAATGACAGCGCCACGAGTGGAGTGGAGAATGAGGGGGGGCTTCATTCCCCCACATCGCTGGACCCTGGGACAGGTAAGTGTCTGATTATTAAAAGTCAGCAGCTGCAGTATTTGTAGCTGCTGACTTTTAATATATATTTTGTTTTTTTTAACAATTCTTTTAAAGGATCTGTCCTATTGTGTTGCATATTGGTTCAAGGGCAGTGAGAATCAACCTATTCAGCCTCACTGAGAGTGAAGTCTCTGTCCCAGAACTAGTAGGAAGCCACATCTAAGATTCCCTTGTATATACTATAGGTGTTTCGTCTTGTGATAGTTTACCCTTTTACAACCAGGGCTATTTTGTATGAATGAAGTGATCCTGTCTTTAGGTTTGACACACATTGTATGTATATGTACAGCAAAATAAATCCAATTCATTTTCTTTCTCAGGAAGGTGCAGTCTAATGATCTGTGATTCTATGTCATTTAAGCAGTGCTTTGCTTTATCAGACGAGTGCTGTCAAATGATGCTGATCACAAGATGGGAGTCAGTGTGGCTTCTCAGCAGCCCGTTCACAGTTTACAGAACACATACAGTACATTTGCTTGCTTGAGCATGTGATTGTGTGAATGCTCCTACATAGAACTGGTAGATAAATAGGTACCGGTAGATCCAGGGCCATATTTAATGTTGACTAGACCCTGGGCAAACATTTTCTTGGGCCCCCTCCTCCATGCAATTCTGCTCTCCACATGCTTTGAGACATACAATAAATAGCTCAAAATCAGTTTACTGAATCAGATCGGGCAGGGATTGCGATTGGTTGGTTGCCAGAGGTTACAGTGTATCGTTACCCCTCACTGACTGGCTGCTAGAGGTTAAAGCACACATTATGGCTCACTGTTTATTTTCTAGAGGTTACAGCACATGACTTCTGGTTGCTAGAGATTACTGTACATCAATACTCCTCACTGATTGATCGCAGGAGGTTACTAGACATCTATACCACTCACTAATTGGTTGCTAGATGTTACTACACATTATTACTGATCACTAATTATTTCCTAGAGGTTATTGCATATTCTTACCGCTCAATGATTGGTTGCAAGAGGTTAGTGCACAGCATTACTACTCACGGATTGAGTGCTAAAGGTTACAGCACATCATATCCTCACTGCCTGCACACCATGGACTGGGGAGGTGCTGAGGGGGTTGATGGGACCAGTGGCAGTGGAAGGGGGGATGGGATTAGTTAGGAGGCAGTACACTGTGACACATTCTGAATCATATATTGCAAAGCTGGAAATTCTTTGGCAAGTATATAGTGGGGGATTCTTCCAATGTAATAGAGAATTTACAATGTGAAGGGGGATTTACACTGACCACCATGTAATGGGGGATTTTACGCCACCCACCAATAGAAAAGAGGTGTTTCTACACTGACACCAATGTAATAAGAGAATTTACACCAACCACCAGTGTAAAGGGGGAATATACAATGACCTCCATGTAAGGGAGAATTTGCACTGACCACCAATGTAATGTTACACTTCTACATCGACCACCAATGTTAGGGGGGGGGATCTACACTGACCACCAATGTAAAGGGGGATTTGCACTGACCACCCTTGTAAGGGCAATTCTGCACTTACCACCAATGTAAAGGGAAATATACATTGATCACCAATGTTATGAAAAATTTACACTGACAACCAATGTAAAGGGGGATTTTGCATCAAGAGCCAATAAAGGGGGATTTATACACTCGCCACCAATTTAAAGGGGACTTCTATATGTACCACCAATGTAAGGGAGGATTTGAAAACTGACCGTACCCTACTTACATTAGGATCCCCAAAGCTCCCTTCATTACATCCAGGTTCCCAGAGAGCCCCTCCACCCCCTTTACATCAGGGTTCTCTTTTGCCCTGCCATAAAAACAGTCCTGGCTATATCAGATCTGTACTAGGGGCAAAGTTAAGTTAGCTGGACCCAACAGGATATCTGTAACCCCCAAAACATTGGGCTAATCCTATGTTATGAAGTCTATGGGAGACAAATCTTTGTTTTTCCTTCTGGCCATTTTTAGGGCTAATTTGCAAACTATTGTTAAAAGGCATAGGTTGCAGGGCACTGGCATGAGGACATGGTGCCAATTTAAAAACATTTTTACAAAACACCATTTAGTGGGCAGAAGGTCTATTTAAACAGCTTAAAGATGAACATTGGAAATACCTCATTAATTTAAATAACATGCTTGGGAGATTACTGCAAGCATTTCTCAACAAGTTTTTTGTAATCTGTCCCAATAGAAAGGCTGGGGACTGGATGAATAAAGTTTTCCATAACATACAATGCAGGAGGCCAGTTTATAAATGTATAACCTGTTTTTTAGGACAGACAGTGCTCACCTCTAATTCACAACTCATGAGTAGGGATGAGCACGATTTTGGAGTCAAGCATAAGTTCGACTCCAACATCGGGTGTTCGCCTGTTCGCAGAATAGCGAACAATTTAAGGGTGTTCGCGGCAAATTCGTAAGATGCGGAACACTCTTTAAAAGTCTATGGGAGAAATCAAAAGTGCTATTTTTTTAAGGCTTATATGCATGGTATTGTCATAAAAAATGTTTGGGGACCTGGGCCCTGCCCCAGGGGACATGTATCAATGCAAAAAAAAGCATTAATTTTAATAATGCTTAGTGAAACAATAAAAGTGAAATATTCCTTTAAATTTCATACCGGGGGGGTTTCTATAGTATGCCTGTAAAGTGGCATATGTTTCCCGTGTTTTGAACAGTCCAAGAGCAAAATTACATTTCTAAAGGAAAAAAAGTTATTTAAATGTACCCGCGGCTATAATGAATTGTTGGTCCCGGCACTAAACATAAAAGTAATTGAAAAAAACGGCATGGGATTTCCCCACAGTCCATTACCAGGCCTTTTGGGTCTGGTATAAATATTAAGCGGAACTCCAAACCAAAATGTAAAAAAAAAAAATTGCGTGGGGGTCCCCCAAAATTTCATACCAGGCCCTTCAGATCTGGTATGGATATTAATGGAAACCCGCACCAAAATGGAAAAAAAAATGGCTTGGGGATCCCCCTCAAAATCTATAACAGACCCTTCAGGCCTGGTATGGATTTTAAGGGGAACCGCACGACAAAAAAAGGTGTGGGGATCCCCCCCCCCAGGCTGTAAACTCTTTTCTCCTTTTAATATTAAAATTTTAGGCCTCATCTACACCATCTACACTGGTGCTGCTAAACGGATGTTTAGGAGCAGTTGGGCATTTTTTTTTCAGCTGCTCCTGAACTCTCATCTATGTTATCTTATAAGTACATGTACACAGCATCATTTACATTTCTAGTCAGTTGAGTTTAGAGCCTTTTTTGAATGCAATAAAATGGGTTCAGAAGCTGAGTCATTTCAAGCACCAAACACGGTAACTCGTGTTTAGCCGCATTTAGTTTACATGCGTTTTTCATTTTTGGCTATTTAAAAAAAAAATGTATACATTTTTTCTAAATGCAAAACGCCACTAAACGTGACATGTAAATGCGGCAAAGTTAATGTTTTAAACGTGGGTTACTATCTGTCAAGTTAAATCATTCAGGAGAGGTTGTAAAAACGTCCCATGTACGTGAAGCCTTAGGGGCATCAATAACTCCTGGGTCTAAAATATTTCGAAGTGCCAGAGGTTTTCTATATACAAACGTGGTTGAGGAGGTAAAAATTTACCCAACACTGTCTTTTTGTAATATACACCAATATCTTTTAATAATGATCTCCACTTTTTCCATCCTAGATTGGTCCTCTGGTTTACAGACAACCCCTGCTTTATCCATATCTATAATAACGGTACTTCTATCCATAGTTTTTACCTTTTCTATATCTTGCCTGATAGTGAACTAATCATATACCTTCACCAGGAATATTTTTTCTAAAATATGGGACTGTTGGAATTGGAAAAATCTTCTGCATCTGTACAATCCCACTGGAGGCCGATAAACTGCCCCTTTGGAATGCCCCGAAGTCAAGACTTATGATGACAGCTATCCAATGAAATGAAACTATTTTGATCTGCAGGTTTAAAAATGTTTTTGTGCATAGGGCAATACCTTTCCTATATATATATATATAGTATTTGCACTGATTATATATATATATATATATATATATATATATATATATATATATATATATATATAAAATTGCAGTTAGGTTTTCAATTCTGCACTGATTATACTTTGTTTCACATTATTATGGCCATAGCTTGCACTGTGCCAGGCTGTTCCTACATGGGCTTGGGGTATGGTTTTAAATGCTAGTGAAGAGTTTACTTTAAATTGTGATTATTAAAGTCTAAGGATATTTTTTTCCCCCTTTTAGTCATATCGGTTCCTAAAATACTGCTTTTATTTCTCTAAAATTTACATACTGGGGGAAAAATGCCAAAAGGAAGGAATGAAAAATATGCTCTGGACATTAAATTATTTGAAAGCAAGTGGACAGCAAGTAATATTGAGACATTTATCACTCCCATCTAATAAAAACTGCATCTAGAGAATTATCTCAGCCTTGGAGAGGAGCGGTCATTAATACAGTTTATGTGCACAAGAACACTTAGTCAGTGTAGAATGAAGTCATAGAAGAATACTTTCTGTGGTGGATCAGAAGACTGTTATGAGAGAATCAACAATGCTGTATTTTTAGGGGCAACTTCCATCAACAAGTAAAAACACTGTACCTCTGCCAGAGCCTGCACCTTGGACTTAAAGCGATAGTAAAGGAAATTTAAAAAAACATGTTTTATTTACCTGCTCTGTGCAATGGTTTTTCACAGAGCAGCTCAGATACTCCTCTTCTCAGGCTGGCACTCTGGGCTCCTGCCTCCTGCTGAATGCCCTCATAGCAAGCTGCTTAACTCACAGAATGGAGCTCGGCCTCCACCTCCCTCCTCAATGGCTGTGATTGAGCCAATGGTTCCAGCTGCTGTGTCTGAGCCAATGATGAGGGAGAGATTGCCAGGAGAGCAGCTGCTCTGGTGCACATTACTGGATCAAGATCAGACTCAGGTAAGTATTATGGTCGCTGGGGGAGGATCTATACACAGAAGGTTTTTTAGCTTCATATATAGAATCCATGAAGGTAAAAACCTTTGGCCTTTAGAACCACTTCAAAGGATGCTACACAATCTGAACTAATACGTAGATGCAGGATAATCCAACCTCATTTCCCACCCATGTTTTTATTTATCTGCACAATAAAGTGACTGCTTAGCCTGGCCTGGCAAAGTGTTTTTGATTTCAGGCAATCTTCTCCTGTTGAAATATAGCACATTTAAAATTGTATATTATTTTTTTGCATTCTTCTTTTGAGCCATTGGCTGGAGCTTCATGCTGCATTTCAGGGTTTCCAGGATTGCAGATGTTCACTTTGTTTCTTTGATGTAAAAAGCTGAAATGTACACATGCAACTGAATAACTAACTAAAAGCCACAATCCATCTCTTATCAAACTGTTTAGTCCAAAGCTGTATCTGTTAAAGTTTCAAAACAAATAGCATCTGCCAGAACAGCATCTGACATTATATTGTCATGTGGGGGATGCAATGATGTCATCACCCTGTCTAAACTCCAGTACCAGAACTTAGGGTGGCCATAGATGGTTCGAATCTCGACCGGCTTAGCAGGAGCCAGCCGAGATTCGAACCGTGTGCGGGCAGGCTAAATGTACAAAGTTGATCAATCAACTTGAGTACAACCTGCCAGCTGGATTCACTTGAGATTATTGCTAGCAGCTTCTTTAGCTGCTAGCAATAATCACTGTCTTCTCCTAGTGGGGACGGCTTTCCCCACCCACCCCTGCCTGAAATAGATAATCGCTCGGCAGGAGGAATTCCTCTGTCACCGCTGTCTGTGTTGATTGGGGAATCGTGCAAAATGTTCAAAACCATGGGTTGCAAGAAATTTTCAGCATCTATGGCCTACCTTAGACCAGTGTGGGTGCTGCAGCATGAAGGCAACAAGGGCATGCAAGTACGAGCTAAGCAAGTATTTAATCACATTCCAACCTCAGTCTCTAAAAGTGGTAAAATTGTATAGAATTCCTGGAGCGATGAAGTCTATATTCTTCTATGGTTCAACTGTTGGTGTTGCAATCCTCCTCTCCCCTGCAGCAGTAGCTCACTAACATAGGGGAGTTGGAGCTGCTAAATCATGCGACTAAACCTGATTAAAAAGATGTACACGTACAGATGTTTTTTATACAGGGTATGCAGGATAGGTAGGAGGAAGGAACATTTTTAAGAATAGTTAGAGTTAGCTTTTCTTCCACTTTAAATACCCCCCAAAGATTATATTTTCAGAATTTTTTACAACTTGCACAGGTGCTTTAAATCAATGTCAGTGGCTTAGTATTCATGACAGCTATTTTAGCTAAGGGAAATTCCCAAAACATGGCCTGTTGGGGGAACTTTAGAATTTAACTTGGGGATCCACTAATCTAGGTGATTAATATACATAAATACAGATATTTAATAACGTAGCCTTGCAAAGATACAATATAAATATAAAATGTGCTTTTTATTTTGATTATAGTATCCTATTAAAACAAGATTAATTTAGTCTTGCGGTGTGACAAGGCTGCTTTAAGTAAATAGTTATACATCACTATCCTCTGCTTATTTCTGCAATGGATTGCTATGAATAATGTATCAATACGAAGAACTCACAATCAAATTCTTGCACGCTATTACCTTATTCAATTTTTTTCCTGGTAACTTTTAATATTTGATTAACTCTGGGGAATGTAATGAGCCTTTGATTTTAATGTATTTTTTCCTGTCAGGTGACATCTTCTATGTAGGTGAGCGAGTGTGCGATTCTTGTGTGTTTTGAATTGTAAAACAACTTTTAAGTTATTTTGAAAATTTCTAATGCAAATCGTTTTATGTTCTCTGTGGCTAAATTGATCCACATCTGCCTTACTAAGAATGCAGATGTAATTTCATTTTGAAAGCTGACAACATAGTACAGCCATTATCCAGAGGAAATAAGCCCAGTTCTGACCACATGACTTAATCGCTTTATTAATGTTCAATCACTGCAAATAAAACCATTAACAGCTACAATGTCCCCACATAAAAAATGACCCTGACCCCCATGAAACCGCAAACAGTACATGAAAAAAAAAGCTGTAGGGTTGCCAAGGGTTATTGACTGGAGAGCCATGTGTGATGCTATGGGAGGACAGGAGATGGCCAAGTAAAAGTCATCCAAGCAGGTTTAAAGTTTTTGTTTACTGCTTACTGGCTTGTACTGCTCGTCACTCAAAGGGACAGCAGTCCTAGTTGCAGCCATTAATATGCTTCACTGAAATGATTAATGAATGGCACCATAATGCACCACACCACTTAATGAACTCTTATTGCCTAACTCGAGTAGAAAAAAAAATGAGGTCAGCAACCTGACTTTGCTGTGTGGTAAGGCTATGTAAATAGAAAAACTGGATGGACAGAAATACAAACCTTTAGCAGTTCTTGTAAATGCTTTTTGCCTGGTACTGTGCTTTAAAACAAACACATTAAAGTGGTTGTAAGCCTAAAAAAAAACACTTAAGGACCGGAAGGATTTAACCCTTTAATAACCAGGCTATTTTTTGAGATACGGCACTGCGTCACTTTAATTTACAATTGCGTGCGTTGATGTACCCAAACAAAATTAATGTTCTTTTTTTCCCCACAAAGAGAGCTGTCTTTTGGTGGTATAGCAAAACATGCACAGTAGTGCATTAAGGGGCGCTCCTTTGGACTTTATATGGCAGTAATATAGTATCAAAGTCAAAACTCAATTAGCAAATTTATATAAAAAAGGCAGAAAGGTGCCAACTTTATTATAGTAATCAAAAAGGAAGAAATGTATGTTGCATAATGCACAATGAATAAAAAAGCCTAAAATCGTACATCGATGAATATTGTAAATATATGTAAGAGGATAAAATACAATGACCCAAACTTGTTGTCAAGAAAAAGCATCAACCAAACCACACAAAGTCTGGCAGGCTGATTCAGACGGCATGGACCCAAAGTCCAAAAGGGCGTCCCTTAATGCACTACTGTGCATGTTTCTCTATACAATGTTATTAGGATGTTGGCAGTAACAACACATTAATCAATCTCTCAAGACTTTTTCGTCTTCTTTTGGTGGTATTTGATCACCTCTGCACTTTTTATTTTTTTGCGCTATAAAACATGATGTCAGTACCAAATGCCCGACTCCTTGTGTTTATGAAGGAAAGCCGCTCACAAAAAACCCGAGCAGGACCCAGAGGACCATGGCTATCACTGTAGTAGCCAAAAAACTGTCAATGACAATCAACACTGCGCTATCCCCAGAAGTTATATACAAAAAGGAGCTGCTAACACGATCACAAGGATATACAATCGTGAATAAAATTCCAAATGTTAAATTATAGTGTAGCGCTATATAAAAGAAAAAAATATATTAAAACCACTTAGTGATGTGACAATAATGTATAAGTGTCAAGATTAAATAACATTCAGTAGTGCTTCCCAGACTGCACCACACTTACATGAAATAATGAAAAAATATGATAAACCAAAGAAATCAAATATTGTGAGAAAGTCCAAAGAATTTATAGTATGAAAAAATCCAAAGAATTTATGATATGAAAAAAGTCTATTATTTGATTCAAATTAAATCCAATCCACACGTGAGAGGGAAAGAGCCATCCACCTTCTTCCTATGAAGACCACATGCAGGCACCCTGTGGTATATCCATCACCAAATAGGATGTGGGCTTACCAGATAGAATGGATCCAAGCGAATATACATTCGAAGGATCAATCAGACTTCAGAATACTCTTATATAGAGTTATCCAACATAAAAGACTCTCCAGGGAATTTTCAACCAAGTACTCAAACGATGGGAAAATCTTCCGCTTTAAACTTCAACGCACATTGTAGAACTCATATAGAAAAGAAATGAGGGCCACAATAGTGTAAATCCGTTTAAAAATTTTTTTTAATAAAATAAGTAATGAACTTACATGTATCCAATGAATTAAGCGCTTATATCATATAAAAATAGAGCTGCAGTAGGAGTCCCGACGCGTTTCGTCCTCAAAAGACATCATCTGGGGTACTACTCCACTGCAGACCACTTACTTATATACTTAACATACTAATTTGGGCGAAAATTCGATCTGCCTGTGTCACCGCATGTTACTTCCGGTTTGACCTGGCATCCGGCGTGCGTTCCACGCCTCGTTGCCGTGTTATTTTATAACCGACCCCATAATTGTATATCGCCAGATAATAAAATAAAGCCTTTCATAATAAATGTCAAAACCGGCCTTATGAGCGTTCTATAATGCAGAGAAGTGAGTATTTAGAAACCGTAACGCTATACACAGTACGTCACTTCCGGGTCACGGGTACCAGTGAGCTAGTTGACCAATCAAAGGGCCGACCCACAAATTATTCCAACATCACTTCCGGTCTTCGCTGGGCTGCGACGGAAGTGATGTCGACCAGACAGAGGCTGAGACGCACCACACCTCCAGAGCTCCCACGTGGGGATGCGTCAGATCCCGGAAGCAATGTGAATAGAGACGCCCCAACGCCAGCCAACAATGGAACGCAAATAGACGTGCGCCGGAGCGCACATTTCATGAACTAAAACTTTATTGTAAGGATACATCGGACATTAAAAATAACGTCAGATAATCACGCTCCACTACCAATTGCTAATGGAACGCAAATAGACGTGCGCTAAAGCGCACATATTCAAACAGAACCTATGATAATCCCGGGTCCAAAAAACAAATAAGGGGAAAAAAGAAAAAGAAAAAAGAGGCAAAAAAATAATAAATTTGTTTAAAAATAGATAAAGATACACTATCCTCATATTAAAAAGGTAAAAAAACACAAATAACGTAACATATATATTTAGCAAAAATATTACATGCCAAATTATGCTTTATCGGAAGTGTCAAACTATACAAGATAAACAGATTTTTATCACGAACTCATTACAGTGGAACCTCAATCCCAGAAGTTACCAGGAATGGATATACACATGGTAATACACATATGTGCATATAAGACCCACCGTAATTCCTTGTATGCCAGTGAATACATAAGAACATAAGGACCAATGCGTTGACACAAAAGGCAGATAGAAATCTATCCCACAAACACTACATTACATAAATAGCAGCTACGCAGAAAATAAAATATACAGAAAAAAACATTGTTCACATAAGATGAACCCCAAAAATTCAAACAGCTGGAAACTAGAACCATCAGGACAATTGCCATTTATTTAGACCTACCCATCATTAATGAACGCATTAATGTCCCATTCTATATTTAAACCAAACGGGACATAAGATCGAATCGTGTATATCCAGTAGGTCTCTAACTGGGAAACACCACGAATCATGGCTCCACCCCTCCAAGGGGGTGTGTATTTATCGATAGCCAAAAATTGTGTGCCTGTAGGGTCACTATTGTGACATTCCCTATAATGTTTCGGGACAGTATGTTTAGAAATCCTACTTTTTATCAGGGATATATGCTCTCCTACTCTAGTTGCAAATGTTCTCGTGGTCCTCCCCACATATTGTTTCCCACATGGGCAAGTTATTAGATATACCACGTATCTGGTACTACAGGTACAAAATGTCTTAATAGTGTGTGTTCTATTAGTTGTTGTTGATGTGAACTCAGTTGTTTTGTGCCTACCAACGGTGTTAAATTGGCACACAATACATTTCTTACAGGGATAATAGCCCGTTAGATTATGGAAAAACGATGGGCGCCTAGGTGGATTGATAACATTAGGAGCAATTAAACTCCGTAAAGAGGGTGCTCCCCTAAAGAGAACCTTTGCCCGTTCTGGCAACTTAGAGCCTAGAACCGGATCACTCCTCAACACATCCCAGTGCTTGTTTATAATGGTCCTAATTTGTCTATGCCGTATCGAAAAAGATGTCAGCATAGACCATCTATAAGTGTCATCACTGTAGTAGCGCCAACTTTTACAGTGATTTCTAGCTTTCCCATAGGCCCATGAAGTATGAGATATGCATACTTACATTCTGCCAAGGTGGACCAATGTAACTATGCAATACAAATCATTCCTGGAGTTCAGCTTTAAGCTCTGAATGTTGTGCTAGACCAGTCCTCAACAGGAGCTCTTGTTACTAACAGTTTATAGACTACATTTTACAAGCTCTAATTTAATTCTGTTTTCTTAGGCTCCATAAATATTGATAGGCACTGAAGATGCTGTAAAATATAATGTTTAACACAGAAAGAACTATCTACATCACTTTTCTGCTCCGTTACTCTGTTAAATCAAGAATTGATTTACTAGGTAATATTATTTCATCTAAATAAGTTCTTCTTATGACCATCAGATAGAAAGTAATTCTATATTAAAACAAATGCTTATTATTTAAAATGCAGTTATATAGAAAGGATCTGCAAGCAAGTTATCTATATATTGGACTCCATTGATCAAATAGTCTGATATAAAAATAAACAAATAAATAAAAAGCTTGTGTTGCTCCAGTCAATTACACTAAGGCCTCATGCACACGAGACGCAGATGAAACCTCTGTTAGGCCTCATGCACACGAGACGCAGATGAAACCTCTGTTAAAAAAAAGCTGAAACGCGCGTTTAGAAACGCGCGTTTTGCCGCGTTTGCATGTCGCGTTTAGACGCGTTTAGACGCGTTTAGACGCGTTTGCGTTTAGACGCGTTTATAAAGATAACATCATGTAGACCCTCCCCAAGCTCTCAAAGCATTTTTTTTAACTATTTCTGCTATTTTGATCAGAGTGAGCAGCAGCAGCATAGAGAGCAGTTGTACACTTGCATTTGCCGTGTCACTTGCCACGGCACCTGCCACAAGTTGTGGATTGTCCACTTGCCACGTCACTTGCCACAAGTTGGGGATTGTCCACTTGCCACATCACCTGCCACGTCACCTGCCACAAATTGTGGATTGTCCACTTGCCACGTCACTTGCCACATCACCTGCCACGTCACTTGCCACGAGATGTGGATTGTCCACTTTCCACGTCATCTGCCATGCCACCTGCCACAAGCTGTGGATTGTCCACTTGCCACGTCACCAGCCACATCACCTGCCACAAGTTGTGGATTGTCTACTTGCCGCGTCACTTGCCACATCACCTGCCACGTCACTTGCCACGTCACCTGCCACAAGTTGTGGATTGTTCACTTGCCACATCACCTGCCACGTCACCTGCCACAAGTTGTGGATTGTCCACTTGCCACGTCACTTGCCACAAGCTGTGGATTGTCCACTTGCCACATCACTTGCCACGTCACCTGCCACATCACTTGCCACGTCACCTGCCACAAGTTTTGGATTGTCCACTTGCCACGTCACTTGCCACGTCAGCTGTCACGTCACTTGCCACGAGATGTGGATTGTCCACTTTCCACGTCATCTGCCATGCCACCTGCCACAAGCTGTGGATTGTCCACTTGACACGTCACCAGCCACATCACCTGCCACAAGTTGTGGATTGTCCACTTGCCACGTGACTTGCCACATCACCTGCCACGTCACTTGCCACATCACCTGCCACAAGTTGTGGATTGTCTACTTGCCGCGTCACTTGCCACTTCACCTGCCACGTCACTTGCCACGTCACCTGCCACAAGTTGTGGATTGTTCACTTGCCACGTCACCTGCCACGTCACCTGCCACAAGTTGTGGATTGTCCACTTGCCACGTCACTTGCCACAAGCTGTGGATTGTCCACTTGCCATGTCACTTGCCACGTCACCTGCCACGTCACTTGCCACGTCAGCTGCCACGTCACTTGCCACAAGATGTGGATTGTCCACTTGTCACATCACCTGCCACATCACTTGCCACATCACCTGCCACAAGTTGTGGATTGTCCACTTGCCACGTCACCTGCCACGTCACCTGCCACAAATTGTGGATTGTCCACTTGCCACGTCACTTGCCACATCACCTGCCACGTCACTTGCCACGAGATGTGGATTGTCCACTTTCCACGTCATCTGCCATTCCACCTGCCACAAGCTGTGGATTGTCCACTTGCCACGTCACCAGCCACATCACCTGCCACAAGTTGTGGATTGTCTACTTGCCACGTCACTTGCCACATCACCTGCCACGTCACTTGCCACGTCACCTGCCACAAGTTGTGGATTGTTCACTTGCCACGTCACCTGCCACGTCACCTGACACAAGTTGTGGATTGTCTACTTGCCGCGTCACTTGCCACATCACCTGCCACGTCACTTGCCACGTCACCTGCCACAAGTTGTGGATTGTTCACTTGCCACGTCACCTGCCACGTCACCTGCCACAAGTTGTGGATTGTCCACTTGCCACGTCACTTGCCACAAGCTGTGGATTGTCCACTTGCCACATCACTTGCCACGTCACCTGCCACGTCACTTGCCACGTCACCTGCCACGTCACCTGCCACAAGTTTTGGATTGTCCACTTGCCACGTCACTTGCCACGTCAGCTGCCACGTCACTTGCCACGAGATGTGGATTGTCCACTTTCCACGTCATCTGCCATGCCACCTGCCACAAGCTGTGGATTGTCCACTTGACACGTCACCAGCCACATCACCTGCCACAAGTTGTGGATTGTCCACTTGCCACGTGACTTGCCACATCACCTGCCACGTCACTTGCCACATCACCTGCCACAAGTTGTGGATTGTCTACTTGCCGCGTCACTTGCCACTTCACCTGCCACGTCACTTGCCACGTCACCTGCCACAAGTTGTGGATTGTTCACTTGCCACGTCACCTGCCACAAGTTGTGGATTGTCCACTTGCCACGTCACTTGCCACAAGCTGTGGATTGTCCACTTGCCACATCACTTGCCACGTCACCTGCCACGTCACTTGCCACGTCACCTGCCACAAGTTTTGGATTGTCCACTTGCCACGTCAGCTGCCACGTCACTTGCCACATCACCTGCCACGTCACCTGCCACAAGTTGTGGATTGTCCACTTGCCACGTCACTTGCCACATCACCTGCCACGTCACTTGCCATGAGATGTGGATTGCCCACTTGCCATGTCACTTGCCACGTCACCTGCCACGTCACTTGCCACGTCAGCTGCCACGTCACTTGCCACAAGATGTGGATTGTCCACTTGTCACATCACCTGCCACATCACTTGCCACATCACCTGCCACAAGTTGTGGATTGTCCACTTGCCACGTCACTTGCCACATCACCTGCCACGTCACTTGCCACAAGATGTGGATTGTCCACTTTCCACGTCACCTGCCATGCCATCTGCCACAAGTTGTGGATTGTCCACTTACCACGTCACCAGCCACATCACCTGCCACAAGTTGTGGATTGTCCACTTGCCACACCACTTTCCACGTCACCTGCCACGTCACCTGCCACAAGATGGGGATTGTCCACTTGCCACGTCACCAGCCACATCACCTGCCACAAGTTGTGGATTGTCCACTTGCCACGTCCCTTGCCACGTCCCCTGCCACGTCACCTGCCACAAGTGGATTGTCCACTTGACACATCACTTGCCACATCACCTGCCACAAGTTGTGGATTGTCCACTTGCCACGTCACCTGACACAAGTTGTGGATTGTCCACTCGCCACGTCACTTGCCACATCCCCTGCCACAAGTGGATTGTCCACTTGCCACGTCACTTGCCACGTCCCCTGCCACAAGTGGATTGTCCACTTGCCACGTCACTTGCCACGTCACCTGACACAAGTTGTGGATTGTCCACTCGCCACGTCACTTGCCACATCACTTTCCACAAGTGGATTGTCCACTTGCCACGTCACTTGCCACGTCACTTGCCACGTCCCCTGCCACAAGTGGATTGTCCACTTGCCACGTCACTTGCCACGTCACCTGCCACAAGTTATGGATTGTCCACTTGCCACGTCACATGCCAGTCACCTGCCACAAGTTGTTGATTTTCCACTTGCCACGTCACCTGCCAAGTCACTTGCCGCGTCACCTGCCAGGTCACTTGCCACGTCACCTGCCACAAGTTGTCTATTGTCCACTTGCCACGTCCCATGCCAGTCACCTGCCACAAGTTGTTGATTTTCCACTTGCCACGTCACCTGCCAAGTCACTTGCCGCGTCACCTGCCAGGTCACTTGCCACGTCACCTGCCACAAGTTGTCTATTGTCCACTTTCCACGTCACTTGCCACTTCACCTGCCACGTCACTTGCCACAAGTTGTGGATTGTCCACTTGCCACATCACTTGCCACCTGCCATGTCACTTGCCACAAGTTGTGGATTGTCCACTTGCCGCGTCACTTGCCACAAGTTGTGGATTGTCCACTTGCAATTGCAATTGTTTAAAATATTTTTCTAATGGTTTTTCATCATTTGCAATCATTTTTGAGATTTTTAATGTAAAAAAAAAAGTCACCTTTAAAAACGCATATAAACGCAAACGCGGCTAAACGCGGTAGCGGCGTTTTGCCGCGTTTTACCGCGTTTTGCCGCGTTTTGCGTCTGAAACGCAGAAATTTTTGTTTCTGAACGCATTTTTTTGCTTCTGGAAAAACGAGATTAAACGCAACTGCATATAAACGGAAAAAAACGAGACTGTGTGCATGGACACATAGGATAACATTGAATGAGTTCAGGTGCAGTTGAAAAAACTGTCCAACTGCATCTAAACGCGCGTTTAACTGCGTCTCGTGTGCATGAGGCTTAACATGACAATACTTGTCATACATTTGGATGTTATTGTACATGGTAAATGCAACCATTTTCTGCCATTTTTTTTATGAATCAACCAAACAAATAAAGGCAACCTGTCTACCACCCAAATTTTTTTATCAATATGATGAAATGCTCAGAACTATTCGTGGTACGTTGCTCTACTTTATTTAGTGTTTTTTTTTTGTTTTTGTTTTTTTTGTACTATTGAAAGATAGCTGAAGTGGTAGACATGGCCACAAAATGGCCCCATATAGGGCCAGCATGAAAAAAGAAAAAAAAACACGAAAGCCTATTGGTATTTATTCAAAAAATTAACGAAATGCCACTAAAGTAAGTACCTACGTTTGTCATGATATCAAGCTCTCGTAAAACACTTTACAGCAGAGGTTAGATTGGGAGAGGGAGGTCAATATGCACATATCCTGGCAGTACGGGAGAAGAAAGTGAGCAGAGTGATGCCTTATCACTGTACTGCTGTTCCTTCACTCTCCAGTTAGCAAGCTGGGGGTGTGCCCCTCACTAAGCACACTTTAGGGTGCCTTCGCACAGTGCAGTCTGGTGCATTGTGTCATTGCACAAGCATTAACATGCACCATGCCGCACATTAACGTGTGTTACATTAGGGCAACCCATTTATTTGAAATGGACATTCAGCATTGACTGCAACACAATGCAACCACAACACACAGTACTGAGCTACCTCTGACTGACGAAGGAGGCGGATTCAGCCTCCGAAATGCATTTCCAGACTACCCCAGTGTTCTTTCAGGTATCTTGATGGTGCCCCAAGGGTCTCCTGGTGGTGGCTTTAGCAATCTCCACATCGTTAAAACCGACCATTGAGACATCCTTTTTATCATCCTACGTTTGTGAGTTCAATTTACTTTTGTCTATCTAAATCCCAATATATTGTGTTATTACACCATGGTCTGTTTGGCAACCCCTTTCTCTTCCCTCTTCTGTTTTCAGCCACAGGGTTCCCAGCCTGATTGAGGAGGCAGCCTTACACCGTAACTAGTTTATTCACAATAAAGTTTAACCTGGACCCTTTGGGCAACTACTAATTAATTAGTTGCCCACAGGGTGCGGGTTAAACTTTATTGTGAATTTATAATGTCACTGTTTTGTCAATTAGACTACAATCTGTTGAACTGTGTTTATTGTATGAAGATACATTCGATCCACAGAGGAGACACAATGTTTCTAATACAAACACTCACAATCCACACAATCGCTCCTATATGCTGCACAGATGGATTAATAGAATATTACATGATTTTTTTTCCCTGAAGTAGAGTGGCAATTACAATTTCTGTTATAACCATGTAGCCAGGTAATGGTTACCACTGCCCCAGGTGGGAAGTTGAGAGTTAAAGTTAAAATCCAGCCTGAGCTCGTTTGGCTGGGCTTCTCCTCTGGGTCACAAGAGTGCAATTAGTTTTGCCCTCCTGTGATCCATTTTCAGCAGAGAGTGGTCTGAAGTTCGCTCTCTGCTGACATCACTGGAATCAGTCCAGGCACCATGTCATCACGACAATAAAGCCTGGATCCACCAGGTGCCTGGACTAATGCCCGTCTCAGCCTCTCAGAGAGCCACTGAGAGACTGAGACGGCCGCTCCCCGCCCCTCCACAGCTCAGAGCTCCAGTGAGCATGGGGGGGGGGGGCAGAGCGGAGAGCTGCTGACTGACAGCGGAGCCATCGGATGTGTTCGATCGTTCCGATGCTGCATTTACCTAGGTAAGTATGATAATAAAAATTACTTCTCTTTTAATTGTGTTCCTGGGTTTTCTTTTGGGGGTCTTCTCTGGATCCAACCCACTGGTTCTGTGTCATATTTAAAGAACAAGGGGTTCGAGCCCAAAGGGGGGGACTTAGTCTATACCTGGGGGGGGGTTATGCTGCTGTTCTGCCAGGGTCTACCAGTATTTTAGGTAAAGGTACCCCATGTGTGAGACGGTGACCCTAACCAAAGTGCTTAGCATAGCCTAGCAAAGGTCTCCAAACTATGGCCCTCCAGTTGTTCAGGAACTACAATTCCCAAAATGCCTAGTCATGTCTGTGAATGTCAGAGTTTTTTAATGCCCCATGGGGTGTGTAGTTCCACAACAGCTGGAGGTTCATAGTTTGGAGATGCCTGGCCTAGAGGAACCCGCCCCAGGGTAGGCCTCTCATGTGACCCACACTTGGCACCCAACAAGGTGTGGAACATGGAGGAGGTACCACCCATCTACCCTACAACCATGTCATGGATTTTTTTGCTAACTGTATCCCATGCTCTTCCCTTCCAGACCCATAGCCAAAACAGGAGGTTAGAAGAAATCCTCCCAAAGTGAGGGAATCCCTGGTTGTCACAAGAACTAGGCCCCCATCATAAGATTTCCCCTCTATTCCTGTTTTGGGGCAAGCCAAAATGTGTGTTTTTCTTTTACTTTCAGTGCTAACGGTCACTTGTAAAAATGATTATTATTATTATACAGGATTTATATAGCGCCAACAGCTTGCATAGCACTTTACAACATGGGGCAGACAGTACACTTGAAATACAAATCAATACAGGATGGATCAGAGGGCCCTGCTCGTTAGAGCTTATAATCTAGGAGGTAGGATCAAGTTGAACAAAAGGTAATAACTGTGGGGGATGAGCTGTTGGAGAAAATTAAAATACAGTTGTTAGGTGTAGGTAGGAGAAGCTCTGAAGAGAAGGGTTTTCAGGGATCGTCTAAAAGCTAATAGAGTAGGAGATAATCGGACAGATTGGGGTAAGGCATTCCATAGGATTGGAGAGGCTCTGGAAAAGTCCTGGAGGTAAGCATGGGAGGAGGTGACAAGGGGGGAGGTCTTGAGAAGAACAAAGAGAGAATAGGTTGGTATTTAGTGACTAGGCTAGTGATGTAGCTGGGGGGTTAAATTGTGGATGGTTTTGTAAGTAGTTGTTAGTATTTTGAATTTAATTTGTTGGGTGAGCGGAAGCCAGTGGAGGGATTGACAGAGAGGGGTAGCAGACACAGAGTGAATGGTAAGGTGGATGATTCTGGCAGCAGCATTCATGATGGATTGAAGGGGGGATAGACTACGTAGAGGTAAGCCAATGAGAAGGGAGTTGCAAGAGATGACTTGGGAGTGAATTAAGAGCTTTGTTGTGTCATTGGTTAGAAAGGGATGTATTTTGGAGATGTTGCGGGGGTTGAGGCGGCAAGATTTGGACAGTAATTGGATGCGGGGCTTAAAGGAGAGTTTAGAGTCCATGACTACACCTATAGCCTTGGCATGAGGGAATGGGCTTATAGTTGTGCCATCGATTTTGACAGAGATCAGGGGAAGGGGCACACGGGCAGGAAGAATTATAAGTTCGGTTTTGGAAAGATTGAGTTCGAGGAAGTGGTGTGACATCCAGACTGATATATCTGTTAGTAAATTAGAGATATGTGAGGAGATGGAGGGAGTGAGCTGAGGGATAAAGAAATTGATTTGGGTGTGTGTCATCAGCGTAGAGGTGATATTGAAGGCCATGGGACCCAGCTGACTCAGGGAGGAGATTTAAGATAGGAGAGGTCTAAGAACAGAACCTTTCGGGGACCCCAACAGAGAAAGGAAGAGGAGAGGAGGAAGTAGAGTTGTAAGTAACGCTAACGGTGCGGTTGGATAAGCAGAAAGAGAACCAGCAAAGAGTACAGTCACAGAGACCAAAGGTATGGAGTTTTTTGAGGAGGAGGGGGTGGTCAGCCATATCAAAGGCAGCAGAGAGGTCCAGGAGTAGGAGTACAGAATAGTATGCATTGGTTTTGGCTGTTAGTAGATCATTTGTTAGTTTTATGAGAGGAGGGTCTGTGGAGTGTTGAGGATGAAATCCAGACTGAAGGGGATCAAGAAGGCTATTATCAGCAAGGTGGTTGCTCAGTCAGTTGTAGATAAGATTTTCAAGGAGTTTGAATAAAAAGGGGAGCAAGGAGAAGGGGTGTAGGTTGTTAAGATTGGATGGGTTCAGTGTGGGCTTTTTACATATGGGGCTGTTTTAGAAAGTGCATGTTTTAGAAAGTTAGGGAAGATACCAGAAGAGAGGGAGAGATTGAAGATGTGGGTTAGAGAGTGTATAATAGAGCCAGAGGGTGAACGTAGCATTTGCGAGGGAACAGGACCCAGAGGGCAGGTGGTAAGGTGAACATTAGCAAGTAGTTTAGCAACCTCGTCTATAGTGGTGGGGTTGAAAGAGGGAAGTAATGATTGTACCTGTGGGCATGAAGTGTAAAGCATGGAGGGTATCTGAACAGTAGAGATCTTCTTGCAAATTGTATCAATCTTCTGTTTGACATGATTGGTGATCTCCTGGGCAGTGAGTGAGTTGGTGGGTGGAGGCAATGGAGGACGAAGAAGAGAGTTGAAGGTAGAGAAGAGTTGGCAGGGACGGGATGATAATTTGTTAATGAGAATGATAAAATAGGTCTGCATGGCAGTGAGGAGGCTGGAATTTTATTTTTGGAGGGCAGATTTATATTGGTTGAAACCTTTCTGAGACTTAGTCTTAAACCATAGGTGCTCATGAGCACGACTATGTTTTTTAAAACTTCTAGTATCATCTGTTTGCCAAGGTTGAAGGGGTCGGGACTGATTCTGTGTGTAGGGAGGGGGGCCAGTGAGGCTAGAAGGGAAGCGGTTGGTGCAGGATAGGGGTTTTGTCATCGGTAGCAGAGTAGAGAAGAGAAGGGTTGAGATGACATAGGTTTCTGTGAGTAACTTTTAAGCGGTTGGAGGGAGAGGAGGTGGAGAAAAGGGAGAGAGTGAAACTAATAAGGTAGTGATCAGAGAGAGGGAATGGATAGTTGCAGAGGTTGCATGGATTACATAGGTGGGAGAAAATGAGGTCAAGGGTATTGCCTTCAGAGTGACTAGAAGCATGTATCCATTGCTTCAGTTCAAAGGAGGACGCTAGGTTGAGAGGTTAGGAAGTGGCAAATAAAATTGGTGAATCTCCCTGATGGCGGCTATGACAGCAATGAAAACCTGACAGGTGCTGTATTCCCTCTCCCCTCTATCAAAAACATTTAAAAAAATGTTTATATATATACATATACATATATGTATGTGTGTATATATATTATATATTTTTTTTACCTTTATTTATTTTTTAACTGTTCCCATCTGCATCATTGTGGGCGGGAAAAAAATCCTATTGTTCTGGGTGGACATCATATGATGTCCTCCCAAGAACATACCTCATGTGGCCCCTGCAGGTTTCGCTCCGGAGCGATCTGTCACCAGCTGTGTCCACTGGATGACTGATCACTATACTGGCCCGCTGCCAGTATCATGTGATCGCTGTTACCAATCACAGGACAGTGGTAAACAGTTAATGGCTGCCTTTAACGCCATTCATTGTATACAATTGTATACAATATTTAAAAAAAAGGTTGTCATTCAAAGTGCGACAGTGCTGAAAGCTGAAAATTGGCCTGGGCATGAATAGGGTAAAAGTGCCGGGTATTGAAGTGGTTAAGCTGGCTAGTAACTGCAATAAGTGCAAAGAGCAGGGAAATCCACCTAGAACCTGGATACTGACACCTGCAAAGAGTTACTTTAATAGTTGATATTTTTATACTGGAGCACCAGGTTTCCATACTCCTGGGGCATTTGGTAAGAGATTGAAAGCTATGTACAAGCATCTCAGCATGCCTGCATTTCAGTAATCTCATCTCCCTGCAAAGTTTAAAAAAAGGGAAATATTTACTTTAACAGAATCTTACTTTCTGCCAGGAAAATAGTTTACTTTGATGCATCAGAAGGGTAAATCCTGTAATTTAGCATTTGCTCTTTGATTCATACAATAAATTCTGTCATTTTACTATTTTCTGTAATTAAAATCTACTCAACAGAAAGTGAGGAGCTATACAAGGTAGAGCAGAGAGCTGAAAGGCAAACATAATTCTTAATAGGGATGATTTTTCATGATTTTTCATTTTCATGTCCCATAGACTTTAACAGTGTTCACTTGTTCATACAAATGTTCTGGGGCGAACCGAACCAGGTGATCTGCTCATCCCTATTTCTTACATTTGAATATGCTGCAGTAAAGTGCGCAAATGCACTTCAATATACTGCAATAAACCTGCCCTGAAACACTTAACTGACACTAATGTAAAATAGGCATGCCACACTACACTCATGCTGCACTGTCACTATATTCACACTACACAGATATTTTACAGTCACAATAGAATCAAAATAGCACACTTTAGCACACTAAATCAATAGTAGCAATGATCAGAGCCCCGTTCTATCTCCACTCCAATATCACACTGCAAATGGCTGCTCTGGGAAGAAACCTTTTATTGTGTGGAGTGGGTCTATGAGCAATGAGCCATGATTGGGCACTTTGTCCAATCATGACTCTGACAGTGTTCTATGCCCTGATTGGACAAAGCCTTCATTGCTTCAGTCAATTAGGGCTTCCAATGCACTTTGCGGCACACAGTGCATTGTGGGCCATTCGGTGGGCCGAACAAACGGTCGAATGCTCTTACAATTCAGGTGTTTGCCAAACGGGCCAATAGCCAATGTTCGGGCCGAACTTATGCTCGGCCCAAACTGTTCACCTAGCACTAGTGGTCTGACACTATAGCTGGCTTCTGTGTTCTTCATGTATAACAGACCCCTTTCCCCTAAGGTAAGCAAGCCTACCAGTACTCAGTTGTCCCCAGAACTTATACACACTGCTATAGTGCTTGGCCACTACACCGGGGCAGGTGAAAACCGAGTACAGCAAACAGGGGGTTGTGGTTGGCAAACAGGCAGAGTGGTTTAATGACCATCCTGGTACAAGGCAGGTAAGGACAGAATAGTCAGGGTCAATCCATGGTCAAAAGGCAGGCAGGCAGAGTTCAGTCCAAGGTTGTGAACAAGGGAATCAAAATAGCAATCAGGGCAGACAAACAGGGAGCTTGAAACACAATGTTAAACACAATATTAAAAGCATGAGATTGCAGGATTGGCTGGCTTAAATCAAGTTTGGCTGCACCAATAACCTTGCAGGTGGACAAACAGACAAGAAGAATGCCAAAGCAGGATGCTGGAATTAGACCAGCAGCTGTGATGGAGCAGGAATGCTGCACATTCCTGACGAAGCGTAAATAGGCCAGAGTGCTACAAAGCACATGTGGCTGCATTCAGGTTTTGGGAATTCTAGGGTGCAGCAGTACCACTTTCCTAAATCATACAAAGCATCAACGGGTTATATTCAGACATATGTGCTCTCAATTTATTCATTGCTATAAATGTCCCAAGATGGGCGCTCTGCTAGATTAGAATTGATGGTTCCCTCTTCCATCCCATGTTGGTGACCTGTGCTGAGGATTAATACATCAAGCCTGTTTGGCCCTCTATAATAAAGGGTCCAGGCTCTTTGGTAAGAGTCCATCTTGTTCTATGGTAGCGGTTTTTCACATGGTGGAGAAATCTGAAGTTGAATTTATTTCACTTATAACATCGCTATGGCGTTAGACACATGACTAATATAGTCCACCTGGAGGATTGATAATTCTGGGACTTTCTATTTTCATCTTTGTTTAGTAGCGCAACACATTTTTTTTTTTTTTTACTGATTATTTATTGTGATAATATATCTTATTGGTGGTGCTGCTTTTTATTTTCATTATATTATATTCTGTATGTTTATTCACAATTTTTCATAATTGCACTATTATTTAGAATTTTTTTTAATGTAAATAGTTGAAACCATGTAGATGGACTAACTTGTAAGTGTGCTGGGAAATCTTTGCATTTTATTGATTTGTGAAATGACCGCATTTTTGTTTTTAAGATAAAGCATTGCTCTGACTTTCCCAACCTTTAAAGGAAGACTGTGGTTAACTGAGAGTTACTGGTATCTGTAGACTACCTTTTTAATTTAATGAATGATAACATCATGCACGGTATGGTTTCCATTGTTTTCCTACCATACTATGAAGATAATTTGTCCTAAGTGACTGACTTTGAGAGTGTGGTGGTGCGAGTGATGAGTGAGAGAGTCATAAAATGTATGCGTTCACACACACTTGGAAAAAGTGAAGAATGGAAGATTGGATTAGGGAGCAAATAGGAATATATTTGACTCCTGTAGGTAATAGAACATTTCTCCATGATGCCCCTAAGACAACCCATCCATAAACCTGTATGTTTGCTTTCTATTTACACAAAACAAAACATTAGGCTGTCATAACCACTTTGGCCAGAGTGGATCAGTGTACTAGTATTCTGTTCATACTAAAATGAATCCTCTTTGCACAGAGCACTAACCTGCAATTGCAGCCTCTTCAAGGTGCAGTGGCCTCTATGATTCACTTTCACACTCGGCTTTCACTTTTTTTTTCCTTTTCTTCACTTAGCCCCAGTGTGCTCCCTGTCTAATTGCAGACTGCCACCGACATCATGAAGTGGCATGGCAAGTATTGATCCCCTAGGGCGCATGTGCACAGCATATCGCCGGATTGGATTAGAAAGTCAAGCCCCTAACAGTCACCTAGCAATGGTAGTAAACAGCCAGGTGGAATTACACAATTAAAGAAAGGAACAGACATGTTTGATGAGGCTGCAATTGCAGGTTAGTGCTCTGTGCAAATAGGATTTATTTTAGTATGAACAGAATCAGGGCCGCTGATAGAAATCATGGGGCCCCGTACAGCCGATCTGACGGGGCCTCCTTCAGTCCCACCCTGGTCCCGCTCCTGGCCCCTCCTTCAGCCCCACCCTGGTCCCGCCCCTGGCCCCTCCTTCAGACCCACCCAGGACCTGCCCCAGATGGTCAGAGACTGCAGACATAGTACAGCAGGAGATGATCAGAGACTGCAGATATAATGCAGGAGATGGTCAGTGACTGCAGACATACCACAGGAGATAGTCAGAGAATGCAGACATAGTACAACAGATGATCACAGGCTGCAGACATAGTACAGGAGAAGGTCAGAGACTGCAGAAATAGTACAGGAGATGGTCAGAGACTGCAGATATACTACAGGAGATGGTTAGAGACTGCAGACATACTACAGGAGATGATCAGAGACTGCAGACATAGTACAGGAGATGGTCAGAGACTGCAGACATACTACAGGAGATGGTCAGAGACTGCAGACATACTACAGGAGACGGATCAGAGACTGCAGACATACTAAAGGAGACAGATCAGAGACTGCAGACATACTACAGGAGACAGATCAGAGACTGCAGACATACTACAGGAGACAGATCAGAGACTGCAGACATACTACAGGAGATGATCAGAGACTGCAGACATAGTACAGGAGATGGTTAGAGACTGCAGACATAGTACAGGAGAAGGTCAGAGACTGCAGAAATAGTACAGGAGATGGTCAGAGACTGCAGATATACTACAGGAGATGGTTAGAGACTGCAGACATACTACAGGAGATGATCAGAGACTGCAGACATAGTACAGGAGATGGTCAGAGACTGCAGACATACTACAGGAGATGGTCAGAGACTGCAGACATACTACAGGAGACGGATCAGAGACTGCAGACATACTAAAGGAGACAGATCAGAGACTGCAGACATACTACAGGAGACAGATCAGAGACTGCAGACATACTACAGGAGACAGATCAGAGACTGCAGACATACTACAGGAGATGATCAGAGACTGCAGACATAGTACAGGAGATGATCAGAGACTGCAGACATAGTACAGGTAATGATCAGAGACTGCAGACATAGTACAGGAGATGGTTAGAGACTGCAGACATAGTACAGGAGATGGTTAGAGACTGCAGACATAGTACAGGAGATGGTTAGAGACTGCAGACATAGTACAGGAGATGGTCAGAGACTGCAGACATAGTACAGGAGAAGGTTAGAGACTGTAGACATACTACAGGAGATGATCAGAGACTGCAGACATAGTACAGGAGATGCAGGAGATGGTTAGAGACTGCAGACATACTACAGGAGATGATCAGAGACTGCAGACATAGTACAGGAGACAGATCAGAGACTGCAGACATAGTACAGGAGACAGATCAGAGACTGCAGACATACTACAGGAGACAGATCAGAGACTGCAGACATAGTACAGGAGACAGATCAGAGACTGCAGACATACTACAGGAGACAGATCAGAGACTGCAGACATACTACAGGAGATGATCGGAGACTGCAGACTTAGTACAGGAGATTATCAGAGACTGCAGACATAGTACAGGAGATGATCAGAGACTGCAGACATAGTATAGGAGATGGTTAGAGACTGCAGACATAGTACAGGAGATGGTTAGAGACTGCAGACATACTACAGGAGACAGATCAGAGACTGCAGACATAGTACAGGAGATGATCAGAGACTGCAGACATAGTACAGTATTTCCAAAATACAAATTTTCTTACAAACAGTGAACTGCTCAGGATTAGTGGAGGGCAGTAACCAGTTAATGGTGCTGTGAAGCTTCTAGCCTAAACCAGCAGTAAATCCTCAAAAAAACAAAACAACCTGTGCAGCACACACAGAGCTCTGGCTAAATAGCTAATTATAAACTGAAATGGTTAACAGCTGGTGCAGAGTCTTCCAGAGATCATATCAGTGTGATCAGACAATGTGCAGGTCAGGTTAGGCAGTAGGGATGAGCTTCGAGTTCGAGTCGAACTCATGTTCTACTCGAACATTGCCTGTTGTTCAGCGAACAGTGAACAATTTGGGCTGTTCGCAGCAAATTCGAAAAGCCGGAACACCCTATACAAGTCTATGGGAGAAATCTAAAGTGCTAATTTTAAAGGGTAATATGCAAGTTACTGTCCTAAAAAGTGTTTGGGGACCTGGGTCCTGCCCCAGGGGACATGGATCAATGCAAAAAAAATGTTTTAAAAACGGCCGTTTTTTCAGGAGCAGTGATTTTAATAATGATTAAAGTGAAACAATAAAAGTGTCTCCCTCCTCGCTCTCACATTCAGCCCCACTCCAGCACTGTTTAGAGTGAAATGTGAGCGGGCTGGAAAAGGGGAGGGAAACACTTTTTTTTACTTTGCATTCTTTCATTCCCTTTTTACAGTATATTGCCGGGCCCCCCTGCTGGCCAGGCCCGGTACTACAGGGCCAGTTGTATTGGCTTATCAGCGGCCCTGAACAGAATACTAGTACACTGATTCACTCTGGCCAAAGTGGTTATGACAGTCTGATGGCTGTTTTATGTAAATAGGAATCAAACACACAGGTTTATGAGGGGGATGTGATGTCATTGGATGTCAGGGGGCGTGCTGGGGGTTATTTACTCTTTGCATTGATTGGTGAATGGTTCTTTAAATAGTGAACGGTTTGTATCACAATTTGTCACATGCCTGATGAAGGGGCTCTGCGTGGCTCCAAAACTTTGTTTTTATTTTTTGATACTATGTGATTAAAGTTTTGAACCCAATTTTAAAGATCCTGGTGTGCTGGTGACACTTCCTTCTCGTGTCTTCTGTATGTAACTCTTAAAACTAAAATAGTTAAATTTAAGTCATACTGTGAACAACTTGTGCTCTAAACCAAACTTTTAAGACATCAAATAGCTGGTGTCATAGCCGATGACATGTGTAGCACCATGGCAACTGCAGATCTGCTTTAAGCAGATTTAAAGCTTAAAGAGGAAGTAAACCCTGATGGGTTTACTTCCTCTTTCATTCCCTGCAAAGGCAAAGCATAATGGACTACTATGCATCGCATAGTAGTCCATTATGTGTCACTTACCTGACACAGGAGCCAGTGAAGTCACCGCTGTCCCCTGTAGTCCGGCGCATCCATCTTCTCGGTGAGGTCTCGCAGCTCCGCCGCTGTCATTCGGCGAAGCCGCGATGACGTCACTCTCGCGCATGCGCACGGGAGCTGACACGTGTGGCATCTTCGTCATTGACAATGCCGCGCTCAGTGCGCCTGCGGTGCCTGTCTTCGGGCAAATATCTCCTAAACCGTATAGGTTTAGGAGATATTTCTTGGACCTACAGGTAAGCCTTAATCTAGGCTTACCTGTAGGTCAAAGTGGTTTGTAAGGGTTTACAACCACTTTAACTAAATGACATTTAGATAGTACAGACCGAAGCAAAAAAGAAAAAGAAAAAAATAAGCTTAGGGCTAGCATAACAGGGGACTCAGGGCAATCAGGGAGAGACAGGGTTGAAATTTGGTAAGTTTATTGCCTCTAATTTTATTGGTGCTGCCAACTGGAGGGGAGGGACTGCAGGGGTAGTCTGTGGGGGAAGTGAGGTAGTTCCGACATGCGGTAAGGACATGTGGAAAGTTCCCGCCTGCCCGTCCTGCATCGGATTGGTTCATCTTATATTCGTTATTTCATGCCATTGTGGTTGGGGTCTTTGGAGGCATTTTCAAACAACCTGCTGTGCTCCTCATATTAGGGATAGGTTTAGGAGATATTTCTTGGACCTACAGGTAAGCCTTAATCTAGGCTTACCTGTAGGTCAAAGTGGTTTGTAAGGGTTTACAACCACTTTAACTAAATGACATTTAGATAGTACAGACCGAAGCAAAAAAGAAAAAGAAAAAAATAAGCTTAGGGCTAGCATAACAGGGGACTCAGGGCAATCAGGGAGAGACAGGGTTGAAATTTGGTAAGTTTATTGCCTCTAATTTTATTGGTGCTGCCAACCGGAGGGGAGGGACTGCAGGGGTAGTCTGTGGGGGAAGTGAGGTAGTTCCGACATGCGGTAAGGACATGTGGAAAGTTCCCGCCTGCCCGTCCTGCATCGGATTGGTTCATCTTATATTCGTTATTTCATGCCATTGTGGTTGGGGTCTTTGGAGGCATTTTCAAACAACCTGCTGTGCTCCTCATATTAGGGATAGGTTTAGGAGATATTTCTTGGACCTACAGGTAAGCCTTAATCTAGGTTTACCTGTAGGTCAAAGTGGTTTGTAAGGGTTTACAACCACTTTAACTAAATGACATTTAGATAGTACAGACCGAAGCAAAAAAGAAAAAGAAAAAAATAAGCTTAGGGCTAGCATAACAGGGGACTCAGGGCAATCAGGGAGAGACAGGGTTGAAATTTGGTAAGTTTATTGCCTCTAATTTTATTGGTGCTGCCAACTGGAGGGGAGGGACTGCAGGGGTAGTCTGTGGGGGAAGTGAGGTAGTTCCGACATGCGGTAAGGACATGTGGAAAGTTCCCGCCTGCCCGTCCTGCATCGGATTGGTTCATCTTATATTCGTTATTTCATGCCATTGTGGTTGGGGTCTTTGGAGGCATTTTCAAACAACCTGCTGTGCTCCTCATATTAGGGACCCATCTAAGGTATGGAGTCCCCGGTGGAATGCCAGTTATGGTGGATTAACTTGTAATTAATAGTGTGGTATCTGCAGAATCTGGTTTGTCCCTGAGCTGGTGTGGTAGGTAGTTACGCATATACGAAGTGGATAATTGATACTTGGTGCCTCAAAGGTTTAGCAACCTTAATTTTCTGGTTATTTGTATTATTTTTGCTTCCTGTTTTAAGGAATTTTTTTTTGTATATTTTGTTATTGTTTTTAATAAAGGGGGCAAGATGACCAATTTTACTCCAACAATTGTTGTCATGTTTTTTTGGTAATTTTTTGTTGGGTTAAAAGGGGTGGGGGTTGTTTAGCAGTTAGTGGTATAAGGGGTTTTTGATTACATCTGAGGTACCTTGGTCATGCTAAATTAGGGGCATAGCATTGTCTTCCTACAACCAGAAGTGCCAACTTTATCATTGGAACGCATGTCCACATTGGGGGATTTTCCCTTACCACTTGCCCGGATGACCACTCAAAATTCGTTTAGTTTTTTTTCCATGACTTTCTATCTCAGTGACAATGGTCATCATGACAAATGAAGAGTGAATCTCCCTGACGACCAATAAAACAATAGAAGCCTGACAAGGGGGTCTAAGCTTCCCTTAAGCCGGTGTTGTGCCATATAGTGTCCAGCCATCATATAGTGTCTGCGCCGAAGCAGACGAAGCTTCGGAAAATCTCCGAAGCTGAACGGCGCCTGCGCCGTGAGTGGAGGTGGTAGCCCCACCATCCAAGCAGACATGGGGTTGTGAATATTAGAGGGCCCCTCGCGGGCGAGCTTTGCTCGCCACGCTTCGGGCACGGCCTCGCTGCGCTCGGCTCTTTTATATTCCTACTCTATGTCCACTTGGATAGTGGGGATAGAACCTGGACTCATGGCGCAGGCGCCGTTTATCCTCGGCAATTTTCGGAATCTGTGTTGGTGTGTACTGCGCATGCGCAGTATGCAGCGGACACTATCGGATGGAGGACCTTATATGATAAGACACCGGCCATAGACAGTTTGAATCTCAGACTGTTCAGCAGCAACCAGCCAAGATTCGAACCATGTATGGGCAGGCTGAATGTACCTAAGTTGATCGATTGATCTAACGTTATAGCCACTAGCTATAATCACTGTGTTCTCCAGGCTAGGATTGCTTTGCAGGAGGCATTCCCTGGCAATGCTCTTTGTGTCGATAGGGGAACCCATGGCTGCAGGAAAGGAAATTGCTTTGTCTTTAACCGCCTTTACATTACCTAAACCAAAAAATAAAATAAAATGTGGTCTTTACATACACTTTAACTGAACATAGATGCACTTTAGAATTTTACATAAATGTATCGCTGCTCTGCAAGACAGACAATTAATAATTAACTCCCATTTTCCAGCTTGTACAAGATAAATGACAGTTGAGCTGATTGTTTGCTATAGACAAAATACTTCCACATCCTCCAAAAGTTTTATAAACCTACAATGTTTTTCATGTAGCAGAATTTCCATAACTGGCATCGACAATCCATAAAGAATTAATTACTCATTTGTATGCATATTTGTTTGTACACCATTAGAACACCAAGCCCCAATGGTAAACATTCCCTTATCGCTGTTTAGTATTAATGATGAGGTAACAAGTGAATATTACTCTCTCAGATATGCAAAAGATGTTTGTGCTGGAACACAATGAGACAGGAATAATATTTATATAGCTGACACGATATTGCCTGTAATTATTGCATGGGGTGATGGTGTGGGAGGATATCCTGTATGCAGGATGTACAGTGATATTATGTGCCTATTAATTATTGAAAACATTGCATATTTAGTAGGGAAACAGTTTGTTGAAATAATTAAATTCAGATCTAACTCACACTTTTATTTTCTGAAAAGCATTTTTCAGGATGCTTCTAATCCGCCTCTGTCAAGTATTTTTATTTGGCAAACTGCAATTTTCAACAGGACAAATTGGTTGCAACCATGAGCTGGTTGTGGTGTAGCGCCATTGACTTGAATCAGCGAGTTTAACAGGTGGTGTCACGTGCCAATTCAACATGCCATGTTAAATCTGCATGTGAACAGCCTGCTCCAAGTGTAAAGCAACCTTAATTTGGGTGGTCAGGGGATGGTAAAATCATGAGCCCTTGGGAAAGAGTCTCCCCCCCCCCTCCTTCCCCAGCCACCCTTGTGAAAGAGGCCTTAAAAGGTTTCTCCCTCCATCCAAAAATTTATTTTAAGCCTACATTTCACTAAATGCCAGAGCATCTTCCTTATTACTCTTCTGTGGCTGGTTGACTTGTATATCAAAATATATACCAGTGCTCACTCCTATACATTCATATAGCACTGATATATATTTGTTATTAGAAAAGCATAAGGGGTGTATTTTATTAGCAGTTGGCTATAGGATTCACCTATTGGTTTCCTGAGGTATGTAGATATTCATAGAATGCTTTACAGTATTTGCAGACTTGACTTGTATAATTAAATGCAAAACTTTTTTCATAGGTGAATAGTGATCAGGGGTTAGATCAACTGTCAGGTTTTAAATTGCCATCTCTGCCCCCATTAGGGGAATTGACCACCCATATTCATTCCTGTGATCTTTTTTTTTTTTCCAGAAATTTTTCTTTATTGAGAAAAATGAAAAAAGAACTTACAGAAGTCTTGAATAGTAGGGACGAACACACAAAAAGGGGATACAAAGCCCAAAACTTTTATTTTATTACAAGACTTATGGTACCAAGACATACAGTAACAAATGAGAATGGGAGACAGGAGTCGTGACCTTCCCTGCTGTTCAGAGTAGGATGCCTGGTGGATAGGCAGAGAGTGTGAAGGGGGTATAAAACATTAGAGCGGGAGGGGCATAATTATAGGAAGGTGTGCTGTGGCTGGGTCTAGGGGGCTTAATGTAGGGGGCTTAAAAGAATTTTGACTATATGGGACCCCACGAGTGGGAGGGAAGTCTGGTGTTTTTCCAATCATGTAATGGATATTTGCTCCTCATTCTTGGGCCTTGTAAATAGGAAGAGTTGAACTAGATATGTGTCCGGCATATGAAGGGTGCCGATTAGGGAAAGTGCCTAGATAGGGATGACAGGGGAGTGTATTGGGGACCAGGTACTAAATGGGCAGGGGGGGGATAAAGGGAAGAAGACAGGGTCAAGGGAGGATGTTGGGGGGGGGCGTCTCTGGCTTCCCCTAATCCTCTAAGGTCCAATAGGAGACCGGAGTGCATCCCTGTGATCTTTATCACCTAATGTGAAAGAAAATCCCAAATTTCGAGATATCATTTCAAGAATAGAGGGGGAATTCTTCCAATGAAGATGATAGTTCTACTGGTTTCCCTGGTGGCAGCAAGGGGGTTCTCCCCTGCCCTCCACCCCCCAAAACGGGACAAAGACCTTCCATACGCTATTAAAACTGAAAAAAAATGTTTTGAATATCTGTTAGCTGAAGCAACAAATCATAATTGGCAAGGACAAAGGGTGATCCATTACCAAACTTGAGAGTATTGTCAACTACAGCATGGCAACCAGTACCTCTTTCAAGGTATATCCCTGATGGAAATAAACGGACTGCATTTTTCTTGAAATGTTTTAGGATCTGACAAGGACTGTCTTTTGAGGTAATCAGAGTTAAAAAAAAAAAAAAGGATATGTGCTTTAAAGAGTGTATCCCAGCATTATCGTAATTTATCCCAAAATGTATCTGCCCCTTCTAGAGCATATCCCTTGATTATTTTATTTTTCACCTTGTTGCTGTAGCAGTAGGCTTTTATTACTCCCTGTAACATCATTGCCAGGCTTGTAAAATTCTTGTAGGGACAGCTGCTGAGAGTTCAGTTCCTGGTGACTTAAGCATGCTCCTAGAACTACATCTCCCAAGAGCCTTTTCTGTGCACACAGTATATGGGGGACTGTATGGGTGATTTTGGGAGTGTTTGGGTAGGGACCGAGAGGGGTGGTGGATAGGTGGATGTTCTGTAGTCCGGAAGGCAAGGCTGACCACGTTGGTTGGAAATTCAGAGCATAAAATGCAGTGAATTGGCAGCCCAAACAGGAAGTGATGACAACTATTTATTTTTCTGCAATTGCAGCATTTTAAACAAATAAAACATATGGTAATGTGTGGAGGTATGTACTGAAAATTTAGTTCTTTGCACATACACTTTAACTGCCATGGGTTTGTTCAGATGTTAAAAAGCGTATCGAGTGCAGGTCATTAGTTCTTTCTAAGGAGCTTGTCTGCCTGAAAAATTTGGTAATCATGCAAGTAATAGATCATTGATGTTGGCCTTCTGAAAATACTAGTGCTATGGGGAATGTTACAAATAACACCTGAGAAAATGTGCAAACTGTGCCTGGGCAAAACTGGGTAATGCTTCTACATAGAGGAGCTCCAATCAAACTGGGGATTTCAATTTTTTTTTTTATTCTTTTGCAAAATCCTTTTATCCAGCAGACAGTAGATCATCTCTGCATCTGCATTGGGAACATTTCAATGCTCAAAGCAAACTCTGTAAGCTTAAAAAATGTGAAACAATGCCTGTAAATGAAATAAAGTTTATCTAACGACTTATATACATTTTATAAAATGTGACACAAGCATTTAATACTTTGTTTTTGATAATGCATTTTTTATCTTATTTTACTCTATCTTAGGGAAGTGAAATCTCCAGTCTACAAATATTTAAATGCTTAATTAACTGGAGGTTTTCAAGTCTCCCATGTAAATATTAACCTATATTTCAAATCCTGTACTGAAGAACAGATTTGTTTTTTTGCTAATTGTGCAGCTAAAACTCTGAGAAAAAAAAAACAAGGAAAAGCAGGGCTCAGTAGCCAAGTTTTATGGCATGTCTGGAACATGCAATGCAACAGATTTATTTACAGAAATATAATTTTTTTTTCTACCAGGCTGCTGCCAAAATCAACTGTTTAATGAATAGATAAGAAGGCTTAAGCCTCATGTGGTGGCAGCAGACTGTCTGTGTTGCTCTTTGTGTCTTAACTTTCAAAGGACAGGAAAGGGCACTGCATTTGTAATATTTTGTAAGAAATCATTAATCTTCTCACTGGGTCCATGAAACAGCAGAACAAAAGATGTACATCTTTACCTCAATTCGTTTTTTTTTAAAGCTGACCATAGACATGACGTGACTGTTGGACCCTTCGTCAGCTTTCGTTTGCGTCAGATGGGTTTTATATTCCTATAGATCTGTAGGAATAGAAAACCTGCTTAAAGCAGGTCAAATGCAGGCAAGAGTTAGCTTCAACTGCAGATCAAATATATCTGTCAATGAAATCTGGATGATCTTAGAGTCTCAAATGATTGTTATGGACATAAGACCAGATTCTGCAGATACCACACATAAGACTGAAACCTGTCAACTCAGGCCCTTACCCAAACTGGCCTATTCCATATGAAACAGACAGTCATCCCGTACATCATCTAACAGGTTCCTCTCCCCCCCATGTGTAGGCATAAGCATGCATGCTTAGGGGATCCAAACAAACATGATTACAAACCAGCCTATGGAAGTGGGTCTGTATAGCTGCATCTTTTGGCCAACTTCAAGAGGAACCTGTTATATAAAGTGTACAGACTTTTTTAATATTTCTGAAAAGCAGGTGCTGCCTGTAGTCTGAAGTTGTTGGGGGTTTTTCTTCGGTCCTCCAAATTATTTCGGGCACATTGTGCACATGGATGTGTGCTCAAAGTCTGAGGCAATACCTGCCCCTGCCATCAAGCAATCAAATGCCATAATTTCTGTTGGCTACCGAAGCACTGGGCTGTTGAAGTAAGAGTTGTATAAGGGCTTGATGAGTAGGTATGCTATGTTGCTTGTATATCTTAGAGTATAACTCAACACACAACTTTTTTCTCCATTTATAATTCATGTCTGTGTCCATGGTTTAGATTTCCTCCCACTTTCTGTCTGGTGAAATTGGTCACCATGACTGTAAATAGGTAGAATTGTCTTGGAGCCCTAGATAGCTATAAAAACCCAACAATCCTACTCTACTTTGTTTAGAATGAGAAAAAGGTCTGGACCTACACTTTAAAGTGTAGCTGAACCTATAACTTTTAGCTTTTTTAGAGTAAAGAAGGGTGTAAACTCCTGACAGGTTTTCATTGCTCTCATTGTTTCTGTTGGGTAGATTTGTGTTCTCAGTTTGTCCTGGTGACCATTGTCAGCAGCACTAAACATAAAAAAAAAAATCTAAATTTGGATTTGTTGCTAGAAGAGTAGAGGGTAACATTTTCAAGAGGGACAATTGTTTCAGTGTCAGCCATTTATAGCTGACCATAGATGGGTCATTTTTTTCATTTAGCCAGTGGGCTGAAGGAAAAAAACATGGATTCCTCCATCCACACAAGCGAGGTGGATAAAACTTCCCCACCGGGACATTGTACTTTGACAGCAGGACTCTCTGCTGTCAGAATACAGCAGCTGCACACACTGATCGACAAAAGTTTTCCAACATTCCTGTTCAACAAAAGTCAATCTACTGATCGAATTTTGTTAAACAGGGACACCCAGACATGGATCAGAATTCGGACAGTCCCTGCTGAACGGGCCAAATTTAGATCCGTCTATGGCCAGCTTAAGAGGACTTTTGGAGAAACTTCCTCTCCCTTCATGACATGTCTATAGAAAGTGGAGGGCAATTTCTCACCCCAGACACAGACAACAACAAAAACTTGGGGTTAAACTATTTCTTACTTTCTCTAAAAATGTGACACTATGGGTTTGATGTACTAAAGGCAAATAGACTGCGTACTTTGCAAAGTGCAGTTAGAATCTGCAAGTACAGTTACTCAAACACTTAGTGAATTAGGTAAAGCTTCACTTTGCAAAGAAAACCCAATTACATGTAAGGAATGCATTGCATGCATGTGATTGGATAATCAAAGTCAACAGAGCTCCTGCTCATTTGCTAAACTCTGGAGCAACTGCTCTTGCAGTGTGCAACTGCACTTTGTAAAGTGCACAGTCTATTTGCCTTTAGTAAATCTCTCCCTATAAGTGCACTTGGAAGTACAGTTGCTCTAGATCTGAAGCGAAGCTCTGAAAAGAGAGGAAGCTCTGCCGATTTCTACCATACAATCATGTTCAAGCAAAAATGCTGTTTATTTTCCTTGCATGTGATTGGGTATTTTTGCAAAGTGAAGATTTACCTAATTTACTAAACTGTGGAGCAAGTGCACTTGCAGTGCACAGTATAGCCTTTAGTAAATCAAGCCAAAGCTAGCAAATTATTAGCTTGCATAAAAAAGAGAATTTACTCCAGCGATAAAAGGATAATCCTGCCACTCTATAAAACTCTGGTTTTATAGTGGTGTTGGGTGGCACAGTGGTGTAATGGTTAGCACTCTCTCCTAGCAGTAAAAAGGGTCGCTGGTTCAAATCCCAACCACAACACTACCTGCCTGGAGTTTGCTTCTGTCCAAAATTGGCCCTAGTATATGAATGGGGACCTTGGATTGTGGGCTCCTTGAGGGTAGGGACCAACTGTGGAATATACACCTACAGAGGATGAACTGGATGGACTATTGTCTTTATTCAACCTTACTTACCATGAAATTCCAGTATGTTTCTTCTGTAAATTACATTTTTTTGAAATGCTATAGTTTCAGTTAAAGGAAGACTTTATATAATGAGCTCTTATAGTGAATATAAGTTCAATTTCAAACTACTCATTCTTTGTGTTTACGCATTCTTTGCTTTTGCTCTGTAAATTCTATTATGTCTAATAATTGTATTTGACTTTCTAGGGAGAGACCATACTGTTTTCCTGCTCAATCCCTGAAATCTGGCAGAACTACAGAAGCAAGACTGTGGTGCAGCCCTTGGCTGGGGAAAAAAGTCGTAATTGACATCACACGACCTGAAGACCAGAATCTCTGCTGGGACTGGCCATTATTAGTTTGGCATTTTCTGCCAAACTGAATGAGCAGCATGGCGTGGATAGCGTCAAAGTCTTTAAGCCAAAAAGCCAACACAGGTATGTTTTTTTGCGCATTTTATTTCTTTTACAAATAAGATAAGGGAATATGTTGGAATGCTTGAGTAAAACCTTTCCAGACAAGGTTTGCCATAAAGTGGATTTCCACCTTGTCAACATACAGTAAAACATACAACCCTAACTGGGTAATGGTACATAGCTAATATCTGTTTGCTTCATCTGGATGATTTCATTTCTAGTTTATTTTATATAACGACATCTCCTTGCCAGGTATAAATTAAAGTGTATCTAAACCCTAGAACAAAAAATGTATTCTATTGCAACTTCACAGTCCTTAGATTTGCATTAGTTTTCTATTTTCAAGCCTTTTTTCCCTTTATTTTCATCTAGTGATTGTACCAGTAACACACTTCTGTACCAGGGGGGCAACATTCACTTGCCGTACTATATTAGTGGAGAAGAAGTGTTATCACCCTAGAACAGAAAGTGTTTTAGGACTACAAAAAAGGCTGTTCTCGCTCCCTTCTCTTCATAGGATAGTGGGTAGGTGTTTTGAAGTTCACAGAGATGACTGACTTTTTAAATGAGGACAGCAGCCACCAGCACAAGGTATACTTCTCATTCAATGTAAGTATTGTCCCTTGTGCTGATTTAAAAAATATATCAGAAACTTAATATTTAACATGCTTTTTTTTTTTACTTGTCAAACAGATATAAAAAAACACTTCAATAGTCTATTTAATAAACCACAAGCGACCAAATAACAACAAAGTTCATTGTTAGTGTTTACATACCCTTTAACTCTGAGACCCGGTTCACACAGGGGCGACTTGTCATTCTGTGCCATGGAACTGTTCTAAAAGGAACGACTCAAGTTCCTGTACTACTTTTGGGATGACTTTAGGGTGACTTGCATTGACTTCTATATAGAAGTCATTTTGAAAGCCACTGCTGAAGTCGTGTGAAGGTTGCCTTACAGAGTCATGCTGCAAGTCGGGCTGCCCCTGTGTGAACTGGGTCTGAAGGAACAAGTCCACTCCTTGTCCACCAAGGCCCGCTGAAGTGAAATCTACAGCAGTGGCGTTGCTTTGGGGGTGCAGACTGCACCTGGGTGACACCATCAAGTAGGAAGGGATATCTGATCGCCATGGTGTCAGCGCAAGGATCGGCACACTGTCTCAGACCGCATCATTTACAGGGGCCAGTTTGGGGTGCACACCATGACTGTGCACTCCTGGCCCAAAACTAGCCAGCCCAGCGCCCTGCAGGGCACTTTGGAAGGCTAAACGGGAGAGAGATGATGCTCTAGCCTGCCTATTGTCTACTGCTCTGCCCTGCTGTCAATCTGCAATGGCAGGACAGAGTACTGTGGCAGGCTGGGGGGGGGGGGGGGAGCTGCGCCAATGCCCTTTCCTGCTTAGTGCCCTACTACCTGTCCTGCTGTCAGTCCGTGGACATGTAAAATAAATTACTAGCCTTCTCTTCTCTGTCTTCATTGCAAGGCTCTGTGGTAGGCTAGATAGTAGACATGACTGAGGAGGAAGAAACTAAAAATGGACTACGCATATTGCATAGTATACGCAGAATCTGCCTCCCTTTCTGCTTCAGCTGTCCTGCTGCTAACTCTTCACTGTCCTCTGGGGACACAAGTGCACAAGAAATTAATATAAAACTCTGCAGTGCAAAACATATTTTTTTCATATTGTCCTGATAAAAATTTGTTGGGGGGGTGTAGACATCAATGTCTTACCACACCAGGTGACACCAACCCTAGTGACACCACTAATCTACAGAAAGAAGAGAAAGGTGTAGGAGAAGAGGTCCTTCCAGGCATCTCTCCCGTTAAGGGACAGATTTGATTTTTGGATCTTTACCAGATGTTTATTTCTTATAACGCTTTATCTAAAATGTTTACAAAACCAATGTAGCCAGCAGGTGGTTTTAAGATGAAGTGAGTGAAAGAAGAGGAATTATGATGGATTTTCAGTAAATACTTCTTCCGAGTTATTATTGTAAGGTGAAAGCAATTTACAATGTAGATGTATTATAATTCCAGGAACATATTTCATACCCGGATAAGTACATTTTTTTCCTCTAGCAGCCATTTCCATGTCAGCATGGTGCATTAAAGTAAATGACAAAATAAGGCATCTAAATTGTATAGTTTTCTGTGCAAACCTACTTACAAAGTCCTGGCTGTAGACTGACAACAGCAAAGCAAATTACTGCACCACTAAGCAGGAAGCACAGCTAGTACATGATGCTTAGTTGTTAAAAGAAGCCTTTATTCATTATTATGCTGGGTCGACTTTGGTCCTGATAATAGCTAGCGCACAATCTAACAGTGACAAAAAATTGAACTTCAACAATTGTTGACCGCCTGCACACAGACACTAACTCCATGTTGCATAAATTTAAATAAGATGGGTAAAAGATGGCTTCAGCTCCTGTTCTCCACCTGTAAAGAACTCCTCAGATGTGTTTTGCCTTTTTCTGGGCTTGATTGTGGAGGCCATCTTTTACCCATCTCATTCACATTTATGCAACAGGGAGTCAGTGTCTGTGTGCAGATGGTCACTATTATGTTGATGTCTACTAGAGCCCCAAAGAATTGAACTTGACTAAAATGTGGGCACATGTTTAGACCTAATAACAATAACTTGCATTGGTTCTTTCGGTATTATTCAATAATCTTTGGGGGTTTTAGAGGAATGCGTGAGTGTTTTATAAGCATAGATATTTTAATGGGTGGGGAAAATGATAAGTTAAAGCCCAATTCCAGTTTCAGCAGTAGAACTTGGCAACTCTGTAAAATAAACTAAAAAGCAGCTCTGGTTGCTCTACCTACCCAGTTCTGTCTCCTGCACAATCAGCTTTATTCAACCAATTTCCTGTTAGTTTCGGGTGCCAAGGCTGCCTTAGGTGCCTTGGACTTGTAGAACATTGCTGCAGAAAGCAACTCTACGTCATTATGTAGCACTGCTCTCTGCAACATTTAGAATCTGCCCACTGAGGGAGGAATCAGATGGCGAAGAGGACCTGTGATGATGGACTCCTCATCAAAAAAATGGTATGTAAAAAGAAAGTATGGAAATTGTTTTTGTTTGCTTTTATTTATTTATTTTTTATTATTATTATTTTTTTTTTTTTACAGTACAGGGCTGACTCCAAGACAGATAGTTCTGATTTAAATGTGCTGCAAAACTGCCCTAACAATTTGTAATCTGTTTAACCCCCAGCCCCTCCCTTTAGAATGTAAGCTCTAGGAGCAGGGCCCTCCTGTCCCTTCTGTATTGTACTGTAATTGTGCTGTCCCCCCTCTACATTGTAAAGCACTGCGTAAACTGTTGGCACTAAATAAATTGCAAATAATAAGTATTACTGCACTGTTGTAGTGAAATTATTATTAATCAACATATATTGTAACTGCTCCTGCTAAAATGTACAGTATTTATTCAGCTCTTTTCTGATAAAAGGGAGTTCTTATGAATGTGTCCTATTAAACATAATAATAATAATAAAATTACATATGATAACTTGATAAATTTTAATATTTTTTAGGCATGCATACATGCATGGTATTGTTCCTTTAAAACAATTCTTTTCCCTAAACAAAAAAAAAAAGTAAAAAATAAAACAAAAGCCAAAAAAGAAAAAGCTACCTGCATAGCACAACAATGCTCCTGCGGGACCCTTTAAAAAAAAAAACGGTTTTACTTTGAAATATTTAACAAAGCCCTGTGGGGCTTCCAATCGCTGGACAAGTATCTAAGCATCTAAGACAATCCTGTCCACAGGGTGACAATGCTGTTGTGCTATTTTACTGCAGAACAAGGCAGTGTAAAAATAATAACATAAATTTACTGTCAGAATCAACTGATAAAAAAAAAACTAAGTGTTAATGCTAGTGATAGACAGCATTATATAGGTCATTTTTTATTTTGCCTTAGTTGAACTTTAACCACTTAAGCCCCAGACCATTTTCCAGCTAAAGGACCAAGCCCATTTTTGCGATTTGGTACAGCGTCGCTTTAATTGACAATTCGTGCGACGTGGCTCCGAAACAAAATTGATGTACTTTTTTTCCCACAAATAGAGCTTTCTTTTGGTGGTATTTGATCACCCCTGTGGGTTTTATTTTTTGCGCTATAAACAAAAAAAGAGATTTTTTAAATTTTGCTATAATAAATATCCCCCAAAAATATATAAAGAAAACATTTTTTTTCCTCAACTTAGGCCAATACGTATTCTTCTACATATTTTTGGTAAAAAAAATTGCAATAAGCGTTTATTGATTGGTTTGCGCAAAAGTTATAGCGTCTACAAAATAGGGGATAGTTTTATGGCATTTTTATTAATATTGTTTTCTTTTTACTCAGCAATTTTTATTGTGACTGCGACATTATGGCAGACACGTTGGACAATTTTGACACATTTTTGGGACCATTGGCATTAATACAGCAATCAGTGCAATTAAAAATGCACTGATTACTGTAAAAATGTCACTGGCAGTGAAGGGGTTAACCACTAGAGGGCAGTGTAGGGGTTAAGTGCATGTGTTTTTTTTTTTAACTGTAGGGGAGCGTGGCTTGGCGTCTGATGTCACTGATCGTCTTTCCCTATAACAGGGAACAGACGATCAGTGACAGCCTCAGTAGGAAGCACGGGGAGAGGTTTGTTTACACTTACCTCTCCTCGTTCTTCAGCTCTGTGACCCGGTCGTGGGACATCGGCGATGATCAGGTCCGCGGGTCCCGCGGCCATGGTCACGGAGCTCAGGACCGGGTCGCGAGCGCGCCGCGGGGGCACGCTCGTGACCCACGGCTGGGCACTTAAAGGGCAACGTACCTGTACGTGCTTGTGCCCATCGGCATGAGGCAGTCCTTAAGCGGTTAAGCAGAGTATCTTATATTATTCTCTATGGAAAAAACATAATCTCAAAGGACTGGGCAGAAAAATCCAAGTGATGCCCTTTTTTTATGAATGTTCTCAAAATTGAACAACATTCTATATATGTATATTTGTGTTTTCTCTTAACTTGTTATTCAGTTTGAGCCTAAGTTCAAACTAGTGCAATGTGGGAACCAGTGCGATTTCAGCGCCGTTTCCCACTACGCTTCTCTCCTGCAGGCGGTTCACACTGCCCTCTTTGAACCGCTGCAGGTGTCAATACATTGTTAATGACACCCCCAGAATGGTTCACATGTCGCAGTGCAAACTGTTGATTTGTACAGGAATTGGATCACATAGGTGAGAACACCCATGCGAACCGATTCCAGTGCAGGGAAAAACAACAAGTCCCTTCACCTTTTTCTGTGCGAATTCAATACGAGTTCAGCCATACAACTATATGGCTAAACTCGCATTGCTCAGACATCGCATGTGGTCAGCACCTGCAATGTCTGAGGTCGCACTAGTCCGAGCCTAGGCTTAACAAAGTTTTGCCTTTGTGTGAATATATATATATATATATATATATATATATATATATATATATATATATATATATATATATATATATATATATATAATATTTTTTTTTTTTTTTTTTTTTTTTTCTTTTTTTAGTCTGTAGAAAATGTAAAAGTTTTACTATGTGTGATATTTTGACTTTTTTTCTGTTTGTGAAAGATTCATGAGTCTTTGTTCCAAAGGAAAACAGAGCTCTTTCACTCTAAACTGCAGGCCTCCTGACAGCACATTTAATATTCTGTCTCTTTTTCTTTGTGTAAAATATGCATTGCAATATTTTGACTGAGCAACTGACGCCATACATAATTAGAGAGCACATCACAAGGAACCACAACTGTGAGCAGCAGGTGCTGATGAGGAGGATTCGGGTGTCAACTTTTATATGGCAAGTGTGCTGCAAGCGGAGGCGGTAACTGGTGTTATTTTTACATTTCCGTGCTCTGTTTATTAGACTGGTCCAGTCATGTGGAGAAGTCAGTCGTGACTGCATGGCATCCTAGGTCAGCTAATCTCAGGATGTACAGCTAATTTTCCTGTCTTGGTATAATTTGTATTGAGGATTACAAGGAATCTCAGTACGTTCTGTGCGTACCTTGACTAGAGGAGAATTCTGCCACGGAGAGTAGGCCTAATGCCGCGTACACACGATCGGAATTCCGGCCGGAAAAAGACAGATGAGAGCTTTTCATCGGAAAATGCGACCGTGTGTATGCTCCATCAGGATTTAGCTCTCCGAATCTCCGCCAGCCAAAAATTAAAAGCATGTTCTCAATTTTCCCAACGGAAAAACTTTATGTCGGAAATTCTGATCGTGTGTATGCAATTCCGACATGCCAAAAATCATTCATGCTCAGATTCAACTACGAGACGGAAGCTACTGGCTATTGAACTTCCTTTTTCTAGTCCCGTCGTACGTGTTGTACGTCAGCGCGTTCTAAACTATTGGAATTTGGCGTGACCGTGTGTAGGCAAGACAGCTCGAGTGGAATTCCATCGGAATTCTGTTGGGAAAACCATAAGAGCTTTTTCCGATGAGAATTCCGATCGTGTGTATGTGGCATTAGACCATTCCATTAGCCAGTGGTATTGATTTTACAGGGATAGAAAGGGAGGATCGGTTGTTTTTAGATGTAGAGAGGCAGCTGGTAAAGCTTTCTGTAGAGTCAACACCTGCTTAGATAATAAACATTGGTAGCAATAGAAAATTAAAATGAATCTTATTTTTTCAGATGTTTTGGTTCCCATTACCTCTCTGAAGCCTCATACACACGGTCGGACTTGTACAAACTTTTCCGTGGACTTTTGTACAAAGGGCGTGGTCCACAAGTTTGTATTGCATACACACGGTCGGACTTTTTGACAACAAACACGAACGTGGTGACGTCACAACGTACGGACGCCACTTCAAAAGAGGACGTTCAATAACTCCAGCGCCACCTTTGGTCAACTTCTGTATTGTAGTCTGATCGTTTGCATAGGTTCTGAGCATGCGAGTTTGTACCTTGCACAAAAGTCCGATGCTTTTGCGTACACACGGTCGGACTTTGCTCCATCGGACTTTTGTTGCCAGAAAGTTTGTCCGTTCGCACAGCCAACAAAAGTCCGATGAAAACAGAAAAAGTTTGTCCGATGGAGCGTACACACAGTCGGATGTTGCTCCAAAACAGCTAATTTGCATGTTTGTTGTCAAAAAGTCCGGCCGTGTGTACGTTCCTTGAGAAGGGGAGTATCGCGTATGTGGGAGCAGAGCCTGAAATGATGAGGAAGACCTCTCTTACATCTCTGGTGGTATGAACAGAAGGTGCAGGAGTGCAGAGTGGCATGAGTGCCTATAGGCCTTGCCAGCAGCAGAGAGGGTATCCACACCAGGCAGGAGAGGTAGTTTTCAGTGAAGCAGCTGGTGGATGGCAGACTGAAGCAGGTTGATAATGGCAACAGTAGGCAGGTAGGGCATGCACTGGTAGCAGACAGTAAAACAGCAGGCACAGCAGTATGTGTCAGGAAGCAGAGTCAGGCAAGCTGTGTCATATACTGGAAGGACAGGTCTGGTACAGAGGAGCAGGCAAGAGCGTGGTCTATCTACAGGCCGGGTCTGGAGCCAGCCGGTAGAAGAAAAGCAAATGGAGCAAACAGAAGTGGAGGTCAAGGACAAGCCCGGGTCGGTGCAGGAGGAGTTCAGAGAGTGGCCAGACAAGCCGGGTCAGCAACTGGAAACAGGATACAGAAAAACACAATCACAGGATACAGGGCAGGCTGTAAGCCCTTGTACACACGGTCGGATATTCTGACAGACTGTGTTGTCAGATAATCCGACTGTGTGTGGGCTCTATCGGACTGTTTCCGTCAGAATATCTGACTGACAAAGTTTGAGAGCTGGGCTATAAAATTTTCCGACAACATGATCCGATCGGACTTTGTCCGATCGTTTGTAGAGAATTCCGATCAGACAAAGTGCCATGCATGCTCAGATCAAATTATGACACCAAAGCTATTGGCTACTAGCTGCAACATAGTCCCGTCGCAAGGCACGAACGTCATCACGTTCTGATCGATCGTATTTTCCGACAACTTTGTCCGACAGTGTGTATGCAACACCACTTTTGGACAAAATCCGTTGGAAAAAATCCGACCGATTTTGTTGTCGGAATGTCCGACCGTGTGTACAAGGGCTAAGACAAACTGATCGTGAGCCCTGGCTGAGTTTAAATAGCCCATTTGCCTCTGTCCTCTGTTGGCAAGTCTTTTTCCTTTCAGGGAGAGACCGGACAAATAGAAAGCAGAGAAGTTATAATAAGGAGATGGAGTACATCTTTAGTATGCAAAGCTATTGAAGGAGAGCAGCACCCTAAGCCCTTGTACACACGGTCGGAGATTCCGACAACCAAATCCGTCGGATTTTGTCCGAAACTGTTGTATACACACGGTCGGACGACGTTGTCGGAAAATCCGATCATTCAAAACGTGATGACGTTTTTTCGTTACGACGGGACTACGTTCATGCTAGTAGCCAATAGCTTTGGTGTAGGAATTTAATCTGAGCATGCGTGGCACTTTGTCCGATCGGAATTCTCTACACATGAACGGAGTATGTCCGATCGGAGCATTTTGTCTGAAAATATTTCCGGCAAGTTGGAAAATTTGGTCCAAAGGATATTCCGACGGAAACAGTCCAATGCAGACCACACACAGTCGGAATATCCGACAAAACACTCCGATCGGACACATTCCGTCGGAATCTCCGACCGTGTGTACAAGGGCTAAGAAGGAAGTCATGGGATGGCTCTGTGTTGCCAACAACTTGAATACTTAATTTAAAGGTTCTCATTTATCCAGGTCATGGTATAGCTAGGACAATCGTATGCAACTGGACTTGTTCTGGAATGATGATGTTTTGTAGCCTATTCAAGCCTCTTCTTCAGTTCTAATGAGTGTTAGTACATATCCCAGCATTTCTTTTCACACAGGTAGCATAGTCACCATAATCCAATCATTACTAAATCAATCAGCATTTGCCTTAACACACTCCGTGATATTCGAATAAGGTCATTACTGTATGTATAGATCTAAATTGTAGCATATGATCCTGACGCTCAGTAGAACTCAAGAAGTAGATTGGATAAGCTTTGAAACAGCTTCAACATTTTAGAACAAGTTGAATGTGAATATCCATTACTAGCTTTTCTTGACGGTTGAGTGGCCAGATAAATCTTCAGTTAATGGATGAAGAGCTTCTGCCTGGGTGTCATTTTATTAGGCCCAATCGTAATAGGTTAGCCTTACCTCTCATAGATGTGGATGTGTGCAGTTATTCACTTGTATTATCTTCCTTTAACAGCAGAAATGTCATCTCCGTGTCAGGCTGTAAGACTCTGTTGGTGGCTCATCGTGTCTTAACACACGGGTGATAGCTGATGCTCTCTACAGACTGCTGGAGGAGGGTAAAACTGTGAATTAGCAAAACCTTTAGTTTTATAAAGTAATGGTAACAACAACTTTTCTTTGTTTGATAGTTTAAATGTCCATTGTCAGCACCGAGAAATAATAGGATAGCATTAAAGCCATACACTTCAGAAAAATAGAGATAAATAACTGAATAATAGGCAAGGTTGTACTATTATCACCATTCACCTCACCAGCCACTTTATTAGGTACACCTTGCTAGTACTGGGTTGGAGTCACTTTTGCCTAAATTCTTTGTTAGATTCAACAAGGTATTGGAAACATTCCTATGAGATTCTGTTTCATATTGACATGATAGCTGCAGATTTATCGGCTGCACATCCATGATGTGAATCTCTTATTCCACCACATCTCAAAGGATCTCTATTGGATTGAGATCTGGTGAGTGTGGAGGCCATTGGAGTACAGTGATCTCATTGTCATGTTCAAGAAACCAGAGGTGAGATGATTTGAGCTTTGTGACATGGTGTATTATCCTGCTGGAAGGAGCCATCAGAAGATGGATACACTGTAGTCATAAAGGGATGCACATGGTCAGCAACAATACTCAGGTACGCTGTGCTCTTTAAATGATTCTCAATTTGTACTAAGGAGCCCAGAGTGAACCAAGAAAATATCCTGCACACCATTACACCCCCACCAGCCTGAACTGTTGATAGAAGGCATGGATCCATGCTTTCATATTGTTTATGCCAAATCCTGACACTACCATCTGAATGTTGCAGCTGAAATTGAGACTCATCAGACCAGGCAACGTTGTTTCAATCTTCTATGGTGCAATTTTGGTGAGCCTGTGCGAATTGTAGCCTTAGTTTCCTGCTCTTAGCGGACAAGAGTGGCACCTGGGGGGTGGTCTGCTGCTGTAGCCCATCTGCTTCAAGAATATTGTGCATTCAGAAGTGGTATTTTGCATACCTTGGTTGTAATGAGTGATTATATAAGTTACCGTTGCCTTTCTATCATCTCAAACCAGTCTGCTAATTCTCCTCCAGCCTGAGACATCAACAACACATTTTCACCCACACAACTGTCACTCACTTGATATTTTCTCTTTTTCGGACCATTCTCTGTAAACCCTAGAGATGGTTGCGTGTGAAAATCCCAGTAGATCAGCAGTTTTTGAGATACTCGGACCAGCCTGTCTGGCACCAACAACCATGCCACGTTCAAAGTCCCTTCCTAATTTTGATGCTGAGTTTGAACTTCAGCAAGTAATTTTCACCACGTCTAGATGCCTAAATGCATTGAGTTGCTGCTATGTGATTGACTGATTAGCAATTTGTGTTACCGAGCAAATGAACAGGTATACCTAATAAAGTGGCTGGTGAGTGTCTGGTGAGTGACCATCGGTGACTGGTGCTGTTTAGAAGTTTACTGCTTTAACTGGAACCCCCATAGTTGCACCAATATCTGTTCTAATAAAAAAAAATGATATATATATAAAAAATCACATCATATTATATGTTACATTACAGAAGCAGAACCCAACATGGCATTGCATGCATCTGTTAAAATAATGAATTGCACATAATCATGACATAATGAAACAAATTTCTGCCAGTAGAATTGGGGAAAAGTTAATTTCACTTTTAATAAATTCATGAACTCTACTAGGAATACAGATTAGGTTGTCAAAATATAGCAGTGAGCTACTAGGAGAATTAGAGTCTCACATTCAATACATAGAAAAAAAAGTAATAGAAAAATATGGGATACAGTTATTTATACTCCTTTTACAAACATGCTCCAGGATGTTAGGCAATAGGCACAATGTATGCACTCATGTTGGAAAATCCATATTTCCCAACCCTTTGAACTGAAAAAAGGCTTAGCAGACTTTGCACAAAAATGGTATTGTGATAGCACCATTACATACTCAGCTTTGTAAGGTAGGTGAAATGTTTTAAAACATTGCCTTGTTATGTTGTAATGCAAAAGACTTGGCTTTGCTCATTGTATTTTAATGTAACATTGAGGCTGAGCTGAAAAAACTGTTCTCTGCACGTGGTTTAATGTTGGTCATATGATGCATCACTTTAGCAATCTCCTTTTCTATAGCTAGCAATATCTATGTTGGAAACCTTCCATGATTCCAGAGTTAGCACTGGCAACATGTCATAGGGAAGTAAGCGCTCTCAAGACAGTCCACGGATACATACATCTATTGCATCCCTAGAATACTGTTAATACATGGGCTATACATTTTACACTAGGGCTTGAAGAATAACATGGAACATTGGCACTAACCATTGTGTGTGTAATTTATACTATGTAAAAATGAATTATTCACAAGTTGTTCTTATTATATAAGCTTAGTACTATTACGACCAAAAAGTGACAATCATTGGCCTTCCTGCAACAGTATGACAAGCTCCGCAAAATAATCAATTTCTACTTGTGTATGTGCAATCATATAATATTAGTCCATTCAAGTTCCAGAAAAAACAAATCCAAAGTGAAAAGCTGTAACTGATCTTCACATAAAAGTTCACCATTAAGAATATCGTATACGTGAAATGGCTCTACCACCCAAACAAGATGGTCGGTCATCCTATAACTTAGACCTTAGAAAATCAAAGGTCAACATGCATATAATTCTCTTTAGAAAAGGGAAATGCTGGTGTCCCTGTGATCAAAATAGGAAAGACATTGTATCCAGTGAGAGTTGTCCACCACCTATAGAAAAATGGCCAACAATTCACCAACTAAAAGTAAGTGAGTCAGCCAGTGCTCACTGACATCAGATGATATCTATATATGATGAAATAAAAATATGCAGACCGAACAAAAAATTAGAAATTATAAAATAATGATTAAAAACCATGTACTCCATAAACAGGTGAGAACCACAAGGTAACAAAGATCAATGAGAAAAAACAGCAGATGGCGACTGGACAGGATACGCACAAGCCAGAAGCTCCTTGTAGATGTATGGGATTCCCTCAAACTGAACTGAAAGGAGAAAAAAAGGGTGTTAGGTCAGTGTAGGTAAAAACAGCAACACCTTAGTCAATATCCACTTACGTCCGAGAAACTTGCAAAACTGTGTGTAGAGGTGCTGTGGTAATGTGTTTTATTTCCCAGGATGGTAGACAGGGTGGACTGGAGGCCAGCTGTATAATGTTTGGACCCGCTTGAGATGACAACAGGGACTCCAAGAACCCCACCGCTGAATGACCGAAGATTAACGCGCCCATGTGGAAAACAGCCGCTCAAACTAGCCAGGAACCACCGCATGGAAGTGCAGGAAACTAGCGGTGTTACGGGCTCTCACGCACCTCTACGAACTACAGTGAGACAGGACACAACGTGTTTTCTCCTTTCATTATAGATATATGGCTGCTCACCTCAAAACCACTGAATTAAATGTCATATACATGTATATTCCCCTTTAAATAGCCGGGACAAGCAAGAGATGACTGGCTCCTTATCACAACATCCTATTTCCTTTCTCTATCACCAGCAACAGGGATGCATTGGACAGTTGTGACCGCTATTATTTATCCAGCAACCTCAGTAGAGCCTCATCCATCATACGGAGAAAAAGTTGACCTCCTGCCATATGCAAGAAATAGAGGACGCCTTTCCTTAGCTCTGGGCTACCTGCTTCAAGATAGTTTCTGCCCCGTGACAACTTTTTACTTTGGATTTTTTTTACTGGGGCTTTTATAGACTATTATATGATTGCATATACACAATAGAAATAGATTATTTTTTCTTTTTTTGTACGTTAAACTTTAGTTCTTTTCATTAGTGTGTATATATATATATATATATATATATATATATATATATATATATATATATATATATGGTATAAAGAGTAAACCATGCTATTCAAACAAAAAAATAGATAATAACTACCCTATAAGCGGCAACCCTAATCGTAATACTCTGATAGCAAACTAAATAAGTGAACAGGGTGGGCTGCGCTAAAAACAAAAAATCTATGTCTAAAGTCTAATCAAAAAATTTTTCAATAATCATAAAAAGCAATTTTTAGTGAAAATTTTTTTTTACAAATGATAAAATTATATAAGTGAATAATGCCTTATCATCATACCAATAAAGATTATTATAAGTGAAAAGTTGAATTATAAAACAAAACCAATAATGAAATTAGCAGAAATGATATACCCCTAATGTGTAAATCATATACAATAAAAGGAAAAATGAACCCACACACCAATCAAATAGTTCAAGTGAGTAAACTGAAAAAAACAAAAAATGTTTTCAAAAACAACAAAAAATTGTATATATTGAGACAAAAAATTGTCCAAAAAATAATATAGTGTTGCTTCCTCCAAGGTGATATTAAGGTGTAGGAAACCCACAAAGTCCTGTGTGTAAAAGCATTCCAAACAATCCTCCACCAGTGAATAGGGGGGCCGCTTACCAGAGTTTTATATCCCAGTGTTAGTGAGATCAACAGAGCCACAGCACAGAAGTTCTGGATGAACCGTCGCAGGCACCACACTGCTCTTGTATCCAATACGAAGCCTCCAGTCAGGAAACGAGGGTATCGTGGATCATATGGAAAAATTCAAATTCAAAATTCAAAATATTACACTCACATGTACATAGAAAAAACGATCGTGTGTAAAAAAACGAGCCGGCTGGACTCGGCATAAGAGTCCGTCCGGCTCGTTTTTTTACACACGATCGTTTTTTCTATGTACATGTGAGTGTAATATTTTATATTTTACTTTATTAAAACTAAGTGGTTTTACGCTATGCGAGTGCCTTTTTGAATTTTTCCATATGATCCACGATACCCTCGTTTCCTGACTGGAGGCTTCGTATTGGATACAAGAGCAGTGTGGTGCCTGCGACGGTTCATCCAGAACTTCTGTGCTGTGGCTCTGTTGATCTCACTAACACTGGGATCTAAAACTCTGGTAAGCGGCCCCCCTATTCACTGGTGGAGGATTGTTTGGAATGCTTTTACACACAGGACTTTGTGGGTTTCCTACACCTTAATATCACCTTGGAGGAAGCAACACTATATTATTTTTTGGATAATTTTTTGTCTCAATATATACAATTTTTTGTTGTTTTTGAAAACATTTTTTGTTTTTTTCAGTTTACTCACTTGAACTATTTGATTGGTGTGTGGGTTCATTTTTCCTTTTATTGTATATGATTTACACATTAGGGGTATATCATTTCTGCTAATTTCATTATTGGTTTTGTTTTATAATTCAACTTTTCACTTATAATAATCTTTATTGGTATGATGATAAGGCATTATTCACTTATATAATTTTATCATTTGTAAAAAAAAATTTTCACTAAAAATTGCTTTTTATGATTATTGAAAGTTTTTTGATTAGACTTTAGACATAGATTTTTTGTTTTTAGCGCAGCCCACCCTGTTCACTTATATATATATATATATATACATACATATATATATATATATATATATATATATATATATATACATATATATATATATATATATATATATATATATATATATATATATATATATATATTTTTTTTTCACTATTTAATGTTTTGCCCATAATTCAAAAATTCGAAGTAGTTTTGTGACTACGGCACTTGTTAAACTTATATGTTGCAGAAAGTTGGTCACTTTGTGTGCTGAGGCTTGCCCTTATAATTATATAGATTTAAGCACAAGAGATTTCACAGATTAATCATTGGTCTTCATACTAATTTACAAGACCTTTTCGGTTTGAAATGAACTGTCTGTGACAGGACCATTAAAATCAAAATATATGACCCGTAGTGTTACACAACACTAGCAGGGCACTGAAAATAGTAATCTTAGGATGTTTTTTGTTGTAGCCAGGGAGACAACAGTCTCCACGTGAAGATTACATTATTTTTTTCCTAATATGCCTTGCTATAGCATTGAGCATTGAGATATATACAATAGTTCTAAAGTTTGTAGAAGAAGAGAACCAAGATAATACTGACAGTCAGGATAGTTTATTTCTCACAGTATTTGTTCAAAAACAACCAATACATTTTGGGGGGCCAAGAGGACCCATTCATCAGGGCTTGACAATGCTGGACTAGAAAAAAAATGCTTGGGCCAAAAAAAATGGGAGTATCCTAGAATTATCATTTTAAAAATAGCATTAGATTTGCTCAGGTCATGCCAAATTAGAATACTTGCCTAGGGTTCTAGTGTCACTTTACCTCCTAATCCAGATAGCATTGAGATATAACATTATAGTGCCTATTGTGCCTTTAAATGATTGTTTACTGTACATTAAACTGCATGTCTATCTAAGGGATCTAAGGGTTCCCCATGGGGTTTCTAGCTGCTGTAGAGAGCACCTTTCATACAAGAGAATATAGTGTGTGTGTGTGTGTGTGTGTGTGTGTGTGTGTGTGTATATATATATATATATATATATATATATATATACTTTTTTTTTAATTATGTGTGTGTGTATATGTTGAAAGGCCAGTATGGTGGCCTGTATTTATGGGAGAAGCCCGGAGTAGTAATTGATCAGCCCGTTCAGCTGTGTTCCTTATCAGCCAGTACGGTGGCCGGAATTTATGGGAGGAGCCCGGGGGGGTATTTAATCAGCCCATTCTGCTGTGTTCCTTGTCGGTTCCTGTGTGCAATAGTAGCTACGCCACAGATCTAGGGCCGACTATTCGAGACCGTTCGATAGAAGGAGTGCAGTGTTCGTGAGTTCCGTCTTCATTGAAGTCCTGTCTTCATCCTCGTGTTACAGTCGGTTTTGCCGTCGTGAGCGTTCGTGTATTGTCTGAGGCGCAACAACTCGAAACTTGCCGGTATCGTGCAACGCATCTGGTTCGGCAGTCACGGGTAGGGCTTCGGCTCCCATTTCTCATTTCATGTTATTTCATGTCACTAAACTGTGATCTGTTGAACTCACGAACCACTCACTGAAATATCACCTTCGTATTTTTCCGATATCGTTCACGCATCCGTTACCTCTAAACATTTGTGCTCCTTGCTTCTTGAAGGAAGTCGTGGTCATCCGTTCGTGACACCACATCGAGCATTTAATTTCACAAACCCGCTATACCGACCAAATCACTGGTCTCTACTGAAATGTCCGAATCGTCCGGTTCATTTCGAAATTCCCAATCAGATGTTCTAAATTCTAATTAACCGGCTCATTTTAATCGTTTTAATCATTGCATTTTATTTCATTCTTCTCAAAAGAAGTCGTGGTCACTCGTTCATGACTCCACATCGAGCATTTCATTTTTCAAACCTTCCGCATACCGACCAAATCACGGGTCCCTACGTCCGAATCGTTCGGATCATTTCGAAAATTCCCAAACAGACGTCCTAAATTCTAACTAACCGGGAGTTTCAATCATTTCAATCGTTTCAATCATTTCAATCGTTTCGATCAGTTCAATCGTTTCGATCATTTCTATCATTTCGATCATTTCAATCATTTTCGATCATTTCAATCATTTCATTTCATTTCGGTCACGAGTCGCGCTCCGATTCGAATCTAGTCGCATCTCCGATGCACCGATTCGCTCCGGTGTGCCCCAGTTGTCGGCCTCATTTCAATACATGCTCCAGTGACAGAATCATTCGCAGGTTCAGCCACGGTTTTCGATTCTTGTCTTTGTCATGGCATATCATTTCTGGTCACCTATCACGCCCCGTTACGAATCCAGTCGCATTATATCGATGCACCGATTCGCCTCGGTACGCCCAGTTGTTTGGCCTCATTTCTATACATGCTCCAGAGACGGATTCTTTACCGAATCGGTGGGCCACTCGTTGATTCCGGTCTCTGTCATGGTATGTCACTTATTACGCTCCGATTCGAATCCTGTCGCAGTTATGTGCACCGATTCGTTCCGGTGTGCCCAGCTGCTTCGCCTCATTTCAGTACATGCTCCAGAGACAGGGTTCACCGTTGATTCTTGAGCGCAGCCGTTGATCCCTGTCTTTGTCATGGGTATCATTTCGTTTCACCTATCACGCTCTGACACGAATAGTCACACCTATGTTCTAATTCGTCTTGGCGTGCCCCAGGACTGGCCTCATTTCAGTACATGCTCCAGAGTCCGTTTCGTGCTCAGTCGCAAAGTTACGGCATGGCGATTCGGGCCTCTGTCATGGCGGATTCACTCATTTCACTCATCTCACTGTCACCTCCTGCACCTCGGTTCAAACCCAGGTGTTTTACAAATTTGGGTTCTGGACAGGGGGCCATGCTCATTTGGCCTCATTTCACTAATTGCCTCATTTCAGTACATGCTCCAGAGTCCGGCTCGCTGTCAGTGGCGCCTGTGACACGACCGAGCTGCGCTTCTGCCATGGCAGGTTCTCATCAAAGGCAACATTTCGTTTATGTTTGTTCGTCTCATTTCATTTCATTTCATTTAAAAAAAAAGGGGGGGGGGGGAAAGGAAGAAATAATAATAATAGAAAAAGGAAAAAAAATATATCTAAAAAAAAAAAAAAAAAAAAACATTTCATTGTGTTTGTTTGTCTCATTTCATTTTATTTTATGTCATTTCGTTTTATTTCAAAGCTCACCACTCCCATTAGGAGTCACCATTTGGCCAGTTGTCTATGACAGGTATGGAATCCTCAACTGGTTTGGCCTTTGTGTTTACGGGTCAGTCAAGTCCAGTAGCACCCTCCATGCACTGATTCATCGAGGCATGCCCCAGGTGTCTTGACCTCATTTCGTTCTGTGCTCCGCAGTTCCAACTCATCATTAATCATAAACATACCAATTCTTGTCTACATCACGGCAAACATTTCATTTATTTAATTCCACATATTCATCGCTTACCAACTCAAATCCCTCAAACCAGCAACGCATTAATCCGCACCCGTCTTTTCAGCCTTATGGGTATAACTCAACAATTCATATCGGATTCATTGTCATCTACTCCACGATCGTTTGGGTCGGATTATCACATAACCAATTCATAGGATTCATTTCACACATACATCCGGTTCATATCGGATTCATTTCGCACGCGTCCAAGTACAACTCTGTGCAAGCTTGTTGCTAGCACGCATCCAATCACAATCATCCTGCAGTCACCACAAGCACATCTAGGCATAACTCCCTGCAATCGTGGCAGACTCACATCCAAGCATAAACTTCTTGCAATCGTTGCAAACACGCATCCAAGCATAGACTTCTTGCAATAGTTGCTAGCACACATCCTAGCATAAACTTTGCAGTTGTCACTAGCAAGCCCCAGGCACAAACGTAGTACTATCCTTGCTGGCAGGCAGTTCTGGCTGGCTCAGTGCATTGCTGGGTAAGGCCTGGATATCTTCCTAACGTACGTAGTATAACGGGGTGCTATATTGTAGGTAGGTTGATCCAGGGAGAAATCTGATTGCCGCTCGAGGGGTCAGGAAGGAATTTTTTCCCCTGCTGTAGCTAATTAGAGCATGCTCTGCGGGGGTTTTTTGCCTTCCTCTGGATCAGCTGTGGGGATAGCATTGGGTGTGTCTGGTTGTGCAATGTTGTTAGTCTAAATTGTTGATTTTGTCGTGGGCTGGGTGGACTTTGTCTTTTCAACCTAGCTAACTACGCATCCTAGCATAACTTCTTGCAATCGTAGCAAGCATGCATCTTGGCATAACTTATTTAGCCTTTTCAGGTCATACTGCTCACAGCCCTGTGTCCGGATGTCTGCGACACCACCGAGTCCAGCCACCACAAACACATCTCCAGTGACGTTAACTCCCTTGCTATCATTGTGTGCACACATTTAAGCGCAACACTTGCTATCACGGCTAGGCGTGCAACTTAGCATAACTTGTGATCGTTGCAAGCATTTTGTTGGCACTCAGCCACACATCATTTTCAGCGGTACTCATTTGGCCACTTAGCCCCAGTGACTACGCCACTCGCCATTCCTGACGCTCATTCCTCCCGTTGGGCAGTTGAGTTCAGCTTCCGTCCTACACCAGAGGTCGAGTTGCCACACGCAGCTGGCTTCTTCTCGTAATACGGTCAGGCTATATCTAGCCAGCACCCGACATTTCTATCCTTACAGGACCCCGGTGAGCCGTCTGTTGATGGCCCATACAGTAAGATCCCCTCTAACGGGTATCCAGAAACATCTGCCCGTAGCCAACGCTAGACGCTTGCCCATCACAACTGCCATCTTTAGGGACATGTAGAACATCCTCGCACGCCAGTTTCCCCCTTGACAAGCTGACCCTATCAGGTCAGTTTTTCAAACACTTCACCCACACACAGGGGTATACCTAGAAGCAGCTTCAGTCTGTTTCGGGTATGCTCAGTTCTGCGATATGGTCATTCCCCAGGGTTGGTCTTTATGTCATGCATCCTCGTCTTCCCCTCCCAGATTCAGGGCCCCTGTCAGACCCTTAATCTGGATGCCACGGATCTTTCAATATCAGAGGTTCCGTACTACGTAGATCGGTATATCATGTTTATACCGTCTATCTCGCCCCTATCACCCCAGCTAGGGACAGATGTAGCGACCATCACAGGCTTCGTTGCAATTTTTGGCCACCATCAGGCAACCAGCAGAGATTATTGCAAAGATAGGTCTAAATCCCTAGCAGTCATGTCCTGCCTGGGTAGGCTGGTACAGCTGTCGTTATAATTCAGTTTAAAGTTGACTATACATTGTTCCTGGCCTAGAGCAATCTCGTAGCAGATGCGCTGTCGTATTTGACTGGAGCCGATCCAGTGTCAGCCATTGTCCTTGGTCGGTCTCACCTAAACCCCGGTTTAGTACAATATCTACAAACAGCGACCAAACTCGTAAACGTCTCACTTTTTTCGCAACATGCTCAAACTACCAGACGGCCTGGAGGGCCTTCAGAAATTCCGGACACACCACTCCTATGAAACCTCCAACATCAGGCAGTTACTGGCCTTTCCCTCATACTGTCATACTCAGCTGCCTATCCCATAACACTGTTCGGCTATACCTAGCCAGCAGGCAACATTTCTTGTCCTTGCCGGACCCCGCAAACCTTCTTTATTCATGTCCCACGCTAGTTGAACCGTGCTTCGTGAAGTCCAGGAAATCCAACCGATGGTCGGTGACAAATGCTTACCCGAACGGGTGACATCCTTAAGGGTATTCCGACCACCCTGACTATCCCCTCGTTTGTTCTCTCCCCTAGCATGGTCCTACAAGCAGCCAGGTGTTGGCCTACTACAGGTTCCTGTGACCTGGAAAGTTCACCTGCGGTAATCCAGCAGGCCGAGAGCTATGTAGACGCTACTTAGCCTGATACAAAGATCACTTCGTACTTCCCCTAGCGGTTTCAAAGAGCAGCAAGTAAGCTCCAGCTTAGACATCCACTTTTACAGAATCGATAACAGCGGGTCCCCAGACAATGTCATTGCATAGCTAGGCAGGTAGGAGTCTGCCTGCTTCACCCAGTACAGCCACAATCCTCAGGTGGAAATAGCTCAGGCATCTGTTAAACTCACTCAGTGATCAAACTCAATCGATAAAGAGCAATTCCCTACCAGAATGTTTTTGCCCCCTTATTTTGGTATACCGTACGTTAGACCAGGGCACACCCTCAGGTCTATTTCAAGTGGTAAGTTTATGTTAACCCTGTTTGTCATCGTTATACGTATCGGACATAGGGCTCTGAACCATAAGTTGAAAGGCCAGTATGGTGGCCTGTATTTATGGGAGGAGCCCGGAGGAGTAATTGATCAGCCCGTTCAGCTGTGTTCCTTATCAGCCAGTACGGTGGCCGGAATTTATGGGAGGAGCCCGGAGGGGTATTTAATCAGCCCATTCTGCTGTGTTCCTTGTCGGTTCCTGTGTGCAATACCCACCCTCCCATCCCCTTTTTAGGGCATTTCTCAAGGCATCATACTCCTCACAGAGTACTCATTTCACTTAATTTCATGTTCATTTCATTTAATCTTCATTTCTTATCTAGGGTATGCCCCCTTATTTTGGTATACCGTACGTTAGACCAGGGCCAGTTTATGTTAACCCTGTTTGTCATCGTTATACGTATCGGACATAGGGCTCTGAACCATAAATATATATATATATATATATAAAATAATGTACAGTATAGACGAGAGTGAGAACAAAACAGATAGACACAGAGACATTGTCTAGTTATGTTAGTGAAATTCATAATATGCTTGACCAGAGGGACTTTTTCAATCAGACTGATTATTGCTGATTCATAATATTTTAAGCGTTACAGCCATTGTTCAGAGTGAGATTGCTGTGCTGAAAAATGCAGAGGATGTCTACTCTGAAATAAAGTATTAATAAGATGAAATACATAGACAGGAGTTTGAAGGTTACCTGGTAATAAAAAATAAATTGAATTTAAAAGGGTGTATTCTTTTCTGCTTTATCATTCAACAGCTACAGATATGGCTTGCATTGCAATATTCAGTTCCCTCTGATTAGCATTGACTTTAATGCTGTTTATCAAACCCTTTGTCACCAGCATCCACCTTAATGCTGAATGAACAATTAACAATTTTGAGAACTTTGCAGCTACAAGCCATGTTTTAGGTTTCATTGTGAAATTTCTGAATTCTAAGCCCTTGTACACACGGTCGGACATTCCAACAGAAAATGGCAGATCGGACCGTGTTGTCGGATAATCCAACTGTGTGTGGGCTCCATCGGACTGTTTCCGTCAGAATAAGTTTTAGAGCTGGGCTATAAAACTTTCCGACAACATGATCCGATCGGACTTTGTGCGATTGTGTGTAGAGAATTCCGATCGGACAAAGTGCCACGCATGCTCAGATCAAGTTCCTAGACCAAAGCTATTGGCTACTAGCCTGAACGTAGTCCCATCGTAACGAAATAACGTCGTCACGTTACGTACGATCGGATTTTCCGACAACTTTGTCCGACCGTGTGTATGCAACACAATCCGACGGATTTTGTTGTCGGAATGTCCGACTGTGTGTACAAGGGCTAAGAGCTAACCATCCACTTACCACATTACTTTATCCTTGCAACCTTTGTATCTCTTTCTACTTGTAATAAAAAACACTCAATAACCGAGGTGGGGTAAAATGGCCGAAACAACCTTTTATTAACAACAACTTTAATTACCAACATAATACTTAACTGCTCAAAAAACAGATATACCCATACCATTTATTGTGTCAGAGGCACCAGCTAGCTGAGTTGCCACTCGACGCAAACCTATTGACTTTGGGTCTAAGACCCAGCTGACCTCTGCCACCCAGGGTTCTTAATGTTACCGCTATCACTCCGCAGTGAACCATTCCCACTCGAGGATACCAAACCCTAAGATGGTTCCCTCCCCAACGTTTACGCAGTGAGCCGAATTATACCGCTATCAAGGACCCAAAAAACGCCACAGCACCACAGGTGTAATGCCTTACACCTAGACGCCCCACCACACATGAAAGGCCCTCTGCACCCCATCCTCCAACCCCAGAAACCAAAGGTTAGTGCCCACCACGTTGAGATGAACTCTGTCACCCCTAAGAAATTGCCACGTGTCAGACTCAAGTTCCAAATGCCTGATGACTAGGCCCCCATTCCTAACGAACCTCCCCACCTCCTTATTGGCTTTCACTCGGGCCTTGTTAATCTTGTCAACTGATCTAGCCTCCCACCATGTTGTTCTGGCCACAATATCCAACCAAAGTATGATGGTGCTCGGGAAATTATGACACAGCCTTAGAAAATCAAATTGAATATCTCAAATAAGTTCCCTAGAGGACATGATGCCTAAATCATTGCCTCCTGCATGTATAATAAGTATGTCTGGGGCCCTATCCAGTCTGGCAAAATGACCTCCAGAACCACCCGACTCAACAGCATGCCCTGAACACCAATCCAGCTAACACTTCCTAACTCTCAGGAAGGCCCAGCTGCCTGGTCTCCGGCTTAACTTCCACCCGTCTGGTGCCCCAGTACACATAAGAATGCCCCAGGATCCATACAAGGCATCTCCGACCTGTAAGGAAACAAAAAGAACCACAGTTCCACCCACCAGCCTGCCACAATTGGCTAAATAACATCAACAAAAAGACGTAGGGTGGAAAAAAAAAGTAAAGGTGCAATACGAAAACCTCCCCATGATCTACAACACTCAGGAAATTCCGAATGCGATCATCCACAACCACTGCGGACAAGGCATCCCATGCTCTGCCTCTAGTGCCAACACGTGAAACTCGTCCCACTGCAAATGAGATAATGCATCAGTAATCTTGTTACATACCCCAGGAATGTGAACAGCGTAAATAAAAGCTTACAGTCATAGACCGAGCAGTACTAAATGGCGTAACAGGCGCACCACTGGCAGCGATGAAGCCTAGATGTTATTGATAGCCGTCGCCACCCCCATATTGTCACAATGGAAGCACACCTTCTTATCCCCTCAGATTTCCACTGCTAGCACAATCAGAAACGATTCCAACAGCACCAGATTTTTTAACCAGCCCTCTGCACTACATTCCACTGGCCACCATCCCACACTCCATTGACTCTAAAAGATAGCCCCATACCCTACCTATCTCACTGCATCCGTTAACAGGGCCAAGTCAGTGTTGCTGACAGGATCAGCCATCCACAGGGATCTGCCATTGTAAGACTCCAAAAATGTATCCCAAATCCTAAGGTCGGCCCCTAGATCATTAGTCAAACGAATATAGTACCCAAAGGAGTACTCCTACAGGCAAAATTAAATTTCCCCAGCAAGGACTTTAACTCCCTCAACTGTACCTTGCGCTTGCAAGCCATGCCGCCCACTTTTCGCAGGGCCCCCAGTTTGTCCTCAGGCAAACGGCACTCCATGGACACCGAATTGATTGTTATGCCCAGAAAAACAAGCTCAGTCGCCGGTCCCACCATTTTGTCTAGGCCAAAGGGATGTGGAAATGGTCCGCTATATGTTGTAATTTCCCCAGAAAAACCGCACAAGCGTTGGACGCAAGCAGACCGATGCACAGGAAATCATCCAGATAGTGAATGATGGAATTCAGCCCGAGCACATCCTGCACCACCCATTCGACAAAGGAATTAAAGGCCTCGAACAGGGGGGCGTGGCTTTCGGGCTCATGTGGATGGTTGCTTGACTCCACAGCCCCGCAGTTTAACCAGCCAGAGCAACTGTAATAGCAGATCCAGAGAAGGGAAAACCACTACACCATCTGCCCGAACTCCCCAGCACACCGGACAGCCATGCTGAAGAGAAGAAAAACGTCTGAACTACCCAGGAAACTGACAGACTATTATTATTATCAGACCTGGCAAGCGGCCAAGATGGCAGTGGCTGAGGAATGACAGCGCGGCTCTCCTCATCACATCCCACTCAGAGCCTCACGCTGAATCCGGAGCTCCACTGATCCTCTGACATACAGGGTGAGTGCTCTCCCAACTCACTCACAACCTCCAGTCCTGCCAAAACTAGGCTCAAAACTGATGAGCCACAGCAAACACAGCCTGTCACGGCTCCCTGCCTGTTTACTCTCCACCACCACAGCAACCATCAGTGCTGGATGCCTTCCCTGCCTCATATCAGCTACTATCTGAGAACACCACGAAGAGCATGCTGCTCTCACTGAGACAAACATTATATACTAATAGTCTCCTCACTATCAACTGTTAATCAACATAATCAAGCCATAACACAAATAGATGCTAAAATGGGAGATTTATTCTCTTCTCACAATGAGCTAGTTGATGGCTTTGCAGATCATGAAGATGAACTTCAAATAATTCATCTGAAGCTCACAGACTTGGAAGACCAATCCAGACAAAATAATATTAAATTCTGTAATATTTCAGAGTCGATCCAACAATCGGATCTAGTACAATGTTTACAATCCCTGATGCGTGCCCTTTTTCCTGACCTTACTACCCGTGACATGGAAATTGACAGGGCACATAGGCTCCCTAAGCCTCCTCACCTTCCTACCTCCACACCCAGAGAGGTTTTGGTTGCAACCACTTTTTCAATGTAAAAGAAAGTCATGAACGCCGCTAAATGAGCAACGAGACTCCCAGAGCCTTTCACCAATATTGCTCTGTATGCTGATTTATCCAAAGCAACAATGGAAAATAGTAGACAGCTGGCAACTGTAACCAAAGCACTTCATAATCACAAGATCCCATGTAAATGAGGGTTTCCCCACTAAACTACTCATTACCCATCAAAACAAAACTCACACAGTGTGTACCCTCTCTATGGGTCTTACACTCCTGAGAAACTGGCACATCATCCCAGAGGAAAGGCCATGCCCTTCTGCTCACCTTCCAATACTATCCAAATATGGAATCACCGGCTGGTTTCAAACTGCCATACTCTCACTTTATTCAAATCGCTCAGCTAGAGTGCCAAGGGACGGAACTCTGTCAAAACCATTTGCGATTTCTAGTGCCCACTCTCCTCTCTCTCATTTCTGCTCTACTTATGGAACCTCTAGCAGCAAGGATTAGAGGGGACAAGTGCATTTCAGGCATCATGCACAATGACACAGAACACAAAATAAGCCTCTTTGCCGATGATGTCATACTCTTGATCACAAACTCAGCCCACTCTATGCCAGCAATCCAAGACATCATTGCTCAATTTAGCTCTGCCTCCTTCTATAAAATTAACTCCTCTAAGTGCCTAATCCTCCCGTTTAATCTCACACGCGGTCAACAATCCCTCCTGGAAGAGATTCCCCCCTATTCTTGGACAAAACAATCCATCCCATATTTAGGGATAAAATTAGCCCCCTCACTACCTCAACTCCTATGAGCTAAACTACTGTGCCTTCCAAAAATGTATTCCACAACTTTTAAACCAACTGCGCACAATGGGCCTTTCTAAGTTAGGAAAGATTCCCTACTTTAAAATGCTTATCCTCCCCAATCTACTCTACCTATTTCGCACAGTAATTCTACCTATACCCCACTCCTTCACATCCATACAAAAACAACTCTTCAGATATATATGGGAAACCAAACCACCCAGATGCGCTCACTACATCCTAACCAGAAATCACAAAAATGTAGGGGTAAGCTTTCCCCACATACAGGTGGCACCCAAACACCAATACACCTGGTCGATCATGGAGAAACCAAATACCCTGCGCGAGGTACTCCTTCTCAAAGCAGTAGGCTCTCTACCTAACACAAAGACCGGGAGCAGGTGAAACCTCCAAATTTGCCTTGGCCAACAATGAACCACGGCCATACTGCCACGTCAAACAAAGTATAGTGGGTATACTATACTACTAAGTATAGTGAGAAGTATATGTGACCACACAGGCCTGCGGGTCAATACCATCGTTGACCGAGCCTCCTCTTGGGTGGGGCAGATGGTTTATTAAATGGTACTTGCCTGGCTCTTCAGGGGAGACACTACCAGGCCCAGAAGTGGAGGAGAGGAAAAAGGTCCGCTCATCCTACCCAGGGAATCTTCCTTTGCAAGTTTCTCCAACACCACTTCTGGGAACTGGATTGCTGACTGTAAATTAGTGGACAAGGGGGGCACCCCTGCCAGTGCACATGGAATATGAAAACCCTCCTTAAAACCCTCCCCAGGAGCCTTGCCGATTCTTGGTACCTACTTAGGAAAGGAGCAATCTTTTCCACCCTCATCGGAGTCCTCCATTTTTCTGGACGTATCACCCCTTTGGCCTTTTCCGGATTTGAAGCAGCACACAAGAGAATGGCCACCTCCACACCCGGAACACTTGTGCTTAAAGCGACAGGTCCCACCGAAGAAGCAGGAACTGTCATTAAACTCCCAACAAATCCCCTTTTTCCACAAGGCCGACGTACCTGAGGTGGAGGTGCCGCCAGCCCCTCCTGGGAAAAAAACGATACCTAAGCTTTTCTTCATTTTCCTTCTTGCTATCATCCAGTTTAACCCGGTCCAGGTTAAATTTTTCCAGGTACTCCCCCTTCCACCCACCTATGTTAACCCTCTCCTTGCTGTATACCCTTATCACCCTGTCATGACTGCATTCCTGCTCAGCCCTGGTTCTTTATTTCTAGAGCTGGAGAACAGCACCTATGATAATAAAAATTTGTGTATGTAGCAGAGTAGACAAACCCATTTAAAAAGTAGTAGTGTCACAAGAAGGTTGGTCCTAACCACAGAGGAGCCTCACATAGGAGAAATGAGCATGACGATAATGAGTTCAATTTGCATGGTAAAGGTTAAAGAGTGTTAGTGTATAAGGGTTTAAAGTTGCAGGGAGGGGTTGGTAGTGTATAGAATGGTCTTATGGTAAGTAAGTCTTGAGTCTCTGCACTAGGGTGGGGCCGAATGACCCCCACTGTCCAATCACAGAAGAAGCGGGTCACCGGGAGCAGGTGTGCGCATCCCAGACCCGATAGTTTCAGATCACGTACCAAGTACGTGATCTGGCACAGATCGGCCACCCTGCTGCAATATATGTGAGTGGGGAGATCGCTGAATATTAAGGAGCACATTATTATATAAGAGTGGTCTCATTTAGTGAGCTCTTTGCAATGAACTGTTTTTTCACAAATACAAAACCCCAAAAACAGAAGATGGAGTACCTCACACATACAATTTTAACTGCTTCCTTCTGCAAAACTTCAAAAAAAAAAGTTTGCTTTTACATAACCTTTAGATACAGGTCCACTATAATAGAGTACTAGTATAGAAAGTTGATATTGGTGAATTATAAATTCAGAATGGCAATGGATTCTTGCAAAATAAAATGAATATAAAAGTATGAATGTGCCAGGAAGATGAGTAGGTATCATATTTCTTTTTAATAGAAAAAAGAAAATGCAATATAATATGAATATTCTGCTCGCCATTCTGTTCAGTAGCTGAATGGTCAGCGATGTGCCTGGAATCCAGCTCGGAATATAGATTGTAACATAATGAAAAACACTGCTCTGCAATTAAGGCAAAGCATTCCACATAACGAACTGTAACTGAACTTTAATTACTTCTTTAGTGTTATTCCTCCCTAGGTGGAAATCTTCTTGTGGGGCATAACAAAGGTCTCACTAAGCAATGCAATCTCACATATTCCCCTGAAACTAATTAGAACAAATTTAATTCTAGTCTGAGAATCTGGAGGCTCGGAATGGAGAAAGGGGAACCTCTTGGACTATAGGGACAACATGTATCCAGGCTAGGGAGGAAACAAGTGCAAATATACAGCGTTATCATCTGTTGTACAGCTTTATAGATAGGATTATTATTTTTTTCAAAAAACAATTTCAATTAAAGCGGTATTAAACCCAAAAACAAAAAAATAATATATTGCAGCCTATCAGTTCTTAAATGTGGTGGCTGTAGTAGTTTTCTATTTTTAAATTTTTTTTTATCTTTTTTGTTTCTTTATTCTTACCTGATGATCTGGTCAATACCTTTTGTGTCTTAGGTTGTAAACAGATTGTAGCACTGACCCCTGAAGGAGCGGCTGGTTTTATTGGGCTTACCGTTACCTTCCTGACCTCGTGTGCGTCTAGGGATTTCCCGAGGTAAATGGCCCAAAGAATTGCAGGAACTGACACTGGATCCACTTTTGGGATTTTTATTTAACAACAAGTAGACAAAATAGTCTCTCAAAGGAGGGTAGAAGGTTGGGTAAGAAGTTCAGGTACTCTTGGAACTGCAAAAGATAGGAAGTCTCTCACTATAGTATTTCAGAGAATTACCACTCACAACTGGATTCTCATAGCTACCGGATAGACCTCCTCTCACTAGGCCTAGCAGCTGATAGAGTGTTTAAATGAAGCAAAGTCTCTGCCACAGACTTGGATGTAGAACACGTGTGAATAAAGTCTCTGCCACAGATTTGAATGTAGAACACTTGAATAGAGGTCGACCGATATAGGTTTTTCTATGGCCGATGCCGATGCCGATATTTAGAAATCATGGAGGCCGATAGCCGATATATGATGCCGATTTTTTTGGGCCGATATGTTAGGCCGATTTTATTTTATTTATTTATTTTTAATCCCCCTTGATCTAACACACCTTTCCCACTGGGGCGTTTTTTAAGGTGCTTTTGGGCTAAAAATAGCGCCTGTAAAGTGCCTGCAAAATGGCTCCCCTGCAGTCTGCGTGAAAGATAGAGTGCTTTCACACTGAGGCGATGCGCTGGCAGGATCTTAAAAAAAAAAGTCCTGCAAGCAGCACGTTTGGAGTGGTGTATACCGCTCCTCCACCACTCCTGCCCATTGATATGAATGGGCACCACTGCCGAAGCGCATGCAATGCGATTTGGCAGCGGTGCTTCATGGGCGCATTTAACCTCTTCCTTGGCCGCTAGCTGGGTTATATGTGCCCCACTAGCAGCCAAATAGCACTGCTAAAATGATGGTAAAGAGCCGCTAAAACTTGCGTTTTACCATCAACGTCTGCCCACTCCAGTGTGAAAGCAGTCTTCATAAGTGATACAGAAAATTTCTTACACTTAAAGCGAAGGTCCACCCTAAAATGGACCTTCCGCTCATCGGAACCCTCCCCCCCTCCGGCGCCACAATTGGCATTTTTCAGGGGGGAGGGGGGTGCAGTTACCTGGATAATCCAGGTAACTGCACCCACTTCCGGGCTAGCTCTCTGCGGAAAGGGGCGTACATTACGCCCCTTTCCGCAAGTGCCCGCCCCCTTCCGCAAGTGCCCCGCTGCCTGCTGGGAAACACACAGATCCCAGAGGCAGCGGGGACCGTCCTCATTGCGCAGCGCGGCTCACGCATGCGCAGTAGGGAACCGGGAAATTAAGCCGAAAGGCTCCATTTCCTGATTCCCATACCCAAGATGGCGGCAGCGGCAGCACTCGAGTGTCGATCTAGAGATCGGCTTCGGGTGCCGACATCGCGGGCGCGCTGGACAGGTAAGTGTCATTATTTTAAAAGTCAGCAGCTGCAGTATTTGTAGCTGCTGGCTTTAAAAAAAAAAAAAAAAAAAAAACACGCGGAGTCCCGGCGGACTCCCGCTTTAAACATTTATTAAACAAAACAAACCTCCAATCAGTTTACTTGTATGTATGATCTAGATTAAAAAAAAACAAAAAACCTATATATTAAATAAAAACAGGTAGTCAAAACTTTTGGACAAAAAAAAAAAAAAAAAAATGGGCTAACTTTACTGTTTTTATTTTATTTTTTAAATGGTGTATTTTTTTCCCAAAAAAATGCATTTGAAAGACCTCTGTGCAAATGCCGTGTGACATAAAATATTGCAACAACCGCTATTTTATTCCCTAGGATCTCTGCTAAAAAAATATATATATTTTTGGGGGGGTCTAAGTGATTTTCTGGCAGAAAATACAGGATTTTTACTTGTAAGCAACAAGTGTCAGAAAAGATTTAGTCTTTAAATGGTTAAACTGAGAACTTCTACACAGAGATGACTTAGTCATTCAGAAGTGTAAACATTGTATCATTTAGTTCTTTTCTTGGCAGTCTGCCCAGAGTGGAGGAAAGGGTTGCTATGACGACTCAGGCAACTCACACTGACTTCTTACAGAACTCATTTCAAAGTCCCGCTGTAGAATCGGCTTTTTATTAACACAATCGGCCGATGCCGATTATTAAAAAAACGGCAAATATCGGCCGATATATCGGCCGGCCGATATATCGGTCGACCTCTACACTTGAACAAAGTCTCTGCCACAGACTTGAATGTAGAATACTTGTGAATAAAGTCTCTGCCACAGACTTGGATGTAGAATACTTGTGAATAAAGTCTCTGCCACAGACTTGGATGTAGAACACTTGTGAATAAAGTCTCTGCTACAGACTTGTATGTAACTAAGGGACTTAGATAAATTTAGAGAGCTATCATACGGTACCAGTATCTTGCAGCCGGTCCAGTGATACCGTATGAGTGTAGATTCACTTGGTGTCCTTCAACTGAGCCTCCATGCTCTTTCTGAGAAGCCAGCCTTATGCGTGGCCTTCTCCTGAAGAGTCCTCCCCCGGTTGCTTCTCCAGTTTTTGGCCCTGTCCACAGATGAGATGACCACCTTTGAATCCTCCTCCCAGTTACTTTGCCTTGGGCTAGCCAGCCCCAAGACTTAAAATTGGATGGATCCCCACCCCAGGCCATGAGAGCCATGGGGGCTGGTCAGGAGGATCAGGACCAAGCAGACAGAAAGATCTTCTGGACCGAAACGCAGAACCACGTGATGTCAGTGCCTTAAGTATCCTCTCCCAGAATGCACAGCAAGATGACTCTCCCACTGGGCTGGTTCCAAGAAAGAATGGCACTCAATACGCCTAGCTAAACTGTGTTCTCACCCTGGTCAGTGGTGACAGCGACACCTGTGGCCAAGCAGAACCCAGTGCAATCCAGCTAGACTGGTACTGAAACCATAATTTAGTATAATTAACCCTAAATCTCAACTATGGCTTTAGGAATTTTAAATAGAAAAAAAACACATAGCGCGTGCTCTTCAGGAGCCGGCGCTACAAGATGATCATGCTTTTGCCCCATAGGAATGCATTGCTGTCCGTTTTCTTCCGTCAGCTTACAGTTGAAAAATTGACTCATGGAATGTTTATGTGAAAGGGGCCTTAGGGCAGTGATGGAAAACCTTGTCACCCCAGATGTTTTGGAACTAAATTTTTCATGATGTTCATGTACTCTGCTGTCTAGTTGAGCATCATGGGAAATGTAGTTCTAAAACATTTGGGGTGCCAATGTTCTCCTTCACTGCCTTTAGGGTGTCAACACTATGGATGAAGGAGCAACAGAAGCACCTTTGAACAGCAGAATTTTTATTCTGCGGGGAAGGTAGTGTTAGGTGCATTAGCAGATTTGCATGGACGTAAAGCAGAGTTCCACTCATTTTTCAGTTTATTAAAAGTCAGAAGCTATAAAAAGTGTAGACACACACTCACCTGTCCCATGATCCAGCGATGCAGCCCCCTGAAGATTTGGTTCCCTCCCCGCCTCTCCTCTCCCCTGGCATCACTTGTGTGGGCACCCGGCTGTGACAGCTTGCTGCTTCACAGCCGGGTGCGCACTGCGCATGTGCAAGTCACGCTGCACTGTCCTGAATGGCCGAGCAATATTCTGGGACCTGTGATGTGTCCCAGAAGATTGGGAGGAGGAGAGGAGGAGTCGCCTAGAGGGCATGGGTGAAAGTGGGAGCTGGGTAACTGTCAAAACTAGGTACCCCCCCCAAATGTGGCATGTCAGGGGGTTATGACTCCTTAAAGCGGAAGTTTCACTTTTGGGTGGAACTCTGCTTTAAAATGGTTGTAAACCTTAGTCATGAAATCTGAGCAAAGCACATGCATCTGTAGTGTTTATTTGGCTCTCTTCAAAGCTCGAAGTGTTATTTCTCTCTGGTGCTCCTTTCCTCTGCTATCGGCATGAGTCACTTCTGAGAAGTTTTCCTGTCATGAGATAAAATTTGTGTCAGGAAGGAGAGCTCAGCATGCAGCTTGTCTATTAACAACACATTTCTTCTGCTGTGTGAAGGGGGTGTGTTTCTTTCCTCCAATCAGCTATCACATACTGTACCTGCAACTCTCCCCCTCCTCTGTGCTCTTCACAGATGTAGAAGAATTTTAACACTTTTCTTTTTTGAAGGGGTGTAGGGAAGAGAGTCTACAGATAAACAAGTAAAACCTATGTTGAAGAATTTGTTTTATCTCTCTGTATCACTATCACCTGAGGCTGTTCACTTTACTGGGTATATGTGAGGGTTTACAACCACTTTAACTGATGTCCAGCTTAAAATTTGTTAGCAGTTACGGAAACGTTGTTTCCTTTTAGGATACGTTTTTTTTAAATAAATTAATAAAATTTGACCATTGTAAACACCCCTGTCAGTGTTATGTGGTTAGTCTCAACAATCTAAGTGCCATTTTTGCTGGACAGCTTAGTCTTTTATATTAAGTTGTAAATATAACAGCCTTACTGTGCGGATTACCGGATGAAAATAAAGGCGAAAAAACTGACAAATAAAGAAAACTAAAGTGGCCAGCTAAGAGTTGGTAAGCTGCAATAGTATAATTTTCTTTCTTTGGGGTTTAATACTGCTTGAAGATTAGACCTGGCAGCAGCAAAGTCACAAATCTGGGACTAGATGGGCCTTTGATAACAGTCTTTTTTAATATAACTATGTTAAAAGTACCAGAGTGATGTCAATTTTATCAGTATTTATTTTAATCCTTTCACGTCCAGAGGTAATTGAGGTCTAGAAGTGCTGGTTAACTTGCCTATAACTTCATGAAAAAAATCTAAAAGTATTCTTTTTAAATACTGTAATTTTATCTGACAATTATTGTGTTATAACTTTCACTGCCAGGCCCATACTTCCATTTTTCACCTTAGGTAGCTGGACTAATTTTGCTATTTTATACCTGTTTTACTTGTTTTCACTTACAGTTCTTAACGTTAGTAAAAGAACCCCCTAACTATATAGTTTCTGAAAGCACAGGGCCCGTAGAATAACAAAATGTTGCTTTTGATATTTTAAATCCCATACACTGTAGTTGCAAAAGGGTTATCACGCTAAAGAAAAAAAATACATTTTGTTATTTTGTGTTTGCACACACACGCAGAATAACTTGCAAAATTTTAAATCTAAAAGATAAATCTGTATTGAGTCAATAACCATTTATAAACTTTAAATTGTGACTTTTGCGTGAAAAAGGTGAAAATGAAAGGCATGCAAAACTGTTGAATACAGTTTAACCAGGTAAAGACCACCCACCGCATATGTACTGCGGCAGGGCGGCTCTATTGCATGAAACATCATACCTATAGCAGCTTCCCCCTTTTGAACAATACCAAGCCACAAGGTCCTCTTTCCCACAAACCTGGCCAGTGGTTGTGGTGGTCTGCAGGCAGGGGGGGCTTAATGGAATATGGCCACTCCTATGTGAATGAGTAAGGAGTAAGCCTACTCATTCACCAAATAAAAGTGTAGTGTCAAAAACTGCCTGTGATCATGATGTTCGCTGCCACCGTTGACCCAAAAAAAAAAAAAGCCGTTGAAGATTCCCACTATCTGACAGCTCCATGGCTCCTCTGGCTCCCACTACTAAGTAAACTAAGAGGCAGTGCCACCTGGTGATGTCACCGGGTGACACTGCCCCCGTGATATCACTGACCGGCACAGTCTTTGATAACTATCATAGGTAGCAATTAATTTTTTGAGGGTGCCCTCTAGTTGAAGTACCCCATGAAAAGATTGCGAAAGGAAAGACATGCAATCAACAGTTTTAGACCATAAGTAACTGACAGCAATTCTTTATCAGCCTTACAATTCTGTTTGAACCTTCCAAGTTGGTTTAACCAAGAGTTTACCTTGTCTGCTTAGTTCATGACTTGAAAATAATTCTGGTTCTTGCTGCGTTTCTTCTTTCATGGAAAATGTAATTGTAGCACTGCCCCCATAGGGATAGCTGTGTGTAGACTTCCCTGGGGTTTTTCCCTTATCCTGCCACCAATAAAGAGTTTTCACACAACCACCCACACTCTCATCTGCTCGTTTCCTATAATCAATCCAGGGGTTTATTTTTTTTGGTATTTTATTGTTGGAATTTGGTTAGGAGAAAATAATAGTGGTGTACTCCAACTGGAACTAATTACAGATGAGGACAACTCTCACTCAGCCTCACTAGGTTAAATGTGGTAACAGGCTTGCTGTTATACCATACTGCACCAGTATGGGAAGAATAAGCCCTTGTACACACGGTCGGAGATTCCGACGGAATGTGTCCGATCGGAGCGTTTTGTCGGATATTCCGACTGTGTGTGGTCTGCATCGGACTGTTTCCGTCGGAATATCCATCGGACCAAATTTTCCAACTTGCCGGAAATATTTTCCAACAAAATGCTCCGATCGGACATACTCCGATCATGTGTAGAGAATTCCGATCGGACAAAGTGCCACGCATGCTCAGATCAAATTCCTACATCAAAGCTATTGGCTACTAGCCTGAACGTAGTCCCATCGTAGCGAAATTACATCATCACGTTCTGAAAGATCGTATTTTCCGACAACTTTGTCCGACCGTGTGTATACAGTTTCGGACAAGATCCGTCAGACAAAATCCGACGGATTTGGTTGTCGGAATCTCCGACCATGTGTACAAGGGCTTAGTCCTTTGCTTGCTTTGGCAGCAGACTTACTGAAACCATTTCTCTTCAGGACACTCACTAGTATCCCCTTTCACTGACACCCATCCTCTGACTGTACTAGCTAAAGGGATCGCCCTCACACAACAGGCCCCAGGACACAGATCTGTACTCACTGTAGGCCAAAACAGATCCTTTCTAGCATGTCTCCCTTCCGGTCAGCTCAACAGGACACATGGTGTGCAGCTATTCGCAGATTCAGGCCCTTCGTTCAACTACCCAAGGCTGCATGACAACTTCTACAGAAGAGGGGCAGCTGCCCCCTCCCTCCGGGACCCCGTTCTCCAGCCGAAGACCCTGAGCACATGTGTCCTTGGCATTTATACACTCAGCCAACATGCACTTAAAGGCACTTTCCTCTGTCAATAGCCAGGGCTGCAACAATGCATGTGCCCTCATTTGTCAGGTTTCCTCCCACTGTCCAATATGCCCCACTATTGGACCAGTGTGAAACATTCAGACAACATGAGCGGCACCTGAACACAACAAGCAGACCCTATTAGGCAGAGAGCATCTAAATTTACCTGACAATCTTCATGGTAAGCAGAAAGACCCCAAAACTATACTCTCTTCTTGAACATACCTAGGAGGGTGCTACATCATGTTTTGCTGAGACATTGTCTTGACAAAGAAAGAGTTAACTGGCAGTCTCTGAGAAGTGCATCAATTGCTTATCTCTGAGTCTGGAGGCTATTCATGAAGCACAGGCTGCTTTCTATCTCACTAGTTAGAGAAGGTATTTTAAACATGGCATGTAGGAATGCAGGCAGCTTCTACTGTATAGATGTATAATGCACAAACTCACTTGTATAACACTATTCCATTAGGAAACACTGGATTATTGATATTGTAGGCTGTAAGATGTTGTACTATGATTAGCTTACAGACATGCATAGTCTTGTATGACCATGGCTGCACTGCCCTATGCTGCTATATTGTATATCCAGTGTCCATATCACATTTCACAGTATATTCCAGTGCTACTGTATAGATGAGGTTTTGACTGCTCTGCCTCTGCAATCTACAGTATCTCACAAAAGTGAGTACACGCCTAGAGGCGATTCAGTTCGCATTGTGCGCTATACAAGTATTTCATTCATTCATTCATTCACCCCTCATATTTTTGTAAATATTTTATATCTTTTCGTGTGACAACACTGAAGAAATGACACTTTTCTACAATGTAAAGTACTGAGTGTACAGCTTATATAACAGTGTAAATGTTCTGTCCCCTCAACTCACCACACAGCCATTAATGTCTAAACCGCTGGCAACAAAAGGGAGTACACCCCTAAGTGAAAATGTCCAAATTGGGGACAAAGTGTCAACATTTTTTGTGGACACCATTATTTTCCAGCACTTCCTTAACCCTCTTGGGCATGGAGTTCACCAGAGCTTCACAGGTTGCCACCGGAGTCCTCTTCCACTCCTCCATGATTACATCACAGAGCTTGTGGATGTTAAGAACCTTGCACTCCTCCACCTTCCTTTTGAGGATGCCCCACAGATGCTCAATAGGGTGTAGGTCTGGAGACATGCTTGGCCAGTCCATCACCTTTACCCTCCACTTCTTTAGAAAGGCAGTGGTCATCTTGGAGGTGGGTTTGGGGTCGTTACTAGTTGGCCCAGTCTCCGAAGGGAGGGGATCATGCTCTGCTTCAGTATGTCACAGTACATGTTGACATTCATGGTTCCCTCAATGAACTGTAGCTCCCCAGTGCCAGCAGCACTCGTGCAGCCCCAGACCATGAGACTCCCATCATCATGCTTGATTGTAGGCAAGACACACTTTTATCTTTGTACTCTTCACCTAGCCATGCAGACCAATTTGATGCAGTGCATGGTCTGTGCACTGACAGGCTGACCCCCACCCCCCACCCCTTCAACCTCTGCAGCAATGCTGGCAGCACTCATATGTCTATTTTCCTAAGACAACCTCTGCATATGACACTGAGCATGTGCACTAAACTTTTTTGGTCGACCATGGCGAGGCCCGTTCTGAGTGGAACCTGTCCTATTAAAACTGTATGGTCTTGGCCACTTTGCTGCAGCTCAGTTTAAGGGTCTTCGCAATTCTCCTATAGCCTAGGCCGGTGATGGCGAACCTTGGCCCGCCAGATGTTTTGGAACAACATTTCTCATGATGCTCATGCACTCTGCAGTGTAGTTGAGCACCATGGGAAATGTAGTTCCAAAATATCTGGGGTGCCAAGGTTGGCCATCACTTTCTCAAATTGGCTGATCGATGTACGATACGATAGGATACGATAGGATATGATAGGATACGATGTACCCCTACCCATTCACCTGGGGAAAAAAGTGTTAATAAAAAAAACAGAACACAGGTTTTTAAAGTACTTTATTAGACAGCTCCGGGGGTCTTCTTCTGACTTCGGGGGTCTTCTCGCCGGGCTCCTCTGCTATCTTCTGCTCTTTTACGCTAGCTCTTTTACTAGCGGAGGAGCCCGGCTTTCTCCTTCGTCACCGCCGCTGTCCGGGGGTCTTCTTTTCCGGCTTCGGGGTCTTGTCCCACTCTTCACTTCTTCTGCCGGTCCTCCGCTATCTCCTTACAGGTCTTTTACTAGCGTTGGTCCGGTCTTCTCCTTCCTTCTTTCATCTTTCTTCTTTTTTCGTCATGTGACATCATAAGGGGTGGGGTCACAATGTGACATCACCTGGTGACTCCGCACCTTATGACTATATAAGTCGCCACACAACGCGTCCCTGCAATTACGGCTGGAGAGAGCGCCGTGTCAACATCGGAAGGAAAAAGAAGAAGAAGAAACCAGGCCAATGCTAGTAAAAGAGCTGGGGAAGGCCTGGCAGAAGAAGTGAAGAGCAGGAGAAGACCTCCAAAGTTGGAAGAAGACCCCCAGATGGCGGCGGTGACAAAGGAGAAAGCCGGGCTCCTCCACTAGTAAAAGGGCTAGCGGTAAAAGAGCAGAAGATAGCGGAGGAGCCCGGTAAGAAGACCCCGAGCTGTCTAATAAAATACTTTAGAAACCTGTGTTTTTTTTTTTTATTAACACTTTTTTCCCCAGGTGAATGGGTAGGGGTAGATCGTACCCCATACTAATTCATATAGGGTAGGGGGCCAGAATCTGGGGGCCCCCTTACTAAAGGGGCTCCCGGATTCTGATAAGTCCCCCGCCTGCAGACCCCGAAAACCAATGGCCAGGGTTGTCGGGAAGAGGCCCTTGTCCTCATCAACATGGGGACAAGGTGCTTTGGGGTGGGGGGGCCGCAGGGCCCCCTTCCCCAAAGCAACCCCCCATGTTGAGGGTATGCGACCTGGTACGGTCCAGGAGGGGGGGGGGCGCTCGCTTGTGCCACCACCTTTCCTGACTGGCCGGGCTGTGTGCTCAGATAATGGAGGCGGTGACATTCACTTCCTTCGCTAGTCCGTCTACCTGGAGTCACGTTCCAAATAAACGGCTGACTTCATTTTTCAGTGTCCGCCCCACCTCCCTACATTCTCTCTCTCTCTGGATAGGTGGGGCAGGATGGGGCAGTCCAGACAGTCTCTCTGAGTCTCAGCCTCTTCCCAGTTCAGCAGGCAAAAGCCCCCCTCCCCGTGGTGGAACGAACGGCCAGGCAGCGCGGCCACGGAGGGCCTCCCGGGCGGTAGATGTAATTGCGGTAATGTCGCCCAAGTAATGGGAACGGCGTTACAATGAGGGGAAGAGTAATCAGTTAAATTACTCGTTAAAAACTGCATTAAGTAACTGCATTAAGTAACACTGTTTATTTTAACTGCGTTACTTACATCACTGCATGGCAGTGGGGAGATACAATGGCTATTTGGGCCCATTGTTGACAGTCTCACTTAGGGGTGTACTTACTTTTTTGCCAGTGGTTTAGACAGTGGCTGTGTGTTGAGTTATTTTGAGGGGGCAGCAAATTTACACTGTTATACAAGCTTTACACTCACTACTTTACATTGTGGCAAAGTGTAATTTCTTCAGTGTTGTCACATGAAAAGAAATAATAAAATATTTACAAAAATGTGAGGGGTGTTCTCACTTTTGTGAGATACTGTAAATACCAAAAGTGGGAGCTCTATGACTGCTCCAGTTGTGGCAAGATAGCTTTAACAGTAGAATTATTAGACAGTGACTTGATCCAAATGACATCTTGCAGGTCATAGAAAGTTTTAATTAAAAACTTGTGCAGAGCTTCACAGTTGAACATCAGATAGCGCAAAAAAAAAAAATCATAGTATGTTTAGCTCCAGAAACTACATGTGCTCAAAAATGAAAATAAAGACACACTGAAAAGAGGGTGGGACTAGCTATATAGAACATTTCCTAGCTAGGGAGTGGACAAGATTGGCAAACAAACAACAATGCATGTGTAACATGATTTCTTAAGTGAATTTTATTCTGTATTTTGTTGTAAAAAGAAATAATAAAAGGCTGTTTTATATCAGCCTTTTTAATACCTATTACAACCAGTTATTCAATATATGACAAAGGATCCCTTGAGCAGCATGGGCACAGTAGACAGTGCCTGCTTAGAGGCTGTGGTTTTATCTGTTAGAAAATTTGGAGTGAGTTCTCTAGTAAGGCTTGACACGTTGAAGTAAGTCATTGCTGTATTGTGTTCACGTAGTTACAGTGCTGTAACATGCCTCCAAACATTTTGAGATGGGAACAAGGGACACCTATTAGAAAAAGTATTTAGGCATAGGACACGCCCCGCCACATCCCCTTAAAGGAGAATTCTACAAAAAATATGATTAGTTAAATCCACAAGGGCTTTTCTTTACCACTACTATTCATTTATATTGGCTTTTGAAATCGACAAATGCCGAAATTTTGAAATTTGATAAAAGGTTTAGCATAGGGAAACACTTTTTGGAAGATAAGTGCATTTTATATACAACTATATAGATTAGACTAAAATGAGAGACAAATGAGAAGGAAAGAGGGACAGATGGACTTTGTTCCAAATCAGGGACAGTTCCTCGAAATCAGGAACAGTTGGGAGCTGTGCTGTAAGCAGATTTTACAATAATGTAAAATGCTGCTGGCCTGCTAGCTTGAAAGAAATATTAATATCCAATATCACATTTTTTCATGATATAAAGAAAAAAGAAAAAAGATTTTTAGCCCACATTCACATGGAATTGACAGATTCTTGTGACTGGAATAACAACGGCCGCGGTCAGCTTGCCACCATTAGTTTAAATAGGCTGAGTGGCTGCTGCTGTTTGCATATAGTCTTACACAGAGCGGATAGCTGTGGTTATTGATGGAATTGTGAGCTTGGATATAGTCAGCTGCATCCATGTTCGGACATCTGTCAGCCCACAACCATTAGTTTAAATAGGCTACGTGGCCACTGCCCTGGTCATTCTAGTTGCAAGAATCCATTCATTCTTGCTGCTGGAATCTAAAGGCTGCATGTAAGAGGCCAGGTGAAAGGGCCCTAAGTTGTTATATTTTTGGGTCCTGACGATAGAAAATTAAGCAATTATGCACAAAGCATGGTGCTTTCCCATTAGGATGTGCTTCTTTTTCCTTAGAACACAAGAAGCCTTGGCTACTTGAAAATATCCCATCAGTGTTACTCCAAGTTGAGGAAGTATTAAAACTGGCCACCAGTAAAAAGCATTTTTCAACTTTTTAACCCGCAAAAAATGCACTTTAAATATTATTGTTGTAAAAAGCTACAAAAATAAATAACCTATCCGTGCCATGTATATTAATGGGCGCTTAATGCAGTAAGGTGAAAAATGAAGCTTGGGAGAGAATGAATGGTCTATAAATGGTGTTGGAAACTTGACTTAAAATTGTTTTTTGAGGGACTTAAAGATACGGATGTTGGAAATGAAAGCCCTGGAGAGGAGTCGCTGACAAATGGAATGTGACGGCAGAGATTAGTGATGAAATATACATAGTTTCTTTGGATGAATAGTCTACAGCTTCGGGTGGAATGTGCTGAATTCTAGACAAAGCCAAATCGAGCGAAGATAAAAATTGAAAGCATGAAGTACAGTTTGTGGTTTTAAATTGCTTTGATAGCACATTTATTTATTATGTTCTTATCAATTCATTGGATGAGCTTCTATTTCACTGGAATAAATCAATTTGTGTGTAGATTGGACATGAATAACTAGAGGGTGCAGTATAGAAAAATGTGCTAAGAGGACAGAAGCCATGATTGCATTACACAAAGGATGGGACACTGGACAGTTTAACAGGCCTTTCAGCAATGGCCACTTTCCTACAAGAACTAGTAAATACACACAATATGAGCTGTCATATTCTCAGGGTGTTATGACCTATAAAACAAGGCACATGAGCAGGTTAGTCATTTGGCATTGGTGCTTGAAGTGGCAAGTGTGACTGTCACTGCCACCAGTATGTGATGATGGCACTCTCAGCCTCACTCCACACAGACATGAAAGTGATCATCACTGGAGTCTGCTAACTCTGCAGGTAAAGCACATACAACTGTATCTGCTGTATAAATTTGGACTTTTATGAAATTTCGGTAATACACGCTGTCATGTCAGACAGGAACTTGACTGTTTAAGTATAGTAGCACTATTCAAAAAGACTGAGATTCTTTAAGTTTGGATTCAGGGCTATAGAGATAAAGCTTAAAGTGGTTCTAAAGGCTAATGGGTTTTTACCTTAATGGCAGAAAACCGTTCAATGTCAGCTCCCCCAGGACCCCCTTGTCTGAGCCCAGTCTCGATCCAGTGCCGTACCCATCTGCAGCAGCATTGCTCTTTTCTCCCATCTTTCACAGGAGGCTTGACAGCAGTTGTCAATCAAATCCTGTGAGAAGGAAGTGGGGGCAGACCTGAGCCATGCTGGGTGTCAATAGGCGCGCATAGCCTGGCTGTGGATCGAGCCGGCAGGTGTGCCCCCATAGCAAACAGCTTATTATGGGGGCAAATTCAGAATAGGTGAAGCCAGAAGTGCTGGCAGGGTACCTCATAAGAGTAGGTTCGGTGCAGCTCTGTGCAATACCAGTGCACAGAGGACCTTTACAATAACTTTAATCATTTTTATATATCATTTATTAAGAAGACCAGAAAAATTGTACAAACAAAATACAGATAAAGATATTTTAAAAAATAAAATAAAACCTTATTAGCAACTGTAAAGTAAATAGGAATACAAGTGAACATACTCCTGGTCTTTGGTGCCAGCAGAGTCTGGTTCAATATAGCTATTGTGTCTACTTTTAATGATAAAATTTGTGTTCTCAAGCTGTAGTTACAGTTTTTGTGGCCCCCGAGGAATGTGTTTGCAGAAAACATAAGGCCAATCAAAGGGTATAAGGCAGGGGTAGGCAACCTTTCATAGGTTGAGCTCTACCTGGACTACATGAAGGAACATAACTATCAAGCCCCAATAAAAATACAGCATAGTGTCCTCTGCTCCCCTTCACATTATCACCCCCACAGTAGTGTCCTTTGTCCCTCCGCCCCCTATATAGTAGTGGCTTCCACATAACAGTGTCCCGCCCCCCTTCACATAATCCCTTCTACTGTAGTGTCCTCTGCTGCCACCTCCTTGTATGGCAGTGTCTTCTGCCCCATTCACATCACCCCCCACTGTAGTTCCCTGTGCCCCCCATAGCAGTGTCTTCTGCCCCCCTTCACATCATCCCCACTGTAGTCTCCTCTGCCATCTCTTAATAGTGTCCCCTGCCCCCCTTCACATCACCCCTACTGTAGTCTCCTCTGCCATCTCCTATCAGTGTCCTGTGGCCCCCCTCACCTCCTTCCCTTCCCTTTACAACCCCCTATATAGTGCCCAATGCCCCCATATAGCACTGTGCCCCCCCCCCAAAGCAGTGTACTCTGCCCCCTTTACATCACCCCCCACTTTAGTGTCTTCTGCCTGCTCCTCCCCCTATAGCAGTGTCTTGTACCCCCCAAAGCAGTGTCTTATGTCCCCATTCACATCACCCCTCCAAATATAGTGTCTTCTTCCCCTTTGTCCCCTTCACATCACATTCCCCGCACTGTAGGGTCTTGTGCCCCCCCCCCCCATAACAATTTCCTGTGCCTTCTACTGCCCTTCATATCATCATATCAGCCCTTCCTATAGTGTCCTGTGCCACCCCCACTGTAGTTTCCTCTGTTCCCCCCATCACCCCCCCCTCCCTCCCACATGAGGGGGAAGGACCAGCAATGCAGTGCCATGTTCCTGATCTACTGGCTAGCTGCCCACGGTCTACTGGTAGATTGGGATTGACGGCTTACTGACCCCCAGTATAAGGGGTGTAGAGTGGAAGGGTTAACATGTATAGCAGGGGTCTCAAACTGACGGCCCTCCAGCTGTTGCAAAACTACAAGTCCCATCATGCCTCTGGGAGTTATGTTTGTAACTGTCAGCCTTGCAATGCCTCATGGGACTTGTAGTTTTGCAACAGCTGGAGGGCCGCCAGTTTGAGACCTCTGGTGTATAGGATATTCTGGCAAACCCTGGATGTTTTCCAACTGTATCTATATTTTCTTATTATCACATGCTGCAGTTTAAGAACTCATATTATAACACCTAGGAGATAAAATGTGTATAATCTGCCTCCTGCACCTTATAATAATACATAGGCATTTAGCTTCATAATGATGGCAATCCTATTTTTACAGCGGGATGGATGCTTGTTATTAATGTAATTTAAACAGATCAGGATTTATGAAACATGTCTGGATTTTGATTCTGTAATGAGAAAGAAAGCAGCCAGGAATGTGGTCTGCTTTCCGCTGCTTGCAAAAATCTTTATGCATGCCATAATGCCTTTGCTAATGAAGGTTTACAATGCTATGATTGGGCTGTTGACCTGAGAAATGTCATCCTGATAGCTTTATTTATTTTAGCCTAGGTAATGTAATAAATGCTTTAAGCTGGATTTTTTTAATGACAAATATGATAGGCTCATATCTCTGGATTTCAGTATGGTTATCTAGATGCTGATAGGTGCTGTGTAGATTACTGCTAAAAATCGTAATAGTACTGTTATGAGGCTTAGTAGACCTCTTTTATCCCTTTTTTCAGACTATAATTTGCACATTAATCATACAGAAACTGCACTGCAGTCCTGTGCAATTCACACGCAATTCAGTGTGGTGTCATTTTTAATCTGCTCAAAGCATACCATATTGCACCAAATATGTGCAGGCACCATTTATGGAGCCGTACCGCAACCGAATTACATTTGTCGTTTTGTAGCATGTAATCCGGTGAAGGCAAATCGACTTGTATTTGTGATCCTTTGGCATGTCATTAACCTTGTACTGACATCCACAGCAGATCGCAAACAAAGTGCAATTTAAATGAGGTGTGGGAACCGCATATGTCTGGACTGGGGTTTAAAGCTAATGATCTGCTGAAGAGTTTATGTATTCACTTGGATTGGGCTCTGATATGGAGATGGTCAAAGAAGATATGTCTTTTTGGAAAATATCACGGGCTGGGGCCATACGCAACAGACTTAAATCTAAATGGTTTATCATGACTGGCACATTTTAGACAAATGAGGGGGGGCACTGTGCACCATTTGACTTGCCCCCCCCCCCCCGGGGGTCCTCAGGCCTCATAATCTTTATATTCCTCATTGTATATCGTTTTTTTTAAGCAAAATATTATTGCAAATGGGTTTTTGACTTGGGGATCCTGCCAGTAACAACACTTCCTGTTGAAGACTGACAACACCTTGCAGTTGGCAGCAGCATTTTCAGCCTGCAGTGCATACTGCTTCATTTGGCTGTTCAGCTGCCGGCATTTACAGATGTCAATTAGGCATGTGCGATTAGTTTCATATCAATTTCTGTAAATTCATACATTCAGGAGGATCCGAAATACGAAATGCTATGCTTCTGAATTTTCTATGAAATACGAAATTTTGTTTACGAATTTCGGATCCAAATTCCATTACAATGAAAATGTGACTGGTGTTTTGTTGACCAATCAGAGGTTTTCTTCTGCTGCTGAGTGAGGGTTGCAAAAATTACCTTTTTAATATGGAAGTGGGAGACTGGTACTGGTAGGCAATGGGAGAATCGGACAAAATAATAATTTTCATTGATTATGATTATTCGTTATGATAAAGTTAAAATCCCAGGAAGTCAGCACAGCACAGGGATGATGGGAGCCCTTCATAATGAGCACAGAACAGGGATGGTGGGAGCCCCTCATAAGGATAAATTCATCATAACAAACATTCGTAATTCTTACGAAAATTTAACAAACCTAACGAAAATTCGTATTTCGCCCAAATTGAGTTTCGAGCGTGAATTACGAAGTACGAATTAACGGCTATTATGAAACGGAACAAAACAAATGTATTCATGGCACACATGTCTAATGTCAATCAAAGCCCAACTGGCAACTAGAGGAGAGAAAACTACAGGTAGTGATTAAGCTCAGGTGTGGCTAAAAGGGATAAGGGAAAGACCATGATGTGTCTTGTTTTAATAGCACAATTAAGATCCATAGCATCAAGAGTGCATACTTTTCAATTGTTCATGGATTTGATTGGTCGCTGCGGAGATATTGCATTTCCCCATTATTATTCACCTTTTTAATTGACAGTGGAAAGGAAACCAATCAAATCTTTTTTTTTTCTCATCCATATTGCAAAAATCATCTCTGCATGAAAAAATGAACTAGTTACAATGACCATTCCATAAAAATTCATCTAAGAAATCGTGTTTCATTTTTTTTCATAAATATGTTAATAATGGAACATTCCTTTCATCTCTGAAACCTTACAACCTGTTGTTCCTGAACAGATGAAATAATTGCTCTCCCCAGAGGTTTAATCTTATTGCTAATCAGATCCTCTTGTATTTCAATTTATCGAGTTTTACTAATTTCCTTCTAAGAAAAAATAAGCATTCTGAAGACAATATTTGCATATGAATTTGCATTATATTTGAGAAACTCTTTTCTTTCTTTCTTTTTTGTTCTTTATCAAACAAAATGGCTGCAAACCCAGCACTTACCTCTATTTGATTCAAGTTGTGATCCAAAAGTTAAATTGGTCTAATTATCTCACGTTTTGTATCTTGCACTGTGTTGCTGTTGGCCAAATTTGGCAAATCTCCCTTAACAGTTTCCGAAGGATGCTTAAAGCAAAAGTAAATCCATTAGTTTAACAGTTTCAAAATGTGTCGGGAATGTAACACTCCCATTGGCTGTGCTCTCAACCAAACTTTCAAACAATCCAATGGCTGGTGTCATAACTGATCACATGTGCAGCATCATGGCAGTTGTAGATTGGACAGAGGCCAAGATGGCAGCTTCCTTGGCTGAAAATAATAGGAGGGTTTACTTCCACTTTAACCCTTTTGTCAGGTGTACTTCTTTTTTTTCTTTTTTTGAGCACTTACCTAAATGGCTGTAAAAGATATCCTCACACTTAACATACTAGTTATTAAATGTACACATGTAGAGTGCAATAACCATTTAAATGGTCTCATTGTTCATATAATAAAGATTCTAAGATGCCATGTTTTCACTGTGTTTAAGGCCCCTTTCACACTAACGTCCCGTTCAGGCCCGCCTGTCAGTTTTTCAGGCGGACCTGAACGGGTGCTCCATAGAGCTCTATGGAGCGTCGGATGTCAGCGGTGACATGTCCGCTGACATCCGACCCGCTCCGATCCGAAAAAGTGTGACGGAGGAAAAAGCTATTTTTCCATCCGTCTGCGGATCGGATCGGGTGACGACGGGCACTGCGGTCCGTCGTCATCCGATCTCCCATAGGGGAGAGCGGCGCTGTGACAGGTCCGTCCCTGCACAGTGTGCGGAGACAGACCTGTCATCTCCCTGCTCAGCGGGGATCGGCGGAGTGATCCCCGCTGAGCAAACGGACATCCACGGGGCGGATCAGAACTGATCCGCCCCGTGTGAAAGGACGTCTAGATGAAGACATATCTCAAGCAGAGTTTTAAAAACCTGTCCTCGGATCCCACACTTATATACAGTATGTAAAAAAGGATTAATAAGTCCCTGTTTTTGCTGTGCAATTTAGGGTTAGAGGTCCACAGAATTGGTAGGATTTGAGAACAGAATTTGGAATCACAGATGTCAAGGTTTTTCCGGTTTTCCAAAAAATGTTACCCTACCTTTCAGCAGCTGAAGTGTTGGCAAAATGTTATGCAACTATATATATTTTATTGTTTTAATAAAGGGATTGGCTAAAGCACATTGCCTAGCTATGTACAATACATAGAAACAAAGATCCCAGCTTGTAGCTTGGGGGATCAGGAAAGATTTTCTTTTTCTCTGCTGCAGCAAATTGGATCATGGTTTGCTGTGGTTTTTTGCCTTCCTCTGGATCAACTATGGGTGAAGGATTGTGTATATGGGATTGTATGATTTTTTATTTTTGTGTTGAACTAGAAGGACTTTTATTTTTCAACCTGACTAAGACTGGCCATACACCTATAGATTATCTGCAGATTTTCTATGATCAGATGGAAAAGGTTGAACAGATTCGTCCATCTATGTTGAACTGTGTGGATGTTAGCCCTTGTACACACGGTCGGAGATTCCGACGGAATGTGTCCGATCGGACCATTTTGTCGGATATTGCGATTGTGTGTGGTCTCCATTGGACTGTTTCCGCCGGAGTATCCAACGGACCAAGTTTTCCAACTTGTTGGTAAAATTTTCTGACAAAATGCTCCGATCGGACATACTCCGATCATGTGTAGAGAATTCCGGTCGGACAAAGTGCCACGGATGCTCAGATCAAATTCCTACATCAAAGCTATTGGCTACTAGCCTGAACGTAGTCCCATCGTAACAAAATAACATCATCACGTTCTGAACGATCGGATTTTCCGACAACTTTGTCTGACCGTGTGTATGCATCAGTTTCAGGCACAATCCGTCTGACAAAATCCGACAGACAAAATCCAACGGATTTGGTTGTCGGAATGCCCGACCGTGTGTACAAGGGCTAAGAATCTACCACTGGCCCAAGCTTCCATATCTTGCTAGTTGGCCCTGCTGGCTCTCACAATACCTGAACATTCTGATTGGATCCTTGTCACCTGCTTGTATGGAATAAACGGGTTACCTATCCTGCTTTAACTGCATGGTAGTCTACCTCTTCAGCTACTACTTGCAAGTGCAGAGGAAAAATATTGTATAAAAAAATAACAAAGTTACTTTTTTAAATGCCTGGGCTTTAGATATTACAGCGCTGTTTGTAAAAATACAGCACCTGTATTTAGTAATAGCCTTCCTTTGCCAACATGACTGCAAAATGTATTAATTACCTCTGTTTCTGCCTTCTCCCACTCTGATGCAATAATGTCTTTGCACAAGGGGCTCACAGCTCAGCAGTGTGTAAGCGATCTCTGGCCCATGCAGACCACAAGTAGGTTCTCACAGTTAAGGCCAGCTCTTGCTGCTTTAAAACACACCAGAAAAGGAACAAACAACGTGATAAGACATTTATATCAGATTAAAAACGTTCACCCATTGGTCATTAATATAAATAGTATACAGGACACCAGCTGAAAGTACAAAACGTAATAAAATGATTAATGGAAGAAAAATTGGAGGAAATTAATTACGTAACCACTTGCCGACCGCCGATATACGTCCTCACTTTGAGTACGGATATCGTTGTTATGGCAGCAGCTAGCCATATGTTCGACCGGCGGTCGGCTACAAGATAAAAGTGGACTTTGCCACAAGATCAATTTTTTTATCGGTGTCAGGAGAGGGCCACCCCCTCCCGCTGCGCTTCGGTGCCCTCCGCTTCTTACCGGAGCCATTGACAGCGGCGGAGGCGATTTGGTCCTCTCAGTGTAAGTATGCAGAGGCTTGAGAGGTAACAGACCAAGCACTGAGACTGCAAGTATTGCATACAGATTACTTGCATATCCCTTCTATGTCATGAGATAAAGCCAAGATGAGAGGAGAGAAAGGATTATGGTGCATGCCAATGTTATTGGGCAAAACAAGCCAAACAAAGACAGAGGAAAAAAGCTTTTTAGGCAAAGCAACAATAATTTAAATAGCATAATAATTGAATGCTTTGCCAAGGATGAAGGGTGTAACTATATAGCCACAGCAGACAATGCAACTGCTGTGATGCACAGAAGTAAAGGGGGCCCAGCGTGGTCTGGGTACACAATGGTTTAGGCAGGTAGCAATAACATTCGACTATACATTTGGATAAAACTGATATAGACATATTTCGACATCTTCTATACAATGTCCATAGAACCACTACTTGGATCACCAGATGAATACCCTGAGTTTAGGATTAGAGACGCATAGGAGCCCCTTATGGGATTCAACTCTGTGGAGGCCCATAGACATTCAAACCTTGAGGCCCCACTTGAGGGTTTCTGGGGGTTTCTCATGCAGGCGTTCTAGTGGGATAACATTGAACTAGTAGTGTGCACGTCGGCTGCTGTATGGAGCATGCACCATCACTACTGTACATTACATGTACGTGGGTTGCACCATTTTTTTTTAACTGACAGCTGAAATAAGATGAGCTTTTAGGAGACAAATTGTAATGTGAACAATGATGTCTATGATTTATGTACTTTAAGTTGTTGTTAGGTACATTACAGTAATACTGTATTTTCTCTATAGACAACGTCAAATCAATATATTGCTTCATTGTTCTGAGGCCCTGAATTGGCATGGGGCCCATAGACAGGTGCCTACTCTGCCTATTTGGTGCCTTAAAGGATTTTCTGAGGAGCCCCACCACATCTAATTATGATCCTGACACATATATTTTGCTATATGAATGAAAAGTGATCTTTCTAATTATTACTGTCCTCATAGAGCTCATTCTCGCTTTGTTGTTGATTTAGTAAAGAAGTTGAGAATCTTCACTCAAACTGTAGCTTTGTTCACATGATTAGACAATTGGATTTAGCACACTACAACATACAGATGGTTCTCAACATATGTGCATTGTAGTGCCCTAGCTAGGTACATTGGGATGCCTTTAGGCCAGGTTCACTCTATTGTGAATTGGATAGCAGGATAATGTGACGGGCTCTCTATGAATGTGGCTTCGGTGCAAATTTGTACCTGTGCATTTTTTGGTTAGTTTCTGGTCCGAATTCAGCCCAAAATTCGGGCTGAAATCAGACCTGAAACAGTGAACCAGGATGCACGGGGCCCCTGCTGGGAGCTGCATCGGCATCCAGAGTGTGAATCGAGCCTTAAAACCTTAAAGTTAATGCACTCCATATATGTGAATTTGCCCTAAGACTCATAATGGATCTTGTTGGTCTATAGCTGACCCTCTTTTGAAAGTTCTTTTCAATATACAATGCAAATGTTTTCATAGACTGATGGTATCAGATTTACAGAAGCAGAATCTCTGGGTGATCCTCAACCAGCAAGCCTTGTAATAAAATATTGAAGTGCATCACAGTTGCTCTAAAAGGTTTTAAGAGCATCCGAGTAGCATTAAATGTAAGAGTTAAAAATGTTGAGTACAGCTTCTCATATTCCAGTCTGTTGTGGCCTTTCTCTACTTCCCATGAATTATAGGCACATTACACCGTCTGCATCATTTATTATCTACATGGATTGCTTCCCTTTTCCTGGTCACGAACGCCCGTATTAGCACAGAGACTGAAATGTACTTCTACAGCTCCATGAAAAACAAGGTGCTCTGAAAAGGGTCTGAATTATTATTTCAGTACTATGTAAGACTGAAATACCAATATGTTCTTTACAGAGTCATTCGTTTGTCAGATGTGTTTTATTACTGTATACTGGAAAGTATAACCAGACCAGTTATGGTGTGGTGGGCCAAAGCAATGCACTTAACCAGTGAGCTAGCATATTAGAATCATCAGAAAATGGAAATACCCAAAACAAGGGGTTTATTTTCTTGTTTTAAGACAATATATAAAGAGAAGGTGGACTTTAAGGAAAGATGAAGATTTAAAAAGATTGAGAACTATGTTTAAGATTACAATAATAAGCTAAAGACTATATAATGTGACACACACAGGGTGATTATTTTACAGGATTTCTTGCTAAATTTACATGTGTATTTGAATGAAATGCACAGTTAAGTGTTTCCCAAACTTTGGTTATTGGTGTACTGGTGTCAAAGTCCTCACATTATGCAAATACTGTACTACTTGTACTGTTAAAGTTACCCTTTGCATCCCCTTTATTTTCATTCTATGATAGATTAGGCTCAGGGATTGATTTACTAAAGGCAAATAGGCTGTTCACTTTGCAAGAGACTTTTCTATTAGCTTAGCGAATGTGGTAAAAATTCCCTTTGGAAAGAATACTCAATTATAGGGATGGGCTGAATAGTGCCACAGCAATAATGACATTTCTATAGGAAAAAATGTCATTCAAACTTGCTTGCAGCTGTAATGTATTGACAGCTCCCGGCAATATAGATGAAAAATCTATGAAAAAAATGGTGTGCCCCCCCCCCAAAGCCATACCATACCAGACCCTTATCCAAGCATGCAGCCTGGAGGTCAGGATAGGTGGGGAATGAGCAAGCACTGAACCATACCAGGCCACATGCCCTCAACATGGTGGGTGGGTGGTTTGGGGCAGCACTCCCTACCCTCTCCCCAAAGCACCTTGTTCCCATGTTGATGGGGACAGTGGCCTCTTCTTCCCAACAACCCTGTCTGGTGATTGTTGGGCCTGTGGATGGGGGGCTTATTGGAATCTGAAAGCCACCTTTAACAAGGGGGAATACCTACTCATTCACCAAAAAAAGTGTAAAGTAAAAACCACAAGAAACTGTTTTTGACAAATCTTTTACTAACCACTTACAGACCACAGCTCTTTTAAGTGGAATTTTGTCATTATGGCAGCAGCTAGCAGCTGCCATGACCCTGGTTTCCACTTATTTCAGATAAAAGTGGTCTCGGCAGCGGACTCGGCACAAGATCACTTTTATCGGTAGCGGGAGAGAAGGCCCCCCTCTCCCGCCACCATCTGGTTTGGTCTGGTATGGATATTCGGGGGGGACCTCATGTCATTTTTATTTTTTTCTAGATTTTGGCGTGGAGTTCCCCTTAAATTCCATGCCAGACTCAAAGGCGCTGTTTTTTTCTTAATTCTATTATAGGGTTCCCCTTAACCACTTCAATATAGGGCACTTTAACCCCTTCCTGCCCAGACCCATTTTAATTTTTCAGTGCTCTCACACATTGAATGACAATTACTCAGTAATGCAACACTGTACCTAAACAGCATTTTTATAATTTTTTAACAAAAATAGAGCTTTCTTTTGGTGGTATTTAATCACCACTGTGTTTTTTCTTTTTTGCGATATAAGTAAAAAAAGAGTGAAAATTTTGAAAAAAAAAAACACTTTTTTTTCTATTTTAAAATTTAGCAAATAAGTAATTTTGTTTATAAATTGATATAATATAGATTTTATTTTACACAAAATTGTCATAACATGTTATTTCTCACAAACAGAATTTCCAGTTACACCCCAAAATACATTCTGCTACTCCTCCTGACTCAGTATAGTGATAACAAATGTGTGAGACTTTTACACAGCCTGGCCACATAGAGAGGCCCAACATGCAGGGAGTACCATCAGGCATTCTAGGAGCATAAATTACACATCTTATTTCATTCATACCTATTACACTTTTGAAGGTCCTGGAGCACCAAGACAGTGGAATGAATGACTCAATTTTGAAAAGAAAACACCCGAATGTATACTCTGCGGCATGGGCTGCAGATAGGTACTCGGGTACTCTGATGGGCTGCAGAAGGGAGGGAGTGTTCATGCTGGTGTTATTTTACAATGCGTCGGTATGGAAGTGGTTAAAATCCATACCAGACCCCATTTTTTTTAAATTTACATTCTTTTTTGTACAATAATTTATTTTTTAATTTAGCTCCTAGCAGGGAAGCTTTAACAACCTATTGACTGTGCACTTGGCGGGCAAACTTCCCACTAAGTTCCCAGAAAGTTTGGGTGTTAGGCGAGTACCTGAATGGGCAATGTTCAGGCCAAACTTATGCTCAGCCCAAACCGTTCACCCATCCGAAGTGGTGCCTGAACACTGTAATCCTGCTGTTAAAAAAAAAAAATGAAATTACATGCCCCTGTCAAACAGGTGCAGACAAATTGAGCCTTGGATGTTGGTGGAGCCCTAAACCAAAAAAATTAATGGAAGCAAGATTCAAGAATAGGATAGGCAGCATAGCCAGTCATCAAGGGATCTCAGGTTCCTAGCAAATTCAATTAGTTATATCAGCATCAGGGGCTTAATAGCTGCTGATCAAGGACTGATTCATTTTGATAAAATGTCAGCCTATTAACGGAATTTGTGGCCAGACACACTATTTAGTCCTTCACAAATCATCCAGCAGCACTGAATGTCTGTTCAGAAAGCACGCTGGATGCAAGACAGGCCATTAGCTTGATTGCATATTGAGCAAGTTCTGGCCAGTGGTCCATCCTCAAGATCCAGTAACCCAATGGAAGCTCATTTGGAAAGGTCGCCAAGTCTGCTCTTGCCCCTAGATATTCCTGCACCATATAATGCAGACACTGCTGATGGTTTCTTAAACCTAACAGCCCTGGGTGCTGAGGACTAAAGAATTGTTTAAAGGCATCAGTCAGCCGGCTACCTTCTCCATCGCTCTTACTCTGGCCAAACAAAGCCTTAGAAACATGTTGGTAACTTCCTAGGGTCTAGAAAGGCATTACACAAATGTTTCTTCAAGGCGTCCTGAAGATGTTTGATCCTCTGCTCCCTCTGCGAAGGCAGGATGAGCTCTGCAACTTTACCCTTGTAAAGTGGATCAAGAAGGGTTGCCAGCCAGTAATAATCTGTCTCCTTGATACCACGAATCCTCGGGTCCTTTAGCAGGCTTTACAGAATCAAGGAGCCCATGCAGCGTAAGTTTGAAGAGACATGAGATTCTGAGTCCTCTGGGTCACTAAGGATTACATTGTCAGGAACAACCTTCTTCCAGCCACGTACAACTCCTTGAGTTTGTGGGGACTGAAAACCATCCCTTGAAGACTGCTGTATGTTATCCTCCAAATCCATGCTGACACAATCCTCCTCCTTCTCCTTTGTGTTTGGCGGCCCTGTAAAAATGGTATGTGCATAAAGGGGGCCTTGAGAGGTAAGGAAGTTCTCCTGTTTCTCCTGCTGTTCTGCCTCAAGTACCCTGTCAATGATGCCACAAAGCGTGTGCTCCAGCAGGAAGACTAGAGGGACAGTGTCACCAATAAGAAAGGCCAAGGTATACCACTGCTGTGCTGATGTCGAAGGAATAACACCTGCGACACAGAAGGGGAAGTACTAATAATGACGCAGCAGAACCTGATACTGCGCAAAAATAAAAGCAAAAAAAAAAAAATAGGATCAGTGGAGACACATCGACAGTTCAGTAGCACCACAACACTGTGTTATTCACAATACTCTACACTGTAGTATATACTATGCACTACATAATATACTATGCACAGAAGTATATACACTCTGCATTGCACTGGAGTATATACTGTGCACTGCAGAATATACAACCTGCACTGTAGTACATACTATGCACTGAGTTATATACACTGACTGCACTGTATTATGCATAATACACTGTCTGCACTGTAATATATATATATATATATATACTACACTGACTGCACTGTAATATATATGCATACTGACTGAACTGTAATATATATACTACACTGACTGCACTGTGATATATATTCTACACTGACCGCACTGTAATATATATTCTACACTGACTGCACTGCAGTATATATTCAAAACTGCCTGCATGCTATATATAATAATACACTGACTACACACTCTATCCACTAACTAAAACAGATAAAGAGAGAAAATATTGCGCTAACCAAAAAAGTGAAAACAAGCAGCTACATACGAATATGACCAAATTCATAAATAAACTAAACAATATAATGTAGCGCTAAAACAAAAAAAGTGCGGTGAAAATACGTGTAACAAACACTTTAAAAAGAAAAAGGAAAGATTAATAAAGTCCAAATATTAAGTGAATACAATAGTCCTTGAAGTCCATGTAGGACATAGAATGTAGTGTTTCACACGGTGTAAAAACTAGAAAGTGGTCTTGGAGACATCTCATATCAGTGACATCTAGGTAGGTAAAAAGAAGATGGGTACTCTTACCGAAACCACCGGACCTCTGTATGTACACAAGGTCATACATGCATATATGGATAGACGAATCCCTGCAGGTCTATCCGACACTGGAATTGCTGTGGGTCCTTTGGTCAAAGAAGGAGTAGTCCATATCCACAAAATTCCAATTCCTCAGGGGTCCTGATGGAATAGACGAGAAGGATCAACTCCAACCCAAAAAACGGGATAGCAAACGAGGCCAAACTCATGCAGGGGATCACCTTTTTTTCCTAGTGATCACATTCCCTCTGTTCTCAGCTGCATAAGAGCTGGGGAAGAAGAAGACGCAGCACACTGCAATTGCCAGTGAATGACTGTGTAGCAATGGTGTGTCAGGACCGGTTCTCTTTTTCCAAGAATAGATATTGCCCTATCCCAAAATTGCCCTGGAACTGGAAAAAAAAGCTCCTAAATCCAGTCCACTGGTAAAATCAACATGTCCCCTACAGGGCTTTCTACAGTCAACATAGTAAAACCAAATTTCCTGGCAGCAACCTGGCAGCATACATGTGGTAGTATTTTTCCATGGATTGGTGCCAGGAAAAGAAAATTATGGTAAGTATTTGATGAAAGTGCCACCATTGGTACCTGTGCTGTAATGAAGGAGAGCTGCTCATAATCTCCTTTACTTAAAATGTGGATTTACTTTTTAATCTAGTAATCTAGTTCACTTTTATAAATCTTTAATTTCACTGGCAATTTGTTCTGTTATTCAGTTTTTTCCTTCTTACACGTAAGTTTGGTACTTTGCAAGAAGGTATAATAGTCTGCACTTATATACATCGACTGCAATTACAAAGTATTAGTTTGAAAACCTGACTGATCTTTATGTGGTGGAATTGACATCTCTATTATTTGCCGTTCCTCCAAAATTACTATAATCTGACAACATTTATTATGTCGGTTTATTTTTAAAAATGACAAAGGTCTAGGAGGAACTGTTGGGAAGCCTAATTAGCAACACTTTTGGAGAGTTGCGCGGCTCTTTGTTCTCTTTAAGTTGTTTGTCAGTGTGGAGTATTCTTAGCTGTTTTATTTATTGGGCACTTTTGAGTTATAGGCTTTTAAATGTGTTGGTGAATTTCTAAAGTGTTCAGGCAAAAGGAAAAAAGTTCTTTTAAGACAGCTAGAGGTGAGTGTTGATAAAAAGTCTGCCTTCATTAAGGATTTTAATTTTGATTGGTCTCCCTATACCCATGCTAATATTGCCATTGGACCCGTTGTTGCATGGCATCTTTGGCTTCTAGCATCTTTGACATTTGTCAGAGCAAATCATCATGTTGGTATTTGAGACTTTGTAGGCTTGGCAGCATTTCAAGTATTTGTCAGTGCTAAATAAATATATATTTAATACATTTCTGCAAATTCCCCCATTTTTTAATGCTTTGAAAAGCTGCAAGTTCAAAACACCAGTTTATTTTCCAAAGAACCAGTGATTTCTTAACTTTCTATTTAAAGTGGAACTTCATCTGAGCGCCATAAACCAAAAATGCGATTCTTAATATTCAAAGCAGACTCACCCATCCATCCATGTCTTCATGCTTTATTTTGTAGAGAAATCACTTTGAAAAACACTCCCTTAGCATTTCTTGGTGTAGCCATCTTGCATAAGGGCAGATGATTTGTATAGCACTTAAGGGCCATACACATGAATATCTGAATATCGGGCGGCCTTATCCGGTTAAATAGAAACGGCCGTCATTTGGCTCATGTGTACAGCAGCCGATTCAGCAGAAGCCGTCTGAACAGCTGGCTTCTGTAGAAGGGGTATGATTGAAAAAGGTCTGCCGATCGGCACCCAATCACTGCTCCCAGTCAATGCGTTCCGGTGGGGGGACCACCTCCCTGTCAGAACACAGTAGCTCAGCGGGGAGATAGCTGTACTAACATAGGATTGTTAGTACAGTGGCCCCTCTCTAGCTCTTCAGTTGTTCTTTGTTCAGCTTGCTGGGTTGGAAGGAACAAAACTGCTAGTGTGCACCAGGCTTTGCAGTACTTCCTGAAATCCACATTCCCTTAGATCAGGGACGCAAGCAGGAGAAAGTGTGCTTAGCTGAGAAAGACTCTCCTTCCCTACTGAAGACATTTAGAATGTATGAGATCATTAGCCCAGGCATTAAAACCAGGAAGTAATTTAAAAAATGTAAAACAAGCAAATATGATATACATTTCTATACATTTACTGTTGGCAGCATAAGGATTGAAATGGTTCATGTTGATTGAGAGAGTGAAGTTCCACTTTAATCTTACAACATTTTGATATACTGAAATCCCAACCAACATTTTCAGGCCTGCCTGCTGGACTACAGAACTCAGCCTTCCAATCTCTCTTTTCCTGCACTTTCATACATTAACGTATGTCAAGCCAACATAATTCTGGAGCCTGCTTACCCACTATGTGTAGGAAAAGGATGCCTGGGAGGTATAGTTCTGGGGGAGCTGAGTAGCTGTTTGAATAGGAACTGGCCTGCTGCTGCCCCCTCTATTGATTTACAAGCCTGGTGCTGAAGTGTATTTCTACTTTGTTAGCCAAATTAGGATAAACCTACGTTATATTTGTCCTTATTCCATAGTATAGCTTAAAAAATATATTTAAAAGCTGCGGCTTAACTTTTTAGGATGCTGTGTTCTGGACCCTTCAGCAAGGATAAATTCTAGGTAGTTCTCTTTTTTTATAAAGGGACTGGGCAGCTGTGTTTGCCATAATTAACCCTGTCTGTACTGTGCAGGCAGATATTCATTCTCATTTGTAACTAGATGTGAATACTGTCTGTCCTAACAAAGAATTACAAATATAGAGGCTGGGCTTCTTGCATTGTATTTTAGGACAGACTTGGGACAGGTTTACTCTAACATTGTTCAAAAAACCTTGCAGTCATTCATGACATCTCCTTTTGAGAAACATCTAAAAGGTAAGAAACATATACAAAGACCTAGACATGCTGTGTGAATGGGAACCCATATCAAACATACAGTGGAGTTTTCTTAAATTTGACTGCAAAAGTGAAAATATGCTTTAAAGGATAAGTTTACCTTCTTGAGCATGTTACATGTTACACCCATATTTAGGATGTAACATTTAACATGCTCCAGACCTGTCCTCTGCTCCCCTGAACCCCACCATGCTTAGTCTGACAGACGACTACTGTCACATTTTGAAAACAGTGTGGCTCTGCTCCCCAGCTGTGTCATTCATTCACAGGTATCTGTGAATGAGAAAACTACAAGTCCCATTTACCACCGTGGCAGACAGACATGTAGTATGGATGGGCCAAAAGCATACTGAATAGTATGGTTGTAGTCCATTCACACTCCCACCAGCTTGCAAGCTGACAGCCCATACAGAGGTATGGGTTCAAAGCTGTAGGGCAGTGATTCTCAACCAGGGTTCCGTGGAACCCTAGGGTTCCTCCAGAGGTTGCTAGGGGTTCCTTCAGCATTGGGAAATCTCTGCCTCTCAGACAAGTACCCACTGACACCATGGATCTTTTTAACTATTTGTAAGGAGGTCATACTTCCAATGACCACAAGTGTAGGGACCATTCTTCCCATTAACCATCACACTAATGTATCATGAGTTATAGATTTCTAAATTTTCAGGGGTTCCCTGAGACCAGAGAACTATTTCAAGGGTTCCTCTGTGTTGAAAAGATTGAGAAAGGCTGCTGTAGGGAGACTGTGCAGGAGCATGAAATTGCACCTTGGATCTGCTAATTCTGATGCAGACTTATGTTAACAAAAAAATAATAAATGCAAATTTTTTTAACCTGCAAAAATGTGCATTCATTTTTTATTAAAAGTTGAACTTAGCCTTTAAAGAGGTTGTAAACCTCAGAAAAAAAAAAACTCCTGCAAAGGCATAATGAGCTTGTTTGCATCACATACTAGCTCATTATAAAATACTTACCTTAGAACCGCGGCCGCCGCCACCCCACTCTGCTCCCACCGCTGTTATGTTTCCCAGAGTTAATTCCTAGTTCGCAGGCTCCAGGGTTGTGATTGGCAATGATGGTCACGGCACGGGTCCTGAAGAAACAGCACGAGCAAGCCATTCCTTCAGTGCGCATGCGCTGATGACGTTGTCGGCAGCGTATATAGTAAGTATCATCTAAATGGTGCATATTTACAGCACTTACAGGTAAGCCTTAGTTACATAGTAGATGAGGTTGAAAAAAGACACAAGTCCATTAAGTCCAACCTATGTGTGTGATTATATGTCAGTATTATATTGTATATCCCTGTATGTTTTGGTTGTTCAGGTGCTTATCTAATAGTTTTTTGAAACTATCGATGCTCCCCGCTGAGAGCACCGATTGTGGAAGGGAATTCCACATCCTTGCCACTCTTACAGTAAATAAACCTCTTAATTAATATCCTCCAGACCCTTTATTAGCTTTGTTGCCCTTCTTTGTACTCGCTCCATTTCCAGTACATCCTTTCCGAGGACTGGTGCCCAGAACTGGACAGCATACTCCATGTGCGGCCAGACCAGAGTCTTGTAAAGTGGGAGAATTATCACTTTATCTCTGTAGTTAATCCCCTTTTTAATGCATGCCGATCTTCTGTTTGCTTTGTTAACAGCAGCTTGGAACTGCATGCCATTGCTGAACCTACCATCTACTAGGACCCCCAGGTCCTTTTCCATCCTAGATTCCCCCAGAGGTTCACCCCCTAGTGAGTAGATTGCATTCATATTTTCGCCAGCCAAATGCATTATTTAAAAATTTTCTACATTAAACCTCATTTGCCATGTAGTTGCCCACCTCATTAATTTGTTCAGATCTTTTCGCAAGGTTTCCACTAGACATGTCCAATTTGTTTCATAACGAATCAAAATTCGGCCAGCAATAAAAAAAATAACAAATTTCAACTAATACCAAAGAAATTATAGCGAATATAATGAATGAATTTGACATGATTCGGTAATTTGTTAAAGATCTAAGGTCAACTCAAAGTAAATCTTACAGTCCAATCAGCTAATTCATTTTGTGCTGGAGGTTGATTACTGGCAATGTGCATTCCTGAGAACTGAGTGAGAAGGTTGTTGTATTTGAGCAGAGGAGAAGAGATATTGTCATTGTGTGTTTTAATAGATTCAATAAACAAACGACTTTCCAAACTACTAATCATTATCACGAATATATATACATACATAAATATTGAATTTCAACTAATAAGAAAGAAATTATAGTGGATATAATGAATGACTTCAACATGATTTGAGATTCAGTATAACAAATATCGACACTCTACAGATATAAAACGAATTATCCGAAAATGAATTAACGTAATATAACAGAACAAAATTATGTATTTTATGAATGACAACGAACCGAAACAAAACAAAATTTTCTGTTCTGCACAAGTCTAGTTTCCACATCCTGCGGAGAAGTTATTGCCCTGCTTAGCTTAGTATTGTCTACAAATACAGAGATTGAACTGTTTACCCCATCCTCCAGGTCGTTTATGAGCAAATTAAATAGGATTGGTCCCAGCACAGAACCCTGGGGGACCCTACTACCCACCCCTGACCATTTACTATAGCCTTACCTGTAGGTACAATTAACCACTTCAATACCGGGCACTTAAACACCTTCCTGCCCAGACCAATTTTGAGCTTTCAGCGCTGTCGCACTTTGAATGACAATTGCGCGGTCATGCTACACTGTACCCAAATGAAATTTGTATCATTTTTTTCCCACAAATAGAGCTTTCTTTTGGTGGTATTTGATCACCTCTACGGTTTTTATTTTTTGCTAAACAAATAAAAAAATACCGAAAATTTTGAAAAATATATGTTTTTTTTTTGTTTCAGTTTCAAAACTTTGCAAATAAGTAAGTTTTCTCCTTCACTGATGGGCACTGATGGGGTTACACTGATGGGCAATGATAAGGCAGCACTGATGGGCACCGATGAGGTGGCACCAATGAAGTGGCACTGATGAGGTGGCATTGATGGACACCGATATGTGGCACTGATAGGCGGCACTGATGGGTGGCACTGATGGGCGAAAAGGATGGGCACTGATAGATGGCACAAATTGGCATGGATTGGCATGGATGGGCATGGATAAGTGGCACAGGTGGGCATGGGTAGGTGGCACAGGTGGGCATGGGTAGGTGGCACAGGTGGGCATGGGTAGGCGGCACAGGTGGGCATGGGTAGGCACTGATAGGTGGCACAGATGGGAACTGATAGGCGGCATTGTATTATAATATATTGCACTAATGGATGCCAATCAGTGCCAATCAATAATGCATGCCAATCAGTGATGCCCATTGTGGGCACTGATTGGCATCCATTATGGGCACTGATTGGCATCCATTGTGGCACTGTCTAGAATCCCTGGTGGTCTAGGGTGGCATACCTTGTCCTTGGCATCCCTGGTGGTCTGGTGGCGTCCCTGGTGGTCCAGTGTGGGCATCCTCGGGGAGGCTGTGCTGATAATCGATCAGCACAGTCCCCCCCTGTCAGAGGAGCAGCCGATCGGCTCTCCTCTACTCGCGTCTGACAGACGCGAGTGAGGAAAAGCCGATCACCGGCTTTTCCTATTTACACTTTGATCAGCCGTGATTGGACACTGCTGATCACGTGGTAAAGAGTCTCCGACGGAGACTCTTTACCGAGATCGTAGTTGCCGGGTGTCAGACTGACACCCCGCAACAACGATCGCCGCGATGCGTGCCCCCGGGGGCGCAGCGGCTCATAATCCTGATCACGTCATATGACGTCCGGTCAGGATTATGAAACCACTTTGCCGCCGTCCATTTGCTATAGGGCGGGCGGCAAGTGGTTAAAAAGGAAGACATTACTTCCTCTTTAAAGAGTAGAACAAGATGTGTCTCACTACAAAATGTAAAGCTAGAAAATGTTCCAGAGGGGGGTGTATATTTGGACAATGCCTTGACATACACTTTCAGTATAATTATAATCAAAGACCTGACTGCAGCCTGCGCATAATCTACACCTTTGACTGAGAATGGTTCTTAACAGCCAGGATTTGTTGGTTCAGCGAGCTTGCTGAAGTTTTGGTGTCACACAATATAGGTGCTTACTCCCCTTATATGCCAGGAAACCTTTATCTAGGGCCAAACCTGAGGATATTAGATAACTACATTGTATCCAAAGGAATGCTAAAAGTTTAGTTTAAAAGTTTAGTTTAATATTATATGAAAATATACCTTTTTATCTGTAAAGGCAATTTTTCCCCATCACAGAAATGCAGACACCTTTTCCCACAATAGTAGTCTGGCGTCAAGGTTTTTTGGATGGGGATTTTAAAATATTGGACTCTGTTCCTTCCCTACTCCCCCCATGCACATACTGGTCATTCTCATAATTTCTACATTTCTTTCATGCACATGCTACCCCATGTTATACTATCATCACTCCTCCCCTGTACATCTTACCCACTAAAATACTTCTTCACTATTATTTGTAATATACTGTACCCAACCTTGATCCCTTTGGAAGGGCACACTTTTTTTGGTAATCTTTGTTTACTCCCTCTAAAATAGTTTTACAACAAGGGAGGGTAGTCACACAAAAAAGTCTACTTTTTACACATTCTGTCCCTTTGGGAATTATAATGGTAAAGTATGTTTTAGCTGCAAGAGAAGTCGCAAAAAAAAGTCAACTTTTTACACTTTCTGTCCCTTTGGGAATCATAATGGTAAAGTATGTTTTATCTGCAAGAGAATCTCCTCTAAGATGATGCTCATTATTGACTGTGATTCCCATTATATCATTAGGCTGCATTTAATATACATATCAATTGTATGTTTCATTTGTGGAATTTTCTTTAGGGATCCTTAGAAGAATGTATGTGATAAAAGTTTTGAGTGATGCAGGCTACAGGTTTTCAAGCTATAACTCAGTGTAAATCAGCTCTTCGTTCAATGTTTCTTCTGCATGTTGCTGGGTAGAAGCTGAAGAACAGAAAGGTATCACTCGTCTTAATTTCAGAGATTTTAATAGCAGAAACACATCACTAATCATATGTTCTTATCGTACATCACGGGACACGGAGCCATAGTAGTTACTATGTGGGTTATAGGCCACCTTCAGGTGATAGACACTGGCACGCCATAAGACAAAAAGTGCACTCCCTATATAACCCCTCCCACTACTGGTAGTACCTCAGTTTTTTCGCCAGTGTCTAAGGTGTTGGTCACGAGCAAAGATGTGCTGTGCTGAGCTGAGCTCCACAATCCTTGCTTTTATTTAGTAAATGTTGTCATGCCTATGTGCCACCACTGGGGGCTGTATAGAGCATTTACCATCTCTTGCTTCTCAAAGAGCTCACAGTGTGTCCAGGAAACAGCAGTTTTCTCTTCTTCCGGCCAGCAGCAGACCTCCGGTAAGTCTAGGGGGTTTTACCTCCCCACCAGACACCCCCTTGTGCCGTTTTTTCTTCCCCTCTTCTTGGGGAAGGATCACTTCAAAAAGAAAATAAAAGGGGCACGATCGGCACGCCGCTAGGTGGCTTCCAGGCCCCCCTTTGCCATTACTGCCTCTCTACCTGTTGATCCCACAGGATCGGGCCCGCGCTCGTGTGTGAAAAACTATTTTTTATTAAAAGAAAAAGGAAAGACCATAGACGATGGGGGTGGGGCTCAGTGCGACGTTGGCATCCTCCAACGTCCAACGTGGGAAGGGGTGTTTTAAAAGGTACCATTGTTGCTGTTGCAATCTGCGGTGGGACACAAGAGCAAAGGTGGCATACAAGAGGTTTTTGGTATTATTATTATGTAACACAGGCATTCCTTTTGACACATTTACTACTGCATCAGGCTGAGCATTAATAGCAGCAGCAGAACTGGACTATTGCTCATGCAGTGGACACATTCCTTCTAGTAGTACCTCTGCTTTGTTCATCAGGCAATGTTCGGAAGGGGGGTTAAAAACACCTCAAAAAAGGGCTCTAGAAGGATTATAGTCACATGGCAGCCTAGAACCATCTCAAAAAGATGTCATCCTCCCCTGATAATATGGCTGGTCAGAGTGAGCCATCAGGAGGGGCAAGTGCGCTCCACATTTTTACTGCCAATAACAGTCAGTCGATGAGCTCACTTCTGGTTTGGGTTCACTAAAGCCTCCCCAATCTGTTCATGCTTTTCCTATCCATTCATGGGGGAGCACCCAGATAAACAGTTTTTCCCTCCAAAAAAGTTTTCAATACTTTATCCTATGGAGGAAAAGTTCTATAAGAAATGGGGAATTCCAGCAATTGATGCTGCTAAATCCTCTGTAAACAAAAACCTGACTTGTCCAGTAGACAATGTCCATATGCTAAAGGATCCAACAGATAAGAAGTTGTAATTCCTTTTTTAAAAATGATATTTCACTCGCAGGTTCAGTTGTTCAGCCTGCGCTGGCAGCGATAGGAGTATCTCAGGAAAGGACCAGTTTATAGAGGTACTCAAGTTTATTCCTGATCAGCAGGCCCAGGATTTGGCCAGGATATCAGAAGCATTGTGTTTTACAGTAGATGCTACGAAAGATTCTATTCTCCAGGCCTCACGTCTCATGCTAGGGCTAGTACATGTGCATAGAATCCTATGGTTGAAAAATTGGTCAGCCGAAGCGCCATGTAAAAAGCTCTTGGCCAGTTTCCCATTTCATTGTGAACGTTTTTTTGGAGACGATCTGGATAAGTATATCCAAAGAACTTCTAATGAGAAAAGTTCCCTTTTACCAGTTAAGAAGAAGTTTAGGCATTTTTCTTTTAAATGGGCTTCTTCTCCAGTGCCAGGGGCATCAGCCTCCAGGCAGTCATGACAGCCTCCACCATCAGGTTGAAGAGGTAAACCTTAGGGTCAATCCCAGGGTCAAAAGAGGACCTGGGGGAGGAAACCCACAAAACAAAATACTAAAGCTTCCTTATGAAGGGGCGCACCCCCTCGCTCAAGTGGGAGGAAGGCTTCTACAGTTTTCAAAGGTCTGGCAGGAACAATGTCAAGACAGATGGGTGGCTTCCTTAATTTCTCTAGGTTACAAACTAGAGTTCCGAGAGTTCCCATCTCCTCGTTTTCTCAGATCAAATGTTCCCAGAGATCCAGTAAAAAAGAAGTCTCTTTCTAACTTTGGATCATCTCTTGTCTCAAAAAGTGATATTGGTGGTTCCCTTGGAAGAGCAAGGATTAGGGTTTTATTCAGACCTTTTCAAAACCAAACGGGGATGTCAGACCCATTTTAGATCTCAAAGATCTAAACCAGTCTTTGATCCTCTCTTTCCACCCTACAAGGGGGAGAATTTCTGGCATCAATCGACACCAAGGATGCTTATCTCCATGTACCAATTTTGCCCGCTCAACGAGACATTTCTACGCTTCGAGGTAGAAAATTTTCATTTTCAGTTTGTAGCCCTGTCTTTCTGTCTAGCTACTGCAACTCAAGTGTTTACAAAGGTTCTGGCTTCTCCTTTAGCCAGGTTAAGGGCTCAAGGTATAACGATACTAGCCTACTTAGTCGATATACTCTTGATAGATCAGTCGGTAACCTGCTTAAACCAAAGTTTGGTCACCGCAGTCAGCTACGTAGAATACCTAGGTTGGATTCTTAACCTAGAGAAATCCTCCTTAAAACCATCAAGGAGATTGCAGTACTTGGGGCTGATCATAGATACAATTCAGAAGAAGGTGTTTTTGCCCCAGGAAAGGATTGGTTCCATAAAGGAACTGATTGACTTGGTTAAAACAAAGAAGAATCCTTCTATTCGACTTTGCATGAAATTATTGGGAAAGATGGTGGCTTCTATCGAGGCCATTCCTTCCAGTTTCATTGAAGACTGCTGCAAAACAGTATCCTGTCAACTTGGAAGAAGAAGGTCCAAGCTCTGGACTTCCCAGAGCGTTTATCCTCCGAAGTGTGTCAGAGCCTCAATTGGTGGTTGATATTCAGGAATCTTCAAAAAGGAAAATCCTTTCTACCAGTCACCTGGAAGGTGGTAACAACAGATGCCAGCCTCCTGGGCTGGGGACAGTCCTGGAAGAAGAGTCTGTCCAAGGGAAATGGTCCAAATCAGAGAGGACCTTGCCCATCAATTTTCTAGAGATACGGGCAGTACGCCTGGCCCTAGAGGCCTGGACGCTCAGACTATGGAATTGTCCTGTCAGGATCCAATCCGACAATGCCACAGCAGTAGCCTATAAAAATCACCAAGGGGGCACAAGAAGTCGTGCAGCCCAGAGAGAGGTGAATCATATTCTATCTTGGGCAGAAAACATTCCTTGCCTATCAGCCATTTTCATTCCAGGAATAGGGAATTGGCAGGCAGACTACTAGAGTAGCTAACAGTTGTTCCCGGGAGAATGGTTATTTCACCCTGACATCTTTCTGTCAATATGTCAAAAATGAGGAGTTCCAGACATGGATCTGTTTGCGTCCAGGTTCAACAACAAGATCGATAACTTTGTGTCAAGTACAAGGGATCCGTTGGCATACGGAACAGATTCCTTGGTTTTTCTATGGGATCGGTTTTCACTGATCTATGCGTTCCCTCCTGTTCTGCTGCTTCCATGCCTTCTTCACAGGATCAAGCAAGAAGGGATGGAGGTGATTCTTGTGGCCCCAGTGTGGTCCAGGAGATCTTGGTTTGCTGAGATCATAAAGATAGCGGTAGGGGACAATATATTCCCTTAGTCGTCTTGACGAGGAAAATCATTTTCTTGGTTGTCATATCTTCTGCAAGAAGAGTATCAGAGTTGGCTGCTCTTTCTTGTAAAGAGACATATTTGATTATTCATAAGGCTAAGGTTGTATTGCGGCCTCATGATAAATTCCTACCAAAGGTAGTGTCAGGTTCTGCCTTCATTTTTTCCAGAACCTCGTTCTGTGGAAGAGAGGTCACTACATTCTCTTGATGTGGTGAGAGCGGTCAAGGTCTATTTGAACGTGACCGCTCAGATTCGTAAAACAGATGTTTTATTTGTGTTGCCAGACTAAAAGAGGACAGGCAGCGTCAAATCTACTATTTCTAAATGGCTTTGTCAAGTGATTTTTCAAGCTTATGGTTTAACCACTTCCGGACCGCTGCACCCGATGTACGTCCCTACTTTGGGGAAGGATATCGTTGTTATGGCAGCAGTTAGCGGCCATAACTCCGGTATCCCTGTGCTCGGCCAACAGTCCGGTACAAGATAAAAGTGTTCTCTGCAGTGGATTCGCCGCAAGATCAATTTTATCCATGGCGGGAGAGAGCACCCCCCTCCCGCCGAGGTCCGGTGCCCTCCGCCGCTTACTGGAGCCGTCGGCAGCGGTGGAGGAGATCGCGTCTGTCCCCTGGGCTGACATGGAGACGAGTGAGGGGAAGATGGCCCCCACCCGTCTCCATGACACATTTTTAAATGACAAGTCATTTATTTTTTTATTGCATTTTAGTATAAATATGAGATCTGAGGTCTTTTTGACCTCAGATCTCATATTTAAAAGGTCCTGTCATGCTTTTTTTCTATTACAAGGGATGTCTACATGGTGTCTACAGGCCCGGTCTTAAAGTGGTTAAAGAGGAAAATTCCTTGTTTTCATATTGAAGCGTACTCCACCAGGGCTGTTAGTGCTTCTTGAGCAATGCATTGACAAGCCTCCATGGCTCAGATCTGCAAGGCTGCAACTTGGTCTTCAGTCCATACATTTATCAGATTCTATCAAGTAGATGTAAAAGGTCATGAGGATATCGCCTTTGGGGCAGTGTGCTGCAGGCAGCAGTATAAGTCCTCTGGTCTCATGATGCCCTACTTTTGTTGTCTCCCTCCCTTCAGTTGGCATTGCTATGGGACATCCCACATAGTAACTACTATGGCTCTGTGTCCCTTGATGTACGATAAGAAAATAGGATTTTTATAACAGCTTACCTGTAAAATTATTTTCTTTGAAGTACATCATGGGACACAGCGGTCCCTCCCTTCTTTGGTATACACATGTTTTGCTTTGCTAAAAAACTGTGGTACTCCCAGTAGTGGGAGGGGTTATATAGGGAGGGCACTTTTTGTCTTAGGGCGTGCCAGTGTCCATTACCTGAAGGTGGCCTATAACCCACATAGTAACTACTATGGCTCTGTGTCCCATGATGTACTTCAAGGAAAAGGATTTTACAAGTAAGCTGTTATAAAAAACATCGTATTATTTCTCATAATCATCAAATCCGTATTCTTTCTGACTTTTATATATTAAGAACTTTCCTGATAATAGCTGTGGGTTTGTCACCAGCAGTACTGAGGCTAGAGGGTCAGCAATAACCCTCATCAATAACAGAAAACCTAAAGTCATCATAAATAGTTTAGGTTTTGCCATTACAAAGAGGTAGGACAGAGGTAAGTATTTAGGGGGGCTTAGGGGCATTTTTTTAAATAAAAGACCCAAGGGAGGCCAGGAGACTCAACGTCTATTTGTGACTCTAGGCTGCTGCAAGCAGCCACTGTGTCTGTGCTGTCAAATGAGACCTTACTAGTAATTGAATATTGCTCAGGTCTTTGAAAAAGGACCATGGTATGATGGCTTTCACAATAATATATGAAAGACCAAGACATACTGATATTTACTACAAATATATATTACAAAATGGACAAAACAAAGAAAACGCCTCCTGAATATGTGTAAATATTTGGTCAGTACTAGTACTTGTAGTTCCGCTTAAGAGGTGGATCTATTACACTCACTGTTGTTTTAGTATATCTTTTTTTAATGACACATTTTTTGTGCTTCTTTTTTGCCAGCATTACACAAGAAAATCAGTTTTAATTTTGCAGTTTAATTTGTCATAATTTGCTGGAGGTTTATCCTGCTTGTCATATTTTCTGGTGTGTATAATTGTAGCCGAGATGCCACGGGGGTCTGATAGTTACTGCTGATGACATTTGTTACACAGCCTCGCGGATTCCTCTAGGTGCTGAAGCTTCTTGGCATAATCAGCCAAGATCCTTGGGGCTAAATTGACCTCCTCGATGCAGTACATTTAATTTATGCGGTGGAAATATTCATGGAGACATTTAATACTTGTTAAGTCGCTAATTATGTCCGATGTTTGTGGAATGAAAGATTTGCATTTCAAATACTCAAACCTTTTCCAGAACCAAAATGTGATGCGCTCGTTTTTTGGAAACAAGAAATTGAAAATAAGACCCGGGGCAAAATATGTTTTTGTGAATTTGTTGAAGTGATGGTGTCATCAAATTACAGCTGTGTTATATAAGATTAAATTTAATTGTCAGTAGCTGCAACTTAAACAGTAGAACATTGGGCATTTCAATACTTATTTTTTAGATGACTGAGGATCTCTGATGCTGCGTACACACGACTGGACTTTCCGGCAGAAAAGATCCGACGGTTTCCCCGACGGACTTTCGATGGAGTTACGATGAACTTCCGAACGAGCGGTCTTGCCCACACATGAATGGACTAAAGTCTGTTCGTTTTGAACGTGATGACGTACGGCGGGACTAGAAAAAGACGTTCAGTAGCCAATAGCTGCCATTGCGTTGTATTTGGTCCGTCGGCAGCATACTGTTTTCCCAATAGGAATTGAGTGCTTCGGAAAAATTTGAAACATGTTCTATTTCTAGGTCCGTCTGAATTTTTTACAGAAAAACGATTGAACTATCCCACACACGATCGGACTATCCGTTGGAATGATTCAGTCGACCTATTCTGATGGAAAGTCCGGTCGTGTGTACGCGGCATTAGAATTCATGTTGCAGTATTATTGGACACTTATTGGGTGGTTTTGACTCTTGTCAAGTGCTGTGTAAATACTGTTGCTAAAAGTGTTCACTGAGCCAGAGAGCCCATTTTATAATTTGAGGTTGAAGGTCAGGTGTTGTTGTGTGCTTAGTCAAATATTGAATTGTCTATGGCTCACTCATTTGGAAAGACATTCACCTCTTGCAAGGCAAGATCTTGTGTATCTAATGCAATGAGAAGGAGCCCATACATTTAATGTTTAATCCAGGTTTGCTCAAAATGTTTGGAGGGAGAAAACTGAAAAATTCTGAAAAATACTGAAAAAAAAACACATAAATTTCAGCCTCACTGTGCCCATCAAATGCAGCCACTGTGCCCATCAAATGCAGCCACTGTGCCCATCAAATGCAGCCACTGTGCCCATCAAATGCGGCAACTGTGACCACCAGCTCGCTGTCTGACCGGCTTTTACCCTTTCTTGATGGTGGGTCAGGCAGCGGGTGACGGCCATGAGCTGTGGGACGGGCAGCAGGTTAGGCAACGGTGAGCTGCGTCCTCCTTGCGTCTCTTCTTTCTTCCTGCTGGGCGACCAATAGGAGTGCCTGTCCTTCCAATTGCAGCCACTGTGCCCATAAAATGCAGCCACTGTGCCCATCAAATGCAGCCACTGTGCCCATCAAATGCAGCCACTGTGCCCATAAAATGCAGCCACTGTGCCCATCAAATGCAGCCACTGTGCCCATCAAATGCAGCCACTGTGCCCATCAAATGCAGCCACTGTGCCCATCAATTACAGTCACTGTGCCCATTAAATGCAGCCACTGTGCTCATCAAATGCAGCAACTTGGTGGTGGGTCAGGCAGTGGGTGATGGTGGGTGATGGAGGTGAGCTGTGGGACAGGCAGTGGGTCAGACAGTGGCGAGTTGTGTCCTCCATGCATCGCTTCTTTCTTCCTTCTAGGCAACCAATAGGAGCACCTGTCCTTTCAGCCAATCAGGTGACGGGTATTAGCTTCCTGATTAGCGGAGAGGTGGTTCAGTGTTAGAAAAGTGAATATTCATTTTCTGTTCTAACACATCTGGGTGGGCTCCGAGCGCAATGCTCTGCGCTCCGAGTCCACCCTATTTTGGAGCCTATTAGAGCCTATGGCTCTAATCATGTGCTTAAAAAAAACACCCCCCACCACTGTAATTCAGGCACCCAGCATCATAAAGGGGCCAGACGCCTGAGCAGGGGATGGCCACGGCGACCATGGATAGATTTATCCTATGCATGAATCTATCCACAATACATATAGGGGGGCGGCATGATAGAGGGAGCGGCGCCCGTGTGCCCTTAATGGAAGTGCCACCACTGCAGTGCACAAAATGTGTGCTTTTCCAACAATGATGGCCATCTCATGCCCTTCCTGGGATATCTGTGAATGTTTCTGTAGCAATTAAGTTGGGCTTGCCAAGTTTTTATTCATTTTTACCTTTGCTGTTTTAGACAACATTTAAACACTAGAAAGCAAATAAAATGCAACCTAACCAAATGTAGAATATTCAATATTACATTCTAATATTACAGATGTGGAATTGCTATACCATATTATAGATGTGGAATTACTACACCGCAAGGGCTCTACCACCTCTCTTGTTTTTTTGTTATTTTTTTTTACTCTTGATATGCTCCTTCGCTGGTTAATAGTGAAGCCTGGAAGAAAACCTTTAAGTTATAGGGAATCCAGAGGGAGTTCCCAACCACATCTTCTAGAGTCAAAGTTCTTGCCTCATTGTTGATTATATTTAAGTTTAGTTTTTTTGTCCCTTATTAGACAGAAAGAGACCAAACGGATCAACACAGAATGAAAATATGATCACCTATCCAAAAATGACCACAAAGGATATACATGACCACACATGCCTACATCTAATTTTACTGCTTGATATGTTATTAAAGAAATTATGATATACAGAACTTCTTGTGTTTGCACCCTGTATCACTGCTTAGTGTATGCCCATTATGAAGGCAGTTATACTAGCTGATGGATTCTGATTTCTCTATTCATTGATACTCAGAACTGGATGCAACATTTAAAAAAAAAATATTAAAGGAGAACTCCAAAATAATATTCTACTTTGACCATAGCCGCGCATGAGCTGAAGGTTCCTCACAGCTGACACACTATTCATAATTACAGCTTTTTGTTAATCACGGAAGGTGGGTAGGTGGGGAGATTACAGATGAATCAATGTTTACTGTTTGCAAAAGCTAGTATTTCTTATTACACAGAAGCTACAACATTTCCTGAACTTTATAGAACATTGGGGGACATTTTATGAAATGATGGCAGGCTGAAAATAGGCAATTTCTGCACTCTATATCTTTTTTTTATAGCACACAGCTGCTAACATGTTTCTATGTAGTGAGGAAAATAACTCCGCAAAATTTCTAAAAATAAAACATTGTTGAGTCACTCAATATTCACCATACATTTGCTGATTTACGAAATGCATTGGTCGTCATTATTAATCGCTGACGCAGTAACCCCTTGCAAACAGATTTGTCATCATGCAGATATGTTCTTGTTTTCTTTTTTTTTTTTAAAAACACTAATTTCTGTTACATTTCCACTGAAAAAAACATCAGATGTCACCTAGACACATCAGGCTGAATTTGGATACCAGTTTTCTATGAATATTCAACTTTTATCCAAGTTTACATTTGCTACTTATTTACTGCACATTGATCTGATGTCTTCCTTTGCATTTCCTGCCATTCACCCACCTCCCTGCATTCATTGCCCACCTTCATGGTATGTTACTTAACAGTAATTTAGTACTTTACCCATTTTTTTCCCCCATTAAGTAGAGAAGTTGTTGGTTTTTCATCTTGCTCTGGTTTTCTCAAATTCTTCCATTGTTCATTATTTACAGGATTTTTACTTTCAGTGCATGCACCCTTGTTGATCTTAAAGTCAGGAACAGTAATGTTTTATAGTTACATAATCAGGTCAAAAAAAAAAAAATTTGTTCAACCAGTAGGAAAAATTTAATAATTAAATACATTAAAAACTTTCATATACAGAACCCTATTCCCACACTTGAGCCAGAGACGGGCAAAAACAAAAAAAAAAAAACGTAAAAATGAATTTGCTCCACCGGGGAGGAAAATATCCTTCCAGATCCTCTAAGGTCATTGGATATTAGCTGGATCAGCAAGCTCTAATGTTAATATATTTCAGCTTAGTTTTTTGAATTTTTAGCTGGTGATTCTACCAGTAAGGCCCCTTTCAGACAGAGCAGAATCCATTAAGTGGATCTACCTTGTCTCTCTGCTGATCCCCACTTAGCAGGCGGATAACAAGTCCGTGTCCGCTCTGCATAGCCCTCTGTTTTCTATGGGGTGGTGGGATGGAAATGGACTACCTGTCGTTTCCATCCGACTGTCATATGATTCCATCCGCCAGACAGATGGGGAACCTATCCCTATTGGTCTGTTTTTAGCAGACCTAATTGAATCGGATGTCGGCCGGTGTCAGCGGACACATGTCTGCTGACATCTGACTATCCATACAGAACAAAGGTTAGTCCGATCGAGCCCGCCTGAAAATTGGACCCGATCGGTCGGCTGGTGTGAAAGGGCCCTAACACACATCCTGTCTTGGGGTGACAATCACCTACTGTACTACGTCTAAGAAGGAGCAGCACCGTCACCTTAGGCTGATCACTCCTTATTTGGACTATAAATCACCTCCCCCTCTTCGTCTCCCTAACATATCTAGGGAAAGTATTCTATAGTTCACAGAACTTTGTAGGGCTGATAACCCTGCTGGAGATTTCAGTGCAGCAGAAGCAGAGTTCACAGGTAACCGCAACAGGTATTATTTTTCCTTAAATAACAATACACTTTCAATAGTATATTTAAAGGGAACTCCCCAAAGGGAGCAAATAAGAGATACTTATATTAGCTGCATCACTAATGAATGGCAATTGGCCAACCGATCATTCAGCAATGTCACATGGGAGGTGGTGAAGGAGTCCTCAGACCTATATAGCCTAACTTTGAGCTTAACAAGGCTTTTTCTTGTCACACCTGCAGCCAAGAGGAGCTGCGAACTAATAAAATAAAGCCAAGTTTATACTGCTGCAAGGGATGATTTTTGCATGTGCAAAGCTCAGGTTCACTTTAATAAATAGTTATTGGTGCAAGTCATTGCCATGCCTTATTCCAGTACTTTTATGCAGGAATTAGGAAACTAAATAAGCCTGCAAAGATTTTGCATGCAAATTTCACAGAAAATACCCTTTTTATTGCAGCTATAAGATGCGTTTGCAGATTTGTATAATTAATGATCCATCGAGCCGCCAATATTTCAGAACTACTTTATGCAGTGAAATGGTCGATGACATCACTCTGTAAGAGTAAACACATTTTTCATTGGGCTTATCTGCAATGTTAATTCACTGGGTTTTTTCTTTTTTTTTTATCCAACGGCTTACATTAAAATGACAAAATATTGTGCAGAGGGGAAAAACCAGGTTTGTTTGCTATGATCGATGACACAGATTTCAAAACAGGCATTTACATGTGCATATATTTCCCATCAATCTTTCCACAGCTAGATATGGCTGGGGTTACATGAATAACGTCTTCCCATAACGCACAGGATCTCTGATTTTACAATTATGCTGAAAAAATGCTCTGAAATTTCTCAAACTACATCCATAAATTCAAAGTCTGCAGGCAGTGACTTGGAATTGCAATGTGGGGGTGTTTGAAGAGCATGTCAGATCGCTATTTGACAAAAAATATGGGTCCTCTTTATAAAAAATAAAATATAGACATGTAAAAATGTGAAACAAACGAGAAATTGGTGACAAGCTAGGCTCCTCATTTCCCAAGAGAATAATACATTAGGATTGGGTACCTGTAACAACTCCAATTGTGTTTCATATTTTCAGGAAACTTTGGAGACAGTTGTATCTTCTTTTTTTTCCCTCAAAGTGAAGTACGTAGAAATAATTCCAGATATTCGGGACACTAACTTTGACACCATATGACATTTAATGAAAGGGACTCTCTTATGCTATTTATACAGGTGGTGGGTTTGATTGATTGTCCATATACAATATGTTTTAGTTTCTCAGTCCCTCTGGATCTCTTTGTCCATTTTATGGCACTTAATGGGATGGTATTCAGGAGGAACTGGTTGAATTTTGATCAATCTGTGGGCAGTTTGGTTGTACTGGTGTCGATCTATCTGTCTATGTTTATGGAATAAAGCAGTATTTCTGAAACCAGGTGCTGTTTGGGTTTTCTCTTGGTTCCCGTGAGCTTGGGAATCAGTATGTCCTGGTTCAGCGACATGAGATGCCATTGTGCATGCAGGCCAGCCGCCAGCACCATAAAAGCCAATGGCACTCTCAACTGTTGCTCTAGAGATGGCAGCTGGCTCGCCCACAATATGGCAACACATGACTGATCCAGGGTAGGTGGCACGCAGAGTCACCCCCAACATTCAGGAAAAGATGGACGTCTGCCTCCTCCACCTTCCACCCTCTGCCATGCTGCTGTAGTCTAAAGGTAGGGCTCTGATGTGAAGAAGGGAGTGTATAATAAGGGGGCTCTGTGACTGGGGGGACTCATGTATAGGGGGCATTCAATGTATAGTGGCAACTCTGATGTGATGAGGGGCTCTCATGTTTGGGGGTCTAATGTGAGGGGGTAACTCTGATGTGAATGGGGGACTCTGAACATGATGGGGAGGATCTCTGACATGAGTGGCCTCTGACATAATGGCAAGCCTTTTATGCGAAGGGGAGACTCTGATAAGTAACCTTTAATTTTTACATTTTAAAAGGGGGGGTTGAGATTACACGTACTTTTAACAACTTGCTGACCATGCTATAGCCTAATGATGGCTACAGCGCTGCCACTTAGTTCTGGGACACCGTCATATGATAGCTTCCTGTGATTGCTCCTGCTGCTTGCCCCCTGCTGGATGTGGGCAGTGCGCTCTGTGATTGTAGTGTCCTCCAGACCATTCTGATTACAGTTGTGTACAAGTGATCAATCAACGCAATCCAATACAATAAATGCCAATACAATCTGTGCTGAATGAGTTGCTAGCCAGCACCTATAAGTGACTCAAAACTTATTTAACTAAACTACCCAAAATAGTGTCGTGCAACTCTCCTAAGAATTCAACATAAATACCTTATATCAATAGTGTACAGAAATATTCATAATATGTGAACTAAAACCACGTGCATACTAAAAATTATTGTGCATACTTTTTTTTTAATGTCTATATATCATGCACAATGCCTCCAAAGATATATAACATTTAGTCCAATAAATTTCCAAATGTGCAAATATTTGAAAAAAGGGTACATAATATCCAGCTTCACTACTGTGATATACATTACGTAGAGCGAATCCACCAACCATACAGAATGGCTTCTCACCTCACTGACATGTCCCCTGCTTTACCAATAGGTCACACCATGCAGTTTTCCCTCTCTGGGGATGGAGCAAAAACAGCTACTCCTTCCAAGTCTTCACTGCTTCCTACTCACATGAGTAAATTACTGAATGGATCTCCAATAACAATAATGTATATGCGGGGAGAGAAAGCACACAACCTCAGTGGTCTCCATTTAAAACTCAGATTTTAATAGAAGGATAAATATTGCACTTACAGAAAATAGCACTATAGGCAGTGCTAACCGTAAAACGCTCATCTTTGGCAATCACTGAGGAGACAACTTGGTGCAGAGATGGCTGCGGGATGATGTCATGTATGGGGTTCCTCGTCCTATGCATTAGTTACGTTCAATAGTCAGGACCTCCTCAGCAGAGGAGGGGCCACACAATCTACCCGCTTTAATATAGCCGTCCGTTTCTAGGCAACCAACCTAACAAATCAGCAACATAATTCCATACATAGGGCAGTGGAAGCATCGGCTTCACAATTGATAGAAAACAGCACTGCTGGGATAGACACCGGATATCCATAAGTGTCACTTCAAATAAATATAAGGGGACACCTATGCTGAGTGGATCAGATATAAACCGATATCCACAAAACAAAATAACATTATATGACTACATACCACGGCCATCTTTTTACAACTTATTTTAACATCTAATTGATTAAAAACATAAAACATATTAAAAATCAAATTACTATTCCTAACAAATATAATCTTATATCACAGGGGCAGATGTAATCCTATACCACAGGCACAGTAACTAAACCCAATTAGATAACTAAAAAAAAAACATTAAAAATAAAGCAGTTTAAAGAGTTTGTTAATCCAAATAAAAAAACAAAAAACAGATTGTGTTCCCTTAAAGCATGTTATACAGCACAGCGCTTGTGCTGTGTCATTTGGCCCCTGTATCACCTGTAATACCTGTCTGATCCTGCCTGGTTATACCCTCCCCCCTGTACGCTGACCATGGTATATCAGGGCCCTGAGCTGAGCTGAGCCCTGACACCTATGTCAGCGTACATGTCTCCGTTAGCCGCAGTCCTGCTCTCTGTCTCCTGTGTCCTCTCTTCCATCTCCTCCCCCTACCCTCTCTGACTGTCTGCTCCATGTCTACACCTCCACCCCCCCCCCCCCCCCCCGCTCCTGCTGCTCTCATACTTAACATTAAAAGCTCCTATCCCCTCTGTATTAGAACAATAAGTTCCCCTTTGTCTGTGTTATATCATAAATATGCTTATCTGTCCTGATAACACATCGTCTTCCCGCGATCATGTGACTCCTCGGCTCTGTCGCTCCTCTCCTCTCTGGCTGACATCAGCGGCAGTGCTCGGCCACTCCCACTGGAACTGTCAACTGGGCAGAGGAGAGAGGAGGCAACTTATAAATATAGAAGATTGCTAGCAAGCTGCATTTCAAGTTAACATGTTATAGTATGACATAAGGAGAGAATTTGAGACTGTGTGAAGCAGGTGGCAGAATTGGACAACATGAACAAAGAGTGACTGGTGTGTATACAATGATAGCCTAATTGCATAGTGATATGGCACATACATAGTAACATAACATGGACCAGTTGCATGATTATATGATTTAATTACATATAAATCACATAGTAAGAAGATAACATGGTAATATGGTAACATGAAAGTACATGACATTAACAACATGATAAAAAGGAAACCGACAGACTCTAAAATCTGTTCACATAATGTAACAGGTCCATGACAACTTGATATAGGCCAATAAAACCAACATGATAATATACATATTGTTTGATATCACCCATGGATTAAAAATGTAATGAAGGCATCTATATGTAGCTCAACGCATTTCATGGGTAACCTCCAGTCTTCAGGAGCAGATGCAACAATCTATAAACATCATGTAAAATTATTTGATGTAACTGGCCAAATAATGGGGGGGGGGGGGTGGAAGAGAGATTACCATGTTACTATATTATCTTCTTACTATGTGATTCATATGTAATTAAATCATATAATCATTTCGGGACTGAAGTGGTTAAATAATAAAACCAAGTTTCATAAATAAACAAAAATTTTGCTTTTTGAGAAACAGAAGTGCAATTTTAAAACATAAAAAACACAAAAAAACTGTAAACTCTATTGGCTGTAATGCCATTGCACATATTACCTGAATATTACCAACATTACCAACTTCACCAACATTAAATATTAAGAAAGAAAAGAAGAAAAGCTTTAGCAGATGGCTTTTTTTTGGGTGGGGTGGGAGGGAAGTGGAAGAGAGATTACCATGTTACTATTTTATTTTCTTCCTATGTAACTTACTTACTATGATTCTAATGCCACGTACACACGATCGGAATTTTGGTCGGAAAAAACTCTGATGATTTTCCCGACGGAATTCCGACTGGATTTCGCTCAAGCTGTCTTGCATACACACAGTCACACCAAATT